>NW_021703772.1:72588043-73277967 GCF_005190385.1 Monodon monoceros
ACACACACACACACACACACACACACAATATGCCTAGGAAGAAACCTAGAAAAATAAAAACCAAAGTGCTAGCAGTTATTTCTGTGGGGTACAACTAAAAGGAGTTTTTTCCTTTTTAAACATTTGTACTTTTTTCCTGGAAATCAGAAACAAATACATACTGAAGTATTTTGGAAGTATTTATTAAGTTTATTGAAAAGGTATGTGACTTTGGGCTTAAGGAAACTCTGTAACTTAAAGAAAGGGACATCCTTTCAGTGCCGTAGGTGTAAGATTTTAAGTCCTTGTTAGTTGCTTGATATTCCCCCCCAAGTCATTAAGTGGCTAATGAAACTCTTGCTGGTTAAAAATTCTAGATTCAGTAAGAATTCCCTGAACTTCAATTTTGTCTGTGATTTGTCTTTTTGTCACCACAGGCCGAGCAGCTCACGTTCCAGGACCTTGAGCTAGCTGCAAGCAGCGGGGCATGCTCTCAGTGAATGGAGTCAGTTAATGCTAATCTTCAGCACTCCGGTCATGTTCCTGTACCTGATGCACGCCTAACTGATTTCAAAAGGGACTGATGGGGAAGAAAAAAAAGATGAAAATCTGGTCAAGTATCAATAAGGGCACATCTGTCTTGTTCCTGAAGATAGGTCATCACATTCCTATGACTTCAAAAGTGGTTTCCCAGGCTGAATTTCAATTCCTCTTGAATATGTTTTTATTATTTAATTCTATTATCTAAATTAGTTTTCTAATCACTGAGCTTGCTATTACCCAACTGTGTTCCTATTAACATGTTCATATTTTTTGTCAATATTAAAATACATGGTAAATCAAACTGCCATCCAGAATTGTGTAATATACCTCAAGTTTCTTGGGAGTGATAAAGTCTGTTATCTTCTGACTGAAATTTACATAAACTTTAATGAAATATGTTTACAAGGTTTTTATTCTTGAAGTTATAGATCACAGAATATAATTCATCTTAACTGCTCAAACTGGGCAAGGGTTGTGGCTGTTTGCGCATCTCTTTAGGTCAAGTGCCCAGCGTACTGCCTGGCGCATAGGAGATGCTTAATACACGTTGTTGCTGTAACACAAATTGTGAAAAAGTAATACCGGGCTCTTCATTGTTCTGAAAGATCAGGTGTATGTAAATTATTACTTACTACTTTGTTCGAACAGGTCAAATTATTCTCTCCCACTCCAGGTAGGAAATTCCAGTAGCCTCATTGCATAACAATCAGGCAACCAGCAGTTTTGCTGCTGCAAAGGCCTTTGGTCATCAAAATACAATAAAGTATTCCTAGGTGAAGGCAAGGGGAAGTCTCCGTTAAAATTATTTTTCCCTACTCTATTCTAGACAAACGACAGAAATCACTAGGAAAATAAGTTAATATTGAGGATTAAAAATAAGCAAAAGTTCCATTTTGAAGACTATATATTCAGCCCATTTACCTTCACACTGATTCCACAATTCTGTGTGATAGCTGGTCATTATATGTTATTCAGAACAGTCTATTTCTTTCTGAACCACTTACTTTATATGATTCTCAAATTGGTCACCACTCTGGGATTCAGGGATCGCGCAGTAAATATGTGCAGTTTTGAAATGCTGTTTTAAGTCACTGAATGTTTTAAGTCACTTTTATTGGAACAATAAAATGAGAGGCAGCTCCACATTAGACACAGGCATATTCCTTCTTTCCTCTCTCCTTCCAGCCAACTATTCCTAGAAACACTTCCCCAACTTTTACTGAATGTCTACAACATGTCTACAGGCACTGTGGCCATGAATGACTCCATCCCATTCCCTTTCACTTCTCATCTGAAGATGCCAAGCAGTTTATGTTCTAGGATCTTCCACTGGAATGTGAAACATTTTAAAATACAAGAATGGGATCATCCACAATAACTCTGTTTCAGTGGGAAGATGTATTCACAATTTCCAATAACTTAACTATCAACAAGCTTCTAGAATGAAATCCATTTATAAGTTTGGGACTGTTTGGTTAGACAGTGAACAGCAGTTAGGAGCAAGCTCACTTGCAAATTAATAAATCAAGGCAATTCATTTTAATGTGAAAAAAATCTTAGTTTTGTTTTAACGAAGACACCACGTCTTCATCACAGTAATACGTTGAGAAAAATGCAATAAATCACTACAATATTCTGTACACTTAAGAAATTATATATTTTTTCATTCATAGACATAAACGGAGGCAAAATTACCTTTGTTGAATATTTATGGCTGTCTTTGAAACCCAAACCCCCCTTATCTTGACATCCCATGCTATGTGTGAGAAAACTAGCCTCTCAAACTCCTCTGCAGCCAGAGAGCCGGCCAGTGACCGAGGGTCTAGAAGGAGGCATGTGAGGGGAGGCGGTGGCACCGCGGGGAGCAGTAGCAGGGGCACTGGCCCTGGACACCCCGACTCAGAATCTGGCTCTCTGGGCTTCCTGGAGCTCCTGAAAGTTGACACCTAATAGCTTCTGGTAAGTTCCTTTCCTGCTTATACAAGCCAGAGAGGATTCTACCGTTTGTAGCTGAAAGTTCTGACTGATGTTTTATGACTGAAAACAAATGCAAACAGGCCCTCTGAAAAGCAATGAAACCTCACTCCTTAACTCTTTACCCGTATTTCCAAGTGCACACTGGATATAATACATTTTGTACTCAACACATTGAAACCCCTTTTTCCCCCAAACGCACTCCCATTTAATCACCACCACCTAGTCACTCACACTGAAGAACATGGAGTCATTTTATTGTCTCCCCTACCCTGCCTGCCTCACTAGCATGTAAGCCCCACGAGGGCAGGGAAGTCTGCCTTGTTCACAGATACGCCTCCAGAACCCACGACAGTATCTGGCACATGGCGCTCACTCAAAACATACACCTTCTGAATTCATCCCTACCACCAAGGACACGGTTGGGGCCTTCATCCTCTCATTGTCTTTGGCTGGATCATTCTTTCAGTCTCTCTCCTAACTTGTCTGCTTGGCTTTGATGTCTCATCCTTTCAGGCTCTCTTCCAGGCTGCTGCTACAGTGATTTTTCAAATCTGAAAACATTCAAATCTTAAATTCTCCTGATGCTAACGCACAACAGATCCTTACAGGGTAAATTTCAAACATCTTAGTATGGCAGAGACTCAAACATCTTCGTATGGCACAGAAGGCCCTCCACCACCTGGTTCCTTCCCGTTTGCCCTTTCCCACACAAACCTACATTCTAGGCACTTCTAATTACTTGCAGTTTCCTCACGTACCAGGCTGCTTCACTGCTTCCAATGCTATTTTGGGGGTAGAATGTGTAGGAACACAGTCTGGAAACTCAGAATTACACAAATTCCAGAATGGTATATGTGGTACAGTGTAACAATACATATGTCATATACCCATGAAATGGAACACTCTTAAGTTTACCTTCACTTTGTATCACTTAATAACAGGAATATCTTTGGAAAATGGTCTACTTAATTAAGTCACTACTCAATTTCCTCCTGATTTCCTACCGTGCCAGATGTGAGCTTAAGTGGACAAGCAGTAGGTAAACAGTAGGGGACGGGGGAGTGGAGAATTTGCTGGAGCTACACAGTAACTTTACCATGTCATTTCCATCACCTTCTCCCTGGTGTAGATGGGGCTCTTTCTATCACTAGTAAAGTGCAAGTTACTGTCATTATTCTCCTATAAGATACACTGAATTGGGACAGAATCCGAGTTATTTCACTTTGTTTTATTTTAAAAAAGTCATTGTGTTAAGAAATTTTATCCACACACAGCCATATATATGTGAACCCTTATTAGTAGTTCAAAAAATTAAGCACAGCCAAAACCAAATTCAATTTCACTTGGCATTAAAGGACAGGAATTACTGGAATGAATGTTCTAGAAACTATCTGATTTATAAATAGAGCACGGGCGTGTACCACTGTCTAGACCACACACCCTCCACAGCGTCCTCTCTGGTGAGCACTAATCATCCTTCGAGAATTAGCTTGATGAAAGTTGATCACTTCTTCCTTTACATGAAGAATGTACCCATTAATCTATCTCGAGTTTTGTTTTTCATATGACTGCAATTGCAGGATTTGTTTACCTGTTTCCACTATCAGACTGTGGCTCTCTTGAGGGTAAAGATTGTGTCTTAATTCTGTCTGCATTCGACCAGCATTGAATAGGATGCTAAATAAATGATAGCTGACCTTAACTTTTTGGGTTGTTCTTTATTGAGGCTAATCCTGTGTTATTTTAGAAATTGTTTCAATCATTCTACAAAGGAGATTTTGGCTCTTTCTACATCTTATAGAAAAGATGTCTATTGTAAATATTATAGGAATCAATCCAACAAATATTTATTGATCATCTACTGAGTGCCAGACATTGTTAGAGGCTGGGGTATAATGGTGACAAGAGGCAAAGCCTTTGCCTTCTGCATGCTCACAATTGTCTTGTTAATTACTCATTACAGTACGCAGGTGACTCCCCCACTGGATCACATGCCCCTCAAAGGCAAGGTGTCAAGAGACTTTTGAAAGGCAGAAACCTGTAAGAGAGTACTCTGATGACTCCAGCAGTGTTATGATTGAAGCATTCGCATATCTATAACAACCCAAAGTGTGAAACATTTGTCTTTTAAAACAAAAACAAGACCCAGCTCTCCTTCTACTTACCTATGAAAATGAGGTAAATTGGTATTAGGACTACCCAGGTAGGAATTTGAACATGAAGGCTCCGAGGGAAGAGGTATGTGGCAATGTGAAATGTACTGTTATATTCAAGAATTTGCTTCAGTTCCCACAGATCAAAAATTATAAAGTGCTAGAAATCAGCCAGTTTGGGAGACCATCAATATGATAGTCCACATGTGCAGACAAACCTGACATGTCAGGTCTCCCCTGTGTATTATGACAGTCTCTTCAAATGGTTGTTTAAACCACCCCAATTTAGCAGCATTACATAATCTATGTATTTCACTATTGCAACATATTCTTTCACAATATTTTTCTAAAATGATCCTTAGGTGATCTTCCTTTACTGAACAGAGGTAATTAACAGATGAACTCTCATGGATCATATGTTCATTAATCTTACTATAAATATTTTCAAAACTGTATGTGTACATTGCTGGCCTGACGTTTTACTCTTGACTTTCCTATTAGTTTCACTATTTTGAGCTCTGACCATAAATGTTGAGTTCCACGCAAAGGTTCTGTATTTCTGGACATTCAGATGGTCGACAGGCACGTGAAAAAATGCTTGACATCATTAGTCATCAGAAAAATGCAAATTAAAACCATAATAGGACGTCACCTCACACATGTCAGAATGGCCATCATCAAAAAGAACACAAGCAATAAATGCTGGAGAGGATGTGGAGAAAAATGAACCCTGTACACTGTTGGTGGGAATGTAAATTGGTGCAGTCACTGTGGAAAACAGTGTGGAGGTTTCTCAAAAAAACTAAAAATAGAACTACCATATGACAAAGAAATTTACTCCTGGGTATATATCCAAAATAACAAAAAACACTAATTCGAAAAGATACATGCACCCCCAATGTTCACAGCAGCATTCTTTACAACTGCCAAGATATGGAAGCAACCTAAGTGTCCATCAACACTGGATAATGTTTCACTTTGTTTTATTTAAAAAAAGTCATTGTGTTAAGAAATTTATGGCACAGAAATTCAACAGTGAAGATGTGTGATGTATATATACATATATACAATGGAATACTACTCAGCCATAAAAAGAATGAAATTTTGCCATTTTCAGCAACATGGATGGACTTGGAGGGTATTATGCTAAGTGAAATGAGTCAGACAGAGAAAGCAAACACTGTATGATACCATTTATATGAGGAATCTAAAAAATACAACAAACTAGTGAATATAAGAAAACAGAAACAGACTCATAGATATAGACAACAAACCAGTGGCTACCAGTGGGGAGAGGGATGAGGGGAGGGGCAAGATAGGGGCAGGGGATAAAGAGGTACAAACTATTATGTATGAAATAAATAAGCTAAGAGGATATATTGTACAACACAGGGAATATAGCCAGTATTTAATAATGACTGTAAATGGAGTATAACCTTTAAAAATTGCGAATCAGTACATTATACACCTGTAACATATAATATTATACACCAACTATACTTCAATTAAAAAAAAGTTCTGTATTTCTTCTGCACACGTTAACTCTTGAATTTAAGAACTACCACGTGCTTACAGATGAAATCTCAGTAAGTAGCTGGAATAAATTCCAAAATGCATTTTTCTCCTTCTCCACCAATTCATTACTAACTGAAGTTATTCCATTAGCAAATGTTCTGGATTCTAAATCCATTACGAAAAAAATTCTGGCAGCTCGTTATTGGTTTGTTATAACTGCCTTTGTAATCCATTGCTCTAATATTTATAAGTCTACCTTTCACTTGATTCCAAGGTCCATTTCTCAGTTAAAAAAGAAAAAGTTGGTTTGTTCGGGTTTTTATTTTAGGCGATTAATTCATATTGAAATTACTTACTACCCAGCTATCCTCTAGGCATTACAGATTACTTTTTAATGAACCGCTTCAGAATCTTCTTAGGTATGAAAGCTAGGCTCCATAGTCCACAGGTCACTCCAGATTTCCTATTATGCACCTAGGATTTTCTCAGCCAGAATCTGGCAAAATAACTACTAATGATTCTCAACTTTTGGTCTCTATCTGGAGTGCTACCAGATAAAATTTAAAATAAATTCCCTTAACGGAGTAACCCATTCTATCCAATACTTAAATTTCTCTATCTTAATTATAATTAAATCTTAAATTATGATACGGCGATAACATCATACCACACTTTTAAGTCTTTTAAAATTTCTATCTAGTATTGCTTTGACTTTCCTTGTAATTAGTACGTTTAAAACTTTACCCAGTTTCTGTTAATGCATTTGTAAAATATTCCGTTAGTTTTTTGTGAGTTCTTAGCTGGGTAAAGCTCATTCTGTGGTTTAGCTTTCTTGAGTGCTCTTGAATCTATGCTTGAGAAAGGCACTTTTTGAAGATAATGCCTGTGAAAGCCCCAGGTTTTAAAGCATTCACCATGTAAGCAGGTCAAATTTCTCCTCCCCTTGACCTCGGCAAGAATGTTCTTGAGTTCATTTTATACTCATAATTAGCATGGTGAGAAGTGGGGTCTAGAAGCCTAAGATGGAATCAAGGGCTCTCTAATGCCATGAGCCTTCTTCTGATGTTCCAAGAACTCATACCACCTAACAACAGGAAACTGATAGGTTTTAACAGTTTTGTTTTTCTTATGTTTGGGAAACAAGGACCTCATCTCTCCCTTTTAGTTAGATAAGAATTAACTAAGGGCTTCCCTGGTGGCGCAGTGGTTGAGAATCTGCCTGCCAATGCAGGGGCCACGGGTTCAAGCCCTGGTCCGGGAAGATCCCACATGCCGCGGAGCAACAAAGCCCGTGCGCCCCAACTACCGAGTCTGCGCTCTAGAGCCCGCGAGCCACAACTACTGAGCTTGTGCTCTAGAGCCCGTGCTCCGCAACGAGAGAAGCCACCTCAAGGAGAAGCCCGCGCACCGCAAAGAAGAGTAGCCCCTGCTCGCTGCAACTAGAGAAAGCTGTGTGCAGCAGTGAAGACCCAAAAATAAATAAACGCAGTCAAAAATAAAAAAAAATTTTTTTAATGAATAAAATCTATCTTTAAAAAAAAAGTATTAACTAAGAAATAAATCCTTTACATTAAACAGAGACGTACTCTCTGTCTTACTGTCAAAACTAGAGCAATTAGACAAAATTAAATACATCACGATTATTCTTCCTGAGACAGCTGTGGATAGCTATCCTTCCACTAGGCTATTTCAGTAAGTCAAAGACGGGAAGGCTAATATGTACCATAGACGATGATGGTGAACGGCTCTGCCTGGCTGAAGGAGAGGAGGGGAGGTGGGAGGCAGATGGCTATCCCTACCCACCACGTTATTTTTCCTAAGGGGCTCTGAGGACCCTAGTTTGACAAATCACTAGCCTTTAGATAATAAGGGTATTTTAGCAGTAATACTTAGAAAGCAATCCTTCTTAGTATTTTACTACATTTTTGGGAGCTTCTTCCAAATTTACTTATTGTCTATTCATAATCAATCTCAACAAAAACAAAACCAAAAGCTCTCAGTCCAAATTTATGATTTTTCGGGACTGAGGCTCCTTTCTGTGTCCTCTTTATTGTGCTCTCAGACCGTAGAAAATTTTCTGTTGGATGGAGACTGATTTCCTTCTTCCTGCCAAAGGACCACTTGATACCAGCAGTCAGGAAAAGTGAAACCATGACAACATGCCCATAATTGTAGTTTATTATTATTTTTAATGTGTTATGGTTTTGAATTGCCCCTGAAAATGGTATATGCCTATAATTTGAACTGAGCAAGGCATAAAGAATGAGACAGGGCAAAGGCTCTCTTTTCATAATTATTTTTATGTCTGAAGGTGACACTGAGGTTAAAGAAAAGGCACTTGAATTAAAAATGATGTCCTTCACGTAGAATGCAGCTGCTCCTGAGGCATCAGCAACAGGACATGAGCCCTGAGTTCCCTTCCATGCATGGTGATGGATATGTGCCCGTCCACCTGCACTCACTTGTCACCATCACCTGGGTGACCAACAGAAGGAACAAGCAAGACGGCTGCAGGAAGGCAGGCCTGAGGCTTCATGGAACACGGGAAAGGTCAGAGGCTTACAGTCGGACCCACATACTCCTTGCTCAGTGACACCTCACCTGAAAAAACTGGCCACGCGCTCAGGATATGCTTTTACAATTTCAGTCTTTAAAAAATAATGAGGAACAGCAAAGGGTGGTATAAAAGTGCGATCTTGGTTTTCCACTGGCTGCTAGCAAGTTTAGAGTAAAATGTATAACTGAACACTGTGGTGAACATTTTTGGTCTCATGACTGGCTCTATTTTGTTGTCACCCTTGTTTACTCAGTTCTTCATTCCACTCCTCCCTCATGCCACTTTACCATATTTTTGCACCCTTATAACATCTGTCTAAAATGGATTCCAGGAAAAGGTAAGATAAAAATAAATAATATTACAACCAGTCTCTGAAAGAGAAAGTTATGTACTTGATGCACAGCAAAAACGTTAAAGGAACAGGAAATATCAGATTATCCCTTTAAACAATTCAAGGAACTTGAATTGTTTAATAGGGACTAGAGGTGAACACACATTTTAGAAGATGTTAAATATTCTTTGACAAAAGCATTTTGTGTTACTGCTTTGAATCTATGAATAAAAGATCCAGAGGACCACATGGGAAGGGGAAGATTAAAAAGAATGTCATACAAGACAAAAATGAGACAAACAGTTCCCTCTGGTATCTCCATAAATTATACAGGAAGCATGACTTCTGTTTAAGCCCATGCCACAACAGGTATTCCAACCAGTAAAAGTAGAAATCAGAATAGAAGGGTTTTCTAACATTTCAGATGACATTTGAAAGAGTGAAAGCAGCTGAGATGAAAATAGTAAAATGACTAAATACAAAACCGAACTCTCTTTCCTAAGTATTCCGCCATAACTTAGGATGCTATTTAGGCAAAGGGTCAAGCCTCAGAATAGATGGGCCACTGTGAATTATTTGTATTGAGGTCTACAAAATGCTACTGTCTCCCTCATTTCTGTTCTTTCAAATTCTTCCAAAGGCAAAGAAACAGAAAAGGAAAACATTTCTTAAAATTTAAGATAAAAAAAACAAGAAAGAGCACGCACAAATATACTCCTTTTAGAAATATGTAAAACAATTCAAAATCGTACATTTTTAAATAAAGCTGGCACTGGTAAGAAGCAGCGCGAGGGTCCTGTTTTTCTACTTGCTCTACAGGAGATGGAGCACAGAGTTAACATGGGACTAAGCTGTAGAGATCTATAGTAAGAGGTACACTGGCTGACATCCCAAACCCATAAAATTCCTCATTATAAATAGTTCTGTTTATGACGCATACAATTTCATTTTGAATATTATTTAGGATGTAAAATGCTCTGAAAAGCCTATATAAAAATTCACTTAAAAGCAACTTTAAGATATCATAAAATTAAATGTTTTGTTAAACGTGTACCGACCACTCTGATTATTTAGGCATTCAAGAGCAAAAGATATATTCATATACGATTCTTTGATACTCATATAAAGACATTATCAAATCTGGTGTGTGTCTAAAGAATGATATTCACTTTCTGTCCACTGATTACCCAGAAGCTTTTATTAAAAAATTATTATAAACAGTAAAGTTTCTGTAATTTCTGAGGAAACTTTTCATTATGAGTGTGAAAAGGAAGAACATGATCTATTTCTTAAAGTTCTGCTTTGCTTTTTGAGAAAAATAACGCTTCTCCCTGTAATAGCATTTTCAGCTCTTGATTCATGGTCAAGTACCATAAATAGCTGTTTTAGTGCTGAAGGAGGAATGAATTCACATGTGGGGTAGAGTACAGACCCCGCATCATCAATAACTGTCCAGGAAGAAGAATGGATGCATAAGGATACAGTCAAAATTTGGCGGAGCATATGCTAGGCTTCTAGGTAGTAAGACTTAACGAACCCAGCAAAGTGCTTCTAGAATGCTTTAAATCTCCCCTGAAAGCTCTCATGGATCCCTCATTTGTCCTACATCCCCTTTCCCACCCTGTTTCCTTCTCTTCTCTATTATCCCCCCACACATAATTATGCCGGGTTTCCAAACTACTGAATAGGGGAATGAAATGGAAAAAGGCCTGTTAGAATGAATGAGAAGGAATGACAACAATGACAACGGAAAGTAAAGTCTCTTCAAACAGAATTCTTGATGTATAATGGGTGAGCCATGAACACTGCTCAGGCACTCTCCACGGCAAATGGACAAGTGGCTGGACAAGACTGTTAAATCCCTAGCTTTAATACCCAGCATTCTTCTTTTAAGAAATATGAATGAAAAGAGGAACAGTGGTTCGCAACGTGACACAAGTGGTTGGTCTGCTTTATCCTGCTTTCCCCTCTTTGCTCCCTCTCCCATTCACTGCCACAGTGAGCCAACATTATTGATGGAAAAGGCATTACAAAGTATATGGAGCATACTGTGTAGATTTATAATCTAATTTAACTTAAATAAATATTCTTCATTTGAACTATTGAAGAAAACATCTACCACTCAGATTTTTAAAAATATGACCTTCTTAACTTTATAAAAATGAAAAAAAAAGTTTTAACCAAAATTTCAGTCAGAAAATTAAGAGCTGGATTACTTAATATTTAAACTTTTTGTTACACAGCATTTAAAACACACACTCACTGATATATAAAAGAAAACAGTATAATGAACCCCCTATGGATTCATCACCCAGCTTCAACAAATAAAAGGGAACATGTGGTCAACACTTACTTCATCTATACTTTTACCCACTGTTTTCTGTGCATTACTAGATTATTTTGAACCAAGTCTCAGGCATCTTATTACTTTAGATATATCTCTAAATATAGAGACTTTTAAAAGACTATAACCACAATAACATTATCACACCTAAAAAAATTACCAGTAAAATTCTTCATATCAACAAATATCTAGTCAGTATTCAAAGTTCCTGTTTGAATTCTTAAAAACAGTTGCTTGAATCAAGACCAAAACAATGTCTACACATTGTATTTGGTTGTTATGTCTCTAAAAATTTCTTTTCATGCAGTCTCACGCTCCCTCTTACATCATTTTTTCCCTGTTTGAAACGATTTCAGTTGCCTTGCAAAATTCCCAATAGACTGGATCTAACTAAGGCATCAGCAAAATGTTGTTTAACCTGTTCCTCTGTCTCTGATTTCCTATGAATTGTTACTTATATCTAGATGGTTGAGCAATCTGGAGGCAAGAATGCATCCTAGGTGATGATATGCACTTCCCATTGCATCATTTCAGAAGGCCAAAATTTCTCACTATCTTTTGTTTTGTAGAACATCTATCTTAGATCAGTGAGTTCAGGTGCTGTCAGCCTGATCCATTTATTGTAAAGTTTCTCATCATTTTTTCAGCTAAAGATTTTAACAGCCATTGATGATTACTGATGTAGATACACTGTTTTGTCAGTGGTTGCAAAAAAAAAGTCACCCAAGATTTTAATTTCTAGACTTTGTTTGAATGTACTACTCTGGTCAATAGTAGTTTCTACCTTTGTATCTATGTTCATAAGGAATACAATACTGTTTCACTTACTATTTACAAATAAGTCTTTACTGAAAATTATTTTGCTAATGCTCCTCTGGAAATAGATATAATCCTGTATTTTGTACTTCCTAAGCACCAGTTCTTAGATGATCATTGATAATTTTGCTTGAATTTTCTCTGTGGCTCAAATAGCCGCATTATTGATAATGTAACTAAAGCTGGGGGTAGATCAACCTTTAATTGGCGTGTTCTAAAGCAGAAACAACAGATCACAGGATCCTAGAATAACTGGCTGTTATTTGTTCTTTTCCAATAAAAAAAAGGCTAGAAGAAATAAACAAGTATACCCTAAAGACATTCCTCCTTGGCTTATAAGCAGTCCAATAATGCAAACCAAATGTTGTATCTAAACTATCTGACAGTGGTTAAAATGTGTAATTGTTTAATATAACATTTTTAAGCTATGAAAATCTGTAGCCTACAGGCATTCTCCCTCTTCAGTTTTAGAGTGGTTTTCTCCCTATTTAACTGGGGAGTAACACAACAGCAGGGCAGAAAAATCTATGCAAAAACCAGATGAGATTGATTTGTTATTAAATAGATCGTGAAGCCTCAGGGAGGATAGCTATAATAACAATTTAGTCACTACAAAGTCTGGCAAACTTGTCAGTTGTTTTTCCCCGCCCTTGGCAGACATGCCATGTTCATTTTTATGGCAAGCTGATTAACGGCTAAAAATGCACTAATGGATGGCTCTCACTTTTAGGTGGATAATCACATTTCCAATTTCCTTTTCTATACATCATTGGATTAGAGCGTATACAGTAGTATATCTCTGAAGGGCTGAGGAAACATCTCATCACACACATCAGTCTTTCCCCTCTGTGTCCTTAACCTGCCAAATGGTAATGAGAATGGGAACTTAACACCAACCTTCCTTTATTTCATGGAGAGTAAAGGAATTAGATGAAGGAATGGCAAACTGCCCCCCCACATCCCAAATAATGAACTGCAGAGAGTACATTAGTGGCAATGTTTTTCAAGATCGTTTTCTAGAATCTTTGAATTAATACCTACATGACTTCTTGTAACATGTCTGTGATCAACCAAAAACAGAAAATAGAAGCCACGCCAAAGTTTCTACGAAGGAGAGACAAAATAGTGGTAGTGGAGATGGGGCTGGGGTTTTGTACTTGTCTTTGTATAGCAAGCAGTTTTTGTATAGACTGTGTCTATCTGGAGCGGTGGAGTGGAGGTAAGTGGGTTGCCTAAGTCTTCTCAAACGAATTCTTGACACCCCAGTGGGAAACCAATAGAATAAAACTATTTTTAGGAGAAAATATCATCTTAATGTTAAAATCAGGTGTACAATAATAATAAAAACCAAAGCAAACTAAAACACAAAAACAAACCTCGTGGAAACCCTTGAACAACAAGCAGATAATGGGTATAAAACATCGACTCGCACAAATGTTTATTATATCATAGGTGCTCAATGGCTATTGTTCTCTTCCCTCTAATATAATTACAAAGAAGTATTTTCACCTAAGGATATGAGAATCAAAGACACCAAAGCAAGGCCTCCCTGGATAGAGCCAGGACAATGTAATCTGATCAGCACACTGCTCTTCAAAAATAAACATAATAAAATACAGGCATATATTTTATGTGGCTACTGAGGTACTTTGTCATATGGCTAAATTACACACAATGTTCCCTTCTACTAGACTGGAAATTCCAGGCTTCTGTATCTTTGTATCTCTACAATAAAGCAAAGGCATAACTATTTACTGAGTGAATTTAGAGAAGACGTCATAAACCTTTGCAGAAGAAAATAAATGCAGTCACTAAAGGAAATGTGGACATAGAAAGAGAAAGGAATGTTAGTATCATCTGTTTGGGCAGATTTGGAGAATTTGAGATCCATTATTATATATCACATACAGAGGGTTGTTTCTCCTACATACTTGTCATCATACTAAAGATTTATATTCTAAAAATAGATTAATATGGTATACTTTGTGTTGTGATGTACCAAGGCCTGTACTATTTTAGATGTATTGATATATCCCAGAGTTATTTCAGCTCGATAAAACTAATGATAGAACCAAAAAATAAGTAAATAAATAAACCAAATTACTCATTAGAAAAATGGGCAAAGGATATGACCAGAAGAGGAAATGCAAATGGATCATAAAAAAAGTAAAATGAGATAACATTAGATTGGTAAAATTTAAAGACCCTGCGTAATATTAAATGTTGGCCAAAAAGAAAAGAGAGAGAAAGAGAGAGAGAGAACCTGGAACTTTTTCACACACTGCTTGAGAGGGTGCAATTGTTGAGGTACCTGAGAAAGCAGCTCAGCAAGATCTAGAAAAATTGAAAACATGCATTCATTATGCCCGAAGTATTCTACTTCTAATGATACCTCTTCTAGAACCTCACACATGTAAACCAGGAGATAAGTCTCCAAATGTTCACTGCTGCATTACTTAAAATACTTAAAAGTGGAACTTAAATGTTCTTCAATAGGGGAATGGACAAACAGTTTAATATTCTATGACATAAATATATAACAGCAGTTAAAAAATAAACTAGATCTACACACATCAATATGAATAAATCTCAAACACTGAGTAGAGAAATCAAGATGCGTAATGACACACAGATTATACCATTTGTGTATGTTAAAAAAGCACACAAAACATGGGCCATGGATGTATATGATGTATGTATATTATATAAAAGTACACAAAGTAGACTATATACTAGTTAATGCCTATTGGGAAGGGAGAATGGGGCAAAGAGGTCTTGAATTTTATGTTTAATATATTTTTATATAAAAAAGCCAAAATGATGAATTATCGATGCTTTTCAATTCTGGGATGTACTTAAATTTTTGTTATATCATTCTCTATACTTTTTAGTATTTTTCACATTTCTCAAGATATAGATTAAAAAGTACAAAATAAGTAATAAGAAAATATAGGATTAAAGTAATTATTAATTCCTATAAAGCAGTAAAGGTAAATTTTTCCAAAAAGCATCCTGATATATACTATGTGGCCTGTGTAAATTACCTTATAATTTATCAAAATATACACATGGTTAAAAAAAACCTAATGACTAAGAGTGGGGACTAGTAATATAATTCTTGTATTGATTCAATAATTCATCACTGTTACATATTTTAGGAATAGTAATTATAGAATGCAAACTATGAAAAATTACAGAAAATGAAATAATGTTATTTTAATTAAAACAGTTCTTTAATAAATAATTAAATAATGGCATGGTACATATATTTCAGATGCATGGGCTTCCGAATTTTAAAAAGTATTTTCCTCTTCATTAATTAGGAAAATTCATACAGCTGGGCTGCCTCTGTATTTAACCAAATGTATTAAAATAGTCTTTATCTGAAACTTTGATGCTATAAACTTTGAACTATAAACTTGATCTCTTTTTGTGGTTCCTTCTAACCGTATCTCCAACTTAACATTTTAAAATGCTCAGTTTAAGAAACAGGTAATTCATTTTGAAATATTTATTCACTATGATTAAGACATTTTGTTGTATAATGTTCTAGGTCCATAAAAGATTCTAATATTTATGAAGACTACTTGGCTTAAAATTCAAATTCAACATAGTCACATTCTTAGGTTAAAATAGGTTACCTTAATGGAATACTGGTTGAATTACCTTGGGCTCATGCTCTACATAAGACTTAGTTTATGTAAGTTTAATTCAAATGTGTAGAGATAGTTGCCAGGTGGATTTGTATGTCCCAGATGAAACAGGCTTGTGATCACAACGGCAATGTGCAGAAGCAATTAAAATGCTTTTTGGAAGAACTGTGCTTGAGCAAACTGCTCCAGAAAACGACTTCTGGAGAGATGCAGGTCAGCCACAGACTCATTTGTGTCTTTCAGATGTATTACTCTTTACTGTGTTAACACAGGAGAGTTGCATCATAAACATTCAGTGTCACTAAATTTGCTCAGAAGAGCATCCATGTAATAAATATTCACGGTAGAGATCCCAGAGAGGGTTTCTGATAATTACATTCAAATATCAAATAGTTTATTCTTCATTTAGCCTGAATTCCAAATGAACATAAAGAGCTTTTATTTGTTTGACTATTAAGAGTCACTAGTGACCAAATACAATATTAAGAAAGGAAATCTGATGAACTATATTCTGATAAACATAAGAGGACTCCCCAATAGCTTACCTACTATGCACTTTAAACGAACTCAGCTAGCTCAGCAATATACAAGGATTTACCATAACAGAGAGCAAAGGAGAAAGAAAAGAAGGTGAGCCCCTGTGAGGGAGTAGGAGGATGGAGAGAGAGGCTAAGGGGAATCCTTACTACTCTCAGTGCCTCTCCCTAGCCCCAAACTAAGAATGCCTGGAGCAGAACCCTTGGGATTTTCCCCTCTTAAAACCTGAGACATAGTAGCATTATTCTCAATTACCAAAAAGTGGAAACAACACAAATGCCCATTAGGTGATAAAAAAAATAAACAAAATGTGGTATATCCATACACTGGAATATTATTTGGAAATAAAAAAGGATGAAGAACTGGTACATGTTATAACATGGATGAACCTTGAAATTATCATGCTAAGTTGAAGAAGCCAGTCACAAAAGGCTATATATTGTATGATGCCATATATAGGAAATGTCCAGAAGAGGCAAGCCCATAGGGACAGAAAACAGATCATTGGTTCTCAGGGGCTGGGGGCAGGGGGAAGGAAAAATGGGGAAGGAGTGCTAATGGGTAGAGGGTTCCTTTTTGGGATGGTGAAAATGTTCTAAAATTAGATAGTGGTGATGATTGCACAGCTCTATGAATATACTAAAAAATACTGAATCATATCCTTTAAAAGTATGAAGTTTATGATATATGAAATATATCTCAATAAACTATTATTTAAAAAACTCAGGTTTCGGCCAGTGAGAGCACTGAAGGTCAAAGGGACAGAACTTTATCAAGCATCTTCCTGAAGCAGTACATTAAATAAGTAATAAGCTGTCAAAACACAAACATTCAATCTTTGCAAAGACTCTTCATTTTTAAAGAATGTTTCATTTGAGAAAGTTTATTTCACAATGACTTAAAAATATCTGCTGAACAAAAGACCTGATCCATGAAAAAGGCTTTTCGGCTACTGTCAGCCTTACGGCATTTTTAGAATTTTTAATAGTATTAATGGAAGCCTGATGGGCACTAGCAGATGATCCTATAAAGTGTAAAAAAAAAATAGTCTGAATGGTAGTAGGGAATCAAATCTTTTCATTAAAAAATAAGAGTTCTTTTCTTAAATGGCAATAAGAAGACTATTTGTCAAGACTGTATGACCTTTCTGAAACCATAAAGAATTCTATTATAGCAGAGCTTTAAACTAACTGAAAAGGGAGAGACAATCTTAGGAAGAGCGTGAAGTTATTTAATTTTAATATTGCCACCCATTTCCCCCCTCATTCAGTTGATAGATATGGACAGGATTTTTCTCAGGGTCTAGAGTAACTTCCTAACACCAATGGCAGTCAGCTAAAGGACAGACAATGTGAAGGAGCCAACTGCTTCCAAATGGCATAAACAAATTTTAAAACAATGTGCAAAGTATCAAAACAAAAATTTAAAACTAAGCTTCAATTCCAAAAGTTGTCATTAGTGTTTTCTACAATTAATAAAAGGTCCATCTTTTAAGTATCTCTTTTGTACTTCAATATAGGTGAAAATTTAGTGCTTCATCTTAAGGAGCAGACAAGCTATGATTTATTTACAAGATAAAATATGTGGAACCAATAACTGTGTCCCAAAGAAATAAACTTTCTCCTTTACCACCTACAACTTACCTAGAAGTAAGTGAGAAGTGAAGTTTCTGTTTCTGGGCAATGGTAAGATTCTGAGCCTGTTATCAGAAATAGTTTTGAAATTCTGTACTGTAAAATTTCAGAAATAATTTCTTGAATTCTCAGATGATCGTATTTATATTTACTGACTTTTCAATTTGAACTATATTTTCTTCTCCTTCCACAGTTTTGTTACCCAATTTCTTGAATTCTGAGATGATCGTATTTATATTTACTGACTTTTCAATTTGAATTATATTTTCTTCTCCTTCCACAGTTTCTGTTACCCCAGCTGAACCACTAGTGTAATGTCTCTGCTTGGATGAAACACGCAACGCAGGCCATATCTTGTACACTTGAAGACTGTGCCTTTTAGTAGTTCCCCTGGCCAAGTCCCCTGCACCCACCGAGTGCAGCTTGCCATGGGAAGGCTGTAGTGACCTCTAACCACCGCTAAATTAGCATCCCTTGGGTGCATCTCCAAGCTACTCTTCTCCTTGAGAATTCCTCAGACAGGTGGGAGCCATTAAAAGTTAGAACCGGCTATCAAAGTGGGACTTTAGGAATGAGATAAAAAGTTGGCCGGAGGGAGTTATCTCACACTTAAATTTTTTTGGAAGGGAATGAAATGTGGCAAACTTTAAAAAGTGGTTGCCGGGCTTCCCTGGTGGTGCAGTGGTTGAGAGTCCGCCTGCCGATGCAGGGGACGAGGGTTCGTGCCCCGGTCTGGGAGGATCCCACAGGCCCCGGGGCGGCTGGGCCCGTAAGCCATGGCCGCTGAGCCTGCGCGTCCGGAGCCTGTGCTCCGCGACGGGAGAGGCCACAGCAGCGAGAGGCCCGCGTACCCGGAAAAAAAAAAAAAAAAAAAAAGTGGTTGCCTCTTTTTTCGGGTTAATGGAAATGTTCTACATTTCAATCATGATGGTGGTTATACAACTACATGCCAAACTGCCAAAAATCATAAAACTGTATGCTACAAAGGGTGAATTTTACTGTAAGTAAATTACACTTCAATAAACCGGACCTAAAAATAAAGTGGTTATCTCTGAATGGTAGAATTACGATTTTTCTCTTTAGTTTCTTGAACTTTACAAATTGGCTAAAATGAGCATTATGTAACTCCAGTCAGTTAAAAGGTGAGAATACTGTTTTGGCCACACTTGTCCCCTTCTGTGCCCTTGGGAGTGTAGGTAGGCAGGGGAAGTCCCCTTGCTGTCACCCCATCCAGTGAAGTCTAAAGCAGGCTAAGGTGAGAGCAACACTCCATTGATGATACCGCAAAGAGAAAAAGAATAAATCCTACGTTCATCAAAATTTGGATTTGAAGGTTGTTGCTTAGCCCATGGGGTGCAAGAAGTTTAAAGGGCATTATTTTCCTCTGAGGTGCCTGTGCTATGAGATTCTCCTGAGATGCGCTGTACATACCTCTGCATCCCCTGAGGACCATTTCTGTCGCTAAGGCATGCACAACGTGCACCTGCACGGTGACCTGCAACACAGGACCTCTCAAATCCTGGTACCCACTGCCACCCATGACTCTAAAAAGCTCTGCAGACAGAAGTCATCATGGCATGCTGCTTGCCTGGAGAACCCAAAATTGATCCATCCATCTGCATATGCTAACTATCGTCCTCCCGCCAAACGGGAGCAACAGAATTGGCCTCCTGGAGAACTGCTTTTAGCTAAGCTGCTTTTCCATCCGTTTATATTGTGTTTAACAACAGAAGAAAGAACCCCTGTGAGTCTGATTTTATAATTTAGAAACTACCGAGGACGCTGTTTGCCTCATCACGCAGTGCTCGTTTCAACAGCAACTCACAAGAGAAACCACTCAAGTCTCAGCCCCAGGGACAGTAAATCCTCCTGAGCAACCTGGTTTGTTTTTATCTTCCAGACACTGTGAATCATGTAATTCATTAGTGCTTTTTTCTTTAGCCTGGCTATCAGGACACTCAGAGCCAAAGTGGCTCTCTACTTTAAGCCAATGCGTGCAACATTGACAACATATATTTTGTATACTATTTTAACCTTGGCTTCATCTTATTTTTCTAGTCTTTATTTTATCTTTGCCCCAATTCCCTCACTCCATTGCTGGCTTTTGTGTTTTCTAAAAATGTTCCAAATACATGTGGAGAGGTAAAATATTAAATAGTACATAGTGCAGGGTACATAAGATATAGTATACTCAGTATAAATGCAGAAATGCTGTAACTTTTCAATAAACTGATTTCACGCCCTACTTTCTATGAGGTGAAATACTGAATATATAAATAACTATAGTACACTAAAAACAAATGCAGAAAATCGGTATTTTCTCTATTAACTGATCCCAAGGCCCACTTTAAATGAGGTAAAAAATTAAATATATAAATATCTATACTATACTCAGTACAAATACAGAAAAGATATAATTTATTGACTATTTCTACAGCCTATCTTTAATCAGGTGAAATATTAAAATAGATGACTATTAAATGCACAGGTAACTATAGTGTACTTGGTACAAAGGCAGAAAGTCTGTAGCTTCTCCATTAACTAATCCCATAGCTCCCCTTCAGGGTTTCTCAATTTTCAGTGATTATTCGTGGTCTGATATATCATCTTTGGGTACAAGCACCAACAATTCCAGATTAAGGGTCATTATACACTGATAATGCTGGTGTTATTACTTGTGTTATTAATGCATTTTTGCAGTAAATGAAACAAATAAAAATCATATTAGAAATGGGGTTTTTTATTGCTAGTTTGTTTAGAGTCACTAATTCCAAAGAGTCGCTAATAGAAAACCTAGCAATCATTTTAATTTTTGATAAAGGAGTCAAGAATATACAATGGAGAAAAGGTAGCCTCTTCGATAAGTGGTGCTGGGAAAACTGGACAGGTACATGTAAAAGAATGAAATTAGAACAATCCCTAACACCATACACAAAAATAAACTCAAAATGGATTAAAGACCTAAATGTAAGGCCAGACACTATCACACTCTTAGAGGAAAACATAGGCACAACACTCTATGACATAAATACAGCAAGATCCTTTCTGACCCACCTCCTAGAGAAATGGAAATAAAAACAAAAATAAACAAATGGGACCTAATGAAACTTCAAAGCTTTTGCACAGCAAAGGAAACCATAAACAAGACCAAAAGACAACCCTCAGAATGGGAGAAAATATTTGCAAATGAAGCAACTGACAAAGGATTAATCTCCAAAATTTATAAGCAGCTCATGCAGCTCAATATCAAAAAAACAAACAACCCAATCCAAAAATGGGCAGAAGACCTAAACAGACATTTCTCCTAAGAAGATATACAGAATGCCAACAAACACATGAAAGAATGCTCAACATCACTAATCATTAGAGAAATGCAAATCAAAACTACAATGAGATATTATCTCACACCAGTCAGAATGGCCATCATCAAAATATCTACAGACAATAAATGCTGGAGAGGGTGTGGAGAAAAGGGAACCCTCTTGCACTGTTGGTAGGAATGTAAATTGATACAGCCACTATGGAGAACAATATGGAGGTTCCTTAAAAAACTAAAAATAGAGCTACCATATGACCCAGCAATCCCACTACTGGGCATATATACCCTGAGAAAACCATGATTCAAAAAGAGTCATGTACCAAAATGTTCATTGCAGCACTATTTACAACAGCCAGCACATGGAAGCAACCTAAGTGTCCATCGACAGAAGAATGGATAAAGAAGATGTGGCACATATATACAAGGGAATATTACTCAGCCATAAAAAGAAACGAAATTGAGTTATTTGCAGTGAGCTGGATAGACCTAGAGTCTGTCATACAGAGTGAAGTAAGTCAAAAAGAGAAAAACAAATACCGTATGCTAACACATATATATGGAATCTAAAGAGAAAAAAAATGGTTCTGAAGAACCTAGGGGGCAGGACAGGAATAAAGACACAGAAGTAGAAAATGGACTTGAGGACACGGGGAGGGGGAAGGGTAAGCTGGGACGAAGTGAGAGAGTGGCATGGACATATATACACCACCAAATGTAAAATAGATAGCTAGTGGGAAGCAGTCATATAGCACAGGGAGATCAGCTCGGTGCTTTGTGACCACCTAAAGGGGTGGAATAGGGAGGGTGGGAGGGAGACACAAGAGGGAGGAGATATGGGGATATATGTATATGTATAGCTGATTCACTTTGTTATAAAGCAGAAACTAACACACCATTGTAAAGCAATTATACTCCACTAAAGATGTTAAAAAAAGAAAACCTAGCAATCATTTTAATCATTAAGATTTTTTTTAACGTTCTCAGCAAGGCATATTGCAAATGAACTGCCAAAGACAGCTGTGCAGCTCACCTTTTAGGACACTTCCTAAATAAATACATGCAGAGACCCAGTTTCCGTACTGTAACATGGGAACACGTCATGGCAGGGTTAAAAATTTATCTTTGGTACTGCAAGTGTGAGGAAACAGAAATGCTGGGCTTTAGAGCCATTCGGAAGAGGGCTCTACAGTATATTATTTAGTACAATATTAGAGTCATTAATTAAATAGGACCTCATTCCACTGTCTACTCCTTCTTCACAGGGTGAGGCCAACATGGCAAGAACTTTGGACAACTGAAAAAGTAAATCGAAGTATGCTTTTCTTTACCCTTTGAGATCATATCTGGACTAGGAAAAATAAAATCTTACAGATCACCTTACCAACTCTGACATAGGATCTAAATCAAACAATTATGAAAGATAACCAGTTTTCAAATCCCGCATCTTGCTGACTAAACTTACTCCCATGTAAGAAGGACCTGAATCCAAAGGAAGTTTCCTGGCTGGAAGCAGTGATCCCACTTATAATTTTCCTTCAGAAAATCAGAAATGGCTGATGGGAAAGAGGGCTGGGGTCTGAGAGCTATTTTCTGTATCTTTAGATTCTGGTTCTGAGACTGATGGTGGGGACTGACAGGCACAAGGGAGATCTCTCAAGTGACACAGTAAAAACCTATGCTCCCTTCACTAACACTGTTTTCTAATGGGCTCTTGCCAGTGTGTACACCTGGTGGTCACGGAGCAGAGTTCTTCTTAAGGTCCACCGAAAAGCACACTGAAACGTGTGAAGAAGGCAGATATGAGAAAGGGTGAATGCCAAGTAGGTGACCTAATGGTAAAGCATCCTTTCCTGAGGAACTTAAATCACACTGGGCTTAAGTTTCATTATTTATTCAATGAACACTTAGCAGGGTGCCTGCCTGCTGAGCCCCAGGCACTGTGCCAGGGCTGCGGTGAGCTTTAGCTCCTCATAGGAGGCTAATACAGGCACAGAGGAACAGTTATGAGAGTTCGGATGAAGAGAGATGACTTTCCTGGAGAACTGTGGGAAAGGCTGTACGAACGGGTTAGCACTTAGCTGGGGGCATCAAGAATACATGAGAATCCAATATGAGACAGGAGAAGGGCAATCAAAGTGGATCAATTATCATTCCAACCAGAGTTCACTGAATATAGAAACCCACCTTACTCATAACCGTTAAGATTCCATAATAGATTCCTGTCTTGCTGCCTGGCCTCTCTTCTTTCTGACCTACACCCTACACTATCAGGACAACTGCTTCTAACTAGAGCAATGTGTTTCAACCTGTCTCCTTTACAGACCTAATGAAGGTGACACTCATCATCACCTGGTTCCCGGTTCTCCACAATCTAATGCCAGCTTTACCCTTCCAACCTCACAAGCCACTAGGTCCTTTTAGTACACATCCTAGAAACTACCAGGCCTCTTGGAACTCCAGTACAGCAATGCGAGATCATACACACTTCTGCGCATACTTTCCCTCTTTCTCTGGTCAGCCCGGTTTCCATTTCTGCAGGACCCACTCACTCACCCGACATTGTCTGACTGAGCCCCACTGCCATGCCAGGAGCCAAGCTGGGCACTGAGATCCAGACACAAAGCCCCAAATCACTGACAATAAGTATTACTCACAATATGTATTTTACTAACAGATTTTTAACGAACCTATGGAATTAGCTAATTCAAACTATACAATCCTAAAATTATTTAATATTTTAAAACATTTAGTACAGAAAATAATCTAACAGCCATGCATATATCAACAACCCCCTTGTTTAACAGATATCAATATTCATATTTTTTGTTATGTTTGTTCCAGATGGCAGTCTTAAATAAAACGTTACAGATTTGGCTAAAGCCGAATTCCTGATAGCTTCCTCCTCCCCTTCGTCCCTAGAGGTACCACTATCTTAAAATGGTGTCATCCTGAAATATTTTTCATACTTCTACTAGAGATGCACTGATTCGTAAACAAAATCAAACACTATTTAAATTCAGCATTATGTATATTTTAAAATGTTCATAAAGATAACCTATACCTATTCTTTTGCAACTTGTAGTTTTCACTCGAAAGTCTGTTCTGCAAAGATGTCCACGTTGATACATGTAGTTATTTCCTTTTAATGGCTCTTGAGTTTACTTATCCACAGTTTATTTCCCATTTCTATCCTGATTCAAATTTTTTACTTTTGCAAATAATGTTACACTAAGCATCTTTGTACCTGTCTTCCTGTGCATCCCTGTCAGACTTTCTCCAATGATATCAGGTGCTTAAAAGTTTTAAATCCTGCTCTCCTGCTTGCTGATTCTTACTCATCCTTGAGTTTTTTTGACTTGAGTTTTTTATTATCTGATTGAGAGCGCATCTTTGGTGATGTCAGTTTCTCAGCTGGGTATTCCTGAACAATGCGTAGTTACATTTGGGCTCCAGACCCACGTGCCGTGCAAGCCTGGGGCTGTCCAAGGGTGCACCTTTTGAGGGTCATGGCTTAATGCAGTGTTCCCAAGTTCAACTCTACCACCGCGAGCACATAAGGCCTCACTCTTTGGTCCCTGCAGGGGTATTAAACCTAAGACTCCAGTGCTTTGTTGGGGGCTTGACAGTGCCCAGGCCTCCTGCACTCAATGCAGCTCAGATGCTTGTGGCTCTGGCTTTTGGTTCTCTATTTCTGGTACCTGGGGATTTTCCTTTCTCCTTTGCCATATCCTCTAGGTATTGACTTGTATTATTGACATATCAAGTATCTCTAGGAGTTTACCGAGAAAAGTTCTATGTTCGTTTAACTGGCAAAATTGTCAGAATAAACGCCTTAACTGAATTCTTTAAATACTGATTTAATTTTTCTAATAGTGTAAAATTATATTTGAAAAAATCTGGAAATATATAACACCACATTATTTAGCTTGTGAACTGCTCTTTTCGGTGCTAAACATACAGATATCCTTTTAAAAAACTGGGTAAAATTAAAACAAATTTTTGTTTTGACAATTTTAACTTTCTTGATAAATTATCTAATTGAGGAGTACAAAGCTAGAGTTAGAAATTTTTGATTTGTAATTTTACACCATGCTTATAACTTCTCTTCCTACGAAAAACTGCCTGGATGTCTTAAAAATGATCACCTAATTTGATATCTGTGTTTTGAAAGTTTTCTTGATCTTACTTGCATGCTTTATGCCTTACTAAACATACTAACGTGCATAACTGTTAAGGGTCAAAGACTTAAAAATTCATGACAATACAATTTTATCTGCCTAATAATTTAAAATTCATAGCAATCAGCTGGGAAAGACAAACTACAGACAGCATTGTATTCACCAAGAAGAATTTTTTGGCTATGAATAACAGAAGATAATGAGAAATACAACAATTACAATGTTAGAAACAACTGAAAGACAAGTTACTATGGGCACACACCTACTTAGGATTAAACAAACTAAGCTTAAAAATGCAAGCAACAGAAGTATTTTATGGTAGGCTTTATTGGAATATGTAAATACTAAGAAAGAAACCCACAGACTGCATAAGTAGTGATTTGACCATTTGGAGTTGTGGCCGTAATTTTTATTCTAATGATGTTTTAAATAGCATAAGAGGCGACTTAAATATAAAATACTTGTGATTAAATGTGTTTTTTTCCAGTAATATACTGGTTTTGCATTTACTATATATTTTTTAAAATTAATTTTTATTGGTGTATAGCTGCTTTACAACCTTGTGTTAGTTTCTACCGTACAGCAAAATGAATCAGCTATACATATACACGTATCCCCTCTTTTTTGGATTTCCTTCCCATTTAGGTCACCACAGTGCACTAAGTAGAGTTCCCTGTGCTATACGGTAGGTTCTCATTAGTTATCTATTTTATACATAGTATCAGTAGTGTATATATGTCAATCCCAATCTCCCAATTCGTCCCACCCTCCTTCCCCCCTTGGTATCCGTACATTTGTTCTCTACATCTGGGTCTCTATTTCTGCTTTGCAAATAAGATCATCTATACCATTTTTCTAGATTCCACATATATGTGTTAATAATACGATATTTGCTTTTCTTTTCGACTTACTTAGCATTTACTATATTTGAATACACAATTATTTCATATAGTAATTATTTCGTATAGTAGTTTTCCAGAGTTCTAGAAAACTCCAAGTAAATTGAATGCGTTTTTCAAAGCTAGATAAATGTTATGACTTAGAAATATTTCTTAGTTAAAAGAAATCAATATCAGGTTTTCAAAGCCAATTAGCTTTGCCAAATAATTAACAATTGTTGAAAACATTCATTAACTTTGTCTACATATAAGAAATCAAATTTCTAAAGTTAGCATGGTAGCTTTTGCTAGAGAGGCATACCAGTGCTGTATAAAACACTTCAAGCACAGGACTGAAAGATAATCAACATTACAAGAGGTTTCTCAAAATTAGAATAAATTGACATTTTTGGTATCAATTTCAGGAAGGCCAGTTAACAGTGACGACACTAAAAGCATCATTTGCTGCACCTAGGACAACTTAATAATGTGTGACTTGAAGGCGTGTAAGAAAATAGAGCCGTCGGCCCTGTACCTGGTGCTCGCGATGCTTGGTGATTCTGCTCCAAGCCTACATCTTTCTAGCTGACTGGCAACAATCTGCCTTTCCACCTCCAGTTCTCGGGTTAGTCGCTGAAACTGAAGCTCCTGTGATTCAAGGAAATAGAAGGCATATAAGGCACCAGGTTTGCTTAGGCAGATACATGAATTCATGTACGTCACAGGAAACACAGGAACATGCCCGTAATGTAACACTACAGTGTGGCCTTACGAGATTAGGGTTTTGAATAGAACTGTGGGCCTAAACAACCTACTAATTTGTAGCTTTTATAAACTTAAAGGCACTAGAATATGTGTCTTCGTTTGAAACTGAAAACATGTAGACCTTTATTTGGCCTTTTTTGCTGTTGGTGGTGGTGGTTCTAAATGAGGTCTTCAAACAGTACTTTTGCTCCAGTGATGTATTAAAGTAAGGTTTGCAGAGTCCTCACTCGATGTGCCTACATTAGAGGCACACCAACCAATATAGGCCTCAACAGCCAATTCTTCCATCCCTCATACTGTATGTTAGTTAGCACAGCATTAAAAAAAAAAAGTAAATTCCTGTAATGAGAATCACTTGACCATATTTGATACAAAGCCTTTCCACTGTTAAGAAAAAAAATCATTACAACCCCACAAAAAAGTCTTGCTATATTTATCTATAATACACATTTTTTCCTATTGTCACAAATGCATTCATGTGTCACTTCATGAAGGGACAAGAGAAAAAATAATGAAAAAGTCTGAGCCATAATACAGAATTTAAAATTGTATTAAAAAGCTGGAAAGATTGTCTCAAGAAACTATATTCTACATTCTGTGATGCATCATGAAGGCCAGTATTCTATTCTAGGAGAAATGTTTTAACATTATTTGTACTTATCTCATTGTTATCTTGACAGGATTTTAATAAATAGAAAGCAGGCCATGCCATAAAATATCTATAAATCAAATCAAGTATACTCTAAAGGCTTTAAGCCACAAATAACATCTCCAGTAACACCTCAAGCTCCCTTGTGCCATATTAACTCCTTACAAGTCTACTCAAAGCAAATGCTGAACTGTAAGTGGTTTAATTGGACACTGACTCCTGGTTCAAAATACCAGACAGATGAACCCTAAGTCTAGGAGCTAATCAGAAATAAAACTACCTTAGTTTTGTTTATAATAATAATATTACTGACAACATAATATTATTTATGACAATGTGTATTTGTCATGCAAACAAAAATACAAAACAATTTAATTGAAAAGTGTATTAACTCCCTGCGGAGTCAGGCAAATGTGCAGTTACTTGACAGCATTGGCCGTGCAAATTCTACAAACTATTCCTAGAATAATTCTTAAGAAACAGTCCGTGAACTCCTTATTGCTTCCTGATATTGAGAGTCCTTTTCTAATGAGCCCAGTTGGTGTGGGCGTACAGGGCAGTGCCTGAATGAGTAGTAGTTGGCCCAATAATGCCGTACAATAGGATCATAATGGGTAAGTAGGACACTGCCTACATCTGCTTAACACTTCCTAGACCACAGCCTTTTGATAAATGTTCGGCAACAAAAGACCAGATAGATAATAATTGCACAACATTCAGTACCAGGCTAAGATCATTGATTTTAAGGACAAATAGTATTATGTTTACTTCACACTTAGTCTTTCTTTGTCCTTAAACAGCATCATAGTTTCTGTGATACGCTTCCATTCTTTCTATTATTTTACTCAGTTGTCTTATTATACACATCTTTTCCTGGAAGACTGGCTGCTTGGATCAAGCTGGGCCAGGAAAGGACCATCTGTGCATCTCAAAATATTCCCCAAGCCATCACATAACTTTTGTGTTCTCCGTTCAGTGGCTACTAGGGATTGAGGGCTGGAGGGTTTTCTTCATTTTGCGATAGCCAAAAGTTACCAGGGTAGGATTGAGGCATGTTTCAAATGAGAACATTAAAAAAATTTCCATTCATAGAAAAAAAACATTTTAGTGGATTTTTAAAATCATATTTGTAGCTGCCTATGGCCTTTTGAGCATCCTTTCAAGGAAATGGTTGGGAAATTTCCTGCTTGAAGGCACAGGTTGGAACTTAATGACCCATAATTCCTTCCCTTAGAAGCTGAGACAGATGACTTTGGCTCTGCCGAGAAGATGCCAGACTGTGACTTGGATGCTGAAACCAAGACAGTGACATCAGAAAATATGAAGCTCGTTTTCTCTCTTTCTTTCACCTTCTTGCTGTACTCCCTGCAGTAGGACTCAAGGTCAAGTTTCTAACATGGAAATGACCTCCACACAAACTATGTTTATACTTGGCGGCAGTGGCAGTGTTTACTTGATTTGGACACTGTTCCTGGGAGTTTAGTCTCAAGGTTTGTTCTCTAGTCCTGGCAACAAATGTGGGAATTCACTAATAACCACCTAATAAGCACTTTTTTCCCCCTGCATAATTAGCCATGTCAGTCTCTTTTTCTTGCAACTAGAAACTCTGACTGACATACTGCTAGAAACCATTTACAGTTGTCAAGTTGCTAGAAGAGCCTCTGTACCCAAGATGCAGCTACATTTTTTTAGAAGTTGGGTAATTCCTTTAACACTCATATGAACTGAGTAAAGTCTACACTGTATCCCTCCTGGCTGTGGAGCCCATAATACTGAACATCACTGGCTACTTTTATCAAAACCATTTTATCCATTATTTGCCCACACTTCTCACAAGTATGACATCATTAAAGCCCCCAAAGCAGACTCTCAGGAAGCTGTAAAGCATGGAATCTATAAAGGTTATCTAATACCTGTGGATATTTACAAGTAAAAAATATATATGCTTTTTAATAAAATTATTAATACTACTTCTACAGAATACAAATAAAACTCCCACATGTGACTGGCACCAAGATGAATGAGTAGGATATAAATATTTGACAATTCTGTCTCTACTGGCTTCTTAGACTGACTGACAAGGAAGACGGTATTACATAGTCATATAAAAACACATCTAATGATTTCCAAAATAACACTCATTGAGATGATTATGCAGTGATACCATCCATAAATTTTAAATTTTAATATTTTATCCTCTAAACATAGTGTGTGAAGGCTGATCCTTACTGCAGCATCCCAAACTGGGCATCTAAATTACAGGGGGGTCCTTTGAGAAGAGCAAGGAAATAATGTTAAAAGCATTTGCCAATGATTAGTACATGACAATTTCCTCTTAAATTCTGTCAAACAAGACCATATTCAAGCTTAGAAAGAAAGCCAAGCCTACTAACATGCTATAAAAGTGGAGTCAGTTCACATGTGTTTGGAAGCTTTTGTTTATATTTACCTCATCTCTCTCAGTAAGTATATTGATAAATATTCTCTGAGAGTCAAGGGAATAGAAGGAAACAAAGATTCACTTGCATGATCTTGTATGGTAGACAGAAACGCATGGCCCGAGGAGGCCCAAGGAAGGACTCAATACTCCAGTGGTCAGTGCCTTCAGGGGGCCCTCAGATGCAGAGAATCTCCTTGACCAAGGAAGTTGTACCCTTCTGGGCAGGTTGCATGCAGCCACTGATTGAGGTGAGAATATAAAAGCTGGGTCCAGATTTGCTTCAGAGCTTTCCATGGGCTTGACTGCTTGGCATGGTATTTGGACCTCTCCCCTGCCCAAGCCTGCTTTTCCTTGCCCTCACCTCCACAAGTGCTGATCTATAATAAACATTCTGCATGCAAAACTCCACTCCAGTGAGAACCCAACCTGGGACAGTATTGTTTTTGGATTCCTTTTATATAATGATAGAAGTGTTCTCTCACTCCTAATTTTTCAATACTGTGAGATGCTTTAAATGTACTGAAAAAGTATAAACAATAATACAATGAGCTTTGGCAAAGCTGATCCAGCTCTAGCAAATCCTACTGTTTTGCTACATTTGCTTCAGGTTTTTTGAGAAATAAAATATTACAGATACAATGGAATCCCCTGGTTTCTTCTTCCTGGATCTTATTTCCCTCTCTTCTTCCCTCTCCAGAAGAAACCATTATCTTGAATTTGGTGTTTAATATTCACATGAATATTTTATATTCTTACTACTCCATATATACAGATCCATAGATAATATATAGTATTGTTTTGCACATTCATACACTTTATATCAATGGTATAATACACCCAGTGCTCTGCAGATTGGTTTTATTATAATATGATTTTGAGATTTATCAGTATCAGTACACATAGATCTAGTTCATTTATTTCCATTGCTCAACAGTATTCTATTGTACAACTACAGCACAATATATTTATATGTTCTTATAATGATGAACCCTTGGGGTGCTTCCAATTTTGTGCAATTATAAGCGTACTGCAAAATAAGCGTCACTGTATAAATCATCCTGTGCACATGTGCCAGACCTCTCCAGTAGAGACACAGACATGGAATCGTTGGGTTGAAGGCTACGCATATCTTCAAGTTTACTTGATAACGATTATCAAATTACCTTCCAAAGTAGTTGTACCAATTTACATTCCAGTCAGCAGTGTATGAGAGCTCCAGTTTCTGTACATTTTCACTGATACCGATATGCATTTTGGGGCTTAAATTTCCTTCCTTCCTTCCTTCCCTCCTTCCTTCCTCCCTCCCTCCCTCCCCTCCTTCCCTCCCTCCCTCCCTCCCTCTTTCCTTCCTTCTCTCCCTCCCTCCCTTCCTTTCTTTCTTTGTAATCTGATAGGCATGGGATGCTACCTTGCATTTATTTTATTTTGTATTTCCTTGCTAACCAACATCTTTTCATATGCTTATTGGCCATTTAGGTACCCTCTCTCACAGGTATCATAAACTCTCAGGGGGATACTTTCTCCCTACTACCAGCACCCAAGCTTGTCCTCTTCTGGGGGACAGGTTTCTCAACACCCTTGTACTAATGCTGTAGCTCCGTAAAGTTTTATGTTTGGGCAAGGGATATCCCATTAGACTCCCCATCTTGGGCAGCCCTCAAAGGGCACATGGCATTTGACATCTAATGGTATGCTCAAGATCACCTAGGTTTGACACATACTTTCAAGGTGGAAGCCAGGTTTACCGCTTACTTAGCTTAGGAGTCTCACTTTCGTTTTGGTTTTTGTTTCTGTGAGTACTTTACTTCCTTGGCAGCTCAGCCTTGCTTTTAAAAAAGACAATTTAAATACTTTATTCAGTATACGTATTTAGTTTCTTTCAGTGGGGAGACCGGTTAGGGTATTGAATATGCCAGAAATGGGAGTCTCCACAGCTTTTTCATATTTTCTCTTAACTTCTCTGAGAATTTCTCAGTATTTCTTTCAATTCACTATTTCTCTGTTTGCCTTGTGAAGGGTTTATCTCATCTATTATTCACTTTTTTCCAATGACAACGTTTTCCATTTCTGAGACTTCTAGTTGGGTCTTCTTCATACCCACCTGTTCCTGCTGTTCATTTAGAGTGAAACCTCTACCTAAACTCCAGGTACCTCAGTCCTAAATGCGACCTTAAACTGGTGATTCAGTGTTTTTTTTAAACAGAAATAATACTGCATACCTAGTCATGTCTCCTGCCACTGGCTTCCAGAAGCCCAGGAAGCTTCCAGCATTAGGTCCTTCCACTCCCATCTCCTTCAATAAGCAGGAAGCGCTCCATCCCAGACCTCAGCTTCAAGGAGTCTGGTGCTGGCACTAAAAACAGGGCATACTTCACCCTCTTGTGGCCTCCTAGCCCCTCTCACCTTCATTAAATCCTCACTGATGGCCAGTAGTGACATATCTCCTGACCCTTTCCAACTGTGCCCTATGGAAGCCTCGTTCCAGTTTGCAAATTCTGTTTATAAACTCTTCATCTTTTACTTAGAATATTCTCCATCTCAGGGTTACTAAGAAGACTCTCCACCTACAGACTTTAATTGAAATGTAGTTCTTTCCTGAAAATACTGCTTCTTCTGATCTCTGTCTGGTGAAGACTATGCATTCTTCACACATCACAGATGAGGTGCTCCAGAGAAGGAACCTGGCCTTCCCCTGGTTCCTCACTACCTCTACTTATTAGCATGAAGTTGTATATAATATTCCTCACTGTCCTCCTGTCAGTAGAATCTGTAATTATATTCCCACTTACATTCTTTTTTAAAAAAAGATTTATTTATTTATTTTTTGGGCTGCATTGGGTCTTAGTTGCAGCATGAGGGATCTTCGTTGGGGCATGCGGGATCTTTCATTGAGGCACGGTCTCTTTGTTGCGGTGCCCAGACTTCTCTCCAGTTGTGGTGTGCAGGTTTTCTCTTCTCTAGTTGTGGCACATGGCTCCAGGGCATGTGGGTTCTGTAGTTGTAGCGCGCAGGCTCCAGAGCGCGTGGGCTCTGTAGTTTGCGGCACGCGGGCTCTCTAGTTGAGGCGTGTGAGCTCAGTAGGTGTGGCACGTGGGCTTAGCTGCCCTGTGGCATGTGGGACCTTAATTTACTGACCAGGGATCAAACTCACGTTCCCTGCATTGGAAGGTGGATTCTTTACCACTGGACCGCCCGGGAAGTCTCGTCCACTTACATTCTTACATTAGTATGCTGTGTTCCCTCTTTACTTAGATGCTAGAAACAATTCTTCCAAACTTGTGCAAAAGCTCACTGGGGGTCATGCCATCCAACTACAGTTGCCCACTTGAATCACTAGCATCTATTTACTTCAGGTTGTTCTAACTGATTCACTAATTCAGGAGTGGCTACAATAGTGACTACCACTATGACGATGACAATTAAGAAAGAGCAGTAGGCATTCCTAACAGGCCATTAGCGATGACACCCTCAACTTCCTGTCCCACATTTATGTTAATCCTCAGTCCTCTTCCAGGCTTGGTAGAGGAGTGTCCCCTTCCTGTCTAAGGCCAGACTCCCCATGCCCTCTTGCCTCTTCCAGGATCTTGCTTCTCTTTCCCGAATCGTCAGTGTTTCCTCTCAGTTTAACGCTTAAATCTTCTCATCAGAAAACATCTTCTCAGGACTCAGGACTCCTCAATCTCTGTTTCCTTCCCATTTGACCTATACTACCTTTTAGTAAATATTTCTCTTTAAATTGACTCCTTTTTAAGACAAGACAGTATCATTCTAGCATTAAATCATTGAAATCCTGGTTTCTAATGCTTCTATATAATTTTCTTAATATAACTTAAAATACGTAATTTTTAAAGATGTTCATCTGTGTATTAAAAACCCATTCACATCACAGTACATGTACAACACACCAGGCGTCAACATACCTTTCCATGTCTATACATCTCAGCAGGAAAGTACTGAGTACTGGTTAGACTGAAAGAAGTAAACTGACAAGGTCATTATTTGACACAATCAGTGCTTAAGTAAGAAATAATTTTTACTTCAATCACTGTTGCTTAAAAATCTTCCAATAATAAATAATTTACCTTTCTAATTTAGTATGGTGAAAGAGTTTTATATCACTAAAAGATCAATCATCACTGAATAATAATGTTAGATTTTTAAGGTGCAGAGAACTTCACAGTATATGTCCTATATCAGGATATACTATAGCATTTTTTTCTATTTTGCATGTTAAAAAGATGAGTAAATTACGGTCATGATCATATATTTGATGCTCTTGAGTCAGGCCTAGAGAACTACTTTAAAAATGAATATTTAAGAGCTAGTAAGAAATCCTCAAAGCATCCCAGATTCCATTCCCAAATCTAGGCTGATACCAAAACCAAAGCAGTCATATTTTGAAAGGGTCCCTGAACTCTCAACCTTAATAACCATCCACTAGTGCAGAGGTGATCAAATGTCCTGACCTTCTATCACAGTTTACCTAATAATTGACAAGTCTTTATTAAGTCTACTTGGTAGTCACTAAAAACCATATAAAATTAATTATAAAAATGCTAAGTATATGATGTTTAACCCCTCTGTACTGACCAGATCCTTTTGTTAAGAAGAAATATTACCTTTCTCAATCAAACTGTTCTCAGATACCAGTGTCCCACTGTCCCATAGGGGTTTAAACCTTCAAGCAGGTTTGAAAAATGTTGCCCAGAAGATTCCAAAGCTTGGAGGTTCACAGTGACACTAGCACATTAAAAGTTTTCAGACGTCCACCAGTAGGATATCAGCTTACCTTTGTATAACCTGGCCATTCTTTGATTTATTGAAACTAACCACACCTTTTCTTTTCAAGTAACAACTATTAACATCTCAAGAAACAATATTGTCTTGCAGAACACAACTTAGTCAACAGTAAAAATTCAGCTCAGGGAATTCCCCTGGTGGTCCAGTGGTTAGGACTCTGAGCTCTCACTGCTGAGGGCGTGGGTTCAATCCCCTGTTGGGGAACTAAGATCCCACAAGCCAAAATAAATAAATAAATAAAATAAGAATTCAGCTCATTTTTATTGTATTTTGGGATGGTTGAACTAAGGGGTACTATCCTGTATTCTACATTAAAAATATACCTTACATGTTGGAAAACAAAATTTTAATTACTTTGGTCAAGGCTGAATATTTACAAAGGGCTGGTCACCACAAAGGGTTAACCTTCAAATGGAAACTCCTGACCTCACACCACTCTGAAGACAGGGAGGGAATGATCGTTAGGACGCTACTGCTGGATTAGTTGCTCTAATCTATGCCCACAGCTTTTTACATTTAGATCTTCTTTAAGATAACAGAAAAACATGAGATACAACCACCAATCTGATTTTTTGTTATACTAGTTGACATTCAAATAGGAGATGATCAACATTTAGATCTTTATTGTTTTATCCTACTATCAAACCACACAGGATTATACCAGGTTTTAGCTTTGATATCTATCCTTCAGTTTTAATGAAGCAGAGAGAATGGCAAAGCTTACCAGATGCTCTCAATCTATATTCTAAACCTCAGGCTCTTATCTGTAACTGTCACCAAAGCTCCTTTATTAGGAAATCGAAATGAAGAGAGGTTTACATTAAAACACACTAATGAAAGCTTTGCTTAGAGCCACATACAGAGAAGGCTGAGCCAAACGGGTAAAAGCTCAAGCCTTTCCTACAGCATCACCGATGGCTTTATAAAAACTTGTCTACCCACCAGTAGCTCACTGGCTCTTTAATCTCTTACCTGGCAATCTCTGACCATTGCATGGGCCTGTGTACATCGGTGATGTCCAAATCCACTATCTCTAATCAGATTCAAACTGATGTTTTCAATGGTGGTGAACTAAGCATCTCTACTTGAAGGATGAGCCATGGCTCACATCTAGCCATACCACCCCCTGCCTCCTGTGTTTTCTATTTCTCCACTGCAGTGGTCCTCGAAGTACGGGCCCTGAACCAGCAGCATCAGTATCACCTGGAAACTTCTTTGAACCAGAAGGGGTCAGGTCCAGCCACTGGTACTTGAACAGGACCTCCAGGAGACTCTCATGCACACAAAAGTTCCAGAATCACTAACCAAATGGAACCACCATTCCCCTTTTACTCAGACTCAAAATGCAAGTGTTTTCATCTTTGCATCATTTTCCCCTTTCTCTTATTCCCCATTTCTCACACGTTAAATGGTTTCCCAAATCCTGTCACTCAACTTCTCTACCACTATTGAATCCATTCCCTTCCTTGCCATTCCCACCGCTACTACCCTAGTTCGGACTCACATTAACTTTAGACTATTGTAATAACCCTGCACTAAGTCGTCTCCCCACCATGGTGGCGAGGGGCCTTGACTCTGCTTTTCACATTTCTCCCAGATAAATCTGTTGAGGGCATACTACTACTCATCAATAATCTCTATCCTCTCCTGAGTGTTTCCTGGACTCCAGGCTCTCTGCTAAGCTTTAACATGCATTACGTCGTTAACTTCTTAGTCAGACTGCAAGGTAGTGAATGAAGGTTACCCTCATTCACAGAGGGCTGACTTGACTGAAGTCATTCAAAACCAAGATTTGAATCACATCAGTCTGACTCCTAACCCCATGGTGTTAACCACTGCACACCATGCCCTTCACACCCAACCCGTAGTACGGTTACCACAGCCTTATTTTAAGACCCTCGGCAGTCTGCCCCAAATACCTTTTTTTCAGTCTCCTGCCACTCCCCTTCACGCACCTGGGCAGAACTATTCATAATTTCCTATACTTACCACTCAGAGCTTTTTCTCACCTTGCTCCATCCACCTGAAATATCACCCTCGCGCGTGCCTAGAGTCCTTTATCCAGCCCTTGGGTAAAGCACTTAGCCATTACCTGTGCTCCATTTACTAAACTGAATTCTCCTTAAAGAACAGTGAAATCTGTATTTCATCCATCTAGCTTCTTACAAGACCAAGACAAGAAAATCCTGCTAATTCATTCTGGGTGAATTTTACACAGTACACTTTATTTAGTATGTTATAATCGATCACATAAATTTTTAAATTGATTGATTCCTAAGTAATTTTATATAATGACAGGCATAATATATTATGGTTGGTCCTTTATGAGGCTCTTAAAGCATTTCAAATGTAATAATAATCACACGCTTACAACGTAGGTAAGGGAAATTAGAAAAATCAGTGGTACAAAAGGATTTTCTACCTTTAAAGTCACAGAGAGATATGAAGGCAGAGCTGTAACTAGAACCTGTGTTTCCCGAAATTTTGTTGACTGCTCTTTCAATAAATCAGCTCTGCCCGTGCTCCGCAACAAGAGAAGCCACCACAATGAGAAGCCTGCGCACTGCAACGAAGAGTAGCCCTCCGCTCGCCACAACCAGAGAAAGCCCGCACGCAGCAACGAAGACCCAATGCAACCAAAAATAAATAAATAAATTTAAAAAAGTAATAAAAAATAAATCAGCTCTATCAGGGATTTCATATTATTCATGGTGACACGGGCAAATAGGTTCTTTTTTCCTGCAGTACGCGGGCCTCTCACTGTTGTGGCCTCTCCCGTTGCGGAGCACAGGCTCTGGACGTGCAGGCTCAGCGGCCATGGCTCCGTGTGGAATCTTCCCGGACCGGGGCACGAACCCGTGTCCCCTGCATCGGCAGGCGGACTCTCAACCACTGCGCCACCAGGGAAGCCCAATAGGTTCTTTTTTTTAAAAAAATAACATGCATCATTTCAGTGGCACAGTAGCTTAATGCTGTTCCTATGACTTACTCCATGCCACTGCTTCCCCTCCCCTCACTTGCTTATTACACCTGTTTCCATCTGCCAATTCCCTGATCTCTCAGGCGTCATACCCTGCCTCTCAGAAAATCAGGAGTTTCCCAGCCTTGGCATGACATTTTTGAAAACCTGTCCACCAGTCCAAAGACACTTTAAATTATTTAACTAGAAATGCCTTCTTTTATTTCCATTTACCTTCTCTCCTAAAAGTAGAATGTGTGTGTGTATGAATATATGTGTGTGTAAATATAAATGCTAGATAAGTCTTCTGTTAGTTGAGGTTTTACTAATTTATGCTTACTAGTAGTCAAACAAATATTCAATAAAAGAGCTACAACATGAAAAATGGATGCCTGGTATCAGTGTCAGTGTCAGTTGTCAGCGACAACTCCTGCTGTCATTTTCCAACAAGGTAGGTATTTGGTAGAATTAACGTCAAAAACACAAAGGAGATTTCCCTTAAAATGTAATGTCTTGAATATCTGATTAGTCTTTTTTTTTTTTTTTTTTGCGATACGCGGGCCTCTCAGTGTTGTGGCCTCTCCCGTTGCGGAGCACAGGCTCTGGACGCGCAGGCCCAGCGGCCATGGCTCACGGGCCCAGCCGCTCCGCGGCACGTGGGATCTTCCCGGACCGGGGCACGAACCCATGTCCCCTGCATCGGCAGGCGGACTCTCAACCACTGCACCACCAGGGCAGCCCGATTAGACATTTTTAAAAAATTCATTAAGAAATTATGAAAAATAATAATGACTTAACATTAATAATTTATCTGGTTTTCCAGTACCTAAATATTTCAAAATTAGTAAGACCAGCGATACATACCACCTAATGTTAGATGTTTATTTGAGAGCTAATTGACTGTGCAGATGACAATAACGCATATAAATCATTATTTGCTGAAATGGAAAAGTGAGAGGAATAAATGACCAACCTCCCACTTCCTCTCTGTGGACTAGTTGTTGCAAACACAACAAAGAATATGAAAAGGATAAGAGAAACAAAAACAAGGCAAAATTGAATCTTCCTTTCTTCAGTAGGTCTAATAAATAGCGCTAGGGAATAAGAGGCTAATTTTCAAAATGATTAATTTAAGGTTTGGTTAATGAAGTGTAATGGGGAAAGAAAACAAATACTGTCTAGTGCAGGTAGCGCTTGTCTTACGATTATACTTTTTAAATTACTAAGCTTACTTCTACAGCTGTTCTTTCTGCTTCGCAGATATTTTAAGACTAAAGTGTGGGGAAGCGAGGAGGTAACTAGAATAAGAATATACATTTATGAGCTGTGCCCTTAGTCAGTTAAATGGTTCCCTGAGAAGTCTTGTTACCCAGCCCAAGAGGTATAAGTGGTATTCAATTGTTTTTCCTTTTTAACTTTTCGATTTTTACATTTTACCTGTACGGCCTCACTAACATCATTTGTTTCTAAACCTCCAGAAATTGTCCTGGGGTTCTTGAGAAATAAGGTTAAGAAAAATCAATGTATTATTGATAACCACAGGACATCTCTAACCTACAGGAAACATTAAAGCCTTAGGACAGAACTGGGGCACGTCAATGTGTCTGCATCTAGACTCATGACCATCCTTATTTTCAGGTCCACAAGTGTTTCCATACTCAGTGTCCTCTGTTTTTCTCTGACTCTCCTGCTTTCTCCCCTAACATCCAGCTCTTCTACAGGTGAGCTAAACAGAAAAGCAATTAAAATTTGTTTTAATTTTAAAATTTGTTGTTCCCAATAGCTGTATTTTCCTTACTTAGCTAAAAAAGTGGACAAGTTACGGTGCTTTGTGACCACCTAGAGGGATGGGATAGGGAGGGTGGGAGGGAGGGAGGGAGACGCAAGAGGGAAGAGATATGGGAACATATGTATATGTATAACTGATTCACTTTGTTATAAAGCAGAAACTAACACACCATTGTAAAGCAATTATACTCCAATAAAGATGTTAAAAAAAAAAAAGTGGACAAATAAGGTTACTTTTTACTTGTGTTAGGTCTGTATGGCTCTCAGTAGAAAACAAAGAAAAAGAAAAAAGTTCTTAGAAAAAGGTGTCAGACTTCATTACATTATTTTTATTGTTCACACTAATTTACTTGCCTGAAAGAATCTTTAAATTACCATATTTAGAATTCTTTTTCTCTTGCACATGATATATACTCACGAAGTGACACATCTGCTTATGTTTGGAGCAGACATAACTTGATATCAAATGTCTTACTTTCTTATTTTTTGTTAAGTCCTAACACTAGTGGTAATACTAGGTACCACCGAATGAAGGCCAACTGTGGGTCAGGCACTCTACATATTTTTTTCTCTAATCCTTACAAAAGTGCAGGCCACTATTGAGTTGAGCAATCATAGCCTGGGAGAGGCAAAATAAATAAATGACTTGCTCAAGGTCACATAATTAGGAAGTGGAGCGCTGGAAATGGAACTCTAAATTCTTGCTCTTTCTGTTACAGGAAGCTGAAAAAAATAAGGTTGTCTCATTTTCTATTCCTGAAGGTTATATTTAGAACTGTATTGACTTTATTGCTTCAAAACATTTTTTCCCAAGTCAAATAAAGCCCTGGAATGTAATAAGAATTAAAGAGCCAGATGCTAGTATATATGGGGACTTAGTAATTACGACAAAGGTAGAATTTCATTCAATGGGAAAAGAACTGCTGGTATAATTAGGGAAAACAAAGCTAGATTACCACCTCAAACCACACACACACACACACACACACACACGTTCTATAACAAATGTAGGGGAAAAAACCCACTATGTAAAAGATGACCTAAGAGAATATTTTTTTTCAGTATCTTTTTTTTTTAAAAACTGAAGTATAGTTGATTTACAATGTTGTGATAATTTCTGTTGTACAGCAAAGTGATTCAGTTATACATATATATATATTCTTTTTAAAAATATTCTTTTCCATTATGGTTTATCAGAGGATACTGAATATAGTTCTCCATGCTATACAGTAGGACCTTCTTGTTTATCCATCCTAAATGTAATAGTTTGCATCTACTAACCCCAAACTCCCAATCCATCCTCTCCCTTGGAAACCACAAGTCAGTTCTCTATGTCCGTGAGTCTGTTTCATAGATAGGTTCATTTATGTCATATTTTAGATTCCACATATAAGTGATATCATATGGTATTTGTCTTTCTCTTTCTGACTTACTTCACTTAGTACGATAATCTCTAGTTGCACGCATGTTGCTGCAAATGGCATTATTTCATTCTTATTTACAGCTGAGTAGTATTCCATTGTATATATGTACCACATCTTCTTTGTCCGTTCATCTGTTGATGGACATTTAGGTTGTTTCCATGTCTTGGCTATTGTGAACAGTGCTGCTATGAACATAGGGGTGCATGTATCTTTTTGAATTAGAGTTTTGTCTGGATTTAGGCCCAGGAGTGGGATTGCTTGCTGGGTCATATGGTAATTCTATTTTTAGTTTTCTGAGGAACCTCCATACAGTTTTCCATAATGGCTGTACCAACTTACATTCCCACCAACAGTGTAGAAGGGTTAGGAGAATATTTTTATAAACTTGGGATGATAGAGACCTCCTTAAAGAAGACAAGAAACTGCCAAATCGTAAGGGATAAAATAAGCATATTTAACTTCATAAAAATAAAACTTCATATTCCAAAAGCTCATGCAAAGTCAAATGCCCAAAAAAAGAGAGCAAGAGAGAAACATTTTTAACACCTAACATATAACACACATTTAAAATCTCATATAAACAAATTTACACATAGTAAAAATAGGAAGAGTATCAACAAGCAATCCATCTAAGATGAAATGTAAATGCTAATTAAAATATCAGAAAAAATGTTCAATTTCATTCATAAGGAGAAAGAAAATCAAGTAACAAGATGCTGGTTTTCATCATATTGGCAAATATTTTCAAAGTGTCCCATCCAGGGCTAGGGAGGAACACTTGGAGAAAAGAACACAGACACATATTGTTCATGTTAGCGTGATTTGCTATTATAATCTGGTAACCTCTTTTAAAATTAAAAATATATATTCCCCATGAGCTTGCAACTCCACTTTTGGATATATACTCTGTAGAAATAAAGTCAACTGTATACATAAAATATTAATTGTAGCATTGTTAGAAACAATTTAAGAATCTATCTATATGGCAATATTTTAACAAACTATGGAATCTCCACACTACATGTAATAACTACTATATATGTGGTTGTTAAAAAGAATGAGCTGGACCTGTATCTGTTGCCTCAGAAAGACCATTACATGCAATTAAGTGAAAAAGCCAGTTGAACAGCTGAGTAAAACACAGCAAAATAATAAAATTAAAAACCTCCATATGTGTTAGTTTGAGCATGGAGGAAACTATGATAGGAATATAGCAGATCAGGAAGACTGGTTACCTCAGGAGGGTGGGAATGAAAAAGGGGTCAAGATATTATTTACATTTATCTTCTTTCATTTATTTATTTAATCTTCTTTTATTATCTTCTTTGCATTGTTTCACTTGTAGCTAGCATATGAATTCCTTAATTAAAATCTAACCCCCAACACTAAGAAGAAAAGAATAAAAGGGCTAAAAAATTCTGTTTAAATAGTACCAGGACAGATCCTGCTTAGGAAACAATCTAATTCCTGGAAAATGGTATTCTGATTGAGAGGAGGATAGATGTTTTCACCTTTTTGAAGTTATTAAAGTACTTTGAAGTATTCAATAGTATTCTAATGACCCATTCAAACAATGAGCAATAGGACTTAGATTTACAAGTTCTTGGCACTGGTAAGGGCATGGAGAAAAGGTGCTGTGGGGATGTATATTGATGCAAACTCTTGTGGGGGCAATTTAATAATATCTAAAGAAAAAAAAAGTGTACCGACCTACTGATCCATCAGTTTTTTTTTTTAATTTTATCATTCAGTGTTGGTTTTTTTTTTAAGTTTTAAATTTTTGGCTGCGTTGGGTCTTTGTTGCTGTGCACGGGCTTTCTCTAGTTGTGGAGAGTGGGGGCTACTCTTCGTTGCAGTGCGCGGGCTTCTCTTGTTGCACAGCATGGGCTCTAGGTGCGTGGGCTTCAGTAGTTGTGGCATGCCGGCTCAGTAGTTGTGGCTCGCCAGCTCTAGAGCACAGGCTCAGTAATTGTGGCACACGGGCTTAGCTGCTCCGCGGCATCTTCCCGGACCAGGGCTCGAACCCGTGTTCCCTGCATTGGCAGGCGGATTCTTAACCACTGTGCCACCAGGGAAGCCCTGGCCCATCAGTTCTAATGCTGTGACTTTGGATATACTTGGAAAGGTACACAAAACCAACCAATCAAATAAAACTGGAAACAAGCTAACATCCATAAACGAGGGACTGGTTAAATATATTACATACTAAAAAAAAATATATAAATATATATATATATATATATATATATATTACATACTTCTATAAGATGGGACTCCATGCAATTGCTAGAAAAGGCTGAACTAAACCCACATGTGCTGGTGTGGAATAATCTATAAGAAAGATTACCCAGGAAAATAAAGCTATGCAGTTGTTTTTCTAAAAAAGACAGATGCTGGAGTAAGCAGAAAACCTTTTTTTCTTGATGTATACTCAAGAAACTTAACCAGGTAAAGTTTTAACCACTGGGAAAATGGACTGGACGTTTGTAGGGTAGTTTACTTTTTATTTCATACTTTATAGGTGAATATTTAATTTTTTTAAACTTGGGTATTCATTTGTTACTAGTTTTTACAAATACAATAGAATAAGAATGGTTTTTTCATTTAAAACCACACTAAGAACCTAATATTTACTACTAGTTAAAGGCTCCAATTCTGACCTGTTTAAAAAGAGCATGTTTTAAGAATTAGTTTTCATAAAGGGCATGAAATACATGATAGCAGTAATAAATACTTTACATGAAAATAAATGTTGTATAATGAACTGATTAATAATGAATTCTATGTATATATTTCTCTTAAAACTCTTTAATAAAGAATTGGTATCTTTAGAAAGGTGCTTCTCAGCTAGTTCTACAGTTTTAATGAATTTTTTTCCAAAAACTTCTAACAAGTAGGGAAGGAAGGAACAACTTATGCTCAGTGTAACCATAAAAATCAAATCCACATAATCTTTCTTACAAATTCTATATATCAACATACCTTTTGGAAATAAATTCTGGAAGAGGACCCTACACTTAACTTTCAATTTTAAATCATGTTAGGGTAAAATATACATAACACAAAATTTACCATTTAAACAATTTTTAAGTGTACAACTTAGTGGCATTAAGCACATTCACACTGTCATGGAACCATCACCACCATCCATCTCCGGAACTTTTTCATCTTCCTAAACTGAAACACCATACTCAATAATTCCAAATTCCTCCCTCCACTCAGCCTGTGGCAACCACCATTTTATTTTCTGTCTCTATGAATTTAACTCTTCTAGGTAGCTTGTATAAGTGGGATCATACAATATTTGTCATTGGTGACTGGCTTTTGTCACTTAGCATAATGTTGTCAAGCTTCATCAATGCTGTATGTAGCTTGTGTCTGAATTTCCTTCCTTTTTAAGGCTGAATAATGTTCCATTGTTTGTATATACCACAATTGTTTATATATTCATCCATCAGTGGATAATACCTGGATTGCTTCTATATATTTTTAAAAATCCAAAATTTTGTTTCAAATTTAAGCAAACTTATAAGATTTTGTTTATGAACACTGAAATTTGAAATTCGTCTAATTTTCAGGTGTCATGAAATCACCTTCTTCTAATTATTTTTAAACCATTAAAAAAGGTAAAAAAACAAAAAACATTTAGCTTGCAGGCTACAAAAAAACAGGCAGGGGCCAGATTTGGACTGTGAGCCAGAGTTTTGCTTACCCAGGTCCTAGAGCTTAAAAACTTGTAAGTCTCTTTAGAAGCATGTGCTTAGAGGTAGATTACAACAAAGATGGAAGGATTCTAAGACTTGCACTCCAACCTGGATCTGATTCTAGGCTCTGTCACTTACTAGCTAAATGATGCTGAAAAGTCACTTTAACATCTATAAGCCCCAGTTTAACTGTCTGTAAAATGGGGATAACACCCACATCACAGAGGAATTGTTAAATGCTGCATAAACCATAAAGCTGTTTTTAGAGAGTTGGGCATTATATAGTAACAAATATACATTTGAAAAAAGCACCATGTTCTTCCCTAATAGGTTCACTTGCCAAAAATTTGGGGATATACAGTATTTTCAATTTCTAAGTGGAGAAAAAAATAAAGTAATCTGGACTATAAGGAGATGCCTTGGATTCCATTTTTATCAAGCTCTTAGTATTGTACAATGCTATTATACCATTCATTTAATAATTTACTTCTTTCACCTTCTGATCATATTCTGTTCTCAATAGCTCTGCTCTGTCATTTTTTGTTTTCTCTTCTCAAACCTCATATAAAGAGGATCCAATTTTACATACCACAAGAAGAAAGTGGTGGCTGAAGCACCACTCATGACAAACAACTAAGAAAAGAGCGGTTGCTTCTTGCTAGTATCATATGCTCTATTTTCTATTTATTAAATTTCAAAACAAGTAATTTTAGCAAATTTAGGGACCCTCACAAAATTAAAATGTATGATTTCTATAGTCAGCGTGACGAATGCCAATGAACAATAAGGGGATGGTGGATAAATATGTTAAGTTGTTCTTTAATACTCAGATACTGATTCAATGCAGCCCAAAATCTTTATTCAATATTTCCCATCATCTTACTCTATTAAGAAATTCCTTAACACTAGACCTATGGTAATCATTTCACAATATATACATATATTGAATCATTATGCTGTACATCTGAAACTAATATAAAATTATATGTCAATTACATCTCAATTAAAAAAAAATTCCTTCCTGGGAATTCCCTGGCAGTCCAGTGGTTGGGACTCAGCGCTTTCACTGCCACAGCCTCACGTTTGGTCCCTGGTCGGGGAACTGGGATACTGCAAGCCAAGCAGTGCGGCCAAGAAAAAAAAAATTTCCTTCCTTGTGTCTATTTTATGAAAATACCGAAAAACAGCTTTTTCTTCTTGTTTTTTGAAGATATTCTGATCAGTAATTGTCATGCCAACAACTCATACCTACAGTTAACAGACATGAAAAAGATGGAGCTGAACTCTGTAACTGTCTTCTCTCCTAAAAGCAGAAGTTGATGTGCCCAGAGGATGCTACCTCCGAGCCGAATGCTTGGTGCAGGTGGTCGGCAGAGCATCAGGTTCGGTCCACGTGCCTGTCCAGGCCCGAGGCTCAGGTAAGCCTCAGAGGTGCACCAGCCTCAGTGCCTGGGACCATGCCTGCTGCATGCATGTGTGAGTAAGAATGAGAAGGCTGGTCCCTTTGGGAAGGAAAGATAACTCGGTCTGCCAGAGGAGACCTTCTGAGCCCATCAGCAGAGTGAATGAAAGGGCGTGGAAATACCACCATGTGGCAGGCTATGGCTCTCTCTTACTACTCTCCTTGAAACTAAACCTAAATGACCACTTTAAGTACACATCTGTGACACTTATCTTTTAAAATAAACTAATGTGTTTCTAATTAAAATAAAACATTTTAACAGTATTGTGTAATGACAGTCAAGAATATCAGATGGTAGGTAAAAATACATAATTTGGCCAACCTTAGCATTTTCTCACAGCATACAGTAAGTTAGTTTGAACAGCACAGAGTTTTAGAACAGCACATACTTAGCTGGGTTTAATTTAAGAACAATGACATGTTCATTGTAAAGGCTGCTGGGCTGATGACTCTAGCCTGGCACCCTTGCACTCCAGGACAGTATATAGAATGGCTTGGGTGGTTTCTGGCTCTCCACCCCTTTTCATTCATATGAGTAATTGTTTTATGATTGAATACACCAAATTTTAACCATTCTCTTATAATCTAATAAGACTCTAGCAGAGATTCACTTAAGGAATTATAATATACTAGTATTACTAGCTATTATTTATTAGGTGCTTACTACGAGCCAGATACTGTACTAATACTTTCCATGCATATCTTACATGGTGAGTACAACCAATAACCAATGAATGACTTCTACGTGCTAAGTATCTCTTATTTAATTTTTATAACCACCCCACGACGTACGTATCACTACTCTCATTTTTGAGATGCGGATCGTGAGTGTTTAAGGTCACACACCTGGCAGATGGCAGAGCAGGAAGATGAAGCTAAGAGGTGTGACTCCAGAGTTGGTGCTCTCTGTCACTGTCTTTCAGCCTCACACCGTGACCTACAGAGTGTAGCAATGCAATTGATTTCTAGGTGAAGAGAGGAAGAAAACAACCTCTTAAGAACAATACAAGCCTAAGGAATCCATCAAAGGTCTCGCTGCCTGGCTTGTTATTGTACTCTGATGTGATCACCTCCTTCAATTTAATAACCGTCACTCATCAGTCTTTCTTTGGCATTATCGAAATAAGATGGCACTGTTAAGTAGGACCGTAGTGGTCTCAAGTTCCAGGGAAGCAGCTGTGGATGAAGGGAATCTAGTTTGCAGCTTTTTAGAGACATCTTCTCTATGGTTTCCCATCTGATAAACAGGGCCTTCTGTGATGTCCAGCTCACTTTACAGAGAGAGAGCAATGTCTTCAGTGGATCTTAAAACTCTTGGGATCACAAACAAGAACTTGTAAGTGCAAGTCAGAAAAGAAGTGCTATATTGCTTCATTTATCTATCTGGATTTCTCCATTCTGAATTTTCTATGCAGATTTCTGTTTCTAAGCTCATTATTGTCAATATATCTGATTGAGAAAGAAGCTAAACAAGTCCCAGGTGAGACTATACCATAGCAACAGGCCCGCCATGAATTCTCTGGGAAGCAGAATTTCACAGGAGTATTTGATTGCCTATTCACACTCTTGATTATAACACACCGAGCTGTTAAACTAAATTGTATGCCATTAGTGTATTGAAGAACTTTAAAAATTAAACTACCCTGTGTGAAGATATTTTTTACACTTAGGTTCACACTGAGATGTGTTTAATTGTATGTAGCCCATTTCCCTTCTATTTAGAAAAGAAGAGAGACATTTTTAAACTATTTCAGAACTTGCCAATGTCACAGTGTAGTAATGTGATAAATAAGGCATTACTACCCTTTATCACAGGTAACTATTGAATCCTTATTCTGGTTCATAAATATGTGTTTTATTCTCCACTCTGATTATGACAGAATACAAATGTACTGCCCTTAGAATTTGATCAGGAGTATTAACGTGCTGTACCTTGAGTTAAATAAACAGTGGCCAAAATAACCATAGAAAAAGAAACCTTGAGGTTAAAACCACCTCAGTCTCATAGTAGATTACACTTAGACCTGGCCATATCTAAGTATAAAAGGAAGACCAGGTGAGAATACAGATAGCATGAGCAAAATCCATCACAACCATCAGAAAATCAACTCAAAGCAAATCCAAATCATCGCCATCCATCTTTGTGTTTAAATACAATACATTTAAACAACTCTTCCCACATTTTGGCTGTAAAGGGTGCTGGAGACAGAGTAAAACATTTCACAAACATTCAAAACAAAGGACAGAGGAATGTTCACGAAGTTATTTTTACACAACCAAATCTGTTATTCATGCTACTAGAAACACCCAGTGGTGTGGCTCTAATCCAAATTATTTACATTTAATTTTGTAATGCATGGTACAATGTTTCTATAGCAGATCTGCCTTTCTAATTACATTCTGCTCTATTATTAAAATCAGTTTACGTGTCCTTAACATTTACCTGCTGTAAGGGAAAGGAGGTGTCCCAGAAGCCTACTGGGCAGGAGGACAGATGGCTCACAATTACAAATACACCAACACACTCCAGAGAAGAAAGAACTGACTGAACAATCCCAAGCCTTAATTACTTTATAAGCACTTAAAGTTTACATAAGATTGGTCCCTTGTTTCCTTTCTTTCATTTTTGATGATGTTGTATTTGGCCTTCCTCTTAGAAGGCTGGGGAACTCCCTGAACTACCTAGAGCACAATTAGAAGTTATCCTTTCACTAAATAAACATGTATTTATATTTAATTGACTAGGCATGGCTTTTATGAGACAAATTCCTTAGAATCTATTAATACAATTAGAATATTCAGGACTATTTATTTCAAGCAAGCAAATAGTAATAATATTGCGTTGGCCAAAAGGTTCATTCGGTTAATAAATACATTGTTCAATAAAGTTCTTGGTGAAAATGAAAAGTGTCTTTTAGTTTTTACTTAAAAACCGAACGAACTTTTTGGCCAACCCAATACACTGGAAATACGCAGTGTTGCAAGCATTATATAATGGACACCTGTTGCTTGTGCCACCTAGCATCTTTTTACCTTTCTTCTAGATACGGCGTTCTGATTTTTCCATGGGGAGTCCTACCTGCCCTATTCTCAGACCATTTTATTTTGTATATCAACGGTGGGGTTGCTCAAGGTATAGAGAAAGTGGCAAGAACAACGAATAGTTTTTAATAAAGACGAAGAATTATTTTGGGGGACCGTACAAAAGAAGTGAGCTAAAGGACAGGGTTTTTTGGTCTAAGAATACAATGTTTAAAGGAAAAGGTCGGGCTTCCCTGGTGGCGCAGCGGTTGAGAGTCCGCCTGCCAATGCAGGGGACACGGGTTCGTGCCCCGGTCCGGGAGGGTCCCACGTGCCGCGGAGCGGCTGGGCCCGTGAGCCATGGCCGCTGAGCCTGCGCGTCCGGAGCCTGTGCTCCGCAACGGGAGGGGCCACAACAGTGAGAGGCCTGCGTACCGCAAAAAAAAAAAAAAAAAAAAGTAAAAGGTCACTCCACATGAGGAAGCCAAGGAACTGCTCTGCCAGATACTGGGTGGGCTGTCCAGGTGGATACTGAGGTCACCCAGAGACTCATGGTGGAGGAACTGGAGGAGTGGCCATGAACTGGGAGCTGAGTCTTCAGTGAATGAGGCTGAGTAACCAGAAGGCGGTCACATGACAGCACTGAGGAGAAGGAGGGGGGTGGTGCAGCCAGGCAAGGGAGTCTCGAAGGAGCAGGACTAGTGCAGGGGGTGCCTATGTGAATGACTGGGGAGCAAGGAGAATAAAGACTACTTCCTGAACTCAAGAAACCCAGAGATTAAGAGAATAACCAGATACCCCTAGAGTGGGTTTCACTGAATGTGGGGTCCACTCAGGGGACAACCAGACTGCTACTAGCAGGAGAGAAGCGGGGAAGGAAAGATGAGGAGGCCGAGGATGCGGGGTTAGTGGCTGACCGCAGAGCAGCAGCTCCAGTGGACAGGGGAGAAGGGTTTGGGAAGCAGCATGGGGAGAATGGGGTTAGACTGGACAAGAGGACAGACAGAAGGATGGGGGTGGGAAATCGTCAGCTAACAGGACAACCAGACAGGCATGGACTTCTGGTGATGAAATGAAGGCAATATGAGGTGTGAGAGATTGAGTACTTAGGTCTCAGGAAGTAGTACAAAAACTTGTGGACTGTCAGAGGGAAAGGGGTGTAGACAGCTGAGCACAGCTATCCCACTGAGCTTCAGGTGCAGGTATGGTGGGTCCTCTAGGATGTGGAGGGTCTTAGGCCTCAGGGGGTGAGTTGTCAGTCACCTGTCCCTTGGGGTGACAGATCTTATGCCCAGTGCGCAGTCACAACCTGGCAGTTAGTGGGGGCCTGATCCACAGTGTGATCAGGTAATGTCTGCAAATTACTGGCCTCTAGAGCCAAAAGAAAATCCTACTCTTAATATTCCTATATGACAGCACTTTGCTTGGAAATCTTTTCAGCTAAATATCCAAGTCCCTAGTGGCGCAGTGGTTGAGAGTCCGCCTGCCTATGCAGGGGACACGGGTTCGTGCCCCGGTCGGGAAGATCCCACATGCCGCGGAGCGGCTAGGCCCGTGAGCCACGGCCGCTGAGCCTGCGCGTCCGGAGCCTGTGCTCCGCAACGGGAGAGTCCACAACAGTGAGAGGCCCGCGTACCGCAAAAACAAAAAACAAAAAACAAAAAAAACCTGTATTAGTGTCCTATGCCTGCTATAACAAATCACCATAAACCTAGTGTTTCTTAGAACAACAGAAATTTATACTCTCCTAGTTCTGGAATTTAGAAATTTGAAATTAGCTTCATTTGACTGAACTCAAGGTTGTAAGCTGAGATATATTCATCCCAGAGGTTGAAGGGAAGAATCTGTTCTTTGCCTCTTACAGCTTCTGGTGGTTGCTGGCTCACCTAGGCTTGTGGCCCCAACACTGCTATTTCTGGCTCCACCTTCACCCTGCCTTCTCTTCTGAACATGTGTCAAATCTCCCTCTGCTTCTCTTCTATGGACATTTGTGAAGGCATTTACAGCTGACCTGGATAATCCAGTATCATCTCCCACATTCAAGGCCCTTAATTTAATTACACCAATAAAGACCTTTTTCAAATAAAGTAACATTTACAAGCTCCAGGTATTAGGACTTCCTATCTTTGGGGAGAGAAGCATTACTCTGCCTACCACAATCACAATACAGAAGCATGGCATATTACTACAAGTCTATTATGTTTATTAAAAAAAAGCACTGAAATCAAATTTGGCTCTTCCAAAGTGACCATTTGTTCCTTAATATTGCAATAAAAGGCTGCAAGTTACTTTTCTAAAGCTATTATGTTAATGTGAAATACTTATTCTGATTTTTCCATTTATAGATAAGTGTAATTAACTTTGCAAACATAATTTAAAAATGAGGTTGATAGTACAGCTAAGTAGAGTAAGCACTGGTAAATTAGCAAATATAAATACTTGCAAAGACTAAAAAAAAATTTCTGCAGGAAGTCAAAAGATTTTAGGAACAGATATGCCTATATTTTAGGAAACTACTCTTTAGGAAAATACTTTTTTCCCCTTAGGAGCTAGGGTAAATAAGTGGCTGACATCTCTCTTTTAAAACTTAGTTACATTCAGTTTATACTTGTATTCTTTGGGATAAAGAAGGGCCAACGGTGATCAAATACCAGTTGGGAGAATCCTGGCTGAGACGGTTTTAGTAGAGCAGCAGGCAAGCTAAGTCCCTGCCAATTTGATCAATTACCCTGGGAGTGGCTTCACAGCCAAGAAATTGGCTCGCCCACTTGCATTTGCTGTTACAGTAAAGGGAAGATTTAGAGAGACACTAGTAGTGCCAAACAAATTAATGCATTTTCTCTAACCTAGAAACAAACAGCTTGGGGTTCTCTATCCGGCCAAATAAAAACTGTGTCCTTGTAATAGCTTTAATTGCTTTGGTAAAGTTAACCCAAAGACCACAGGCCTGGTGGGAATTTTAACACTAAGAAAGGAAATTGTTCTTTTCCTTTTAAGCGTTATCAGGCAAACCAGAATTACGTTAGAGAATGATCATTAATACTTAACAGTGTAAAAAATAAATAATGACAACTAAGTAATTGTATTTGCAAAATGTTATTCTAAAAAAAATTGATTCACACTAGTCATTTTGAATATATAGTTGTATTTTTGACATAAAAAACCATAAATAAGCAGCACAGCAACCTAATCTGTTTTCTCTGTATATTGTCATCTTTAAAAGGCTAGGCTGCCTGGACTGTGCATTCCTGCTAGGGTACCTCATTCGTTTTCTAGAAGTTTTTAAAATTTCTCTTAAAGTACTAATTTTGCAAACCTAAACCTAAACTAACAAAGTAACGATAAATGTTGAATACTTAAAACATATATGTTGGGATTTCCCTGGCGGCAAAGACTCCATGCCCCCAATGCAGGGGCCCGGGTTTGATCCCTGGTCAGGGAACGAGATGCCACATGCATGCCGCAACTAAAGAGCCCATGTGCCGCAACTAAGAAGCCGGTGGGCTGCAACTAAGGAGCAATGCTGCCGCAACTAAGACCTGCACAGCCAAATAAATACAAAATAAAACAAACAAAAAAAACACATAAATGTCCACTCTTGCATAAACTTTAAAACCCACAGCTATAGAATTTTAACAATGAGGGCTTCCCTGGTGGCACAGTGCAGGGGACACGGGTTCGTGCCCCGGTCTGGGAAGATCCCACATGCCGCGGAGCGGCTGGGCCCGTGAGCCATGGCCACTGAGCCTGTGCGTCCGGAGCCTGTGCTCCGCAACGGGAGAGGCCACAACAGTGAGAGGCCCGCGTACCGCAAAAAAAAAAAAAAAAAAAAGAGAATTTTAGCAATGAGAGCAGTTGCAAACACTGTTTCTCACTCGAACACAGAGCTCCAGGGATTCTCCACTGGGACTGAGAAGCAGGTGGACTCTACGAGTTCGTCAAATTGGAAAGATCTTATGTTGAAGAGGTATCAAGCTGCCACCCTCGCAGACAGTGCAGCCAAAGAGAAGCATTGGGGGTCACCCCATCATGGCAAAGTGCTTGCTGTGTCACACGGTTGTTTGTCCAACGACGACTCACAGACACCTTTTGAAAAACCTTTTACACAACGTTTTCTGGGATGATGGAAATGTTCTAAATCTTTTTTAAAAAATTTATTTATTTTTGCCGAGTTGGGTCTTCACTGCTGCGCTTTCTCCAGTTGGCGGCGAATGGGGGCCACTCTTGGTTGCGGTGCGCAGGCTTCTCATTGCGGTGACTTCTCTTGTTGCGGAGCACGGGCTCTAGGCACGCGGGCTTCAGTAGTTGTGGCTCGCGGGCTTAGTTGCTCCGTGGCATGTGGGATCTTTCCGGACCAGGGATCGAACCCGTGTCCCCTGCATTGGCAGGCGGATTCTTAACCACTGAGCCACCAGGGAAGTCCCAATGTTCTAAATCTTGACTGTATTCATTTGCAAAACTCGTAGAACTACTCACTAAAAGGGTACATTTTATTGTATGTAAATTATGCCTCAATCAACTTGCCTTAAAAACATTAACACACATCGCCATATTTTATTTTTATTACGTCATGATAATTTCATTCACAGATGCCTTTCTTATAATTCTGGCAATAATGCTATAGGTTCACTCACTAATCCACCTTGATGTACATTACAAGTAGATGCCTATGTTTCAGGCAACATCTCTTCACAGTAACAGACTGTCCGATTTAACTTCTCATTGGCAGCAGAATAATTTTTTTCCCCCTGAGATATCTATAAATGTAACTTTGTTTGGAGCATAGCCACAGAAAGGGCCTCAGGAGAGTGTGTGCCTGACCCTTCTGATGTTTTCTCCTTTAAGACGTTGGGACAATGCTATTACCATTAGCCACAGTGCTCTGAGGTAAAATGCCATTTACATTAGGTTGAATCATTTGAGAACCCATTTTAAATATTATGCCATACATATTAGGCATAATTGTAAATATTTTACACACCTTAGATGCTTTCATTTCTAAAAGTCCATACGATTTTTAAAGCAATGATTGAAAGAAAATAATATTTATCAAACTAAGCCACTATATTGTCAATAAAATCATTGTAATAAAAAAACTTTTTTAATTTAAAATTTTGTTAATAAATGCAAAATACAGGCATCGGAATATTAATGACCCTTTCCAAACTAGTCAACATGAAAGACTAAAATTCTGGGCTCTGAAGTTAAATCGATCTCTGCCTTCTCCCTCTGCTTATTAATAAATTATAAATGAGAAAAATGTTGCCTGTTTTCAATTCCAAATTTGTCTATTTAAAATAAACTTTAATAGGAGAATAAAACATGTTCTCATAAGAAGGTAAAAGGTGTTTGACATAGTCTCTGGTGATCTGTCAACATCTTACACGCAAGGCAACCCATGGAGGGGAGCCTTCACTCTTCTAGAAATGGTGACCTTACAAACGGTGACTGCAGAATCACACTGAGCACCAGACCACTGAAAGCACTGATATCTGCAGAGTAAGTTCATCAAGGAAATGGATCAAGTGTTGGTGGTGACTAATATACCGCAGGAGGCATGGAGGTCATACAGCAATACACTGGAAGATGCCAATTAGCCCTAACAAACCCTATGTAGGTCTGTATGAATATTTTTGGAAGGTCTGTGTTCTTTACAAGAACCCCATCTAGGAACCAAAAAAGTCATACTGTTCAAAACTTTAAAACAGATATTTGTACAGAGAGGCAAACGGCTAGGCAAGTGACCTAGCTAGGTAAGATCAAAGGTATCTGTATGTTGTCAAGGTACAGAAATACACCAGTCAAAAACTGCTGATATATTATGGCATATAGTATAGTCTGAAAGGCAACCAAAGCTTTTGCTCCATTTTGGAAATCATGGTCCAGAGATACTGGTTAGGATATTTTATGCACAGAAAGGAACAAAGGGAAGGAAATTATGCCTAAATTTTAGCTTACTCAAATTCATCTATGCATGTTAAACTGAGGGGGAGGGGAAAGTGGGAAAAGGCACATCATATTGATTTGTCCCACTATTGTTAACTTTAATTTAGAACACTTGATTTAGGTGGTGTGTATCAGGTTTTCCCACCGTAAAGCCTCGTTTCCCTTCTGTAATTAATAACATCTTGTAGGGAGATACTTTGAGACTATGTAAATAGATTATGTAAAAATCCTGTTTCTCATCATCCTTATCCACTAGTTTTAGCAGCCATTGGTGATTCGTGCCCTAAACAATCATTACTATGGTGACTGCCAAATGTAGGTTTTTTTCTCTCCTAATTCTACTTTAGGATTAATTTTTCACAAGCAGACATAACGGATGATCCTGAGGAAGGTAGTCTACCAACTACACCCCAAGAAATCCTGATCTGTTTTTTTTTTTTTTTAAACTACCTGAGAGTAAGGCTGCCAGAGGAAGGCTGAACCAACCCCATAAGACCCTCTAGCAGAAGAAAGTAGTCCCATCTGCCAAAATACCAGGTCTGGTGTGTATCGATTAAGTACCAACTAATTGCAAACATTCCATAGGTGGGGGTCAATTTTCTTCTCTCTTCAAGGATACATCTATGTCCAGTTACAAGAACACAATGTAAGTAAGAATACAACAGTGCATCCCCTGGATTAAACACATCTCTTGATCCAAACAAGCCAAAAAACCAAATGCTTCATGATAAGGCAAAGATGAGCCAATGAGTTATTAGGGTTAAAAGAAACAGGGATGAAATATGGATGGACTTCAGAGGGGTGACTGCACCTAACTACTTGTAGGCCCAGCAGTTCCCAGAGTGCTGAATAGCAAAGGGTAGGGGAAGAAGTCAAAATCTGGGGGGGTGGGCACGCGGGGCGCATATTCAACCAAATCACTCCTCCCTGACAGGCACGAAGCCGCAAGGCCACTTAAGAACTTCCCCAAACTCTGAAATATACTGCAATAACATTTTAAGGGATTAAAAAGCAGAACACTGACTCAAGTTTAGTTTTCAGATGTGAAATAAAACATGATCCTCCTCTGTAAAAGTACCCTCTGGTAATACTGGAAACTTAACATTTAGGGAGTTGTATAACCTAAAGCAATTTCTTCAGTGTTAACACAGAGAAGCCAGATACAGATACTACATTTTTTCCACAGGGTTAAAGTTTTACTTACCCATCCAATTCTGCTTCTTCATAAGTAAATATGACTATAACTGTTTCAATCTTAAAATACGCCTGAAGTATAAGATGTTATTTCCATAATCCTGGTCCTCAAATAGATGAGTCAGGCTTGATTTTATTAGAACTACCAACACAGGCTCCTTACGTTACTTCAGTGAAATCGTCTCCTATACTGTATAAAGTACGCCACAGACAGTTAATCGTCTGAATCCCTGTCTGCCGTCCCAAAGACTTTATCTATAATTCCAGCCGTGGCAGATTACATTGCACACATGCCTCTCCAGGAGAAAAATCAATGTTAGGATAAACAAATCTAAAACGAAAACTTTATATACAACAGCTTCACCCAGCCTCGGCACAGACTGGAACTCTGGCCCTTGGGCCTTACTGGTTGAACTGCAGGGAGCTTCCATCTTCTACTCCCAGCCTATTAGGTCACCTCGTTTCTATCTTTTACTCAAAAGTATTTATTGGGCGCCTAGTACTGAGCTAAATGCAAGAGATTAAAAAATTCCCTACCAAAGAGCCTGTGCTCTGCTGAAGCTCACAATCTAGTTTAAGCCAAGCCAAGTTCACTTTTTTCTTTTAATTTATTTATTTTTTGCGGTACGCGGGCCTCTCACTGCTGTGGCCTCTCACGCTGTGGAGCACAGGCTCCGGACGCGCAGGCTCAGCAGCCGTGGCTCACGGGCCCAGCCACTCCGCGGCACGTGGGAATCTTCCCGGACCAGGGCACGAACCCGTGTCCCGTGCATCGGCAGGCGGACTCTCAACCACTGCGCCACCATGGAAGCCCAGGCCACGTTCAGATTTTTAAAAACACATAATATTTTTTATTTTAAAGTCACCTTTGAGACATAACTTACATACAATAAAACCCATTTTAAAGATGCCGAGTTTGCTGGGTTTTACTAAACATACACAACAATGAACTACAAACTCCAATCAGATTTAGGATATTCGTTACCCTCCCAAAATTGCCTTACCTCCTTTTCAGTATTGCCCCTCCCCCTACTCCTTGGCAACCACGGGTTTGCTTTCTGTTGTTGTAGGTGAATTTTGCCTGTTCTAAAATTTTATGTAAATGGAATAGTGTAGTATGAACTCTTCTGTGTCTGGCCTCTTTACCTTAGCATATTTTTGAGACTTATCCATATTGCTGTGTGTATCAGTGGTTTCTTTTTTCTTGTTTGGCAGTATGAATATGATTTGTTTATTTGCGTACCTACTGACAGACAATTAAGCTGGTTAATTTGGGGGTACTGTAAATACCCACAAATGGCGCTATAAACATTTGTATACAAGTTTTTGTGTGGATGTATTTATTTCATTCATTCCTGGGTTATACCCAGGAGAACTGTTGGATGGTGAGGTAAGTGTATGATTATAAGAAATTGCCAAACTGTTTTCTAACGTAGTTTTATCCCTCTTACACTCGAACAGGCAAAAAAATGTAAAAACCATCTTAGGTCACAGTCACAGTTCATACAAAAATAGGTGACAGACCAAATCTGGCTGTAGTCTGCTGACTCCTGCTCTAGAGTTTTCTACATATAAAACCATGTCCTCTGTGTAAAAGGATAGTTTTAATTTTCCTTTCCAATTTTTGTGCCCTTAATTTCTTTTTCTTGCCTTACTGTACTGGTTAAAATCTTAGCGGGAATGTATTCAGTCTTTCATCATTAAATATAATACTAGCTTTAGGTTCTTCATAAATGCCCTTTATCCAAGTCTGCTGAGAGACTTCATCATAAATGGGCATTGACTTTTTATCAAATGCCTTTTCTTTATCCACTGAGATAATGATGTGGGCTTCCTTTTTTTCTATTAATATGGTGAATTATAATTGCTTAATTTTCAAATGCTAAGCTAACCTTGCATTCTTGGGATAAACCATACTTGGTCATGATGAGTTAAATTTTTATATATTGTTGGTTTGGTCTTGGTAATATTTTGTAATAGATTTTTATATTTGTATTCATGAGGGACAGATAGTGGTTTAGAGTTTTCTTATCATGTAATATCTGCTGGTTTTGGTATAAGTATAATTTTATATGTACTATTTAAAATTTAGTTGTATTAATATTTCAGGTTCTTCTTTCCTCTATTAGTCTGCTCTTCCTCTTTAAAATATGCAAAAGAATACAAATTTGCATTTCACAAGCAGTTCTCTTGATCAAATTCTTGAAACATACTTACCATAGATAAGTTACTACGCTGACTTAACACTTACATTAAAAATGAGTTCAAAGTTCAAGGCAGATTGGTCAGACCCCAAAGGCCATTCTCTAAACAGCGAGCATACCACCCCTGGCTACCTTGTCAGTAGGGAAGTTGAAATGCTGAGAAATCAAGTGTCTTTTCTAAAATCACCCAGCGTCCAGCGACAGAATGAACATTAAAAAAAAAAAAAAGGCTTTGACTTACTCTAGCCTTGTGCTGTGTGATTCCAACTCATCTCTTACCTTTCACTGCCTGAACTTCGATATTTCAGCCATTTGTGCATATGCTCCACACCTATTTTTCTCTCAATCCATAAGTCAGACCTCACTGCTTTTTATTCATAATCTGTGCCTCAATGCTCCCCTGGCTGGGTTTTTTGTTTTTTGTTTTTGGTTTGTTTTAATGCTTATCTTCTATCCACCCAGCTGAACTGTCTGAGAGGGAATCTTTTTCTCAAAAGTGAAATTAGGTTGAATTTGACACCTTACTTGTGCTGCCAACCGCTTACATTTTTTGGCTCATGCCCTAAGCTACTATTTTCCCAACAAATATTTTCACTTTGTTTCCTTTATACTGAGGTCAACTGAACTCCCAAATATCTTGTGACTACTTAGAAAAGGAACATTCCAAAAAGCATCAGGTTTTAAATATGCAGTGCCTTTTGTTTTTGCCATCTAACCATCTTCACTTAAGCATCTTCTGTTTGTAGATTTCTCTGAATGCAGTAATAAAAAATGGTTTTCATAATCTTTCAAGGAAAGTGAAGCAAAAATCTGAAGAAAAATGATGTCTGAACAACAACCAAAAGAAACCCAAAACTATATGAAAAAATAAATTGGGGAAAGAACTTCACTAAGTTCTTTGGGCCAAGGAATCTACAAAGATTGACATTTGAAATCTTTTTCTTATTCATTTTATTTAATATTATTTTGAGTATCTCACATAGAATTCTCTACTTAAACAAAACTCAGTTCAGATAAATCCTAGAATAGTACTACAAATTCAGCATACATTTAAAAAATAATCTGACAGCCTAATGCAGAGTTTGATGGGTAGAATCCAACTGTCAAAAGGTATTTCAGGTGTAAATGATTGAAGAGATAATCAAGTTAATCCGAGTTTACAGTTCATTTTTTTCAAGATTAAAACCAGCAAGAATAATCCAGTAACTACCTCAACCAAAAAAAAGCTTCTAATTTTGAAATACTCTCAAAGGTATTGCATATAAACCTTTTTCGATTGATCATGAGAGAAACTATGTGCAGGAGAAACTGAGTCCTGGGAATTACATGAAGAAAGCAATCATAATTCTTGGCATAAATGCCAAATGTAGAGATCTTACCTTCAAAGAGTTTTTATGAACATTAATTAAATCATACAATGCACGTGTGAAGTTTTATCAATAGCTTACAGATAGGAAATTCTATGGTACCAGCTTTGAAACAAGCATGACACTAGGTGGTAAATATGCAGATATACACGTAACACACACACACACACACACACACACACACATAAATGAATAGCTATGACTGCTCACGGATATGCCAAATAACTACTGGAAGCAAGTTTAAGTAAGTGTGAAGATTATGAACTGAATGCAGGTATTATTAGGAAAATCCTAACTTCTGCATCTGCTTAAATCCCATTACGGTTGTGCTTTGTTACTACAAAAAGCATTAAGTTCATGAGATTTTATTAATGCTCTGCAATGTACAAGGGCATTTGCCCTCCAGCAATTTACAACTTAAAAGAACAGACTTACCCATACCTCAAATTTTTAAAACTCTTCTCCACCTCCCTTTCTTTGAACAAAAACAACAGGAGACAGTGCTGCTGGTAGGCTTGTAGGAAGAGCAAAAAGGACAAAGCTGAGAAAGCAGGAAAAGGAAACAGCTGTTAACATGAGAGTATACAGAGAAAGAAAGAGGCGGCCTAGGTGCCAGGTGAGGAAGCCACGCCCCCAAAAGGGGAAGCAAAGAGAGGCTTCCTCCTGAGGTAAGTAAGCTAATCAGAAGTAATGCTCAACTGTCTTGTACCCAGTAGCTCCCAACTAAATGTGGAAGTTAGGCCTGCTCTCTGCTATGCTTAGGACTCAAGACTACAAGTGTTGAGTCTCTGGCATGGTGCATGTGCAAAGGATGGAACCAGATCTGTAGAAGGTGAGTATCTGGTAGAAGGCAGATCTGGCAGATTTGGTAGAAGGCAGGGGGTGGGGAGTTAGAGGAAGAGGAGACAGTGAAGGTTCACTCATTGAGCTCCACCTTCCTTAAACGTCACTTCATGGTTACTACTCCCAGTTTGCACCTGCAGGTAAAGAGGGCTCTCTCCTGACATGGCTTTGTGCTCTCCTAAAGTCTGGACAGATAGACGATGCATGTGAACTTATCCAACAGCCGATTATATATGGATAACGAATGTGTGTAGACAGAGTTGGATGGATGACCGAAGGACCTTCTGGCTTCTGGTGGCACGTTCCATTCAGACCGCATTCAATACTCAGTGCAAAAGGAGTCACCAGAGAAAACAAATTCTTCATTACTCTCACTGTCCCCTTACGCAGTTTACATACCATTGCACTGAAAGGAACACAATATAACCAGGACTTTTCCCACTAAGCTGGGGGGTGAGGGGTCAGGGGAGTGAGGTGGGGTGTAGAATAAGATATTTATGGCAGGGAGAAAGAACAAAATAAAGATTTCTTAACTTGAAAATATTTGAGGCCTAAATTACTCTAATCCTTATTTCTTAGTGCACAATGCTATCAATACATAATACTTCCTAAATGGAAATAACTATTCTTATTTTGCTGATTATAAGAATATTGTAACAATGTCTTACAACAACTTGTACAAAGTAGAGGATTTCTAAGTGCTTTTAGTCTCATGAGTCTCACAACGCTTTTATGCGGTAGGGAGTCAACTGATTACTTTCACCCCCATTATCCAACACACAGACTGAGGCTTGGAAACACCATCTCATGTGGCTGGCTTAGAGCCACAAACTAGGAAGTAGTTTTGCTTCAACTAAGCATGGCTCTCCTGAAGACTGGCAAGGGCATAAGCTCTGCCACTGGCGGCAGAATGGGGGGAGGGTAAGATTCCTGCTAATTGTTTATGAATTGTGTGAACCACACACAGCAACTTAACCTTAACCCACTTACACCTCAGTTCCTCGCATTTCAAAAGAGCTATAATCTGTGTTAATTCTGAAATCACAGAGCGATGGGGCATTTAATCAATACACACACTGCCATCACCTGCACGGTGCCTGGTCCAAGTGCTCAATAAACACTAATTATTATCCTGTCAACAAAACTCTACTTGGCCTCTCTGGTAAGGATAGCTAGGATGGGTAGAACTAGTCTAGTCCCTCAGTGCTATTCTCCCTAGTTATAACCTTTTAACGCATTCCTTTCTAAACCTGGCTACATGGATTCTTTATACTACTTAATAGTTTTTCATTTCTCCATCATCTTTGAGTAAAGAGCTGTTTCACGGGATTAAAATTTCTGGATATCCAAAGCTGATCCTTCAAATGCCAATTTATTTTCTGATTTCAAACACTCCTAAGGTATTATGCTTTCTCCTGACTTGTTAAATAGAATATATGGAACACGCATACTTTTCTAAATAACTGACAATAATAATCTGACTAACGAAACATGCATAACCACAACCATTTGGAGGCATCACTAATCCCTGGAGCCTGCCCATCAGTTGTCCTGTCTCCTTCCCTGATGTAGCAATGTCACCTGGTGCTGTCACAGTTCCTTTGGGAATTCTGATCTCCATCCTTTCTCTTTCCTGCCCTCTGGTCCCTCTCCTCACCTTCCTGCCCTGCAACTCCTCGGCTAAATTTGTACATCCAAAACATATTCTACAAAAATACAGTGACGACCAAATTATATGTTGTAAACTAGAGGGAATAAGGTTGAAGGTGAGGGCCTAAAGCCATTTTCATGGTAGTTTTTAGTATATTTCAAAGGGCTGAAGTTGCCAGTGGCCTGACCTCCAAACAAATGCATGTGTACACATGCACACAGGTGTGCATACGTGTGTGTGTGTGCATGTGCTGTATGTGAATACACTGGGTATTTGGGGGGTAGTTGCTATAGTCAAAACACTTTAAGTATGTAATTTTGCAATTTTTTTTTTTTTTTTTGCGGCACGTGGGCCTCTCACTGTTGTGGCCTCTCCTGTTGCGGAGCACAGGCTCCAGACGCGCAGGCTCAGTGGCCATGGCTCACTGGCCCAGCCGCTCCGCGGCATGTGGGATCTTCCCAGACTGGGGCACGAACCCGTGTCCCCTGCATCGGCAGGTGGACTCTCAACCAACTGTGCCACCAGGGAAGCCCAATTTTGCAATTTTTTAATCTAAGCATACAGGTTAAAAATGGGAAATTTTTTTAATTTAAAAAGTTAAATATGATTTAGTCAACAAGTATTTGAGTACTGTACTTACATGCTGGGCATTGTTCTAGGCACTAAGAATGAAAAGTCGAAAAAGGATAGATAACTTTCTTACTCTTATGGGTCAAAATGTTTGAATTAGAAAACCTCTTCTGTTTTCCTAAAAAAGGAATGTTTTAGTTGAGATTACACTTTGAAATTTACTCATTTCCAATTATAAACTGCAGGGGAAGAAGTTTTCAGGTAATAGGGGGAAAATGCTGACAACTGTAACTCTGGAGAGAAACCTGATGACATTATAAAAATACATTTAAATTTAAGACCCTGGGGTAGTATAATTTTTCCAAATGCAGAAACAGAGAAGTAAAGAAATAGAAATGCAACATTTAGGATCTCATAGCAACATTAATTACTCATACTAGGCATATTTAGCAATTTCTATTACTCTTTTACAAGATGGCAATAGCATGAAAAGTTCAATGAGGATTTTTTAAAAATTTAAGCAATATTAACAGGGTTTCAAAAATTGGCATATTTAGGCTTAAAGGGAAAACAAACTTAAATAGAAACTTACTGAGAATGCAAGGAAATCAAACTCAACAGCAAAACAACTCAGTCGAAAAATGGGCAGAAGACCTAAATAGACATTTCTCCAAAGACATACAGATGGCCAACAGGCACATGGAAAGATGCTCATCATTGCTAATTATTAGAGAAATGCAAATCAAAACTACGAGGTATCACCTCACACAGGTCAGAATGGCCAACATTAAAATAAATCTACAAATAACAAATGCTGGAGAAGGTGTGGAGAAAAGGGAACCCTCATAGACTGTGTGGGGATGTAAACTGGTGCAGCCACTATGGAGAACAGTATGGAGGTTCCTCACAAAACTAGAGTTCCCACATGATCCAGCAATCCCACTTCTGGGCATATATCTGAACAAAACTATATTTCAAAAAGACACATGCACCCCTATATTCACAGCAGCACTATTCACAATAGCCAAGACATGGAAACAACCTAAATGCCTACTGACAGATGAATGGATAAAGGAGATGTGGTACATATATACAATGGAATACTACTCAGCCATGAAAAAGAATGAAATAATGCCATCTGCAGCAACATGGATGGAACTAGAGATTATCCCATTAAGCAAAGTAAGTCAAGAAGAGAAAGACAAATACCATATGATATGACTTATGTGTGGAATTCAAAAACATGATATAAATGAACTTATTTACAAAACAGAAACAGATTCACAGACATAGGAGAACAGACTTGTGGTTGCCAAGGGGGGAGGGGAGGTGGGGGAGGGATGGATTGGGAGTTTGAGATTAGCAGATATAAACTAGTATACATAGCACAGGGAACTATATTCAATATCCTCTGATAAACCATAATGGGAAAGACTATGAAAAAGAATGTATATATGTATGTGTGTGTGTGTGTGTATATATATATATATATACACACACACACACACACACACACACACGAATTACTTTGCTGCACGGCAGAAATTAACACAACACTGTAAATCAACTATATGCCAATAAAATAAATTCTAAAAAAAGGAACCCAAGGAAATAAAATTTTGGTCTGTCCTCCACAGCATTTCTTATTTACAAAAATGTTAAACAGAGAATATAAAAATCTGTAGTGATTCTGATTTTGTTCCTTTCTGGACCACCATGAACATCCAGTACGGCTCAGCCCAGCCTAGCGCTAATCAAAAGGAGGGTAGAGTAAGGCAGGTAGAAAAGATGGCAGAGGAGTAACGAGGCCCAGGTGCCAGGGCACCCACACGCTTCCCAAGTACACTGTGGCAGAAACTGCTGTTTGTTGATAAATCATTTTATCCGAACCCATGGCTGTTCAGCTGGAGCCTGCATTTCCAGTTTTTGGGGCAGCTCACTGTGGCCAAATGACCCAGTTCTCGCAGCAGTTCAATGCTTAAGAGGAACAAGCCTCTTTAGACCACGCCCTCCAAAAAGGAATGCATCTGTTCCCCTGGCTCTTTATCCCTCCCTACCTCCTGGCAGGCCCTAATGAGACCTGGGAGCTGCCTGACACCAAGAGACAGCAACCATGCAGCAAGACTGCCTTGGCAGCTCTGGACCACTACTCTCTGGAATGTTTCATGAGAGAGAAATATATTCCTATCTTGTTTAAGCCATGGTATTTTGATGTCTCATTGTTTACAGCAGCTAAACCTGAAGCCCAATTAACACATATTTATGGCAGAGCTGAGTGTTTTAGCGCCTAGTTGCCTCAGCTCCTACTTTGAAGCTTAGCAGGCATATTCTGAACATCTTTACTGGGTTGGAAGCATCTTCATTGGATTATATGCATCTAGAGGGTGGGAATCATGTCCTCTATTTCTCTGAAACTGTCTAATACAGGGCTGATTGAAGGAGGGGAGGGGCAGGAAAATGACATAAGTTTAAGCTAGACGCTTTGGCGTCTGAGAGTCCCCTGGAATTAAATCCTTTGTCAATCCCTGGATTCTGACCAGATGTGTGAACTTGAGGAAGTTCAGTCATCCAACATATATCAGTTGAGTGTCTATTATGCAGCAGGCCCCATTCTAGGAACAAGGGCTTCTGCTATGGACGACGCTGTCTACACTCTGGTAGACTTAAGTTTCACAAACTCTCTAAGCCTCAGCTGCTTCATCTGTAAAATGGGGATAGTAATAGTGACAGACTTTTAGAACTGCTGTGAGGATTACATGAGGTGACACATACAAAGTATGTGAGTCAGTGTCATGCACACTGGTACTCAATAAACGTGAACAGTAACTAAGAACTGTCAATAATTTGTGCCTGGTACAGATACTCACTAACTGCCACGGCATCAGAGCACTGTTTCTTAGCACCAAGTAAGAGAAGCAAGTCAGGAATTGCTATTTCCTATTAGAGTCTCATCTCTGACATCTGTTTGATAGGAATTCTAGACATGTCTTACAGATAAATAAGGGCTTACTAAATACAATAATATATTACAGACCACTTGGGGCCTAATATTTAAAATTGAAAATATTAAAATTGTTCAAGAAATAATTCCTTTTCATGAACTTATTGAAGGAAATGAGTGGATTCTTTGCAATATGATGGTTTGACAATCTCCTTTAAGGGGTTGGGGTTCAAAACAGAGCACTGCCCACCCCCCCGTGATGGCTGCAGGACCTGAAGCACACCAGATTGCTTCAGCGCGTCATCCCGCACACTGAGTCAGAATCTGCCGCTTCAAGCAGTCATGGCTCATATTCTCAGAACAATTAATGGCTTCTCGGATCCAGCAGAGAGCTCTTTCAGAATAATCGTACTACATTATTTTGGACTGCAGAATGTTCAAATGCATTCCAGGTTAAGGAAGAGTCCTAAGGCAGGCTTTAACAAGAAAAAGGAGGTGGGTGTGGGATCTCCTCAACTCACCGAACAAAACTGAAAGATTGGGAATTAAAGATTTCTGGTAGATGAAGATGAAAAACAAACTTAATGCTCTGCAGGAAACAAAGAGCAATAGAGTAAACAACACTCAACACTGGTGGGTGGCTTCATTTTGCTATGGCCATTTCAGGGGCAGTTAGATCTGAATGCCAGTTTTATCACTAAAACCCCAAAGACAGAAAACTTCAATATTTATGAAACACCTGAGACAGCTCTGCTTCTAAATAGGGGCTTGACCATCTATTAAGTACCAAGCACTTTATTAGCATTTTAAAATATATGACCTATACCCTACAAACTGGGCATTGTTGTAATTTTACAGAGGAAACAGGCTATGAGAGGTTAAGGGGCTTGCCCAATAGCATAAAGCTCTTTGTGGGACTCTGGATTTGAACCCAGATCGGTCTGACATCAGTGTCTACATTCTTCCCATTCTACCAGGAAACTACTGAATTCTTTACAAGAGTACAGTGAAACTCTGTAAGAGTTCACTGATGAGTTAGGCTTATCAGATTATTACCATAAATAGTAACAAGCCTAACATTTAAAAATATTCACTATGGTACAGTGATGTCCTCAGGACAAACTGCAGCCCCCCCCCCCTCCCGGGCTCTGTGTGCCTCTTCTAGAGGGTCCCAGGGGCTGGCTGGCTGGCTGTGAGGATGCCCTGGCTGAAGGGCTGATCATGACTGGCCTGCCCAGCAGCGCCCTCCGGAGCATCCAGCTGAAGGGAAAGGGAGAGAGCTGGGCTTCTTCGGCTCAGTTCTCCGGGTTGGCGTCCTCGTCCTTCCCCGCCTGGCTCTCAGGTGGCCATTTGACATTTTTCTGGGCTGTAAAGGTGCTTGACCTTCCAACTTGCCAGTACTAATCTGCTACGGGAGTCAAAACCTGTACTTGGGAACATGGTTTTCTCAAGATGTTTAAAAACCTATTTTGGGTAGTCAAAATGCTAGCTAAAACAGTCACAGAATACAAATGGGATCTTGTACTTTGCAATATTTTGTGGTCAATCTACTCTATTTTGTTGTGCACTTTTAGTCCGCCTGGGATAAAGGATTTTGAAGCTGGGAGGTTATTTTCCAGATACAAGTATTGTATTGGAAATGGCCCCATGTTTTTCGCATAGTTCTAGTCATAAAATAAGACAGTCCTAATTACAACATTTACTTTCTTCTGTGTAGGAATATATCATAAGGGAACACTTAAGAGTCTACCGATGTAAGCTTTGCCAGTTCAAATAAATCAGTCAGAGTGGATACAACTGGGTTTGGATTGCATCCAGGTTATGGAAGGCAAGAATAGATTAGAGGTATGCGCCATCACAGCAGTGACAAACTCTCAACTTCTTTGTAAAAGCACCAGTGTTTCTTCAGGCTTAGACATGACTCACTAAAGCTACATTTTCAATGAAATATGAAATATTGCTGGAAGCACTTAAAAGCTGGAAAATATAATCATATCAGTACAGATGCTTCGCCTCCCACCCCCAAAAAGAGTGACATCATTCTGAGAAGTAGTCAGTCTGCTGTTACTAGGCTGTGGGGTTGGAGAGGTGGATGTCTGCACAAGCAAAGGAAGCCCAAGTGTGGTGTGGTCCTGGTTAAGATGCAAGGACCACCGTTTCACTTCAGACACAAACATCCATTTTTGAACAAATCTCTTATGACTATCACTTTTGGGCAGAATTGATTTTTCTAATGGAAGGGAAAAAATGGTCAGCTATAAACTTTCATATACACGTCATGAGGAAACTTTATATTTTTTTTACTTTGGATCTATATCCCCCTCCTACTCTGTTTTTGGGGGAAGGGGCTTCTTACTTCCTCCCTCACCATCACTAGGTAATGAATGAGAGTTTGATGTGCACTAGTATGTTTGTGTTTTGTTCCCTACTTATTTTCCATGGATACACAGACATTTTCAACAAATATATTTTCAACAGGTACTGAGAGCTGATTAGTACCAGACACTACTCTAAGCTCTGGAATATAGTGGAAAGCATCCTTGCAGTTTATATCCTGCAGTGGGGCAATCCAAAAAAATGGGGGTTTGGTACACTTCTCTGCATCTTCCTTTTCTTACTTAATGATACTTTGTAGAAAAGCCCTCCAAGGCAACTGGTAAAGATATATCTCAGGAATCTCTTAACTAGACTTCTGAATATACTACGTAAAGATATCTGCAAAAGAGGTGGATTTGCAGAATTACTGTAAGATGACACAACCCTATCTCCATGGGTCCAGACAGATGTTGGCTCCTCCCATCAGCTTCATTGGCATTACGCCATTAGGGCCCTAAGGCATATAACCTCTGCCTGGTCCTCTGGATGGAACCCCTTCAGTGGGCCAGGTCTCAGCCTTGGCCCTTGCCTTTGAGTATTCTTCAGTTTGGATGCTGGTCCTTCCTAAGTGGCCCCGGGCTAGAACATAATGCTTCCACAAGCTTTCAACATATCATCTCAGAGATAACAACTGCAGCGAACCTTTACTGAGTACTCACTATTTTAGTAAGACTGGAACCATTATCCTCATTTTACAAATGAAGACACAGAAACCTCTATCTGAAGTAACCTGAAGTCACACGGCACAGCCAGGGGTAGTCATGGGAGCCCCTGCTCTTAACCACTGTGCCGTGATACCCTATCTGAAGACTGCCATCACAGCCATGCTAAATTTTCCATTTCAACCATGAGTTATCTGACAAATGTTCCACATCTTGTAACTTATATACACTTCTTTCCTTTCCTTCTCTGTCAACCTTAGTCTATGGTAACCTTTTATTATTATCTTTTTGAAAACTTCAAAAACCTCAGTCACATTACTTTATGGCTTTAGAATTTTTATTAAGCATTACATGATTTTTGTAAGGAAATTTGCAAAATACAAGGGAGAAAGCCTGAAGATACTTGCTCAACATTTAGGAGTGTCTCTTGTTTTTATTAATGAGTGCACATGCATTTGTTTGTGTGTATGTGTGTGTGCACACACATACACACACACAAATATGCATGTATTTCTGTAGCAAATTTGTACATATATGGTTAGATGCCTTATTTTTTCCTTCGTATTGTTAAGTTTTCCTGTCATTAAAAATTCTTTAGAAGTGTGATTTTTTTTTTTATTTTGTGGTACGCGGGCCTCTCACTGTTGTGGCCTCTCCCGTTGCGGAGCACAGGCTCCGGACGCGCAGGCTCAGCGGCCATGGATCACGGGCCTAGACGTTCCGCGCCATGTGGGATCTTCCCGGACCGGGGCACGAATCCGTGTCCCCTGCATCGGCAGGCGGACTCTCAACCACTGCGCCACCAGGGAAGGCCTAGAAGTGTGATTTTTAAGCTGTGCAAAGCCCATCATATTTGTGTACTACTGTTATGCAATCATTCTACTTGTATTGGACAATCAAGTTGTGGCCAATTTTTAGATACTATAAACATCACTATGACTAATATTTTTGTGTTAACATTTACTATTTCCTTAGACTGGACACCTAGAATTGGAATTATTGGACCAAAGTGGTTTCCAAAATGGTTGTGCCAATTTACTCTCACCAATACTGCATGAAATCGCTAACATCACTATGCTCACACCGTTTTAATCTTTAACTGTTGCCAATATGAAAGGCAGATATAGTCTCATTATTTTAATATGTATTTCTGCAATTACTAGTGAGCTAAAAATATTATTTCATATGTACATTAGTTATTTATATCCCTTCTTTTGTCAACTGTCTGTTAATGTCAAATACCTCTTTTCTCTGTTTTTCCTTTCTCATTTCTAATTACTCTGCACAGATTTCATTCACTTTATTCACTCATTTGATAGGTACCTACTAAACTTCTGTCGCTTACCTTGTCCTGTGCTAAGGACACAGTTCTGTTCTTCATAGTCCAGAATACCTTTGGGAATTTCCTTACAAGACTTTTCTAAGTGAATATATATCTTAACATAACTAAGATGATATTACCAACACTGATGTTTTAAACACAATTAAAGCACTCATAGATCCAACAAAGATAAAAACATGTATAGGAATTTGTTCCCAGCTCAAACTGAAGATTTTTTTGTTTTTTTTTTGCGGTATGCGGGCCTCTCACTGTTGTGGCCTCTCCCGTTGCGGAGCACAGGCTCCGGGCGCGCAGGCTCAGCGGCCATGGCTCACGGGCCCAGCCGCTCCGCGGCATGTGGGATCTTCCCGGACCGGCGCACGAACGAACCCATGTTCCCTGCATCGGCAGGCGGACTCTCAACCACTGCGCCACCAGGGAAGCCCAAGATGTCTTTTTTTTTTTTTCTTTTTCTTTTTGTCTGTGCAAATCCAATAAGCCAACAAACCATGACTCAAAAAACATTCAATATAAGTTTATAGGTGGCAAAACATCTTAAGTGCTGGGACAATGAAAAATGCCACTAAATGTCTAAATGATGCCCTACCATTGACTGGGCATTCTCCCTGTGGAGTATCTAAAATATGTAAGCAGTTTACCTCCTATTATCAAGAGTGAATCAGAATAGTACCAATGGCTAATAGGGACAGTCACCAGAGTAACATATCCATCTGAACTACCTGAAGGAGTATATAGATTGGGGACCATGAGAAGCAGGAAAGCACTGGAGAAGAACTGCAAAATCTAATTGATAGCACATAATAACCCTTGATTCCTGGTTTGGAATCTTAATTGAGTAAGAGATGATGCACTAGTTACTTTATACCATAAATTTCTCATCCTTGAGTCTTAAATCTGATTACTCTCTGAAGGGAACACATCTTCAACTATTGAAGGGTACCAGGGTACAAGAGAGAACACATTTCATGAGTTCAACACATTCAACATGAGTTGAATGTCTGAAAGCATCTTTTTCATTCTTCACACATGGAAGACAATTTAGCTGGGTATAAACCTCTTGGACTATAAGCATTTTTTCCCCCTCAATACTCTAAACACAATGCTCTACACCAAGCTATAGCTATATGTCAGTCTGATTTTACCTTTTGCAGATAAACTATTTGTTTAATCTGGATTCTTGTAGAGTCTTTTTCCCCATTATCTTTGTAAATACAAAATTTTGTCAAAGTTATTCCTAGACAGGTCTCTTTTCCACAGGTGATGCCTGTAATATGCTGACCCCTTCAAATCTATATACTCAGGACTTTATTTTCTGCTTAGAAAATCCGTTTTAAAATTATATTTAAGTATTGCTTCTGCTCCAGTTATTCTAAAGTATTTCTCAGGATCATCCACAATGCTTATGGCAGATTTATTCTCTATGGCCTCCATGTCTAGTGACATCTATCATATCCTTTTTGTTCTTTTCCTCCATATTCCAAGATAACTTCTCAAATAATCTTATCAACATCAGTGATTCGATTTTCTTCTGTATCCAGTTTTCTCTATTGACTCCACTGTAGATTTTAACTGTTTAGTATGCATCTCTAGACTGTAACTGCCTGGATATGAATACCAGATGCCCTATTTATTAATTGTGTAAGTGTGGGCAACTTACTCAACTTTTCCTGAGTTTCCATTTTCCCATTTGTAAATGGGGGTAATAATAATAACTATGCATAATTCAAGATTTTAATTAAAATCTTTTCTAAAATTTTTCATTTGCTTCTGGTAGTAGTAGTGGTGGTGGTGGTGGTAGAGAGAGAAAAGACAGCAATCTGGTTGTATCAAAAAGCTGGCAAACCCAATAAAAGCAATGTAGGGTCTTTGTCCTTAGAATGGAAGACCTAGCATAGATAATCCACTGACCATTCTTCTCGATCCTGTTCGATTGTCCTTATAGTAGAACTCCTCTCCAACTCTGACAATAGGGTGAGTGTCTTCAGGGTTTTTAATGGGAACTCAAAAGAAGTTTTATCAAGGGTTATGAAATTTAAAAAAGAAATTCAACCAAATAAAAGTTTTGCATGCATAAAATATTTTGCATGAATAAAATGTTTTCCCTATTCTATAGTGCAGATCAAATAAACTAAGTGAGAGAGCATTCTGTTCAGTATCCACAGCTATACAAATATAAGTTTCATATTCTTACCTACAGACCATCAAATCTTCTAATCAATCAGCTGAGAATAATGCCAACAGCAGCAATTACTACGATATTTTTCCACAAAATAATTTAGTAAGAATTCACTTTCTCATTATACCTTGCTAACTAAAAGAAAAATCAAGATCCTGCCGTTCACTGTTTACGTTACAGAAAAAACAATATTCACCTTATTAAGAAACAAATGAGAAAATGGGTGCAAGAGAAAAGCTCCAGTAAGCTTGCCCCCTTCCAACAACTGTCGCTTTTAAGCAAGAAACATATGAGGTAGCTAAGGCCATGAGTGGAAAAAGGGGGTGCCAATTTATTCTAGACTTGGGCAAGACAGGTTTACTCTTTTATTAATAAAACAATTCATGAAAATATTTTGCAAAGGGGAGAAATGATGGTTTATCTCAACTTTTGATGCAATTTGTAAAGGAATAACAGATGCAGAGATGCTAAATATAGAGGAAATAGTAAGAATTGATTCCCCTAGAATAGCTTATTAGAAGGCCATATGCAGTGGCTGAGGACTTTTATCTTGATTTAAACTTTAGGAATGATTTTAGGAAAACTTATAAATCAGACATATGCCTATTACAGTAGATAACACCACATGATGAATACTTTTCTGATGTCGTGCTGCTTTATAGGAATTTTCATATGTAAAGGTCTACAAATTAAAATACAAGTTTGAAATGACTAGGTCTCCAATTTTTAAAGGAAAATTAAATTTTCTTTCAAGAGCCAAGAGATTTCAATTCTACGAAAACTATCTTTCAATTTATGATAGCCATTTTCATATCTGAAATATGATTTACATCGAATTTAACTTTATAACATGCATTTATCTTCATGTTTCAATAATGTGTTCTTTCAATTTGCTTGCAGAGTGTTTCTATCATTTTCAATCCCTATATTATTAAGGTTTCAGCGCATAAAAACTCAAGATTCTATAAGCTAAGACATAGATTTATCTTTGCATTACTTGAAAAGAACTTTACATTTTAAATAATTTTTCTTAGGAACGCCTAAAATGAAATAATCAAAGCCTAAATTACTTTGCTGAGGTCCAAGTAGATCCGATCACTCTGGAAAGAATACACGCATAAAATAAAAACAGATGCAGTAAGACCGTATGGATCCCTTTCTGCAAAAGTAACAAAAACGGCAATTTAGAAATTGAGAACACAAACATGAAGACAGCCTGTTTCGCTATCGCTATGGAGTAACTTTAGGGTTATTCCTGAGGGAAAAAGTATGTTTCTTAAGTATTTTTCTCTCCAGAAGTGACTCTAAAAAGAAAAACAATCATTCAGCGTAGAGAATTCAACGCTGAATAATCCTGTCACCCATTTAATCTCATCAATCAGCAGTCACTCATTTCACGTTCAGTAGCATATAGTTTGCACGTACAGGGGAAAGATTATTCCATATATTCATAATTTAACTCTGAACAGGAATTGTGAACTGAGTTATTCAACTGAAAAGGAAATTATTGTTTTAAACATGCAAAGTCGGGGTTGACTTTAAGTGTTAATAAAGGAAAAATATTCTATTGCTTTCAAATGTTAACCAAAGGTAAAGCTAATTCAATGGTAAAAATTAATCATGCCTAAATTAACAAATTTGCATAAAACCGACATAATACAATGCATATCTATAGGCTGCTTAACTAAAATAGGGGGCAAAAGTACATATATTCTTGGATTTTGTGGTTCCAATTAATGAATATTCATTATATGCCAATTACCACACATAAAAATATACAATAAGGTTTGTGACTGCATTCTTCTGAGGGTAGAAACTGTATGAAACAGACCATCTTCATAGGTCTCCTTACCATCCCTCCCGACTCTTTCCTGGGCTCACAGTAGGCTTTCAATCAATATTTTTTTATCTAGTTAAAAGCAAGTGTAAAACAACTACAGTGGGATAGTAAGCATTTTTACATTCTTAGTTCATTTACCCAATAAATACTTTGGGGGCACCTACTATGCATATCATGTCTGCAAGTGTAATTCAGCTATATGTGAAGAGCCAGACAGAATCTGTTCAAATTCCTGGAATTTAAGAGCTCTTCAAGAAAAACAAAGTAAAATAAAACAAACCACCTACGGTGTCAATACACCTAAAAAGATGTCTCCAGTGGAATCAAACAGAACAAAAACTCAGTTATTCAAAATGTATGCCTGGGACATGTAAGCCTGGGAACTGTGCTCACAAGTCCAGTTGATCATTCATCAGACTACTGGAAAACATGAGCAGATGTAAAAGTGTACATGCTTGTTGTTAGCTAACTTGGTAATCTAAGGACTATTTTTTTTTTTTTTTGTACACTCAAATACTGAATAAATCTGTTGGCTATACTCTTCTGTATTGTTTAACCACAGAGATACTTGAAGTGCGGGATACGCTACACATCATTAACACACGGAAGAGAAACGTTAAATTTTGACCATGTCACATGCAACTTAAAAGGACTGATCTCTTGAGAACCAAGCATCAGTGTTAAGAATTCTTGAATCCAGGTCAAAGACTGTCACAAGACCTCTACCACTTGACCTCATTTTCAACCTGATTTCCATAATATTAAAGAGGTAAAGCTGTGAAATTTGACGATCCCACAGAAGTCACTAAGAAAAGATCCAATCTTACCTTGTGTTTGATGACGCAGTTGAGGCACAGAAGACTTCCCTATGCATTACACGATAATTACAATTGCCAGGATAATTCAGTTACCAAGAGGAAAAATTACTAAGTTACTAAAAGGAAAAACGTGAAGCTTCAGGAATTGTACTTACAGTACAGTGCTTTTAGCTAAGCTACAAACTGTGCTTGTTTACAGCTGAAGTAAAAATTCTGTCTTCTGCATGTGGTTGAGGTGTGTCAGGGAGAACTATTTCATTGTAAATAAACTTAGGGGCCAAATAAAAGGAAGTTGCAAAGGCAGGTGTACAACAGTTGAGCTGTTTCGGTTTCAGAGAAATAAAGTAAATAATTGTACTGGAATCTGTTCAGTTCTGGGCATTCTGCCATACAGGAAAGGGTGTGTAATTACTGAAGCTAACATATCCACGTAAAAATGAAGTAATATCAGTAGGACACAGTTGGGCTCCAAATTTCCTTTTTTATCTTCAAAAATTAAGGATCTCTAATGACTCATTTCACTCTGTAATATTTAAATATCACTTAAACTAATAGGGACACACTGAAGGTAGAATTGTAATTTTCACAAAGTCAGATACTATCTTGAGAGGTGGTATTCTCTTTGAAAGCCTCACAAGTGAAGAACATTGCAATTTTCACTCATCAAAGGTAACAAAAGAACTACACACAGTATCTAATTTAGGACTTCACCAGAGTAAGAGTAAAATTAGCAAAGTTTTACCAAATCTATTCTTTGCCTACCATTTCATGCTACCTGGATTGGCCTCAATCTTAAATCTGGATTCCAAACTTCTTAAATCATAAACCAAAAATAAGAGGGTGTGGTTTGTGGGAGAACAATGGAAGTTAGAGCACCTAGGGAGTAAGGCCAAGTTCAAATAGGGGCCTCAATTATTCAAGAAACTTTACAACAGAAGATGAAAGAGTGTAATAAATATTACATGTGTGATTTTATAGAATGCGAATCAACTTGGCACCTTTACAGAGCTATGAAAAGTATTTAACCCTATCCAGGATTGGCCATATGGTCTTTTAGAGTGTTTCTACAATCCAGGATGACATTCTATTAATTATAAGACTACTACATACTTTCCCAATTGATAGTAGTAGCCTGCTCGGGGCCCTTGGCTCACCGCTTCCTTGAGCCTGTGAAGTTAGCACGCTGACACATCTAAGTTGCAGGGGGTGGCAGCGAATTTCTGGATAAGTCAATGTCTTATCAAATTCCAATTCCTCTGTATCCAAAGGCGTGCTGTCCATTTCAATGACGAATCAATCACTTTAGTCTAAGGTTTTCACAAGAGGAGGCAAGGCTCTCTGAGGGCACCACATTTGGCCGTATTTCTTTTACAAGATGTTAAGCTAGGCACTAGATTATTCTCAAGTTAGCCTGAAAACTATCAGGATACAAAAAAATGTGTTTCCAACATCTATATTCATCTTGGACTCCTGGATTTTCATTAGGAGTTGAGCTGAACAGTAGAAGCTGCCAAATGATGATCCTGATTACAGCCAACAACCAACTGGTAGCTTAAGTTCAACATACTTCCTGTAACTTTACATTCGAGTCCAAGGATCACATTACTTTGTTATTCCCATGGGCTTTTTATTTCTCTTAAAGTACGATCCTTAACTGAAAGGCATTTCTTTTGTGATTACCTGGTATACATGATGCCGGTGGATATTTTGTGACATCACCGAGATAAACCACATCCTTTCCTTCCCTACACTTAATTTTCAACTAAGTTGGACAGATAGAAGATGGAATATAAATTTATTTCATATTTACAAAACACCTATGCCATTATTTGACCATCCATATGAAATAAAATTTTTGTTTGCTCCATGCAGAGATCAGATTTAATTTCTAAATCAATAGGATACAGTGCAATTCAAATTGTCTTAAAGACAAGAATGTACAGCTGGGTAACTAGTTTTCTAAGTGCCTGTCTGTGAGATTCTCTTGCTTAGTAATGTTTCTATGAATGTGGCAACAGATTCCATTATCCTCACAAAACAGCCAGTTGGTGACAAAGTGATCTGATAGTCAGCATTATTTATCTACTCGTTCCTTGAACAATCATTTATTGCAGCTCTAGTATATTCAAGGGCCCAGGCGAGGAGTGGCCTGTAACATGTGTGTGAAGCAACATATAAAACACAGCTCTATCCTTAGGTAGGTTTTTATTATATCATCCAAAGGAGCATATGATAAGAGTAACAGCAGTGGTATAAAGTGCTAAAGAAGATCAGGAGAGAGTTGACTTCAGGCTGGGGTGAACATGGCTTCATGAAAGAGGTAGCACTTGAACAGAAGTAGGTTCCTTCTTTCTATCTGCAAAAGAGCAAGGACTTTTTCTATAACTGCACATATAATGCATCTATGTGACTGACATCAATGTGAAAGGTCATCACTTCATAAAAGAGAGAGAATATGAATCTCAGCATTTTGTCAAGAAATAAGGAACAGCTTCCGGCACAGGACGATCCTAGGGAAAGTGTGGCCCAGTAGAGGAAGATTTCATTGTTCCTGTGACATACTAAATCCAATTTCAGATATTAACAGACTAATGATTTGTTAACAAGACTGCTACCGGTCACTTCCCTTCCCTACTACTTACAATGAATTACCCAGGGGGAATTCATGTGAGGTATTTTAGTGGCTTGGATATAATTTACAAGAAGAACACAGACTCTTCCTCTCAAAATTCAGTTGCATGTTGAAATACATTACTTTCCACTTCTTTAACCAAGTGCCTTGACATTATGTTTGGGGTTGTACTACATCAGCATGTTAATAAAATTTATTTTCACATGCTCCATTTCTTATAATAAATACATAAAGCTGTTTTAACTGGTGAGACCAGTATGGTGAAGTTTGGAAAGTTTAATGTCATGCAGAAGTAAATACTGTCCCAACATAAACATGGCTCAATATTCAGAAAGTTTTTGTCTTCATATCAGTGTCCTGAAAGAAGTGTCACTCAGTCCCTATAGATACATATTTAAAAGTAAAACCACCGGCTTTTCTTAAGGAGGGCATTTTCTTCTTATGCAGAGATGATGATAATAGTAATATTAGCCTTTACTATGAGCATTTACTAAGCGTCAGGCAGTATAAAAATTTTGCACAGGTTAATTTAATGTTTTCAATAACTATTATTATCCTCATTTTATAGATGAGAAACTGAGGCACAGAGAGGTTAATAATTTTCCCAAGATCACACAATAAGTAGTAGAGCCATGATGGGAACCCAGCCACATCCCCCCTTGCACTAAAGGGGTCTCTGTACCCGAACGAAACACCCTTCCTGAGAGATGGCTGCCACCAAACAAGGTCTGTTCCTTGAGATCAGCGGAGCTGATCCTATCACCTCATGGCTATGAAAATGAGGCACCCTTTTTTTTTTCTCCTATAATTATACATCCCACCCAAGAATACTGCTCTTTTGATACAAAACATGACCAAGGACATAATCTAAAATTAACTATCACTTGAGTCTAATGCAACTAAGAACTGATATTCTGACTAGTATTTTAAAATCAAATATATAAGGTAAATAGTAATTAACTTTCTTTTTCCTAGCTAACTTTTCTGTGCTCTGTCTCATTTGACAGACAAAAACGAGTGACATATTTCAGGAAAGTCTAAGAAATTTTTACTATGGAGAAATTAGAGTATCTTGCCTGGTACCACAAAAATCCTATGGGAACTAGAGTTAGCTATTTAAAATCAGGCAAACATCTTGGAACAAGAGATAGATATGGTGTCTTGGGTTGAATGATTAAAGCACTGAGTAATGAACACTGACAATCTTAAAAGAAATTAAGAATGAAAACTGTAAATGTATATGAATGGACTCAAATCCTTAGAACAAGAATAGATGAGTATCTCTTCCCACTAACTAAATAAAGTGGGAGACATATGATAATTCTAACAAATATCTCTATGTTTTTTTGGTTACCTCGAGAAACCAGAACCCCTTTTGCTTTCTCCCACAAAACATCCATTCAGAATACTATTCTTTGCCAAAAGATAAAATTTTGAAGTCATCTGAGGCCGTCAAGGAATTACAGGGCAAAAATCATGATAGGTTTCCAATTTTCTTCAACATGCAGGGTTATCTGGTTTCAAGGTACAAACACAAAAGTTCCTGTTGCTATGCCTACTGAACACAGTTTCTGGTTTGAAGTTAGTTCTGGGCATTTTGATAAATTTACCATCATGTTTCACCAAAACGCAGTATAAGCTAAGAGCCGCAAATAAATCAGAGCCTTTTCATTTTATAGCTCCTTGGGTCAAATCTCAACAACTATGAAGAAAGAGTCCTTTTTTCCTCCCTAAAGGTGACAGAAGCTTAGATAATCTATAGTTTAGTGGAAAACAGAAACAGTACTGACTCTAATTTTCTTGTGTCTTCTCAAATTCCTAGCTTGTGAAATGTTTAAAAACTTCAAATTTCTGTGAGGAATGAAAAAATATTTTGACAGCTTGCTACTAGGGTAAGTTGTGAAATCATTTTTTTCTTGAAAGTACAGCTCTAATGGCAGACACATCTCCTAGTTCTAGAGCAATCTTTCATACAATACTCAGCTTTAAGTTACAGCAAACAGTAAAATAATGAAGTTTTCAACATGCCTTCATTCTTTGTCATCATTACTCATTTGAGCTGCTGATACTGATTTTTCAAAAAATAATTCCAGCCTATATTCAACATCTAGCTTGTATCTCTTGAGAAAAAAAGACCAGTCACTTAATCATAAGATTTAAAAAGAGGATTTTACTATTAGATTATCACCAACAAAATAACCCTCACGGAGAGCATATACTTTTTGTCTGCTTGTTTGTTTTCTGAGGGAGGGGGCAGAAAAGTCTCCCTGGAGCTTTACATCTACACTCACCTTATTAAGCTTTTAAATCTTAAACAATGAAAACCAGTAATCCCAATTTCTCTAAGCCCGCCAGATAAAAATCTAATTTAGAAGGCTACTTGGGTTTGAAGGATAAATAGTATTAAGTGCCTTTAAAAAAATCAACATAAACAGGACATTTAAGCAAACTGGCACAGTGTGACAAGTTTTAGAACATTAGCTCACAAAATGAGTATACTCTGATTCAGACAAACACAACAAATAGAGCCTTTTATCCAAAAATCACCGAGACAACCCTATGTAATACCTATGTTAAAACGTTCAACAGATCTAAGGATATCACAGGCCTCAAGTTGCCAGAGTCCTGACAGAAAAGTCAGTGATGTGAAACACGCTTTATGAAGCTTGGCGTGCATGCACACACTCTGCAAGGTGAGCGAGACAAGAGACACCGATGACCACCGATATTGTCCTTACTTGCAGACGCACAAGTATCCTGCATGTTCCGATTCTGACTGGCACCTGGAGCGGCTCTACCTGCCAGTCATCCCAATGTATTCAGGGATGTAAACACCTTATAATTAGAAAACGTGAAGGCGTCAAGGACGTTAGACAAATTGAAAACACATCCAAAGATTAATTTTTAAAGGCATTGAAGAAATAATTAATTGCAAAGTCTAAAATCAGAGGATGTACCTGCTCCTTCACGGAAGCTAGAATAGTGGTGGCTGTGGTCTCGGGTTCCATGCCTGGGCCAGTGGGGGCAGCTTCCTGGCGGGTCTGTGGTTGCCCCTCCTCCACCAATGAGGCCTGCTCAGGAGCTGGCATTCCTCCTGCAATCAAGCAGGCAAAGGGTTAACACTTTCTCCTCCGCTCCTGGGCAGGAACAGGCAGGGGCTGAGCGTTTGCAGATGGTTCCTAGGAACTACTACAGATTCTACACACCATGATCACAACACCATACGGCTACCTGATTTCTAAAAGGCAACATCTAGGGCCAAAGTATAGCTAGTACTACCAAATACTAAAAAATAACAACAGAATAAGAATGATAATAATAAACACTGAGAAAATACTTAAACAACATCATAGTAAAAAATGATGTGAAAAGGGTTAGGGAAGAGGACTCAAAAATATATTGAGGACACTAAGGCTGTTAGATGCTATAAAATCGCTGAATTTTCTAAACAGTTAACCATTAAGTAAATATGATTTTCTTATCACGAACAAAATAACAACACTCTAGATTGCTATACGGGTCAGTTTTCAGAGAAGTGTACGCACAGGAAGACACCTACGAACGTGCAAATGCTTTATGATTATAGAAGAGGCTTATTCAACAGAAGAAAAAGGGGTTAAAACTTATGAAAGGCTTGAAAATAAGCAAAATTCTGCTGTATTTAAAAGAAATGCAAGGCATTAATAACCAGCAATAAAGATAACGTTGGTGGAGTATTATAGCTAGCTTGGTTTCCTTAGAGGAATCTGATTATGCAAAGATGACAACGGCTATGGAGCTGGTGTTGAAAGAGAATTTATTTTTCAGGACCATAGCTTGTGACAAATGAAATGGGTTCTTGGCAGGAGATGAGGTGCCTCTCCTAAGATAAACACATACTGAGAGTGGTAAGTTTGCCAGGAAACTTATTGATCTGATATGGATTTTGTATAAATTTGCAAAAGATGTGGAAAAGGTGTAACCTAAAATGTTGTAAATATTTTAATAACTTGTTTACCTGTCAGTCTCTCTGCCTGTTTCCTCAAGAGTAGAGTCTACCATACCATGAGACTAGCCTAGTGCCTGGCATATAATAGATACTCAATGTTTCCCAAATAATTGAATACATGAATGAAGGACTGACTGTCTCTTCCATGTCTCATTACAGTCATTAGACAAATCTGACCCAGTGCTATGATGCTCATGAGACCTTATTTGTTCAATGCATTACCCTGTGTACTTGTATATGGACATTTGAGACCATAAATGCTGTTTCTGACATTCCTCTTTTAGCTTTCTCCTAAAAATGACTCTACTGTTGTATTTTGATTTCTTATCAACTTCCACAATGTTCATTTTTGTAGGATGAGCTGGGGATTTTTTCCCCATTCCACCAAATGTCAGTATCAGCTTGCTGTTTACTTCCAAACTCATAATCTATAAGACAGGGGAAGATGACATATCACCTGAGCCTCCATCTCATTCTTTACTCTCCTGACTTCCACATTAGTGAAGATGGGGTTGGGTTCCAGGTTGCCACCAGTGGTTGCTTTATTCCTACAATATTAGAAATAGACAATGGGTCTGATGAGTTTGAGCATTTTCCCCCAATGGGACTCTCAATGAGGAGTTCTCGTGCCAGCTCTAGCAGGTATATTCTTTTTTTTTTTTAATTTATTTATTTTTATTTATTTACTTTTGTCTGTGTTGGGTCTTTGTTGCTGCACGCGAGCTTTCTCTAGTTGCGGCAAGCGGGCGATACTCTTCATTGCGGTGCGTGGGCTTCTCATTGAGGTGGCTTCTCTTGTTGCGAGGCACAGGCTCCAGGCGCACGGGCTTCAGTAGTTGTGGCACATGGGCTCAGTAGTTGCGGCTCGTGGGCTCTAGAGCACAGGCTCAGCAGTTGTGGCGCACGGGCTTAGTTGCTCTGCGGCATGTGGGATCTTCCCAGACTAGGGATCAAACCCGTGTCCCCTACATTGCAGGCAGATTCTTAACTACCGTCTAGCAGGTAAATTCTTTATCACCCGTTTCTGTGGGGCCCAAGGCTGGGGGTGCAGCCTCATCTGCAAGGAGGAGAATCTCCTCAAGGACAAGTGAGAGGAGGACCTTCAGACTTGGAGTAAGTGGCTCCAGGATCAAAACCTAAGTGCCTTGAACATGAGCCACCCTTTCCTCACTTACAAAAATGGCTTACTAATTCTTCATACAACACCATGGAATGATTTTTATGGCAATCGTCATTTTTTAGTATGTATGTTGTGTTGAGATACAAAATAGTACACTTAAAATATCATCAACTGGATAAAATAACTGTATTCAACCAGTGCTCATTATGTATAAGATATAAGGTCTGTGAAGAAAAAAATGCCCCACAAAGATCTTAGCTTTGCATTTAAGGCTAATAAAGATATGAAAGCACTCTATGCCATTGAAAAACTACACACCTTAAAATAAGCAGGTGGTTGCAAAGAACAAAAATGTTACTATGCAACAGTGAAACAAATAATGCCAAGAAACAAAAATTTAAAATATCAAGAGTATAATACCATGAAATAACCAATGTGTAAGAAAAAGAGAAGCAAAATTTCAGTGAACAAAGAGAATTTGAAAAAGAGGGAAACAGAAACATCACTGGGGAAGTAATTATTCTCTACTAAAAATAGGAGGATCCTTACTGTTTAAAGAAAGATACTAAATTATATTTTTGTAATTACATTACATCACTGTGAGTATACCATACTTAATTTCATACTATTTATTTTTTGATGACTGTCCAGATCTATGACAACAGATGAGCATTTTCTGAATACCACTTTGCCCATGTAATATGCAGGGTGATAAGGGAATACAGGCATAAAGCAAGGTCACTGACCATTAGTGGCTCATCATCTAGCTGAGGCAGCAAAATATGAATCAGATCAAGGCAAAGTATAGCAAGATACAAGTGATGGAATAACAATGCTGAAGTTGATAGGGAGAGGTGGTGAAGAGGTTATACATTTGTACGAGAAACTACTATTCAGCAAGAGAGGAGACTTTCATAGGTAGGTATGATGTTTTTATTCTCAGATTCCTCAAAGACTAGGAGACATTGCAGGCAATCACACCTACGGGATACAGAAGGATGACCAGGGTACCCAGGCATAACTGAGGACGCGACACTTCTCTACGCCTCACCTCTGGAACAATCCCCAAATACCATTACCAACATGGGACAGAGGAGGGATGCCATAATACTGAGAAGCTATACACCTATTCAATATTCTGTTCACTTACTTGTAGTTCTCATGACAGTTTGAGGAGTTGAAGGAATCAAGCTAAGACTAAAGTCACAGAATATTATTACCTCTCTCCATTAGCAAAGAAAAAGAAAGCAATAGGTACTTATATAGCAAAGAGAGGGTGAGAAATTAGGCCCTGTGCTTCCCTCAATGATCTCAACTTGCCCGAGTTGGGCAATTACATTTTAGGGACCTGAGAAAACTTACAAATAAGTTGCTGAACCATTCTGGCTCTTTGGAGAATCACAGAGAATGGAAGAGGTGCCAGAAAACTGGAAGCAGGAAAATGCCATTGCTGTTTTTGGAAAGAAGAAAGTAGACTCTCTTCACGTTACAAACTAGAGAGCTAGACATAGATCGTGGGTGAGATTCTTACAAGGATTTTGTCCAAGAGATGATCTGTGAGAACCAAAAAGGGGCACGCCAAAGAAAAGTCATGTTAAGCTGGTTTAACTTCTCTTTGGCACTGTAACCGTGGAAACGCAGTGTGTCTAGACTCTGGTGAGGCATGTATGGTGCTAGAAGTCCCCTATGGTATAATCAGCATAGAAATGGGGCTGGCACAAGGTCAACTGCTGACTCTGACAATCTGTAAACAGCTGAACAACATATACCGACCTACAGAGGTTTCTAATGTAATGCCAGAGAGCTCTGATCTTGGCCCAGCCCTAACCAAAAACTTTAGCCATAATGTAAATAATAATATACAAGGCATGTTCAAATTCTTCAGTGAGTAGGAATACTGTATTTACCAGGTGATGAAATTCAAATACAAAAACCACTGCTACACTGCAGTGATGAGCTGCCTCTAATGAGAGAAAAACACCAGGGATAAACGTAGGGATTTGCATTTAGTTTAGCTCAGCAGCACACAGGGGAGAAGATTTAGGCACTTCAGACTCAAGAGCAGAATGAGTGAACCATGAGTGAAACAAGGCTGCTGCAAAGCCAAGGTGATGCTATGCTGTATCGATATCAGCATTTAAAGTGATAGGAAGAAGGGGACAAGTTGAGTGTACACCTTTTCTTCAGGTGCCTCGGGACATGTCCAGTTATGGGTGGCACATTAACAGGAACGAACACAAGTGCATCCATTCAAGAGAGGATGAAAGGATGAGGAAAGGACTTCAGGAGCAAGAACAAGGACAATGAGCTCAAAGCTTAGCCGAGAACACAGGAGGCACAGCGGATGAAACAGGAAGAGAAAGTGTGACCTGAAGAAGAGAAGGACCACGCAGACAAGCAAAAGGTCTATAAACCTCTTCAGGGCTGCCAAGTACAAGTAAAGTTAGACTTTTCGGTCCCAAAAGCTAGACCAAAAACTAATGGTGTTGTAACAAACTTGTATTAACCTAAATTACTACTGTCTTTATACTCTGAAGCAAATTTGGCTAATAGTTATATTTTATTATATTTATATATTAATATTACATTATAAAACTAAAGATTGGAGCCATGAGGGCAAGCTCATGAGGTCTTTCCTTTTGGAGTGAAGAGTCAAATGTCCATAATTTCAAAAAGTGATAACCCCAAAGGTGTTACAATTCCCCATCACAAGAGGTCTTTGATCGCAGTTCAGATGATCAAGTAGCAGGGATGGTACAGGAGGCATCCTGCACTGGGTGTGTGTTAGAATCAGGAAACAAAGTTCTCTGAATCTTGAGGCTGACACTAGGATATGACAACATCTACATTCTGAATTGATGTGAATGCTCCTCAGGGGTTTTCAGAATGTCGTCTACCATAACACACCTCTGTGTAAAAAGGCACCTGAAGGCCAGGATGCTGTGTTTTCCTGAGGGAGTGATGGGCACTGGAAATCTTAGTGCTGACTGTTTCTGTTCAGCTACACAAAAAGCTCAGAGGAGTCTGTAACCAACTGTTACAACTGTGTTCCCATTTTATCCCAGCCTTTCATTACTAAATTTCCTCTTTGCTCAGGTCTCTATTTTTATCATTCTATTGGACGGCACTCTTTTGAACCCTGTGAAACCCTTTTTGGAAAGCTGACTATGAACGGTTATGTGTTTTCACTGCTACATTTATTGAACACAAATAAGCTTTTGTGTGAAACTGTTAGCATAATATTGTGTGTGTGTGTCTTACAGTGAACTCTTACAAATTAACAAGAAATTCTTCTGCTCAAGGATGCAGGCCACATACATTCTAGTGTGATTATCTAAGGCTTTCTTTGCAGGCTGTGGATGTAATATATAGGTATAACCTAAGACTCAATAACTACAATCTCTTTTACCACAGATAACACTAATCCACAAAATCATCTTCACTAAATTTCTGAGATAGAAGATCAACTAGATACTGTATTTTCCTCTATTTACTCATTTTACTCTCCTAACAGATAATTTTTGGTCAAAGTATAATAAGTATACTTTATTTTGTCTTATCCAGTGAAATAAATTAGACTGTGTATTTTTTTCCTACTCTTTTGCATTAGTAATCTGGAGTATAACACACATCTCATGACTTCATTTTGAACACTCAGAAAATGTTATGATGATTGATAACAACCATTTCAAAATTGGTAGGATAAAATAAAGATGTCTAAGAACAAATTCAGACTAATAAAGGACAGAAAATAAGCACAAATATTTAAATTTGATTCAAAGCAATATATTAATAATATAGAATAAAAGTTTGTTAAATAAGCATTAGATGAACAAAATATTATGAGTAAAAATTTTAAAAAATTACTGAGTATCATATGTAGCAAAGATAAGTTTCTTTGCTTTACTTATAATGAAACTGGAACAGATATTACAGAAGAAAAGAATGAAGTACTGGGAATTAGGAATATGCCTCAAAAGTAAAACACCTTCAGTACCATATGGAGTCTATTCTAGAATTCTAAAAAGAATACTAGATACTTTTCACAGTTATAGTTTAAAAATATCTTGGGAATAAGAAGCATTACAAAAATCTGCAACTGTTTAGGAAGCCTAGAGATAGTTACATACTGAACTTCTAATCAAACAGTTCATCCAAAAAATTTCAATTTCCTGTCAAGAATTTATTTAGAAGGGAGCTATATGCCAAACAGCAGAGTAATTCGAGAGAATGGATTAGATATAGCGGTTAATTATTTTGACTTATGAATTTATTATTACAATCAAAAGATCAATGGACGACAACCTCACACAAAAATAAGCAAAAGAGATGAATAGGTCTTTCAGAAAAGAGAAAATCTAGACGGCCAATAGTGAGTTGCTCAACCTCTTTAGTAACTGGAAAAACGCAAATTCATGCTACAATGAGATATCAATACAAAACCACCAAAATGGCAATACATTTTATCAATATCAAATTTTGGCAAAGATGTGGAACAATGGTAAAAATCACAGGCTACTGCTGAGTGTGTAAATGGGAACCATAACCTTGGAACGCGTGTTGGCATTTATCTAGTTGAGCTGCTGATAACATATATTACACAGCCCAGTAATTCCATTCCTGATTATATAGAGATACTTTTGCACACAAACACCTGGAGAGACATAGAAGTACGGTCATGGCAGCACTCTTCATGAAAGCCATGAATTGCAAATAACCCAAATGACAATTAACAGTGGAATGAATAAATACATTGTGGTACACTCATGCAATGTATTTCACCTATAGCAATAAAACAAATGAACGACAGCTGTGTAACAAGAGCGACTCTCACAAACATAATGTTGAATAAAAGAAGCAAGTCACAAAAGAAACAAACAGTAGAATTCTGCTTATGTAAAGTTTAAAAAATAGGCAAGATAAAACTATGTTTATTAGGGATGCATGCATTTGTACCAAGGAAATGGTTATCACCAAAGTCAGAGGAATGGTTACCTCTTTGGGGAAAAGAAGAGGCTGTGATCTCACAAGGATGCAGGAAGAACTTTTGGGGTGCTGGCATGGCGTGGGCAGTAATTAACGGATGTGTATCTTTTGAATTTTTATAATTATATATATTTTTTATTCACTCTCCCAGTTTTTTTGTGAAAAAGGAAAAATATTAATATAGTGGAATGAGCATATGATAAATTCTTATTAGATATAATTTATAAAGAGAATAATTTAGCATATTTATAAACAGAATACAATAGTGTTTAATAGCTTAAATACTAAAGATTATCCATTTTTAAGAGAACTGAATTACTTCTGGTTATAAAGCTATACTAAATATAATTTCACGGTTCATAAATGTCTGGAATTCATTTCAATAAAAGGGGGCTCACATTACAAAATAGAATGCCCTCAACCCTGTATACAGTACTTTCTGAAAATGAAACGCGCGGTTAATTATAGCACGGCTCACACCTCGAGGCGACCTCTCACACTGTGTGTGGTGTGAGCGGTGCCCCTTGGAGTCAGCTGGAGTGCTGACATGGTCCCTGTCATGACAGGTAAATCCTGCAAAACTGTTAATAAAAACTAAAAATTCTATGTGGCATAAACACAGACTGCACTCTGGTATTTTCAACCTTTCCAAAAAACATTTCTTACGGGGAGCAAAAGAGGAAATCTTTTTGGAAAATAATACAGGTTCAGTGTTTTTAGGATTTGGGATGCTTTGTAGCATATAGATGTCTGGCATGTTAAAGGGTGTAAAAGAGACAGGATGGGGATAACCAATAGGGTAAGAACATAATTAACTCTGAGGGGGGATGACTGGATGGAGACCATACATTTCCGATGACCATACATTTCCGTTCTTTTCCAACTCACGACACCATGAAATAACAGAAAAGGCATTTTCTCTTTTTAAGATAAGAAAATGAGCCAGTCTAGAGATTCAAAAAATGCCATTGATGTGCCAACATACTAGAAAAATAATGGCTGCAGACCTATGGCAAAATAACCATAAGAAACCAAAACGCACAAGAAAAAAAAGCCTGCTTGAGAGGCTGGAGCAGTTGGTGAGGGAGCTCAGAGTCGGTGGATCACAGAACTTGAGGCTCTTAGGCCTGGGCCACGATCAGATGATCAAAGGGAGAGAGACAATGCCACTAGGTGGTCAGTGGGCCCCTGCCCTGGACATGCTCTACCAGTTGCCACAGGCAAAGAAGGAGGGATCCAGACAGAGCAGGGCGTCAGTCAGCACTGATACCCAGAAGGGACAGATTCCCTAAACAGAAAAAGTAAAGTGGAATAGGTAGACTAACATCCTTAGTGTTAAAATTGAAAACTGTACTGTGCGTGTGAAAGAGAAACAGCCAGAGAACTTGAAAAGAAGACACAGGATAAAGACAAAAATCTCAATCAATGAAATGAACAGCAAAATGAATTTCTGTAAAAAGAGGATTTCATAAGAGTGATGTAAATAATTCTATCTGAGCACCCCACTCCCCATCTCCCCACCCAAAAAAAAGAGAGAGAGAGAGAGAAAGAAAGAGATGAAAAAGATAAAAGAACAGTTTGGAGACTAGAGACTAGGTGCAGAAGTTACGTTTATTTACCAAGAGTACTAGGAAGAGAGAAAAAAGGAGAATAAATACTAAAAGAAGTAAGAAATGAAAATTTCTCAGAGGTGAAAACTAATATTTAAATGGGCCAATAAGTGAATAAAATGAATGAAACAGACTACATCTAGAACCAATGCATTGAAACTTCTACATTCCAAGGATAAAGACAAGACTGTAAATGTTAACATGGAGGAAAAATAAACTGCTTACAAAGGAATGAGAATCAGTTTGGCATCAGACCTCTTATCAACTACAGTGGATACAGTAATAACTTCTAAGTACTGGCCAAAAATTATTATTCAAATATGAAGAAAAGAAAGGCATTTTAGGACATACCAGGACCCAAGAAAATGTGGTTTCAATACTCTTTAAAGGAAGTTCTGCAACCAAATAATAAATATGATCAGGGAAGGGTTAGCACACAAGAAACAAGTGTTAAGCAGATAATTCAGGAAATTGAAGATTAAGTCTAAAGAAACTCCCCATGATAACAGCAGGAGAGGTGTGGGGAGCTGAAGAAAGTAAAACTGGGACTTCCCTGGTGGCAGAGTGGTTAAGAATCCCCCTGCCAATGCAAGCAACACGGGTTCGAGCCCTGATCCAGGAAGATTCCACATGCCATGGAGCAACTAATCCTGTGCACCACAACAACTGAGCCTGTGCTCTACAGCCTGTGAGCCACAACTACTGAAGCCCGCACTCCAAAACACGAGAAGCCACCACAACGAGAAGCCCGTGCACCACAACGAAGAGTAGCCCCTGCTTGCCGCAACTAGAGAAAGCTCGCGCACAGCAAAAAAGACCCAATGCAGACAAAAATAAATTAATTAATTACTCAATTAAACCAAAAAAACCACCTAAAACTGTACTAATGTCTTATTTAACTTTCTGGGATGAAGGGCATACAGAGGAACTCCAGAGGACTGTGCCTTCGCTGCTCCTCTCAGGAAGAGGCAGAGCCCACTGCCTGCCCCTTGAATGTGGGGATGGCCTCTTATGACTCAGAATGCGGCCGAAGTGATTTTGTACAACATCTGAGGCTAAACCTTAAAAAGAATTTGCAGCTTCTTTGGGAACCTTGAGATCACTATGCCATGAAAGAGCTCAGGATTAAAAGATGCTACGGGAGACCTTCAAGATGGCAGAGGAGTAAGACGTGGAGATCACCTTCCGCCCCATAAATACATCAAAAGTAACATCTACATGGGGAACAACTCCTACAGAACACCTACTGTACGCTGGCAGAAGACCTGAGACTTCCCAAAAAGCAAAAAAATCCCCACGTACATCGGTAGGGCAAAAGAAAAATGAAGAAACACAGACAAAAGAATAGGGACAGGATGCACACCTCTGGGAGGGAGCTGTAAAGGAGGAAAAGGTTCCACACACTAGGAAGCCCCTTCACTGGCGGAGATGGGGGTGGGCGGGAGAGAATCTTCAGAGCCACGGAGGAGAGCGCAGCAACAGGGGTGTGGAGGGCAAAGTGGAGACATTTCTGCACAGAGGATCACCAGCCTGAGACGCTTGTCTGCTCACCCGCCAGGACGGGCAGGGGCTGGGAGCTGAGGCTCGGGTTTCGGAGGTCAGGTCCCAGGGAGAGGACTGGGGTTGGCTGCGGGAACACAGCCTGAAGGGGGATAGTGAGCCACAGCTAGCCATGTGGGAGTCCGAGAAAAAGTCTGGAACTGCCAGAGAGGCAAGAGACCTTTGTTTCTGGGTGCGCGAGGAAAGGGGGAATTCCTTCCCAGTGTGCCCACAGAAGGCAGAGCACCGCTTATACAAGCTCCAGAGAGGGGCGTGAGCCGCAGCTATCAGCTCAGACCCCAGAGATGGGCATGAACCACTAACGCTGTGGCCGCTGCCACCAAGAATCCTGTGTGCCAGCGCAGGTCACTATCCATACACCCCTGGGAGCCTGTGCATCACGCCACTGCCAGGGTCCCATGATCCAGGAACAACTTCTCCGGGAGAACACATGGCGTGCCTCAGGCTGTTGCAACGTCATGCTGGCCTCTGCTACCTAAGGCTCGCCCCTCATTCCAATTATGACCACCGTACCCTCCCTCTCCCCAGCCTGAGTGAGCCAGAGCCCCCTCATCAGCTGTTGCTTTAAGCCCCTCCTGTCTGGGCGGGAACAGACTCCTGAGGGCTGCCTACACGCAGCGGCGGGGCCAAAATCAAAGCTGAACTCGAGGAGCTGTGCGAACAAAGAAGAGAAAGGGAAATCTCTCCGTGCAGCTTCAGGAGCAGCAGATTAAATCACCACAATCAACTTGTCAAACGCTGCATCTGAAGAATACCTGAACAGACAATGAATGTTCCCCAAATTGAAGCAGTGGACTTTGGGAGCAACTGTAGACTTGGGGTTTGCTTTCTGCATCTAATTTGTTTCTGGTTTTAAGTTCATCTTAGTTTCGTATTTATTATCATCAGTGGAGTTGTTTGTTGCTTTGGTTGCTCTCTTCCAATTTTGTTTTTAAATATATATATATATTTTTTTCCTTTTTCTTTTTGTGAATGTGTATGTGTATGCCTCTTTGTGTGATTTTGCCAGTATAGGTTTGCTTTTACCATTTTATTTTTCTTTCTTCCTTTTCTTCTGAGCTGGGTGGCTGGCAGGGTCTTGGTGCTCCAGCCAAGTGTCGGGCCTGAGCCGATGACGTGGGAGGGCCAAGTCCAGGACACTGGACCACCAGAAACCTCCTAGCCCCACATAATATCAATTAGCAAGAGCTCTCCCAGAGATGTTCATCTCAACACTAAGACCCAGCTCCACCCAATGGCCAGCAAGGTACAGAGCTGGATGCCTCATGCCAAACAACTAGCAAGACAGGAACACAACCCCACCCATTAGCAGAGAGGCTGCCTAAGTCATACTAAGTCCACAGACACTCTACAACACACCACCTGACGCAGCCCTGCCCATCAGAAGGACAAGATACAGCCCGACCCACCAGAACACAGGCACCAGTCCCCTCTACCAGGAAGCCTACACAAGCTACTGAACCAACCTCAGCCACTGGGGGTAGAAAATAATAACGATAACCAAACAGGAACTATCAACCTGCAGCCTGCGAAAAGAAGACCCCAAACACAGTAAGTTAAGCAAAATGAGAAGACAGAGAAACACACAGCAGATGAAGGAGCAAGGTAAAAACGCACCAGACCAAACAAATGAAACGGAAATAGGCAGTCTACCTGAAAAAGAATTCAGAATAATGACAGTAAAGATGATCCAAAATCTTGGAAACAGAATGGAGAAAATACAAGAAACGTTTAACAAGGACCTAGAAGAACTAAAGAGCAAACAAACAATGATGAACAACACAATAAATGAAATTAAAAATACTCTAGAAGGAATCAACAGCAAAATAACTGAGGCAGAAGAACAGATAAGTGACCTGGAAGACAAAATAGTGGAAATAACTGCCACAGAGCCGAATAAACAAAAAACAATGAAAAGAATTGAGGACAGTCTCAGAGACCTTGGGGACAACATTAAACGCATCAACATTCAAATTACAGGGATCCCACAAGAAGAAAAGAAAGGGTCTGAGACAATATTTCAAGAGATTATAGTTGAAAACTTCCCTAAGATGGGAAAGGAAATAGTCAATCAAGTCCAGGAAAAGCAGAGAGTCCCATACAGGATAAACCCAAGGAGAAACACATCAAGACACATATTAATCAAAAATTAAATACAAAGAAAAAATATTAAAAGCAGCAAGGGAAAAGCGACAAATAACATAAAAGGGAATCCCTATAAGGGTAACACCTGATCCTTCAGCAGAAACTCTACAAGCCAGAAGGGAGTGGCAGGACATATTTAAAGTGATGAAAGGGAAAAACCTACAACCAAGATTACTCTACCCAGCAAGGATCTCATTCAGATTGGGTGGAGAAATTAAAACCTTTACAGACAAGCAAAAGCTAAGAGAATTCAGCACCACCAAACCAGCTTAAAAACACATGCTAAAGGAACTTCTCCAGGCAGGAAACACAAGAAAAGGAAAAGACCTACAACAAGAAATCCAAAACAATTACTAAAATAGTAATAGGAACATACATATTGATAATTACCTTCAATGTAAATGGATTAAGTGCTCCCACCAAAACATACAGACTGGCTGAATCGATACAAAAACAAGGCCTGCATAAGATACTGTCTACAAGAGACCCACTTCAGACCTAGGGACACATACAGACTGAAAGTGAGGGAATGGAATAAAGATACTGCACACAAATGGAAAGCAAAAGAAAGCTGGAGTAGCAATTCTCATATCACACAAAACAGACTTTAAAATAAAGACTATTACAAGAGACGAAGAAGGATACTACATAATGATCAAGGGATCAATCCAAGAAGAAGATATAACAATTGTAAATATTTATGCACTCAACATAGGAGCACCTCAATACATAAGGCAAATGCTAACAGCCATAAAAGGGGAAATCGACAGTAACACATCATAGTAGGGGACTTTAACACCCCACTTTCAGCAATGGACAGATCATCCAAAATGAACATAAATAAGGAAACACAAGCTTTAAAAGACACACAGGACCAGACAGACTTTATTGGTATTTATAGGACATTCCATCCAAAAACAACAGAATACACTTTCTTCTCAAGTGCTCATGGAATATTCTCCAGGATAGATCATATCTTGGGTCACAAATCAAGCCTCGGTAAACTTAAGAAAACTGATATTGAATCAAGTATCTTTTCTGACCACAGCGCTATAAGACTCCATATCAACTACAGGAAAAAAAACTGTAAAAAATACAAACATATGGAAGCTAAACAATATGCTACTAAATAACCAAGAGATCACTGAAGAAATCAAAGAGGAAATAAAAAAATACCTAGAAACAAATGACAATGAAAACACGAAGACCCAAAACCTATGGGATGCAGCAAAAGCAGTTCTAAGAGGGAAGTTTATAGCAATACAATGCTACCTCAAGATAAATCTCAAATAAACAACTTAACCTTACACCTAAAGCAATTAGGGAAAGAAGAACAAAAAAACCGTAAAGTTAGCAGAAGGAAAAAAATCATAAAGATCAGATCAGAAATGAATGAAAAAGAAATCAAGGAAACGATAGCAAAGATCAATAAAACTAAAAGCTGGTTCTTGGAGAAGATAAACAAAATTGATAAACCATTAGCCAGACACATCAAGAAAAAAAGGGAGGAGACTCAAATCAATAGAATTGGAAATGAAACAGGAGAAGTAATAACTGACACTGCAGAAATACAAAGGATCATGAGAGATTACTACAAGCAACTCCATGCCACTAAAATGGACAACCTGGAAGAAATGGACAAATTCTTAGAAGAGCACAACCTTCTGAGACTTAACTAGGAAGAAATAGAAAATATAAACAGACCAATCACAAGCACTGAAATTGAAACTGTGATTAAAAATCTTCCAACAAACAAAAGTCCAGGACCAGATGGCTTCACAGGTGAATTCTATCAAAGAGCTAACACCTATCTTCTCGAACTCTTCCAAAATATAGCAGAGGGAAGAACACTCCCAAACTCATCCTACGAGGTCACCACCACCCTGATACCAAAACCAGACAAAGACGTCACAAAAAAAGAAAACTACAGACCAATATCACTGATGAACATAGATGCAAAAGTCCTCAACAACATACTAGCAAACAGATTCCAACAACACATTAAAAGGATCATACACCATGATCAAGTGGGGTTTAACCCAGGAATGCAAGGATTCTTCAATATATACAACTCAATCAATATGATACACCATATTAACAAACTGAAGGATAAAAACCATGATTGTCTCAACAGATGCAGAAAAAGCTTTTGATAATATTCAACACCCATTTATGATAAAAACCCTGCAGAAAGCAGGCATAGAGGGAACTTACCTCAACATAATAAAGGCCATATATGACAAACTCACAGTCAACATCATTCTCAATGGTGAAAAACGGAAACCATTTCCTCTAACATCAGGAACAAGACAAGTTTGCCCACTCTCACCGCTATTATTCAACATAATTTTGGAAGTTTTAGCCACAGCAATCAGAGAACAGAACGAAATAAAAGGACTCCAAATCGGAAAAAAAGTAAAACTGTCACTGTTTGCAGATGACATGATAATATACAGAGAGAATCCTAAAGATGTTACCAGAAAACTACTAGAGCTAATCAATGAATGTGGTAAACTTGCAGGATACAAAATTAATGCACAGAAATCTCTTGCATTCCTATACACTAACAATGAAAGATCAGAAAGAGAAATTAAGAAGACAATCCCATTCACCATTGCAACAAAAAGAAGAGAATACCTAGGAATAAACCTACCGAAGGAGGTAAAAGACCTGTACTCAGAAAACTATAAGACACTGATGAAAGAAATCAAAGATGACACAAACAGATGGAGAGATATACCATGTTAATGGATTGGAAGTATCAATATTGTGAAAATGACTATACTACCCAAAGCAATCTACAGATTCAGTGCAATCCCTATCAAACTACCAATGGCATTTTTCAGAGAACCGGAACAAAAAATTTTACAATTTGTATGGAAACACAAAAGACCCCTAAGCAATCTTGAGAAGCAAAAGCAGAGCTGGAAGAATCAGACTCCCTGACTTTAGACTATACTAGAAAGCTACAGTAATCAAGACAGTATGGTACTGGCACAAAAACAGAAATACAGATCAATGGAACAGGATAGAGTGCCCAGAGATAAACCCAAGCACATATGGTCACCTTATCTTTGATAAAGGATGTCAGAATATACAATGGAGAAAAGACAGCCTGTTCAATAAGTGGTGCTGGGAAAACTGGATAGCTACATGTAAAAGAATGAAATTAGAACACTTCCTAACACCATACACAAAAATAAACTCAAAATGGATTAAAGACCTAAATGTAAGGCCAGACACTATAAAACTCTTAGAGGAAAACATAGGCAGAACACTCTATGACGTAAATCACAGCAAAATCCTTTTTTTTTTTTTTTTTTGCAGTACGCGGGCCTCTCACTGTTGTGGCCTCTCCTCTTGCGGAGCACAGGCTCCGGACGTGCAGGATCAGCGGCCATGGCTCACGGGCCCAGATGCTCCGCGGCATATGGGATCTTCCTGGACCGGGGCACGAACCCGTGTCCCCTGCATCGGCAGGTGGACTCTCAACCACTGCGCCACCAGGGAAGCTCGCAAAATCCTTTTTGACCCACCTCTTAGAGAGACGGAAATAAAAACAAAAATAAACAAATGGGACCTAATGAAATTTAAAAGCTTTTGCACAGCAAAGGAAACCATAAACAAGACGAAAAGACAACCCTCAGAATGGCAGAAGATATTTGTAAATGAAGCAACTGAGAAAGGATTAATCTCCAAAATTTACAAGCAGCTCATGCAGCTCAATATCAAAAAAACAAACAACCCAATCAAAAACTGGGCCGAAGTCCTAAATAGACACTTCTCCAAAGAAGACAGACTGGTTGCCAACAAACACATGAAAGGATGCTCAACATCACTAATTATTAGAGAAATGAAAATCAAAACTACAATGAGGTATCACCTCACACTGGTCAGAATGGCCATCACCAAAAAATCTACAAACAATAAATGCTGGAGAGGGTGTGGAAAAAAGGGAACCCTCTTGCACTGTTGGTGGGAATGTAAATTGGTACAGCCACTATGGAGAACAGTATGGAGGTTCCCTAAAAAACTAAAAATAGAACTAACATACCACCCAGCAACCCCACTACTGGGCGTATACCCTGAGAATACCGTAATTCAGAACGAGACATGTACCACAACGTTCACTGCAGCACTACTTACAATAGCCAGGACATAGAAACAACCTAAGTGTCCATCGAGAGATAAATGGATAAAGAAGATGTGGCACATATATACAATGGAATACTACTTGGCATAAGAGGAAATGAAATTGAGTTATCTGTAGTGAGATGGATGGACCTAGAGTTTGTCATACAGAGTCATGTAAGTCAGAAAGAGAAAAACAAATACCGTATGGTAACACATATATATGGAATCTAAAAAAAGAAAAAAAAAATGGTTCCAATGAACCTAGGGGAAGGACAGGAATAAAGACACAGACGTAGAGAATGGACTTGAGGACCCGGGGAGGGGGAAGGGTTAGCTGGGACGAAGGTAAAGAGTAGCACTGACATATATACACTACCAAATGTAAAACAGATAGCTAGTGGGAAGCAGCTGCATAGCACAGGGAGATTAGCTCGGTGCTTTGTGACCACCTAGAGGGGTGGGGTAGGGAGGGTGGAAGGGAGATGCAAGAGGGAGGGGATATGGGGATATATGTATATATATAGCTGATTCACTTTGTTATACAGCAGACACTATCACAACATTGTAAAGCAATTATACTCCAATAAAGATGTTAAAACAAAACAAAAAAGAGATGCTTCGGAGACACAGACCCAGCGATCCCAGCCATACGAGCTAAGACCTTGGAATATGTAAGACAGGCCATTTTAGAAAGTCCTGCCCTGACCAAGTCACCAGCTGTCTGTAGCCACCTGAGTGAACCCAGGAAAGATCAGCAGAACCTCCTAAGTAACCTAGAATTGTGAGAAATTTAAAAATCGTTGTTTGAGTCACTGAGATTTGAGATGACTTGTTATATGATGAATAAGTAAAACTAATTTATACAACCATGAAGACAAAAAATGAGGATAAGGGGAAAAAATTTAACTTACATTATTTTTAAATGTTATAAGATTAAAAAATTAAACTTTACATGCTGAATTATCTTCTAAAGAGATAGTTTATTTAATGCATCATTGATCTACCACTTACTATGTACCACACTATAAACTAGGTGTAACTGAAAATATAAAGATGAATAAGACCCTGATCTCCAAGCCAATTTACAGTCTAAAAGGAAACACAAGGTAAATAAAGATCTATAATAAAATACACATCTCGAGATAAATGGGGCACTAAGAGCTCAAATACAGGAAGCAGGTGCTCAAAGCTGGGTTTCAGTAGGTATGTATAAATGAGGACACACTACACCAGGTGCAGCAGCAGACCCAGGTGGGGAAACAAGTCCACCTATAATGTATTAATTAATTTAATTAAGCTTTTATATGTAAAAATTTGCTCTAAGTTCAACAGATTTCTCAAAAACCTCCCTAGACTCTTGTTTTATATCATATGCAATTAAGGGTATGGCAAGCCATATCAAATCTCAAGCTGTTTAAATAAAAGATTTATTTATCTAATTTAATTTAATTTAATTTATTTATTTATTTCTCGGTACGCGGGCCTCTCACTGTTGTGGCCTCTCCCGTTGCGGAGCACAGGCTCCGGACGCGCAGGCTCAGCGGCCATGGCTCACGGGCCCAGCCGCTCCACGGCATGTGGGATCCTCCCAGACCGGGGCACGAACCCGTGTCCCCTGCATCGGCAGGCGGACTCTCAACCATTGCGCCACCAGGGAAGCCCAATAAAAGATTTATTTTTATTTTTATCATTAGTTTTTCATATCAAATGCTAGTGGTAAAGATTAAAGACTACTAAAACCACTAGCACAGCACATATGGGGAATTAGAAAAATGGTAATTTATAAATCAATTACTAGAGGCAATAAAAACAAAGTAAATGTTTAATTAAGGACTTGGGTATTTAATAACATTTATAAGGTCTTTTAAAAAAAAGTATACAGTCTAGTAACAACCTGATATCTTATGAAGAGTCTGCCTATTTAGTTCATGATAAGTGATTTTTCTTTTTACATGGACTAGCTAAATGATTTCTCAGTGTCTTGGGATTTACACTAGGCCGTCTAGCTGAAAATAACCCACAAGTTCTGTATCAGATGTCTCAGGAGCATTGCATTAGACTTCTATTTAAATTACAAATTCATTTGTAATTTGAAAGATTCAATTTAAAATTTAAAATTCTCAAAATATGCTCCATGGACTACTTCTAATATGTCAAAAACAATGTTTCTATGGTTAGTAAGTGTGGGAGATGCTACAGAGCATGCTTCCTCTTGAAGATTCCAAAAAACCTTTGTTATTTAATGTGAGACCTGTGGGGCAGCTACACTGGCAGCACTTTAGAGCTTATAACAAATGCAGAATTTCAGGCCCTACCCAACACCTACTGAAACAATCTTCATGTGAATAAGATCACCAGTGTTTTGTATACACCTTCAAGGTTGAGAAGCAGTGGTGCAGAGCATTTAAAGACTAAGAAATCTTAAAAGTAGATGAACCTGTTTAATCTCATCTAACTCAGTATCTCACACTTATCTGACCCTCAGTCATTTTGAGGTCACCTATTAACATTCTGATGAACATGTTTTGGGAAATCCCACAATATAATAATAATTATTACTAATGAGTAAATAAAGTTAGGGTACTGTCCCATCCTTCACAATTAAAATTTGGCTCTCTCAGCTTTTCCAGTCATGTCAGTCCATTAAAAGAAAAACATTAATTAAGTACTTTTAAGAAAATGGTACAGAAAATTTTAAGTTCTCTTCAGTAAAGATTCCTGCCAACAAAATTAAACACGGAATTGTGTTTTGGCTGTAAGTTGGGTACCAATTTCTTGGAAAACTTCATTTCTAAATGAAGGAATAAATGGTTTTCCAGAAAAAGCACCCAGTCTGCTCCAGGCCAGGTGCGAGTTTTAATTCCATTTTTCATAGTTGTCTTGCGAACAGTCATGTGGAAACAGACACGGTGTATGGCACACACTGGTATTTTGGATGGGAAAATCAACTCCCCATTTGGGATATATGACAATTAGCCTAAAACATGTCCAGTTTAAGACAGATGTTAGTCTAGAAGGCACTTTACTGAAAGCACAGGTGAAAAAGGAAAGCTGACAGCTGTGAACTGGAGTATCATCAAAAACATGGATCTTACACATGCTTAAAGTAGCTTTTAATAATACCGATTTAAGCAGTAGTGCATGTAATGATTCCAATTTTGTAAGTAGCTCTTTAGAGTAAAAGGGAAAATTCTAGATTTAAAAAGGCATCAAAACTGGAAGTATGGTAGATAAACAACTGTAACAACAATCCTTTCTTTCTGTCCCTGTTTTCAGCAAGTTAAAATCAGAGAAATGATGGTTAACTTTCAGTCTCCTTTGATCAGTTTAAATTCTGTACGCTTAATACTATATTTTGTTTTCAAGAAGACAGACACATTTTCACACTTAACATTTCCAAACAGCTATGTGAAGAAAGCACAAGAAAAAGCTACAAAGCTTCTGGCATTTTGTTGATCACAGATGGAGCATATGCAATGGACTATACTGAATTTCCTCTCCACTGTTCCGTATCCCCTAACCATACACACTAGATTCAGGGAGAGCAGGGACTGCTTTCATCTGAATCACCACTGTATTCTCAGCACCAATACAAGTGCCTGAAACACAGTACATGTTCAATAGCGTTCGTTCAGTGGAAGAATGAAACAAACTGAAGGAAAGAACAATACACCTGCACTTGTATCAAAAAAGCATCTATAATAGGTGCCAGGCGGTGTTAGGTTTCAGAACCATCGAGATGCTGAAGGAGCTCACGGTCTAACAGGAAAGAAAGGAATAAAAATAGTGTGATAAATGCAACAGTAAAGATCCTAAAACATGCCATAGGAAGAGGGACATCAGGCAAGATGAGAGTTACTACAAAGACAGAGGTATAAAACATCGCAATGTGTTGTGTTCAGAGAATGCCAACAGTCTAAAATTAGGGCGGCGAGGAGGAGGAGAGAGAAAACTCTGCAGATGAGGAGATGAAGGAACTATGAAGGCAGGGGAAGCATAGCTCGTCTACCAGGTCTTTAAAATTGCCTAAGATGATGGTGAAAGTTGAGGCAAAGAGTCCAACTGAATCAGATACCAGTGCCCCAGTGAAGGCAGTAAGGTGACCCGGAGTTAGATGACACAGCTAAGGAAGAGTAGGAGAGGGTAAAAGCTAGACGGTGTCAGCTTAGAGCAGCGGGAAAACATCTGGAAAGCCCAGTGAGGAGCCAGAAAGCAAATGTGGGGAAAAGGGCAACAACATTTAAGAAGACTTCAAAAAGAACACACCATGCAAAACCTGTAACAGGAAACAATTATTCTTCTGTCCCCCATGTGCCAAGTTCCTGGGGATACAAGGATGAATATAATCCTGGGAAACCCGTCCTTCATTGTTCGAGTGGTCTGTTTAGAGAAATGACGAGAAGTCCCCAAGCATCACCACCCTCTTTGCTTCCATATCCTCACAGGGAGCATCCAATACAATAGGGAGAGAGAAAGAAAAGAGGGCTGCTCCCAGGAGACAAAATTTAATAAAATAAGGATAAGACTGGCTGTGAGGGGAAATAAACTAAGAACCAGTAAATGCATTCCCCTTAAGAACTTTATAAAAACTATAATCAGGAAAAGACTACAACATCCAGACCAGAATCAAAATGTGACTTATGCTCCATTACATGTAATTACCATCAGAATCAGAGAAGGGGATAGTTGTGAGTGTGAAGCACTGAAGAGGAAAAACTAGATTCAGGCCCTGTCTGGAGAAGTCAAATAAGAGATTTCTAGAAAGATCTTCTCTATAAGATCTTTCACTATAAGGGACAGAGACGGTCCTCAAATGAAATCTCTCTTGAAACTCTCCTCACCTTTGACAGGACTCTAGGTTCACCACTGCAACAGTTACCCAGATGCCAGAAGGGAGAGGCCTGCTCAGCAACCATGGACATTTTGGCAGTTATGAATTCATAAATTAATAAATGAGTGGTCTGGTTTATAGATTAGTCCTGGTTCCTAGAAGTGCAGAACTGAGGACAGGCTCAGGTCAGGACTGTGGGGACTTCAAAGCTCAGGATGGCGTTTGGGGAGGCCTGGCCTCTACCCCTAGTTGTTCTCCCCAGAAAACAATCTAGCTGAGGAGTGGCTCACTCCAATTCAGAAATGTAAGAAAGGGTTGACACAAAACTCACACAAATGAAAAGGTCAGTCACCATGAGGAACATATGTCCATTAGTCACTCTAGAACAGGATGAAAACAGCTACGCGCTCACAGAGCTGCCTGTGAAGGTTTTACATGCCCCGTGCACAATCTCTACCACTGCCATGCATCCGCTGTGCTCCTGCACTGCGTGGCCACCATATGCATGGCAATGAAAGTCAACTCTTTCAACACTCACTGGTTTAAATCAACTTCTGCAGAGCCATGCCTTAATTCTGGGTTATCATTTATCTTTAAAATCTGTTTTAAATTTTGCTTTCAAAAACCAGTGCATTTACAGGGAACTGTATTCAATATCCTGTGATAAATCATAATGGAAAAGAATATAAAAAAGAATGTCTATATGTGTATAACTGAGTCACTTTACTGCACAGCAGAGATTGGCACTACACTGTACATCAACTGTACTTCAGTTAAAAAAAAAAAAAAAACAGTGTATTTAATCATCTGAAGTGCAAAAAATTTCAAAACCAAGAACCAGGAAAGCATGGTTCTGTGTTCCACATGTGACATCCAGAAAGCACCTAGGCGATTTTATTTTGTACATTTTAAAATAAAAGCCTGTCCTTGTTAAAATTCACAGTATTTGTGTATTCCTAGTCTGGTCACCTGGGAGCACAAGTGCCTATGAATGAATATATAATAATACAGAACTGTCTTCAAATTTGCAACAAGCAACCAGAAAAACTTTAAATGTTTAAAATGTTATAACATTAAAAAAAATTAAGATACAATTCATACCATACCATTTCTACTGGCTTTACTACTGCCCATTTTTATGACTAAATATGCTTTAGTCAGGATTTTTTATTAAACACCCAATGGGATGGATTCAGAGTTGGGTATCTATTGTGACTAGCTGGTGTTTACATACGCTCTTATTTCATGTGTAAAATTTAAATGGCATGTCATAGAGGGAAGGTAAATAAATGTTTTCTTTATGAAAGCTTGAACAAAAAACAAATTGGAAAACAGAAGATGTTTCACTCTGAAAATGTCTTCCTAACTGGTCTCAGTGTGTCTGTCTGTCTGCGTCTCTCTCTCAAATAAAATTCATTACCGCCTTCCAGAAGGAAATTCAGTCTGGTAGTACAGTTAACCAAGCAAATGTTATTCATCAGATAAATAACACATTAAATTTTTCTAAGTTTCAGCAAATTCTCCTCCTCCAAAAGGTAGAACATTTGTTTGTTTCGAAGTACTGATAAGTTTCAGCATTCAAATAAAACTCATTATGTCTCAAATTAACCAAAAACCACACTTTTGATCAACGTAATACAATACATATGGAAAATAAAAACTGTGGACCTCAAGGATTTGAGAAAAGGTTCTGTGAAGACTGGTATCACAGTAGAGGACTCTAACCTGGGCTTTATTCTTTTTTCTTTTTGCGGTACTTGGGCCTCTCACTGTTGTGGCCTCTCCCTTTGCGGAGCACAGGCTCCGGACGCGCAGGTTCAGCGGCCATGGCTCACCGGCCCAGCCGCTCCACGGCATGTGGGATCTTCCCGGACCGGGGCACAAACCCGTGTCCCCTGCATCGGCAGGCGGACTCTCAACCACTGCGCCACCAGGGAAGCCCTAACCTGGGCTTTATACACATTTGTGTGTTCCCTCTCGCCTGCATTCTTCTCCTCCCGCAACTCACTCGGGCTCACAGAGGTCATCCCTGACCACTGTGGTCTTCTGGAACAAGAAGAGTTGAGCAGGCCTTTGAAGGATTAAGAATGGCGGACGGCGTGGGTAGGTATAGCAGTACAGATCACCACAGAAATCAGAGGCAAAAGTGAGGTGGAAATGTGGAAGGAGCCCCACTAATTCTGCTTGTTCCCAAACCGTGGGCATCCTTGCAAGCAAGCAGTGGCTCCCTCAGCGTAGCCTCTCACTATGGTGCGATTTCCAGGCCTGTGATCTGCTGCCTGAGGCTGGGTGAGTAGAGCTAGCCCCTCCTCCCCGCCCCAGAGCTCCAGCCCTGGGCTTTCTGCTGCTTCCCGAGCGTAGCCACTCCACCTCCAGTCATTTCAAACTCCACAAGCAAGCGTAAAGCCAAGCTCACTGCCTTCTGCTTCACCAAACTGTTTCCTCCTTCTGCACACACAGACTGTGTATGTGCCTCTCCTTATGAAGGCATTTCTCAGTGTGCTCTGGAAATGCCTTTTTTTTTTTTTTAATGACTCACCCCTCTAGTCTAACTAATCTAGTTAAAGTCTTAACACCACCAGCACACAATGCTCATTTACACCCACTTGTATCTGCTCTATAAATGTTCCCTCACCTATTTAGACTTAAGTTTATTGAAACCAGGACCCTTGTCTTAGACGTCCGTCTTTTCTTTGGTGTCTCGCACATGTGCTGGGGCATTTCATACGATGCCTGCTAACAGAACAGGTTTTACTATGTGAGGAGTTGAAAACAGAAACTGGCACTCTACTGCTGTACTTGCTGAAAAATGTTTAATATATTAGATGGCTCATATTCAAAGAACCACTGAATAAACTGCTTCCCTAAAAAAGTCTTTTGTTCAGTAGTTGGCACTAAAAATGTCAGAAAGAGTCAGACTTCATTTTCAATCTTCCTACTTAGGTAACTTGTTTCTTTTTAGGTGTGGGTTTGACTTTCTTGAGGGAAGAACTTAGGAAAATAGCTATGAGTCAAGGAAGCTACATTCCATTAGCAGGAGATAACACAACCTATGTCACAATGTGGTCACACTAGTATTTCTAAGTTCTCAGTTGCAGATCTAGTAAATAAAGTGTATTTTTAATGAGACCCTATAAATCAGAGCTATGATTCCTGCAATAATCTAGAAAGCTGTTATCAAAGTCTTGATTATGTTTCAATATACTGAAACGTCACCTGTTCCAATTAAATGGGCAGGAAAGTAAAGGGACTGAATTATTCCATATTTTAAAGACATGTTTTTTACTGCTGCTAATAAAAATATAGATATCTGTGCTGTGATTTAATGAACAGATCAAAAGCAGCATTTCGTGATTCTAGAACAGTGTGGTAAAATACCTCAAAGATTAACTATGTTTATATACATCTCAAACATTTTTTACTCTCCTTTTTTTTGCTTAATACTTCATTATTCAGAGTGCAAAGATAACTTTATCAAAATGAATTTATTACAAATTCATAATCTATCAGAATCTAAATTAGTGTGACATACCAGATCTTAAAAAATAAGTACGAATTTTGAGTTTAAAATATTGTGCCCTAGATGCATTTTCGTATCATTTTAATTTGGTAGGGGAGACTTGCCCTTATTAATCTGAAGATCATAAACTATGATTCGAAGTTCACTGATAGGTTGACAGGGAAATGCTCATATGTCTCTTATATACTGCAGAAAACCTACCTAATGCCCTCTGAAAGGTGGAACATTCACCAATAAAGTATCGCATTACAGAGTATAAATAAGTGATGATTAATAAATATTTAGAACTCCGGCAGTGCAAAGAAAGAGAACACATGTCAGATGACTTTCCAAAGCCACCCCCAGAATCTCTCTACAATTAAGGTAATAGTGTGAATATAAAATTTTGATGCCCAATCAGCCTACTGGGATTATAAAGACTGTGTCAAAAGTACCATCTGTCCACATGGAAGTATGTACCCTCACAACTCATAAGAAGTACAGTAACATATCTAATTTTGAACATCAGAGGCACCATGATAAATAAGACACTTAATTTAAAATGTCTGGTGAAGATGGAGCAAACTGGTACTTTGATGGGATAGAAAAAGATACCGAAATGGCAATCTGCTCATTTTACAGCTCCACAATTCTCTCCTCTTTCTGAGTCACTACACTCTTACTCTGAGAGCAGCTGGTTCTCTCAGTATCAATTCCCTACCTATATGTCAATTATAAACTACTACAAAACACATGGAAGAACTGTCAGTGGGAATGAAGAATTGCCTAGGACACAAAGCGGTTCCTAACTTTCCCTCACTGGCATCTTCCTTTCTATCTTCAATGTCTTATACAGAATGCCTAAAGGATAAAATGTTCTCTGAGTGGGGAAAATTGGATGCACCTATTAAAGGAGAAAGGCAATAGCCACCCTGTGGTGGAACCACAATGAGCAGAGATGGAGGAAGTCTACTCCTGGGGATGGATCCAGGAATATTTCAATTGTGGACCAACGCTCACCCTGGAGGGCACTGGGTTCACATTACTCACATTCAATTGGCAACAAAGGTTTCGAGAGCTCTCCCTGGTAGCCGTCTACATTCACAACATTCTATGGACCCCGCGGCCCCAAACATCACTTTCTTATCAATTGCTTAACAGAATGTACTTTCTCTCCTCTTTTGCTATCTGTGAGAGAGACAAAGAAGCTCGAGCAAGCCATCAATGTTAACTTCAATAATCTCATGATCCAAAAGAATCGAAAAATACTAAACTAACCAAGAAGCCAAGTCTGTTCCCATTTCAAGACCTGCAATTCATTCCCCTAAGAAAGTAAAGTTTTCAAATGGAGCCAGTTCAGCAAGGGACAGAGCTGGGGAAATGTCAGATGAAACACATCTGAGGGTTAGTTGGGAGTCTCATGTTGCCATAACCGAGTCCTGGTTTCACAGTACGCTGTTGATCTTCACCACTGTGTTACCTAAACCAGCTGGCTTTCAATTTACTTTCGACTCACAGCTGCCATGAGCAGCTCCTGAAATTACATCACAACAAAGCCACTCCATTAACAGCATAAACTCATTCTCATACATCACAGTGGTCAGTCACACAGAAACACTGAGAAACACACAGGTCTCTCTCTAGGCTTGAATTCATGTATTCTGATTCAGCATGTGATATCAATCATTTATGGATCAATACATCTGCACCACTGCAAAGCATATGTATCATGATAAATGTACAGAATATGAAAACACCCAAGTGATGGGCATGCCACCTTGGCCTTTAAAGCAAAAGAAAGAACGAAATAGTCTATGTCTGGACGGAACAGGCTTTAGGTTGACCAGAGGAATCCCTCGGCTGTTTCCCTCCCGACTTTCTATAATTCCTCACTGTTATTCATGAGAAAGTAGTGGCAGCACCCCACAAGACTATGTCCTCTAAAAGTGAGTGCAGTAATGAAGAATGACCATAAACTAAACATGGTACTTTTAGAAAACACTTAGCAGTTCTCTTATTAACCTAATCACATCTGATTTTTCTTCCCTAGTCAAAAATAAAATATTTTAACTAGCAGTTGGCTGCTCCATCCCTTCTGAAAGTACACAAGGTGAGGAACTTCCTTGGTGGTCCACTGGCTAAGACTCCACGCTCCCAATGCAGGGGGCCCAGGTTCAAACCCTGGTCAGGGAACTAGATCCCATATGCCGCAACTAAGAGTCCACATGCCGCAACTAAAGATCCCACATGCTGGAACTAATATCCGGCGCAGCCAAACAGATAAATAAATATTTTTTAAAAAATAAAAGTACACAAGATGAAACTACACCTATAGGAGCTTCTTGGCAACATTTCATATATGCATTTTAGTCAGAGAGCATAGGGAAAAGTTCCACTCTAACCCTTTCCTATTCAGAGTTTTGGAATATTTTAATTCATAAAGCTTTACTAAAAGGTTAAAAACAGACATAAGTATAAATTTTGTAGAGATAATTTTGTCAATTCTTGATCAGATTTCAAAAATAATCACAAAACAAGGAGTATTAAACATAGTAAAAACCCTTATCCCTAAGGATGCTCTTGTACCAAATACATGATTAGTCAAGAAGCACTTCTGTCAGAAACATCTGAGGTCACCAACACAAATCTAAACATTTCTGTGGCTAAATTACGTGGAAGCAACATATACTTGAGGACTAATAAAAATAGTAGCTCTGGATACGGGAAGGACCTTGACGCTCATCTAGTTGAGTGGTTTTCCAAATTCCTATTCTTTTAACTTTTTTCCCTAAATAAACTCGGGAGTAATACCAATACTTAAGAAAGAAAGAAAAAAAGAAAAGTAGAAGCTACTCCTCCAGGACCTTCTTCCCCTCCTGGAAGGAGAAGGGAAGCTCCCTGAGGAAGGTCATTTAACATCAAGGCTCACGCTTCAGAGAGATGCCTGGAGGCTCAGAGCAGGGACACACTTGCCCAGTCTTGCTAATGGGTTTGCTGGTTCTCAAGGCAGGTTCTTTCAACTGTTGCGAGCAACTAAAGCAATACAGTCCTAGATGAAACGTGAGTTTGTTACCATCCAACGCCAAAGTACTACACGATCTTTTTAAAATTCAAATTTCACAGTACAGCTTTGAGGGAAAAAGTTCAGATGTACTATTTTCCAAATGTTTTAATGTTTCAGAATGAAGACCGCTCAAACTTGCAGCTGAAGGGCGTGCCCTCTGAGTATTGCAGAGATCTTCAGCACCAGAGCCGAGGCTGGCAGAGGTGGGCCACAGCCCACTCCAGGGCCCCTTGCCTTGCACCTGCACTTCAGGGACCACGGTACCCTGCCCCTTCCTCTAAGTGCCCCTGTACCTGGTGGTCCAGGCCCTGGCATGCCCCCGTTTCCAACTCTTGGTCCCTTATCTCATACTGCCGAGTAACTTCATCTGTGACCTTTTTTTTTTTTTAATGATCCACATATTTTTCTGTTGTACAGTATGTACTTTTAAAATTTTTATTTATTTATTTTTGGCTGCGTTGGGTCTTTGTTGCTGTGCGCGGGCTTTCTCTATTTGTGGTGAGGGGGGCTACTCTTCGTTACGGTGCACAGGCTTCTCACTGTGGTGGCTTCTCTTGTTGCGGAGCCCAGGCTCTGGGTGCGCGCGGGCTCAGTAGTTGTGGCGCACGGGATTAGTTCCTCCGCGCCATGTGGGATCTTCCCGGACCAGGGCTCGAACCTGTGTCCCCTGCATTGGCAGGTGAATTCTTAACCACTGCGCCACCAGGGAAGTCCCCATCTGCGACCTTCTTGACCTTGAGCCTGACCTTACCAACCCCCTCCCAGTCATCCCATGGCCCTCTCTCCTTTCCTCACCCACCCTGCTATTTTTCATCGTAACACTCAACACCATCTGATCTCATCCCCCTTCGTCTCAAATATAAGCTGCATTAGTAGAGACTTTGTTCACTAGTTTATCGAAAGCAGCAGCAGGCAGCAGGAAGAACCTCGGCCTCAGTGAAGCTCTGCTCGTATGACTAGGACTCAGTTTCCTGATTCCTGATTCCTCCTAAGCTCCAGGAGTTCCTAAGGTGTTTGGTTTTCCAAAAAAGATCTATCTGGGAGGAAGGGGGCTGGGGGAGGTAAAATCTTAAGGCTTTGGTGACCCCTTCTAGGCTAACCACTAAAAATAGGATCTGGAGCCCCGAGCTCAGTTTCAATTTTCATGTTTCCAGGCCATCAACAGGGTGTCCTTCCAGACACTCAAAAACTCTGCATGCCCACAGCTGAGTCCATCACCTTCCCAAACCTGTAGAGTTTATGGAGTACCTTTCTTATCAGGATCATAACAGTTTTCTAATTCACTCTTACGATATCCTCATGAAGCAAGCAGAAGCAGTAGAGAAATGTTTTATAAGTTACAGTCCATGAAATGACGGCATCAGAACCAGGACAGGAACGGAAATTTCTCTTACTTTCCACCTGAAAACACTATTAAGCTCTTCTGTTCATTTTCTCGTATGGAAGAAGCACTTTGGCCAACACTGATATGAGCAGGTAGTTTAGCAATCTACAGTGACTCCATCTGTCATAATTAACAGGAGAGCCATCAAAAACAAAGCTAAAACATCACTGAAATTGCACTGAAGTAACTGGAAAATGTTAACATTACATAGATATTCCATGGAATTCAACATTTTAGGAACTATAACAATAAACCTGGTTTGAATGTAATGACATAGGATTGGAAATTCCCATGAATTTGGAAGAAGCGTATAAAAATAATATCTAACTTGCTATATACTTACATTCCAGATTAGCTAATAAAGTTTTTTGAAAATATATAATTAGAAAATCGAAGGTCCAGCTTGAATAGTGAACCCAAACCGTCCCCATAGGAACTTTTTAAAAAAGTTAATACTACCTATTCCAGTAATTATTACTAACAAGTAAGAGAAAAGTGAAGGCTTAGTTTTTTTTTTTTGCTGTACGTGGGCCTCTCGCTGCCGTGGCCTCTCCCGTTGCGGAGCACAGGCTCCAGACGCGCAGGCTCCGCGGCATGTGGGATCTTCCCGGACCGGGGCACGAACCCGTGTCCCTTGCATCGGCAGGCGGACCCCCCCAACCACTGCGCCACCAGGGAAGCCCGTGAAGGCTTAATTTTATGTTTAACTTGCTTCCCGCTTTTGATAGTAGAAGGGCTAAATTATCAGTGAGATAACCATCCCTCAGGAACACAAGTATGAGAAGCAAAGGTGGTAAAAACGGCAAAGTTGATAAAACATAACTCTCAGATAGTCAAAGTTGGATCAGCTGTTTTCAAGGAGTAACTCCATGATGCCGGGGGAAGATGAACTGCTATACATTCATTTGCTTATTTCATCATTTACTGGATGTCCCCTTTATAGAAACCTGGCACTGGGCATATGCTTTATAGAAACTTATTTATATTGAGTTCCTAGTACTGATACGAAGTTAATAGTACAGAAGTCATTGCAATGCTCCATTCACCGTCTCTCAAATTATTAATGAAAACTAGCAAATGCATATTTGATCATTTCCCAAGAAATACCAGTCACACTGTCAGCACCATATACATTTAAATTAAAATAAGTAAAATGCAATATCCTGAGAACCACAAGAAAGGGAATATGGCTAAAAAGCGTCTTACATATAACTTTGGGAACCATAAAAACTCTGGCAAACCGTTCTTATCTTTCCTTTGTTCTCTTGTACCTCAAACTCATATTTGAAAATCACAACAGATCACTACTTACTAGACTTCCTAAGCAGTAGTGCTGAAAGCATGGTGCACCAGAACAAGCAACATCCCATACCTGGTGAATCAGACTCTGGGAGTAAAAGGCGCAGAACTCTGTTTTTAACAAGCCCTCTGGGTGGTCCCGATACACACTAAAGGCTGAGAACCCCCAAAACAACAAATCAGAGGTGACAGAATGAAGGAGAGTGCGTTCATAATTGCGTACACAAAGATGAAGATACAGTTTGGGTTTATACTTAGAGAAAAGTTTATAGTAAAAATGTTAAAGATCATAATTTCTTCTTAACTATAGGAATAATGCTGTACTTTTAGCATGTCGAAAAACTCAAAAATATTTCATTTACTGGGCTTGGAATTAAAAATAGTTCTAAGTAAATGAATGGTTATCAACTTTGTCCAGCTGCTAAAATTTCTGATTAAAATAAAATAGGAGGTGTTTAAAATATTTGGAATGTTCAAAATTTCAACATAAAATTTCAATGAGATATGTAAGATCTTAATTTTCCAAGGCATAATTTTTAAAATTACAAGTATATCCCCACTAAGAAAATATGATTTGATAAAATATTAATTTTTATATGAGACTATAGTTCCACTTTACAAAAATATTCTTTCCTTTATAAAATTACTTAATGGGATTTTGTTTTAATGGCAAGTTCCGTTAGTCAGCCATTGAAATATCTGTTTATAAGTTATCACAATATTTTTGAATTCTTGGAGAAGGAGGAAATTAGAGGTAAAAGGAGAATCAAGAGAATCTACGCCAAAGTGTTAGTCAGCTACCGATTAAACTAAATATGAAACAAATTAAAGATAAAGCATCCCTGAAATTCCCGTTGACATATCTTCTACATGAGTAGACACGCATCTAAGAAATATCAGAAGCACAGCAAGTACAGCTAACAACTTGGATATTGCTTATATCATCTGACAAATGTTGCTTCCAGGAGCTCCTCCAATTCCTTCGCATGTGCTATGGCTCAAAGTTTTAATTAGGCTGAAGAATTCCTACGAGGGGAGGTTCTAACTGGACTTACGCAAAACAGATGTGGACGGCAATGCTAAGAGAGGTATAAGATAGGCCCCAAGCCTTTAGCACTTCTTACCAAGAATTCACACAGCATTCTTAAATGTACAAATGTAAGACCACAGAGCAGAAAGTTTCAAGGATTTGTGCCAAAAGTTTATTTTAAAACAGGGAGAGCTTACTATTCTTTGCTTTTATAAATGTCAAACTTTTATTCTTACAAAACCCATCTCTAACATACTGCAGAGGCTATACCACAGGTAAAAATTCTGTATCACCATCAGCATGTGAGTTACCTTTGTGACTACCTTTGTCTCCCGCTGCACCAAGTGCATTTGGATAGTTCTCTAAAGGATACCAGTACCTTGGAAACGTTTTATGTTTGACATGGGACTAGCTGGGCTGAAGGACAGCAGAGAAGTCCAGTGGGGGCAGGAGTTCAGCTGGAAGCGACAGTGGTGATCCACATGGAAGGTGAGGGGTGACAGGAAGACACTTCAACTTCAGACCAGATGGGACTTCGAGATACGTAAGAAGTCAGAGAAAGAGCAGTGGCAGGAACTGAAGGTGAAGCATCGTGTCATGGAATTTTAAAACTCAAAGGGACTTGAGAGATTACTGAAACTTTCCAGCCCAGGGCACTTGTTTGGGAATGAGGGATCTAGCTTCTTTGAAAGACTTTTTGGGAGCCCTACAATAGGAATAGGAAGATATCAATCTCAGAAGAGACTAGAACCAGAGTTCCTATGGACCCAATGCTATAAAGGCAGGAATCTGGGTTCTGATGAAACTCAAGGCCACTAACGTGTCCCGTACCTTATTTACAGGAACTATCATCAAGATATCTGCTAAGTTTACATCACCAGTCAACCTGGATTATCCCAGTTCCTAAAATATGATTGCTGTTATGTACTCACTGAGATCCTGAGGTTTCATGAGCATAGTCTTTTAAATCCATTCAGATGGTCATGAATGGAATAAAGCAAAGTCATATGATGGCTTCCATCTTACTCTATTTTACTTCACCAAGTGCTTTCTGCCCTCAGAAGACCTGAATGAGACTGTACGCATAATCCAATGCACTTTACAAATGCTATTGTCCAGAAGCTGCCCAATGCCAACAACCATGCTCCTGGAGTACATATTTGGGAGAGCCTCTGAGTGATTACAAGTGATCCTGTAGTCTTAAAGATACTACGGACTAAAAAGTACATGGGAACATCAAGGTTACAACCTGCTTTAGGCAAGAAAACCTTACGTAGTAAACAATGCATGCTGATACTGCTGAGAAAACAGTATGAAAATCAATCAAAACCAACGCACTTTAGAGACTGAAATGATAATCACGCACCTTTCACAGAGCTATGAAATTTGGTTCTGCCCTCACTGGAGTGTTTAAATCTGTCTTTTCAACAAAACGCTTCACATCAGATGGTAAGACAGGAGTGGCAAGACTGGAGCGTAGCCAGCTCACCGGCACTGAAGCCGTGCTCACTCCAATTTAGCTCTGTTAGCTGGACGTGTGCTGCGGATGGATATCAGCAGGGTGTGCAAGCAGCTGCTACGTGAGAACCTCAAGCAGGGAAGCTGTGCAGGGCAGGGAGGGAGAAATCTGAAGATGCTCTAAAGCACAGCTTTGAGTAACGTGGCGTCTGTGGAATGCTGAGAAACAGAAGCACATAAAACAACCTGGCATGTAGCAATTAGAAATAAAATGGTTCCTTCAGGCAACATCAGTGGATTCCCAGAAAGGCCAAAAGGGCAGAGTTGCAAGGCAATGATAAATGCTGGGATTTTTGTTGCGGTTGCTGTTACTATATTTTATTAAGTGAGAGGTTACCATTGGTAATGATAGCCTTTTTGGTAACACGTGTCAGAAGTCAAACAGCCTACTCGAGGCCACAACCCAGAAGGCAGCAGAGCAAGGAGGTGTGCCCCAGGGAGCACAGTGTTCGCAGAGCACTGCTGCGCCAGGACCATTGTTGTCCCTGCAAAGTTCAATCTAAAATCCCTCTTGTGCTCAGGTCTAGCAGCCATGCTAAATTTTCCTAGGTTTCTGAGGTCTCAGACAAAGCAACACCTCTACAAGATGGCTCCTAGCTAAGGGCAGCCTCAAGCAACGGAATCAAAGCAGGGAGGCTGGGCATTCAGATTTGGCATCTGTCACAACCCTCCGGTATCCACTCTGCCCAGAACACAGCTGCTAACCAGAATAACTAGATTGGCCCTAACTGTCATTGTAGCTCAGAATATATATACCTTTCCACTAGTCCATGTCCTCTCCCAGATACCTACATCTCTCTGCATTTCTTTTTCTCTAATATTAGAGTCTAAAATGTTCTCTCTTATAGGAATCCTTTTCTAATTAACAGAAGAATGGAAATCATTTCTTATGGTAGTCAACCCTTACAACTTCTTCAACACAAACTCCCATGGACTGTCAGAAATATAAAAAATGCATATAACCTATCTTATCAGATTGATTTATAGATTTATACTGCAAAGCACAAAAAGGTAGGTGTATCTCCATTGTTTCTATGATAAGAAGGCTATCTTTCCCTGCTTATTGATAGAACATAATTAAATGTAACCACAAAATCCTCATAAATTAACACACAAAGAAATGTTAACTTTTATTATCACTGGCCAAGGTTTTCTCAACATTACTTTCTATACAATATTATATTACCAAATATCAAAGGCACATTATAGAGAACAAAACACAGATTAAGTGGGAATCTTAAAAATCAAGATCCCTGGATCCATTTATTGATTTATGTGTGGGACACCATACCCAGCATCATGGAGAATGGAATGGTGAATCAGAAGCTAACTCTGACTTCAAAGAAATTAGTTCAGAAGTAAATGATGGGACATATGGCTATAAACACATCATTAAAAAGTATCTGAGGTAATTAAAATAAAAGCAGTACAAATAAAGTGGGAAATGGTGTGTACATGTGCATGAGTTCAAGGAGAAGGAGGGTGCTAGAGTCAGGAACATCTTCATGGAAGAAATACTTGAGCAGGGCCTTGCAGGGTGTAAAGCCCTTGGACAGTGAATAAAAAATGTGAAGAAGATTTGCGGCAGAGTGAAGAGCATCATGAGAAAGAATGGGGGCAACATACTGTAGGTTGTGTATAGAGCAAATGACCCTTCTGGTTCGGCTGAACGACAGTGTGCCTGAAGGGGACAGTGGTGAATCCTGGGAAATGCAAAGATGGTTGGTCTTGCAGATGAAGCCTCATCTGCATGATAGGCATTAGGGCTCCAATGGAAATACCTGAGCAGGAGAACGATGCCATCACCTTCATGTTTCAGGAAGACCACTTTAGTACCACGTGAGGCTGACTGGAAAGAAGAGGGGACAGGAGGCCTTGTTGGGAGCTATCTCAACAGTTCAGGTAGGAGGAAAAATGGAAGTAGGCATTGAGCTGAGACTATAGGTTTGAGAAATATTACAGAAATAAGTCATCAAACAAATAAGTCAACAAGACTTGATAAATGACTGGACATGGAGGCAGAGGAAGGAGCGAAATCAAAGATGAGCTATGGTTTGATGTCTGGTACCATGAATGAAACTAAGGAAAATGAGAGGAAGAGCCCAGGATAGGAGGTCAGTTTGGACATATGGGGTTTGCAGACCTGGTGGGTTGCTCTGATGGAGAAGAGGCCAGCAGAAAAACAGCAAGGACCTAACCTGGAACCACAACTCTATCAGCTACTGACTGCTTTTACTCAGTCCAGGCTCAAGCCCCAAAGTGAGCAACTCCACAAGAGCAGCTCCACAGTCCAGAGGGGCCCTGGGCCACAACGCAGGAGAGCTGGCTCAATCGCATACATGCTGTCACGGACCCCGGGATGAAGTAAGCCTAGACTCTGAGTTGGAGGTACCTCTGTGGAAAAAACTGGAGGCCATTACCATCTGCAAGCTTATATTTTCCCAAAGCATTGCAACTAAGTCAAATAAGGACTGCATTTTCTGTGGCTCAGGGAAACAAAACATCTATAAACGTTGTTGTGCCTTTTCTTTATAGAACTCGGGTTTTAATAAGGATAGATTATCTTTACTTTTTGCTATTATGCATGTTTACCAACGAACAAAAACATATTTGTAAGGCAAAACAAAAACTTCTCCATGCTTTATAACAGACCTTGACTGGTATCATCAACAAGGTCGTCATTACTGGCAGTATTGGAATGACTGCTTTCTCTACAGAAGCAACTGAGCTGACTGGGGCTTTCACATTTGCTACTGCACCATGGGTGCATGCACTGCACTACGTTCGGGTGTTCCAGGAGAAAGAGAAATGACGGGGGTGCTAAAAATAGAGCAATTAGGAAACAAACATGCAAGATTAGCCTGCCCTGATTATCCATGAATATAAAACATGCCAAATTACCTTATATACTGTCCATAAATGTACCAACAACCTACTACTGAAGATAACTTTCTTGACCGCTTTCTCTAGCATCAGTATAATAATTAGAACTTTCTAACATATCTGGTAGAATACCATCTACCATCTCACTTTCTGATACATGTTACTGTGCTAATAATAGAATCAGAAATTGCAAATTCAGGTCTGGGGAGGTGAGACTTTGATCAATTCATGCATCCTACTCTCTAAGCCTCGAGTCTCTATACTCTCTGTGTTCCAATATCCTTCCTTTTATTCAAGAAGCCTGAGACTAACCTACGGGCAAGGGCATTGTTTTACTTGGTGCAAGTGTTACCCATTTTTTTCCAGAAATAACTGACCTCATTTTTAACCAAGCAGATGAAGAACAAGTACTAAGACAATCGTGTGATTTAGAACACACTGTCATGAAGTCAGGCCACCTAGCTTTCAGACTGTAGTAGGGGTCAGTGGTGCTCTGCTTGGCTACCCACACAAATACAAATTCTTCTCCAGGCCAGTGGACACACGGCCAATCATCCTTTAGGAATATCCGAACACTGACCTCTGCTATTCTAACTTAAACGCAGACACATGTTAAATAAACATTATTCGGCCAAAACTCAGTGGCGGTACAGTTTCTCTAGGGCTAGGGACACAATGGGGTCACAAGGAACTAACTTCTAAGAACAAGCCAGGAAACGAGCGAGGTGGGTCACTGGCATGCTTCACAGACAGAGAGGTCCAGCTGGGGCAGGGTGCTCAGCAGAAGGCTGTGGGACCTGCTCCGGGTTCAGGGGGGCGGGGTCCACTGGAACACTGCCCACTGGGGTTGGCGGTTGTACACCCTTAGGCAATGTTCACATCTACAGTGCTGATGTCAAAGGGGTCCACTTTTTAATTAAACGAGAGCCCGACGGGTCATTTAGTCTTACGCATTTGAAATTAGGTTTCACAAGCTGTCCTCCTTAGCCACCATAATAAACAGCTCCAACGAGCAGAGGGAATCTCAAGTAACTGCTATTCTGGACCCTGAAGGCAACCCCACGGCAGCCTTCTTTCACGTGGGGTGTTTCACTGCTCTTACTGCACAAGCGGCCACACTTACTGTGGATTCAGGAGCACTGAGCTGATGCACGAGCCCCAGGGGCTCAATCCCTAGGTGAGGTGGGGAACTCTGCTCTCTTCCGTGGCCACAGGCTGTGATGTCACTGTCACCAGCTGTGCCAGAGAAAGCCATGCCTGGTCAGAAGAGGCAGAGCACTTGGATCTCCCCCAAATCTCCCACCTTTGTAGAAAAAAAACCCCACAACCTTCTCGCTGCTAGTACAGGGCAACAGCATTTGTCTGAACAAAAGGATAAGGAGTGTATATGAGAGCAAAGCAGAGAGCAACAAGTTCTGGAAGGGCCTCAGACTGCCTACTCTACCAACTTACCTCCGAGATTCAACACTGCAGAATCCCCAGATATTAGAAGAAGTATCTTGGGGAAGATGGCTACAGGGCCAATAACAGCATAATAAACTGGATTCCCAGTGATTTGCACCACTGAAGAAATGCCGTAAACAAAAATGAAGCCCCTAAACAAAATGACTTTTCACGTTTTGGGAACACTATATAAAACTAACAAAATAATAAAGTTCTGAGACAAAGTTCCAAAATACAGAGTTTATCATGAGGATGTAGTGATAAAGACTATAAAAATGTTTTTATATCTGGATAGGTGTTTTTGTCCTTTCCAAATCACCTTTATATTCATATTCACTTAAAAATGTGTGAAAAGAGGCACAGTTAAGAATCCCCTCCCCTTTTCTGCCCATCCTCACATTGCCTCAAGGTAGTCATCATTCATCATTTATCTTTTTATTTAGTTAGGAGCTGAGACTTTTTTTCCCCCCTTCCCCATAATCCTTTCCTCATTCTCTTTCTGCCACATTCCATATCAAAGTTTATAATACTTCTGAACATGAGATAAAACTTTAAGTTCTACCCCATACTTCTGTCTTGTTGACTTGTTTGGTTTTTGACTGTACACTGAGTAGGCAATGTTTACTGGCATTTTAAACGTTGACACAGTATTTGAAATAAGATGTCTGGCCTCCATTTCATCTTTGAAAACTTGATGCAATCATCTATTGAATACTTCTTATGAGTCAGCTCTGAGCACTTTACAAACATTATATCATTTAATCTTCAAGGCAAAATTGAGTTACACATTATCCCTGTTTCACTGTTGAGAATACAGAAGCCAAAGAAGTTAACTTGCATGAGGTCACACACCGGGCAGGTGACACAGTCTGGATTCAAGCCAAGGTCTAATCGACTCCTAAACTCTTAACCACCACCCTATATGTTTCCAGAAAAAACGGCAGACCATTTTCTACAGTCACACTTTAAAGAGTTGGAAGATAATTTTTTTAAAAAAAAAGAACATAACTTCTCCTCCATCAGTATTAATTTTCTTACATGATTTATATCTAGTACTGGGTAAGCAAAAGCAAAGGAACTAAAGAGGAGTAGGAAAAGCAGGCAAAAGGGAAGGGAACTTGGAGCTATAAACTAGGCAAAGAGCCAAGGAAGAAGGAGGGACACTCAAAAATGTATAAACACAAATGTAGCCAAACAGAGAACAGAAAAAGTTCGCATATCACTGCAGTCAATTTAAAAAGATATGATTGAACTGGTATCCATTTACTGAAACAAAGGTTAAAAATATGTATGTACACCTCTCCTTTTTTATTTTAAAACACGTGGGTATTTTTATTGAAGTATAGTTGATTTACAATGTTGTATTAATTTCTGCTGTACAGCAAAGTGATTCAGTTATACATATATATACATTTTTATATTCTTTTCCATTATGGTTTATCAGAGGATACTGAATAGAGTTCCCTGTGCTATACAGTAGGATCTTGTTGTTCATCCATCCTATATATAATAGTTTGCATCTGCTAACCCCAAACTCCCAGCCCATCCCTTCCCCACCTCCTCTCCCCCTTAGCTTAATATTTTGATGTATAGTTTTTAATTTTCTAAATAACTCAGCAGAAAACAGTCTTTGTCCACTTGAGTGATAACTGCCTTACAGTACATTAGACATTGTGGACCAAATGTACTTTCTGGATTTTTGAAGGCTGTTGATGCCTAGTGCCAACTTCCTCTTTAGAAGAGTCGTGGCAATGTGAGCTGGTGTCACTGACCCTCGTGGGTACGAGGTTCTATCATTCTTTCCGATCTTTGTCAGTCTCAACAACTGGTACCATATTGTTTTAATAGTTTTCTTTTATTACTAAAAAGGCAAAACTTAAAAAAAATAGAATGGCCATTTATTTCATCTCACTGAATTTAAAAAAACAAACAAACAAAAATCCTAGAGGTAGGAATTACCTTGACTTCATCAATAATGAAATAGGCTCAAAGCAGTTAAAATATCTGCTCAAATTTAAAGGATAAGCAAATTGCAAAACTAAAACTTTTAGTTGGTTTTACAAAATCATAACTGTTTACTTACAAATTAAAAGAAACATTAAATGTATTTTATCTACAATGAGAGTATTTCATACCTCAACAGTCTTTGCAGGGCTTCCCCGGTGGCGCAGTGGTTGAGAGTCCGCCTGCCAATGCAGGGGACACGGGTTCGTGCCCCGGTCCGGGAAGATCCCACATGCCACGGAGCGGCTGGGCCCGTGAGCCATGGCTGCTGAGCCTGTGCATCCGGAGCCTGTGCTCCGCAACGGGCGAGGCCACAACAGTGAGAGGCCCGCGTACCGCAAAAAAAAAAAAAAAAAAAAAAAAAAAAGTCTTTGCAGTTTGTTCAGAAATTTTCATATTAAAAAATCTAAATGAAAAAACTGAATAATGAAAGCAATCTACCATATTTTAAAGTGTTTTTACTATCTGTGATTGTGTCGTTCAAACATTTTATTCCAAAAGAAATCATCCTTAATGTTATTAATCATCACTTCAGACATATCAGGCTCATAATTTGCTCATCTACCTTCAAATAACTAAGGTATATTTTAAGTTACTTATTCACACTATTGCAAATAACTTGCTAGTTCACAGCATATTTTTGGCACAGTTGATATTTCAAATAAACTTCAGGTAAGACTGTATAAAGGTCACATTTTTTTTTTGCTACTAAGAAGGCTTTTTTGTTTTAAACAGAACTCATTTCCCATTCTACAATTTAATAAAAACAATTTTAGAGCTGCGGTGAAATGATTTTCACAATGCACATAATGAAAACATATAACCTCTTGTCCCAGAGTGCTGAAAACAGAGCAAAATGCTTAAAGTAGTGTAACAGATGAGGATCTTGAGTGGTGTCATGAGAAATATGTTAAGTGCAAACAGCTTTTCCCTCTTCATCAGTGAATCACTTAAAGTTCCCAAATTTCAAACAGAAAATGATCCGACTTTTATAATAGTAAGAGTCTGCCTACTTCCCAAAGTCTGAAAATGTCAACCTCATTTTAAATGAATCTTGCACCCCTGGATTCCATTCCTTTCTTCCCAAAAGACCAAAAAATGTTAGCAGTGCAATCAATTATCACACAGGAGAATGAAAGAAGATTGAGAGAAGGGATGTACACAGGGTGGGGAGAGGGGAAGTGGGAAAGAGAGGAAACCAATGGTCAGAGCTAGACTAGCATCCTGAGACATCAAGAAATGTGTCAACAAATGAGCAGGCATACACAGATCAGAAGGCTAGGCTGAACCATGCTCATTGTCAGCAGCAAGTGCTTGACACCTATAGGGACTAGACGCCTTCTGAGACCTTCTCAAATGCCCATGTTTGCTAACGTCATCGTATCAGTGAATTTATCTCCCAGCATGCTGGAGTGTCAGGGATTCCTTCAGTCCCTCGATGAGGGTTACTCAGGTGCAATGACATCGTGAAGCAGCCCTGGAGAGCAACAAGCCCAGTCTGGAGCAGGAAGGGAGAAGGGCTGGCCCCAAGGGTGGGTCAAAAGAAAACAATGAAACACAATTATTATCTGCTAGACTGACCACCACATGGAAAATGGCACTAAGAGGCTGAAGGAGGGTATGGGGAAGATTCAGCCACAGATAAGAACAAAATTAAGAAAATGGAAAAATGAGGCAAGTGTTTCCACTGGAGGATACATACAAAAAGAAAGACAAAAGACTACTTGGCTCCTTGGTGAATCAATAATGGTGAGTCAAAATAATGCAAACAATTAATGGTGATTTAATTTTTCGTACCAATGTTTTCATAGGTCAGTCTCTCAAGGCAATAGAAATAAAAACAAAAATAAATAAATAGGACCTAATCAAACTTACAGGCTTTTGCACAGCAAAGGAAACCATAAACAAAATGAAAAGAGAAACTATGTAACGGGAGAAAATATTTGCAAACAATGTGACCAACAAGGGCTTAATTTCCAAAATATACAAACAGCTCATGAAACTCAGCAACAAAAAAAACGAACAACCTAATTGAAAAATGGGCAGAAGACCTAAATAGACATTTCTCCAAAGAAGGCATACTCATGGCTAATAAGCACATGAAAAGATGCTCAACATCACTGTTAGAGAAATGCAAATCAAAACTACAATGAGGTACCACCTCACACCGGGCAGAATGGCCATTGTTAAAAAATCTACAAATAATAAATGCTGGAGAGGGTATGGAGAAAAGGGAACCCTCCTGCACTGCTGGTGGAAATGTAAATTGATACAGCCACTATGGAAACCAGTATGGAGGTTCCTTAAAAAACTAAAAATAGAGTTGCCATATGATTCAACAATCCCACTCTTGGGCACATATCCAGAGAAAACTCGAAAAGATACATGCACCCCAATGTTCATAGCAGCGCTATTTACAATAGCCAAGGCATGGAAACAGTGCGGACACATCCAAATGAGAAGAAATGTGTGCGACAGACCTTGAGAGGCTTCATATGCCCTCTGAGTGCTCTGGCTACACTCTGTAGATAACTTAGGTCCCTTGAAACCTTTTAATCAGGGCAGTGGGACACGATGTGAACTCCAGATGGAAGAAAGCCAAACTGTAAAAGGTAAACTATAAAGTTAAAAGAAGAGAATGTCGGAGAACATCTTTGAAACCTAGTAGGGAAGGACTTAAACCTACAAGCCACAAGGAAGAAAAAAAATTTTTTTGAAAGCACATTTGAGTGTCTTTTCCATGGATAAAATTAACAGGCAGATGAGAATGAGAGATCAGAAGATTTCTGCAATGCCCCAATAATGGACTAATATCCAGAGTATGAGAATGTCCCTCAAATCAACAAAAGATGGGAATCCCAACAGAAAAATAGGCAAAAGCTATACACAGGGCTTCCCTGGTGGCACAGTGGTTGAGAGTCCGCCTGCCGATGCAGGGGACACGGGTTCGTGCCCCGGTCTGGGAGGATCCCACATGCCGCGGAGCGGCTGGGCCCGTGAGCCATGGCTGCTGAGCCTGTGCGTCTGGAGCCTGTGCTCCGCAACGGGAGAGGCCACAACAGTGAGAGGCAAAAGCTATAAACAAAAAATTTACAGAAGACGATACCGCCCCCCAAATAACAAGCAGATGAAGGGATGATGAAGTTCACACATAGTCAGAGAACTGCAAACTAAGAGTGAGATATTTTATACCTGATACCCTGGCAAAAATCAGAAAGCCATACCATGCCAAGTGGAGGCAGCCATTCTAGAGACCATCAGGTATGACTTATGCAAATTAAATGCACTCACCAGTCTATGACCCAGCAATCATAATCCTAGACATAGTTCCCAAAGAAATTGTCACACAGGTCCCAAGGGACAGGCAGCCCACTTTGTGATGATGTGGAGGTTGAAGCAATCTGAATCCCCATCACAGGAGAAGTAAAACTGGATGAATGTACATCACAAGATACTCAACTATAGTCAGAATCAACAAGGTAATATTCACACAGGACCAGAGACAAATCTTTAAAATAAACTGCTGAGCAAAAACATTAACTGAAGGAGAACAATACCGTTTATGTAAGTTTACATAATATAAAATATACATTATACAAGAGCACATACAAACAAAAAGAAATGCACTAACTACATTAGACTAGTGCCCATGGTAATGGGGTGGGGGGAATATGTAGGCGATGGTGATAACAAATTTGGAATCAATAAATAAAACACTGGCTTGGCCCAGACCAATGATGACAAAGTGCCACCAGCCGACGTGTATGAATAACTCAACCCTCACTAAAGTCCAACTAGAAATTTTGTACAGAATAAAGATTAGCAATGTGAGCAAAGTGGGGAGAACAAATAGAAGTGAGGAGAACAAATGAAGGCAGTTTCGTCAGTCTTCTAGAGTGTTCACTACTGGAAACCTAGACATTCATGCCCTCCTCAAGATAGATTAAATGGATGTTTAAAACTGTCCCCTACACTAACTCCTGAGGAGCACTGCTATTTGCATTTCTTCCTCCAGAAAAATACATCCTTATTCCAACTTACTATTTCCCACTTCCAAACTTCAACTCCCTATTGACAAATCAGCTATTATCACCAGGTAAAGCCTAACAGCAATTTTTAAAAACAGCCATTAAAAGTGGAACTTTGGGGGCTTCCCTGGTGGTGCAGTGCTTAAGAATCCACCTGCCAATCCAGAGGACATGGGTTCGAGCCCTGGTCTGGGAAGATCCCACATGCCGCAACTAGGCCCATGAGCCACAACTACTGAGCCTGCGCTCTAGAGCCGGCGAGCCACAACTACTGAGCCCGCGTGCCACAACTACTGAAGCCCGTGCGCCTAGAGCCCATGCTCTGCAATGAGGAGCCACCGCAATAAGAAGCCCACGCACCACAAAGAAGAGTAGCCCCTGCTCGCCGCAACTAGAGAAAGCCCGCACACAGCAACGAAAACCCAACGCAGCCAAAAATAAATAAATAATTTTTTTAAAAGTGGAAATTTGTTATTTTTTTGAAAGCATACAAAAATACATATACTTTACTTATGTATGTTTTAACCCCCTCAAAACATTCTAGCAAATGTATTTGCCTGCAGATATCATATTTGCTTTCCCCCCAAAGCTTCTTATTTTTTTTTGATTTGGTAACCAGGTCTGTTATCACATAGGTACCAGGAGCCTAGCAGGAAAGAAAGGTGGACAGCTAATGCCCTAAGTCCCCTTGCATCACTATGTGCACAGTGATACCAACCTGCTGGCCCAATAACTGTTCATAAGCTAAATTCACACATTCTGGCTACAAGTATCCCAATTTCACCCTTCAAAAATCCTAGGTAGATGCCATCTGTTACTAGTGATTTGCACACTCTTAAATTGACTGAAAATATTTTAAGTAAATCCAGCTGTTTGATCTAGCACTTCTAATGCATCAATTTAAAAACACAATTTGAGATGTCTCCTAATTATTAATCCTTAATAATGACCAACAGCTGAAGAAAAATGATTCCTATTGTTAGGTGTTATCTCAAAGAAGGCGGGGCTGGGGGTTGGGAGAGAGCCCTGACAAGGGATTCAGAGATCATCAGCATGCAAACCAAACCTGAGGAATCCAGATTCCCCTCACCTTAATGTCTTCCTACTATACCTTGTTAAAGTTTTGCTGGACATAATTATATTTTTACCATATCTACTTTTGTCTTATTTGATAAACATTGCTTTAAAAATTATTTCCACTGATTCCCAAAGGCAAGAAAATTTTGTAAACCACATGAGCTTAAATGTAGTGAGTAGAATTTAGCTTCTGATAACCTGACGCTGAAAAGAACAGGTTAATAAAACGTGGAGATCTGAGTGGGAAGGGGCTCAGAAAAGAGAGCTCATGGCAAAAAACCATCTGCCTGCGTCCTGCTAAGGCAGGCAGCCAAAGGGGCAGGAGAACCTGCACCAGTATTTCAAGTGCCATCATTAGATACCAGGAACATTTTAGAGCACAGAAACGGTTTTCAGGCATGCCACGCCAACTCCACAGGAGGAACAAAATATAATACATGTAGTGTACAGAAAGGGACACATATTTTCCCCAGCAAGTAATTTTTAGCTTCAGAAACCTTTTTCATTTGTCAGGAGCAAACTCAAAAAGATTAAGATAGTGTGACCACATTAAAATTGCCTTCATACGGGCTTCCCTGATGGCGCAGTGGTTAAGAATCCACCTGCCAATGCAGGGGACAGGGGTTCGAGCCTTGGTCTGGGAAGATCCCACATGCCGCGGAGTAACCAAGCCCATGTGCCACAACTACTGAACCTGTGCTGTAGAGCCCACGAGCCACAACTACTGAGCTCACGGGCCAAACTACTGAAGCCTGTGTGCCTAGAGCCTGTGCTCCACAAGAGAAGCCATGACAATGAGAAGCCAGCGCACTGCAACGAAGAGTAGCGCCTGCTCGCCACAACTAGAGAAAGCCCGCGCGCAGCAACGAAGACCCAACACAGCCAAAAAACCCCCCAAACAAACAAAGAAACAAATAAATAAATAAAAAGGAAAGCAGACTTTGGGCCAAGGGAAGGAATTTCGAATTTACCCTAATTGCAATGGTTTAACCTATTAAAAAAAAAATTGCCTTCACAACTATAAAAAGTATAACTCTAGGAAGTTACTGTAAACAGTAACTCAAAAGAGAGACACCCAGATATGCTAATATCCAATGAAATAACATCAGAAGATTTAAGGTGGTATATAAATTTCATACCTATGACATAAGGTTTCTGAAGGAAAAAATTAACTTCACTCTACCTGGATGAGATTTTTTTGTTTTTGTTGTAAATTAAACATCCTTATCAAAAAGCAAAATATTAGATATCTGGATGTAGAGAATGTGAACTGAAGAGATTTAGCAAAATCCTAAAGTTCAACTCCAGCCATTGTAGAGATGAGAAAATAATGGCTCAGAGAGATGTAATGCCTTCTCGAAGACTGCTAAGGTAGTCAACAGAAGTGGAGACAAGTCTTCTTTTGAAGGACAGTGCCTGGCTCTCCTGTTCTTATCTGTTTCCAGATACCTTTTGGACAGCTCTTTGTAAACAGGCCTTGTCCTTTTCCTGACTCAGAAGCAAATTCTAAGTTCTTTCAGTACAAAGCTGTCAAGGACCACGATATTGATAACACTGCTGTTCTTAGAAGTGACGTTCCATCCTCCTAAGGAATACTGAATTTATTCGAAGTGAATAATAATTTTAGACCCTGTTCAAGGGAAAGGTATGAATTCCAGGAAGGAGGGATCACAGGAGGCTATCTTAAAAGCTGTCTACCAAATCCTACCATATATTGGATACCTGGATATCAGTGAGACAGGGAGCTTCCAACAGGGTCAAGACAGGGTCAGGGGTGATTCCTTCTTCTTTGTGGATGCTTCCTCACATTGGTGGGACAATGTTAAGTGGTACAGAAAAAAATAAAATAAGGAAAGTGCACATGGTACATATGTGAATTCAGCAAGGCACCATCTCTGGAGAAGCCTCAGTTGTCAGAGGAAGACAAAGTGAAGAGTCATCTCTGAAGAAGACGAAGGAAGTGCTGAGAAGGTGAAGGAATTCTAGTAAGGATAATGTGTGCTAGTGAATGCTAAAGAAGAGGATGCCCCAATCACATTGCAGGGTAAACAAATATTTGTTAAATTAAGCTTTTATATGTTTTTTAATTTTATACCCTATCTGCATCTTACATCTCTCCCTCAAAAATATTTTTATAATCTGGTTTCATGAGAATGTGAAATTTGATTTGTAGCACATGTGTACAGAAATCTACTGTAAAATAGTTAGGAAGGATTGAGTGGGTAGCAGTGATAAATTTGTGGGTATAGAGGAAAGAAACTGAAAACTGTAGAGGGTCTACCTAGAAGATGATCTGATCCTGTGGAAAGACATCAGAAGTGAATAATTCCCTAACTGAAGAAACAAATCAACCTTTTCATTTATGATTTAGGCATATCTCAGGAGTTTTCTACTTAATTTATCATACATGTTATATTTCATCACCGTATTTACAAGACACAAACATTGGCCAAATCTTAGCTTTTCATTCATTCATTTGACATCACTGAGTCCCTATGAGCCAGGACTGTGCCTGGCAGTGGTATAGTGCAATGTCTTTACTCGGCAATCAAAATGTATAAAGAAAAAAAGTGTGGAACAGTATCTGCAGAAACTATTCCAACACTCAAATTCTTTTAGCACAAATCTATCAAAATTTAACTTGAAAAATTATATAAACATTATACCTGAACAAAACGAAACTCTAAACCCATAGGTGCTTTCTACATAGGACATCACTCACATTTAACTCACAACAGCAGCACGGTCAAACAGAGGCCTTTTCTTTTTACATCAGAAAACTAAGCTTTGGATTCCCATTCTACTACTTACTAGCTTCAAGATCCTAGGCAAGTCACAGATAATCTTTCAGTCCATTTCCTGGTGTGTAAAACATATACGATGATAATATTGTATACGTACAAAGATAATGGTGAAGACAACTTGGTAAATAAGAAAATATACAGAACCGCGCTTCTGGGAAGATGGCGGAAGAGTAAGACGCAGAGATCACCTTCCTCCCCACAGATACACCAGAAATACATCTGCACGTGGAACAACTCCTACAGAACACCTACTGAACGCTGGCCTAAGACCTCAGACCTCTCAAAAGGCAAGAAACCCCCCACGTACCTGGGTAGGGCAAAAGAAAAAAGAATAAACAGAGACAAAAGGATAGGGACGGGACCTACACCAGTGGGAGGGAGCTGTGAAGGAGGAAAGGTTTCCACACACTAGGAAGCCCCTTCGCGGGCGGAGACTGCGGGTGGCGGAGGGGGAAAGCTTCGGGGACGTGGAGGAGAGCACAGCAACAGGGGTGCGGAGGGCAAAGCGAAGAGGTTCCCGCACAGAGGATCAGGGCCGACCGGCACTCAGCAGCCCGAGAGGCTTGTCTGCTCACCCACCGGGGCGGACGGGGCTGGGAGTTGAGGCTCGGGCTTCTGTCGGAGCGCAGGGAGAGGACTGGGCTTGGGGGCGTGAACACAGCCTGCAGGGGGTTAGTGCACCACGGCTAGACGGGACGGAGTCCGGGGAAAAGTCTGGACCTGCAGAAGAGAAGAGACTTTTTCTTCTCTGTTTCCTGGTGCGCAAGGAGAGGGGATTAAGAGTGCTGCTTAAAGGAGCTCCAGAGATGGGCGCGAGCCGCGGCTAAAAGCGCAGACCCCAGAAACAGGCATGAGACGCTAAGGCTGCTGCTGCCGCCACCAAGAAGCCTGTGTCAGGTCACTATCCACATCCCCCTTCCGGGGAGCCTGTGCAGCCCGCCACTGCCAGGGTCCCGGGATCCAGGGACAACTCCCCCGGGAGAATGCACGGCACGCCTCAGGCTGGTGCAAAGTCAGAGTAGCCTCTGCCGCCGCAGGCTCGCCCCGCATCGAGCCCCTCCCCCCCGGCCTGAGTGAGCCAGAGCCTCCGCATCAGCGGCTCCTTTAACCCCGTCCTGTCTGAGCGAAGAACAGACGCCCTCCGGCGACCTACACGCAGAGGCGGGGCCAAATCCAAAGCTGGACCCTGGGAGCTGTGCGAACAAAAAAGAGAAAGGGAAATCTCTCCCAGCAGCCTCAGAAGCAGCGGATTAAAGCTCCACAATAAACTTAATGTACCCTGCATCTGTGGAATACATGAATAGACAACCATCATCCCAAATTGAGGAGGTGGACTTTGAGAGCAAGATTTATGATTTTTTCCCCCTTTTCCTCTTTTCTGAGTGTGTATGTGTATGCTTCTGTGTGAGATTTTGTCTGTATAGCTTTGCTTCCACCATTTGTCCTAGGGTTTTATCCGTCCGTTTTTTTCTTTTCTTTATTTTTCTCTTAATATTTTTTTATTTTAATAACTTTACTATATTTTATCTTACTTTATTTTACTTTACCTTCTTTCTTTTTTCCTTCCTTCCCTCCCTCCTTCTTTCCTCCCTCCCTCCCTCCCTGCTTTCTTTCTTTCTTACTACTTCTACTAATTGTTTCTACTTTTTCTCCCTTTTATTCTGAGTCGTGTGGATGAAAGGCTCTTGGTGTTGCAGCCAGGAGTCAGTGCTGTGCCTCTGAGGTGGGAGACGCAACTTCAGGACAATGGCCCACAACAGACCTCCCAGCTCCACATAATATCAAATGGCGAAAATCTCCCAGAGATCTCCATCTCAACACCAGCACCCAGCTTCACTCAACGACCAGCAAGCTACAGTGCTGGACACCCTAGGCCAAACAACTACCAAGACAGGAATACAACCCCACCCATTAGCAGAGAGGCTGCCTAAAATCATAATAAGTCCACAGACACCCCAAAACACACCACCAGACGTGGACCTGCCCACCAGAAAGACAAGATCCAGCCTCAACCACCAGAACACAGGCACTAGTCCCCTCCACCAGGAAGCCTACACAACCCACTGAACCAACCTTAGCCACTGGGGATAGACACTAAAAACAACAGGAACTACGAGCCTGCAGCGTGCAAAAAGGAGACCCCAAACACAGTAAGATAAGCAAAATGAGAAGACAGAAAAACACACAGCAGATGAAGGAGCAAGATAAAAACTAACCAGACCTAACAAATGAAGAGTAAATAGGCAGTCTACCTGAAAAAGAATTCAAATAATGATAGTAAAGATGATCCAAAATCTTGGAAATAGAGTGGACAAAATGAAAGAAACATTTAACAAGGACCTGGAAGAACTAAAGATGAAAAAAACAATGATGAACAGCATAATAAATGAAATTAAAAATACTCTAGATGGGACCAATAGCAGAATAACTGAGGAAGAAGAACGGATAAGTGACCTGGAAGATAAAATAGTGGAAATAACTACTGCAGAGCAGAATAAAGAAAATAGAATGAAAAGTACTGAGGACAGTCTCAGAGACCTCTGGGACAACATTAAAGCACCAACATTCGAATTATAAGTGTTCCAGAAGAAGAAGAGAAAAAGAAAGGGACAGAGAAAATATGTGAAGAGATTATAGCTGAAAACTTCCCTAATACGGGAAAGGAAATAGTCAAGTCCAGGAAGCACACAGAGTCCCATACAGGATAAATCCAAGGAGAAATACTCCAAGACACATATTAATCAAACTGTCAAAAATTAAATACAAAGAAAACATATGAAAAGCAGCAAGGGAAAAACAACAAATAACACACAAAGGAATCCCCATAAGGTTAACAGCTGATCTTTCAGCAGAAACTCTGCAACCCACAAGGGACTGGCAGGACATATTTAAAGTGATGAAGGAGAAAAACCTGCAACCAAGATTACTCTACCCAGCAAGGATCTCATTCAGATTTGATGGAGAAATTAAGACCTTTACAGACAAGCAAAAGCTGAGAGAGTTCAGCACCACCAAACCAGCTTTACAACAACTGCTAAAGGAACTTCTCTAGGCAAGAAACACAAGAGAAGGAAAAGACCTACAATAACGAACCCAAAACAATTAAGAAAACAGGAATGGAACACACATATCGATAATTACCTTAAATGTAAATGGACTAAATGCTCCCACCAAAAGACACAGACTGGCTGAATGGATACAAAAACAAGACCCATATATTTGTTGTCTACACGAGACCCACTTCAGACCCAGAAACACATACAGAATGAAAGTAGGGGATGGAAAAAGACATTTCATGCAAATGGAAACCAAAAGAAAGCTGGAGTAGCGATTCTCATATCAGACAAAATAGACTTTAAAATAAAGACTATTAGAAGAGACAAAGAAGGACACTACGTAATGATCAAGGGATCGATCCAAGAAGATGTAACAATTGTAAGTATTTATGCACCCAACATAGGAACACCTCAATACATACGGCAAATACAAACAGCCATAAAAGGGGAAATCAACAGTAACACATTCATAGTAGGGGACTTTAACACCCCACTTTCACCAATGGACAGATCATCCAAAATGAAAATAAATAAGGAAACACAAGCTTTAAATGATACATTAAACAAGATGGACTTAATTGATATTTATAGGACATTCCATCCAAAAACAACAGAATACACATTTTTCTCAAGTGCTCATGGAACATTCTCCAGGATAGATCATGTCTTGGGTCACAAATCAAGCCTTGGTAAATTTAAGAAACTTGAAATTGTATCAAGTATCTTTTCCGACCACAACGCTATGAGACTAGATATCAATTACAGGAAAACATCTGTAAAAAATACAAACACATGGAGGCTAAACAATACACTACTTAATAATGAAGTGATCACTGAAGAAATCAAAGAGGAAACAAAAAAAATACCTAGAAACAAATGACAATGGAGGCATGACGACCCAAAATCTATGGGCTGCAGCAAAAGCAGTTCTAAGAGGGAAGTTTATAGCAATACAAACCTACCTTAAGAAACAGGAAACATCTCGAATAAACAACCTAACCTTGCACCTAAAGCAATTAGAGAAAGAAGAACAAAAAACCCCAAAGTCAGCACAAGGAAAGAAATCATAAAGATCAGATCAGAAATAAAAGAAAAAGAAATGAAGGAAACGATAGCAAAGATCAATAAAACTAAAAGCTGGTTCTTCGAGAAGATAAACAAAACTGATAAACCATTAGCCAGACTCATCAAGAAAAAAAGTGAGAGGACTCCAATCAATAGAATTAGAAATGAAAAAGGAGAAGTAACAACTGACACTGCAGAAATACAAAAGATCATGAGAGATTACTACAAGCAACTCTATGGCAATAAAATGGACAACCTGGAAGAAATGGACAAATTCTTAGAAATGCACAACCTTCCGAGACTGAATCAGGAAGAAACAGAAAATATGAACAGACCAATCACAAGCACTGAAATTGAAACTGTGATTAAAAATCTTCCAACAAACAAAAGCCCAGGACCAGATGGCTTCACAGGCGAATTCTATCAAACATTTAGAGAAGAGCTAACACCTATCCTTCTCAAACTCTTCCAAAATATAGCAGAGGGAGGAACACTCCCAAACTCATTCTACGAGGCCCCCGTCACCCTGATACCAAAACCAGACAAGGATGTCACAGAGAAAGAAAACTACAGGCCAATTTCACTGATGAACATAGATGCAAAAATCCTCAACAAAATACTAGCAAACAGAATCCAACAGCACATTAAAAGGATCATACACCATGATCAAGTGGGGTTTATTCCAGGAATGCAAGGATTCTTCAATATACGCAAATCAATCAACGTGATACACCATATTAACAAATTGAAGGAGAAAAACCATATGATCATCTCAATAGATGCAGAGAAAGCTTCTGACAAAATTCAACAGCCATTTATGATAAAAACCCTGCAGAAAGTAGGCATAGAGGGAACTTTCCTCAACATAATAAAGGCCATATATGACAAACCCACAGCTAACATCGTCCTCAATGGTGAAAAACTGAAACCATTTCCTCTAAGATCAGGAACAAGATAAGGTTGCCCACTCTCACCACTCTTAATCAACATAGTTTTGGAAGTTTTAGCCACAGCAATCAGAGAAGAAAAGGAAATAAAAGGAATCCAAATCAGAAAAGAAGAAGTAAAGCTGTCACTTTTGGCAGATGACATGATACTATACATAGAGAATCCTAAAGATGCTACCAGAAAACTACTAGAGCTAATCAATGAATTTGGTAAAGTAGCAGGATACAAAGTTAATGCACAGAAATCTCTGGCATTCCTATACACTAATGATGAAGAATCTGAAAGTGAAATCAAGAAAATACTCCCATTTACCATTGCAACAAAAAGAATAAAATATCTAGGAATAACCCTACCTAAGGAGACAAAAGACCTGTATGCAGAAAATTATAAGACACTGATGAAAGAAATTAAAGGTGATACAAATAAATGGAGAGATATACCATGTTCTTGGATTGGAAGAATCAACACTGTGAAAATGACTCTACTACCCAAAGCAATCTACAGATTCAATGCAATCCCTATCAAACTACCACTGGCATTTTTCACAGAACTAGAACAAAAAATTTCAAAATTTGCATGGAAACACAAAAGACCCCGAAAAGCCAAAGCAATCTTGAGAACGAAAAACGGAGCTGGAGGAATCAGGCTCCCTGACTTCAGACTATACTACAAAGCTACAGTAATCAAGACAGTATGGTACTGGCACAAAAACAGAAAGATAGAGAAATGGAACAGGATAGAAAGCCCAGAGATAAACCCATGCACATATGGTCACCTTATCTTTGACAAAGGAGGCAGGAATGTACAGTGGAGAAAGGACAGCCTCTTCAATAAGTGGTGGGAAAGGACAGCCTCTTCAATAAGTGGGAAAACTGGACAGGTACATGTAAAAGTATGAGATTAGATCACTCCCTAACACTATACACAAAAATAAGCTCAAAATGGATTAAAGACCTAAATGTAAGGCCAGAAACTATCAAACTCTTAGAGGAAAACATAGGCAGAACACTCTATGACATAAATCACAGCAAGATCCTTTTTGACCCACCTTCTAGAGAAATGGAAATAAAAACAAAAATAAACAAATGGGACCTAATGAAACTTCAAAGCTTTTGCACAGCAAAGGAAACCATAAACAAGACCAGAAGACAACCCTCAGAATGGGAGAAAATATTTGCAAATGAAGCAACTGACAAATGATTCATCTCCAAAATTTATAAGCAGCGCATGAAGCTCAATAACAAAAATACAAACAACCCAATCCAAAAATGGGCAGAAGACCTAAATAGACATTTCACCAAAGAAGATATACAGACTGCCAAGAAACACATGAAAGAATGCTCAACATCATTAATCATTAGAGAAATGCAAATCAAAACTACAATGAGATATCATCTCACACCAGTCAGAATGGCCATCATCAAAAAATCTATAAACAATAAATGCTGGAGAGGGTGTGGAGAAAAGGGAACCCTCTTGCGGTGTTGGTGGGAATGTAAATTGATACAGCCACTGTGGAGAACAGTATGGAGGTTCCTTAAAAAACTACAAATAGAACTACCATATGACCCAGCAATCCCACTACTGGGCATATATACCCTGAGAAAACCATAATTCAAAGAGTCATGTACCAAAATGTTCATTGCAGCTCTATTTACAATAGCCAGCAGATGGAAACAACCTAAGTGTCCATCATCGGATGAATGGATAAAGAAGATGTGGCACATATATACAATGGAATATTACTCAGCCATAAAAAGAAACAAAATTGAGCTATCTGTAATGAGGTGGACAGACCTGGAATCTGTCATACAGAGTGAAGTAAGTCAGAAAGAGAAAGACAAATACCGTATGTTAACACATATATATGGAATTTAAGAAAAAAAAATGTCATGAAGAACCTAAGGGTAAGACAGGAATAAAGACACAGACCTACTAGAGAATGGACTTGAGGATATGGGGAGGGGGATGGGTAAGCTGTGACAAAGTGAGAGAGAGGCATGGACATATATACTCTACCAAACGTAAGGTAGATAGCTAGTGGGAAGCAGCTGCATAGCACAGGGAGATCAGCTTGGTGCTTTGTGACTGCCTGGAGCGGTGGGATAGGGAGGTTGGGAGGGAGGGAGACGCAAGAGGGAAGAGATATGGGAACATATGTATATGTATAACTGATTCACTTTGACATAAAGCAGAAACTAACACACCACTGTAAAGCAATTATACTCCAATAAAGATGTAAAAAAAAAAATCTTAAAAAAAAAGAAAGAAAAGATACAGAACCATTGTATGGTTCACACAAATGCACTTTTTTTTTTTTAATAGTGCATCTTTTTTTAAAAAATAAAATTATTTTACTTTGGCTGCATTGGGTCCTCGTTGCTGTGTGCGGGCTTTCTTTTAGTTGTGGCGAGCGGGAGCTACTCTGCGTTGTGGTGCGTGGTCTTCTCACTGCGGTGGCTTCTCGTTGTGGAGCACAGGCTCTAGGCACGCAGGCTCAGCAGTTGTGGCGCACGGGCTTAGCTGCTCTGCGGCATGTGGGATCTTCCCGGACCAGGGCTCGAACCCGTGTCTACTGCAATGGCAGGTGGATTCTTAACCACTGTGCCACCAGGGAAGCCCCCACAAGGGCACTTTTAAAAAGGCTTTGTGCCAGTTTAAATGTCCCATTTATGGCCTTCAGGCTCCACTATGTCACTTGCTTTTAACTATTACACAAAGCTCACAGGCTCATGCTGTAATCACTACTACAGGCTGAACCACACTGTGTCATAAACTCCATGTTCCAGCCACTTCTCTGTGTTCTCTGTCCCACCCTTGTTTACAGTTATACCATATATAAGGATGTTGATGTAACATTTCCTAAGGCATGTATCACAGGGCTGGAAACAGGTATATGACTATGAAGTTATATACAAGTTACACGGAAGATACTTTTGTGTTTAAAACGTTACCGTAATTCTGACAATAACCATTCTTTGCATGCAACAGCTATGACTGAAACGATCAGTGCCCAAATAACGTTACTCAACCTACAAGGACTGTCACTGGACTCATGCATTGTCTATGATCCAGCCTCGAGCTTTCCACATTCAAGAGGGACCATCCCAAGCAAATAGAATGGCTTTCAATCACCGTTATTCTATACTTCATGATGATGGCATGTTGCTAAAAGGTATATCTTTCCAGTATCTTTCTAGACTACTTCCCAAATTCAGTTTGCCATGTAGCAGGTATTAATTTATTATGCTTTATTTAATCAATTCTCTGCCTTATGGTTTAGTTGAGAAGAGCTGGATTTGGAATATGGGCCACTTTGTTCTAAACCCCACCCTATACTTGAAACCCACAGCTCTTAGTAAGCTGCAACACTGCTCAAACAGCTGGATGAGATCTGTAGGTCTTAGGGATCTCACAGTCATTCAAAACTTTGTGCTTTAAGTCTCTAGTCTCACCTAAAACTCAGTGCTACACTGCCACTAAACAATTAGCTCTCAAAAAAATCCATTAGATATAATGGAAAATGTTCAGTCATATTTTGTTTAAATTTCTTGACTTCACCTTATTCAAGGTTACTTTAATAACCTCAAAGGAAAAAACATTCTACTTTTTATGACACAATTAATATTGTCTCCATACTTCATATAACTTAATATAATAAAATTCTCTTTTTATATCATATCAAACATATTCAAATAGGAAGAAACTAGTTAAAATTATAACCTATCACGAAAGTAAAAATTTAGAAACTGAGCTGCCAAGTATCTTCAAAGTAATTTTACTATGATTATAAATTAAATGCCAAAAATACAATTCTCCTTATCAAATTCCATTTTTGTAATGCTTTTAGTTTGAACTCCACTCTTAATGATTACATAGATTTAATTAGAAATAAAAAATTCAATGTGGCCCAAATCAGAATATGTATTCTTTTGGTAATAAAATATGAATGTTGTTTAAGTTTTAAATAAATTAAAATAACAAGTTACTATAAACATAACCTTAATTAGATTGCATATGCCAATGTATTTTAATTATTGACATAATGGATGGCTGTTACTGAACATAAGCTAATTAATACTTATTCGCGTACTCGTGATCAAAACAAAACTACAAAAACAAATCTCTAACCATTATGAAGTTACACATTTTTTATATTAGAATCCAACTTGCTTTATAGAAATTTCAATATCATTCCCCAATTTTACAAATGATAATGAACTAAAGGATTAAACATCTTTGCTTCTAAAAGGTTCTGATCTCATGTTCAAGCTCAGAGATGAGTCATGTCAGACCACTTTGATTTATTCTTTCAACAAATATACACCAACCACCTAGTACATGTCAGATGCTCATAAAGAGCTCTAAAGACACAATGATAAAGGGGGAAAGGACACAGATCCTCCCTCATAGGATTTACAGTACCTTCATGGAACTTACAACTTGCTTGTGGGGGGAGGAGACTTCAATCAAACAATCCTACAAATGAATGTGAAATTCTGAACAACAGTGTTATGGGTTACACTGAGAGCCTATCTCAGGCAGCACAGGGAGTGGATATGAGCATGGGGTCTAGATTAATTGCCCAGGACTGAAATTCCAGCTCTGTCACTTCCTAGCTGCGTATCTCTAGATGACATACTTCACTGTTTTGTGTTTCTATGTGTTCTCTTCTGTAAAATAGAGCTATTAATCCCTGGCTCCGCTGGGTTTTTGTGAGAATTAAATGAATTAATTCACATAAGATGCTTAGAATAGCTCCTCCATATAATAAGCACTCAATAAACAATGACTATTATTTTAAGAGAAGGTTGAAATTTGGACTTGTGTGCAGGACAGGCTGCCAGTTTGGAACTTCTGCTTAGAGAGGAAGGCAGGTCACGCAAGGCCTCGTAGATCATAGTCAGGCTTTCAGTCTTTATCTCAGACCAGTGGTCAGTCATGTAAGTACTGAAGCAACCTAAATCAAATGGCACTTTATCTTTTCCTTTTAAAGATCTGGCACTTGAGGAAAACAATGAAATAATTCTAGACCATCACCACCCAACTGAACTTCCAGTGATGATGGAAATGTATATTTGTGCTGTCCTGTGTGGCAGCCACTAGCCATTTGTGGCTATCAAGCACTTGAAACGCAGCCAGTGTGACTGAGGAACTGAGGTTTTAATTTTAATTAATTTAAATTTAAACACAGCTAAACATGGCTCGTGGATATATATTAGACAGCACAGATAGATAATTAAGGCATGACAGACCCCATTTAAGAAATCTACAAACTTTATCGATATTGCTCTAAGTAGAATATAGTAAAATATCACTAACATTCACGACAATGTTTTAAAATCTGACACTAAAGCTATAAACTAATTTGGCACCATTTCAATAATACATATGGGTGAGTAACGTTAATTAGTATAGCCAGTTTTGCTTTTCATGTGTTATGTGATAGTCAATTCTCCATGTATTTTACCCATACATTATCATTCATTCCTACAAAATTTCCTTTCCCCAAAAGTAATCACATACTTGTAATAAAAGCATTTGAAATAAGCCAATCTAAAAATAGGCAAGGAATTGAATAGACATTTTTCCAAAGACATACAAATAGCCAATAAGCATATGAAAATATGCTCCAATGTCATCAGTCATTAGGGAAATATAAATCAAACAATAAGTTATCACTGTATATCCATTAGGAAAGTCTATAATTAAAGACAGACAATACCAAGTGTTGGTGAGAATGTAGAGGACAGGAACCCTCACATACTGCTGGTGGGAAAGTAAAACAGTGCAGCTGTTTTGGACACAGCCTGACAGTAACTCAGAAAGTTAAACAGAGAGTTATCATATGCACCAGCAATTCCACTCCTAGGTATATATCGAGAAGAACTGAAAACACATGTTTATGTAAAAACACACATGAATGTTCACAGCAGCGTTTTCTTAATAGCCAAAAAATGAAAACCCAAATTCTATCAGCTGATGCAGGATAAAGCAAAAGGTGGTCTGTCCAAACAATACAATATTATTCAGTCATAAAATGGAATGAAATACTGATTTGTGCTACAATATGGATGAATCGTGAAAATACTATGCTAAGCGGCCTGACACAAAAGTTCACATATTGTATGATTCTATTTATATGAAATGTCCAGAACTGGCAAATCCATAGAGGAAGTAAACAAGTGGTTCCCGGGGATGGGGGTGGGGGGAGGAAATGGGGAATGACTAATTAACAGGTATGGGGTTTATTTTGGGGGTGAAAGTGTTTTGGAATTAGATGGTGATGATTGCCCAACTCTGTAAATGTACTAAAAGCCACTGAATTGTTACGTGAATTATATCTCAATTTTTAAAAGCACTTCAATTTTTGGTTTTAAAATTTTGTTAATTTCCTGTTCATATAATTTTTCTTTAAACATCTTGGGGTGCTTTTTTTCCCTCTCTCTCTAAAGAAATACTAGCCATTTTATTAGGTGGCTTTGTGTAAGAACAGGCATTTGCAAACAAAAATTCTGTATAGGAGGCAAATTTTAAAAGCTGCTAGTTACTTTAAAAGGACATAGAGATACAGAAGTCTATTTGGCTCTCTCTGTGAAGCAGTAGCAGTTCTGAGCTAAAGTTTGAGAAGACAGAATTCCTCTCTTTCTGACATTCTCCTCAGCTGACAAAGGAGAGATCTGGAAGATGAAGACTGAAGCCACATGGGCAGCCCTGGTTGACGCTTAGAGCTGAAACAAAACTGAGAAGCCAAGTTATGGGCAGACCCTGGATTTCAACATTAAATCAAGTAAACATGAGAAATGAGCTGAAATTTTTTCCCTGAAGATACAAAGAGAAACTGGGGTTAAGAGTAAGGCAAGTAAAGAAGCAACCCAAGTGTCCATCAACCGATGAATGGATAAAGAAGATGCAGTATATGTATGTATGTGTACGTACACACACACACACACACACACACACACACACACTGGAATATTACTCAACCATAAAAAATGAAGTTTTGCCATTTGCATCAATGTGGATAGACCTAGAGGGTATTATGCTTAGTGAAATAAGTCAGACAGAGAAAGACAAATACTCTGTTATTACTTACATGTGGAATATAAAAAATAAAACGAATGTATATAACAAAACAGAAACAGACTCACAGATATAGAAAACAAACTAGTGGTCACCAGTGGGGAGGGGGATGAGGGGTAAGATAGGGGTATGGGATTAAGAGATACAAACTACTGTGTATAAAATAAATAAGCAACAGGGATATATTGTACAGCACAGGAAAATATAGCCATTATTTTGTAACAACATTAAATGGGGGCTTCCCTGGTGGCGCAGTGGTGAAGAATCCACCTGCCAATGCAGGGGACACGGGTTCAAGCCCCAGTCCAGGAAGATCCCACATGCCACGGAGCAACTAAGTCCGTGCGCCACAACTACTGACCCTGCACCCTAGAGCCCGCAAGCCACAACTACTGACCCTGCACTCTAGAGCCCATGAGCCACAACTACTGAGCCCGCATGCTGCAACTACTGAAGCCCGCGCACCTAGAGCCCGTGCTCCACAACAAGAGAAGCCACCACAATGAGGAGCCCATGCACTGCAACGAAGAGTAGGCCCCGCTTCGCTACAACTAGAGAAAGCCTGCGTGCAGCAACGAAGACCCAACACAGGTTGGGTCTTTATGTTGTATTTTTATTTTACAAAAATAAAAATAAATAAAATAAATAAATTTATTTAAAAAATATAAAATGGAATATAATCTGTAAATACTGAATCACTACATACACCTGAAATTAATATTGTAAATCAACTATGTTTCAATTAAAAAGAAAAAAGACAAGGAGAGGGAAGTACAAAATTTGCATAAATCCAAAAGAAATCATAAATGCTTCAGAAATACATTTCCATTTCATGACTTGGAAAAGAACTATTTGTCTGGGTCATACAGTAAGTCAGAGACTAAATAATAAATCAAAGAGTAATTAATACTTATGAACTCTTATTCAGCTGTCATCAATGACAGAGAGTAGGATTACCACCTGTTATAGGTTAATGAAGTTTTTTTCCCTTAAAACAGTTGCTATTAGTTGAATTCTTTTCATGATTGATAAATACATCGAAATTCTCATTTTAAGTACAAAAATGTCAAACTGCCCATGGAAACTTAAACAGGAAAATACCAAGAAAAAGAAAAATTTTAATTTATGCTACATTTAAAAGTTAGCTACTATTTAACATCTAACTTGTTGAAGAGCTGAAAGGTTGAAAAAAAAATAATACCGCTTAAGTAACTCCTACTAACAGAAAAAGAAAAATAAGACAAACCTCCTGGAGGATCCTGGCTTGGCAGCCCTACCTAGAAAAGAAATGGGGACAAGTCCCTTCCAGCAAAGTACTTCAGGGGTGGAATTTACTAACTCTAATATACTGGGAGAAAAGTGTCAAGAAATCATACAACCATAAGAAAGATTTTCAGCATCTAAAAGCCTATATATATATATATATATATATATATATGTATATATATATATAAATGATACATATATATCATTTTATAAAAACATAATGAAAAGGATAAACACCAACTTCAGAAACCCTAAGCAAATTTGGTAAAACCAGATTTCTCAAATCTGAACGACAGTGTTCATCATAATGGGTGTTCATTACACTAGTCTCCGTACTTTTCTGTATTTGAAATATTCCATAAAAACGCTAAACAAAGTCTCATTAGCATTAGCGATCACCAGTTTCTATTTACCCCAAAAGTTCAAATTATGTTTTTCTTTTTATTGAGGTATAACTGACATATAACATTATATTAGTTTCAGGTATACAACACAATTATTCTCTATTTGTACATATTGTGAAATGATCACCACAATAAGTCTAGTAAACATCTGTCACCCCAGTTACAAAACTTTGTTTCTTGTGATGACAACTTTTAAGTTCTACTCTTTTAGCAACTTTCAAATATGTAACAGTGAAAGAGTCACCATGCTTTACATTACATCCTCAGGAGTTATTTATTTTATAACTGGAAATTTGTATCTTTTTTTTTAAGACGTGTTTATTGGAGTATAATTGCTTCACAATGGTGTGTTAGTTTCTGCTGTACAACAAAGTGAATCAGCTATACATATACATATATCCCCATATCTCCTCCCTCTTGCGTCTCCCTCCCACCCTCCCTATCCCACCCCTCTAGGTGGTCACAAAGCACTGAGCTGATCTCCCTCTGCTATGCAGCTGCTTCCCACTAGCTATCTATTTTACATTTGGTAGTGTATATATTAGTCCATGCCACTCTCTTCGTCCCAGCTTACCCTTCCCCCCACCCCGTGTCCTCAAGTCCATTCTCTGCATCTGCGTCTTTATTCCTGTCCTGCCCCTAGGTTCCTCAGAACCATTTTTTTTTTTTTAAGATTCCGTATATATGTGTTAGCACACAGTATTTGTTTTTCTCTTTCTGACTTACTTCACTCTGTATGACAGACTCTAGGTCCATCCACCGCACTACAAATAACTCAATTTCGCTTCTTTTTATGGCTGAGTAATTGTATATATGTGCCACAGGAAATTTGTATCTTTTGACCCCTTTCACCCATCACACTTCAAATTATGCTTTTGAACAACTTCCAAAATATTATGTAGCTAATTAATATTTTGTTTGTACTTCACCATGTTGCTTCAGGTTTAAGCCATTACTAATAACTTAGGTGATTCAGTCAAAAATATTTACCAACTATTTAATAGAAAAAAAATGAGATACTGCCGAGGTGGACAGACGACAGATGACACATGCTTGCTAATGATTCCATTTATCTTAATTACACCTACTACAACAATTTTAAAACGTGTATCTTTCAGTACAAAGAATTTAAAGACCACATATATTGTCGGCATAGTCCAAAGTGTTTATTAAACTTTGAAAATCAAAATCATAGCAAGTCATCTGCTTGTGAGCATCTTATCTTACAATATTCTAACTCACTGAATGGGAGAAACAAAGCATACAACATAATGTGATTACTTTTAAGACACAGAAGTAAATTTATTGAATGCTTCCCTAATTAAAAAAATAATAATCTAAGTAATGATTATGTCTTTATAATCTGGGATGAAGCTAAAATTCCTCCTTATTCAACAACCTCACATCTTGTAGCTAACATGAGGTTAAATTTCAAACCACATCCTTTCAGAAAGAAAACTGCAAATTTAAGATCTCTAACCTTTGCCAGTCTATTTTAGAACACTGAAAATGTTTTTAGCCTGAACCAGAAGTTTCTCTCTAGAAAACAAGAGATAAGACTATAAACTTTGTTCCTGGCTTATCGGTTACGTATATGAGGCATTATAATAGTTAGCAACTTATTATATGCATACCTCAGAAGCTGGTCCCTACAGCTTAGTTGGCATGGGGCTTTAGCCATTTTTTTAATAAGGAATTATTAGCAGGAAATTGAACCTCAGCCTAATCCCAGTTGATCAATATGATAGAATTCCAGGGAACCCTGATATCTCACTTCTCTTCACAGGGTCTGTTCCTTGCTGCTTGGCTTTCAGAGAAATCAGGCCATAATTAATATTTCAACGGCGCAGGAGCTGATACTTCTGCTGCAGTGAAGTAGTTCATTCACTTTGACAAGGTTTTCTCCCGATTCCTTATTTGCAAAAAGCACACCGCCAGGTTAGTTGGCCTAGATCATTTCCTGTTTTTAAATTTTTTTGTGTGGGGGAGGGAGGGGATTAAAGTCCTGAATTCTCATCTAAATTAGCTAATGAGAGACATGGTACCTTGCCCAGGGTGCTGCGATGCAATCCTACTGGACTTGCAGTTTTGAGAAAGTTTCCTGTGGCCTTGAAACAGTTGGGCCATCAATTGCTGTCAACAAGTTTTCTTCCTCTCCTTGGCACACATAATGGAGGCAGACTGTGGATTAAAGGCTTATGGAATGCACTGAGCTCCTGTGTGTGTCTGCGCAGCACTGGGCATGTAGACATCTAAGGGTCGAAGTACCTTCTGGCCAAACTAAGAGGTCAGGTTCAGACTCCAGACCAAAAGACCTGGCCATCTCCAGTGTCCCTAAGTCAGAGATACCTAACCAGCACTTAAGATTTCTATAATTACTGATGATGCTTTCACTGCTTTACTTTGATATAATGACTAATGGATACAAACTGGTTCCTATCCTGAATTTGTTTCTGGTCACCAACAAATTCAGGATAGGAACAAGTCTGATACCAATGAAGCAAAGGCTTTATGTACTGAAGAAATTACAGCAAAAAGTGCCTCACAGCTACACAAATTTGTATAATGGGAATTCACATACAAAAATTTATATATAACCAAACGTACTGGCAGCCAAACTCCGGAATTCGTGGCTGGCTAGCTTGGTAGGCAGACCTACTTTGGTGACTTCATTAATCTTGTCGTGATTCACCTCCACATTTCATAGGACTGAATTTTTTGTACCTCACCCACACTATCATGGCAGGGTTTGACTGTTGCCCTCAAGAGATTATTTTTAAATTGACTAGCATCGGTAGCATGGATAGGCCTTCCCCGCCCCCTCTGCGTTTCTTAGATTTAAATAAAATGACCATAAGATATGATACTTGAAGCAACAAGAAAACTGAACTACATCAATAGAAGATAAATAAATCCTGATGCAAATTTCTTTCACATATCCCTCACTGCCACCTCACCAATTTCTCTTGGGGTCTAAGATTTTGTTCAATAGTATCTTTAGTTTAGCTTCTCATATTTACTTGTCAACATCCCAATGCACCACTAGACCAAAGCTTCAAGTACTAAGGCCAGCTATTTAACATGAAGCAGATAGATTTTCCTGGGTTAGGCCATTTCATCAAGATGATAAGTCCAAGAATAGATAGAGGGGGACATGTGAATGTCTTGGTGACACAGTGAGAATGAATGATTCAGGGACCAGCGACTTGATTCATCTCACACTGAACATCTGAGTCATTCAGGAAAAGTATCTTGTATTTACTTTTTAGAAAAAGGTACATTTTGAAGATGCAGAACAGTTTGATTCCATTTTTTTGAAGACATTTGAATGTCAAATCTAGGGCTATATCTGGATTCCATAACACTTGTGTGTGGTGAGGTGTTTTTTTTAGCACTTCCTAAAATTTTAAAGCATAAAGCAGCAATTACTATATAAAGATAAAAAAGAACTAATACAACCTAAAACCTAAAATCAAACACAAAATTAATCCATGAGGTGACAGAAAGGGATGTTAGCTCTCAGTGAGATCAACATATCTTTTCAACAAACCTGGCTAATAATTTGGGGATATTAGCATGGTTTTTGGTTTAGGCTTCAGGTCATGACTTAGGTCTCACTGTTTTTCAGCTTCAAATTTGGACCTGCCTTGGAGACTGGATGACCAAAATGATATCAGTAACACAAATTCCAAAGATGCTGCATATGCGCTATTGTTTCCTGCCACCCAACCTGAAGTCAAGTTTCCCAAGTAACTCTTCCAGAGTAACCCAAGTAGAGGTAACCACTGGAGCAGCAAACTGATCACCTTAAGAAGTAAAGCAGAGATGTGGCCCACAGAGAACAATCTGGCGTCCATCAAGGGAAGGACTCAATGGGATTCTGGGAGGCCCAGACTGCAAAGGCTATTGCCACAAAGGATGACCAGGCTGCAGATACACACAGACACAACCCCTGAGGAAGCAGCTACATCTCCTGATCCAGGAAAGTACATGAACCTGAGTCACCACCTCTCCAGACCTCAGGTTCTTCTCCTGTAAAAGGGACTGCATATCGTGACTCCATAAACATTAACCTTGTCAGCAGTGTTCTCCTCAAAGTGTGACCATCATGTCTGTGGCTTAACTTTAACACAGTCATACATTTAAAAAGGAATTTGACGGTTTATAACAAAATACCTACAGTGATCACCTCTGGATGCAGGTAAATATAGGTGGGTTTCACTTCCTTCTTTTGTGGTTTTCTGAATTTAAAGATTTTTCTATAATGGTACGGATCACGTTTATAATTAGAAAAAGAAAACTATTTTAAAAGTGAATTTTCCTATATTTAAAATAGCAGTTCTCTAATCCAAAACTGATACTATTTTAATTCAGTTAAACCTTCAGAAGATGAGCTCCCTATTCAAAGTGAGGAAAGGGATGGTAAAATGTTGACACAATACATTTTTGCTGTGCATGTGGATGATAAAGTTAAACCTGAAATCATATCTTTAAAATTCGGGGTTGAGATATGCTCACATGTGTACCTATAAATGTCCCAGTGATTTCCTGATCGCATCTAAAAAGATTCACTGTACCAGCCCTCTGAAAGGGAAAGAACTGCTCTAAAGTCTTAAGCTAAAGGAAAAAAAAAAAAAAAAAGATGTTTCTTTACCTTTATTGCAATTATCCTAACTCTTTGGAGGGGAGAAGCAAAGAACTATTTGAAAATCTGCTGAAAGTTATAACTCCTCTCAAAAAAAAAAAAAAAAAGTCAAATCTCCTTGATTTTGTTGATTGTTCCTAGTATACAGAACTTCCAATGTCTGAATATTTATGTGAATTATAACTGTACTGAGTTGGAATTCCCCAGAATCAGACCCAAGACAAGGATTGGAGTGCAAGTAATTGACTTGGGAGGTGGACAAGTTAAGGTAGGGAAGAAAGTGACTAAGGGGTACATTAGTGAGCAGGTCACTGCTCTGAGCAAATGGATCTCCCGTCTGCTGGGGACCTCAGGGAGCCTGCAGAGGACAGGCCTCAGGGATGTCTCAACTAAGGGGCCAAGAAGCTGGGCTACTGGTCCAGCTCCCGTTAGTTGATGGTTGGGGGCTACTCCCAGGGATGATAACCTCCTGGCACTTCTGACCTGACCCAACATTGGTAGCAGAGACTTCAGGCTAGAAGTCCCAGGGGCTTGTAGTAGGAAGCTGTTAGGTCAGAAGACAATGACTTGATGGCGAGTACCATGGCATGTGGGCAGGGCACAGACAGAATATGCTGCCACCATTAAGTATAAAAAGAAAAGTGCCCTCATTTCGATTAAAATGCAAACTACAATGTCTACACTTACTGAGTGCCCACTCTGTGCCAGGCACAGTTTTATGACTGTTAGTCCACAATCTAGTGGCGAGACAGCACATAGACAGGTTATTGAAAAATAAAAAAGCTCTAATAAAAAGATTTTAAAACTGGGGCCCGGGGTTCTTGACACTGGAAGTGGAAAGATTAGCTTCTTCAAAGGGGCTGTAAATGTATATAACATTTCCTCCAGGAGAACAAAGAAAGAGCAGAGATTTCACCCTGATGACAGCCACAAAAACACCACACAGCCTGCCAACTCACAATTTTCTTCAACTCAGAGAGCTGAAACCTCAGTATAACCAACTAACCTGAAATTAAGGAAAGAGAGGCATCTCCAAGGAGGTGGACCTGCTTACCTGGGGCAATGCTGCTGAATGCTGGCAAGAAGAAATGAGCTAGTAAACTGGTAAAGGCTAAATGTGGGCAAGCAAGAGAATACAGAACTCTGAAGGACCACAGACAGGAGGTGAACCCACACTCAGGTTCTTCTATATGGACCTCCCCAGGTGCCAACATAAAAGCCTGGCCAGAGTCCGGAGACCGCCTCCCACTAGGTGCAGGCCTGGGGAGGAGAATAGCAACTGCCTTGGGAGAGGCACGAAATACCACCTGGATCCTTCTCTCCTATCTCTGCTAGAGAAAAAAGGCCTTAAACTGCTGAGGGAAGGGCAAAAGACCCTGTGTTCCTTAGGACACTGGTGAAAGCCCACTGTAGCTGGGAATTTGTCAGTATAGTGTAGTGACTCTATTCTATGAACAGTTTAACTCAAAAACAGCATGCTTGTTATAAACACAGCTTCCAGACCCTGGTCCCTCCTTCAGCCAGGCCACCAACCTAAGCCCCTTCTCAACAAGCACTATGGAGCCACCCAGGGTAGAGGAATCTCTCAGGGATTTGGAGGGGAAGGAGAGAAAACCATGGCCCAAAAGGGGGCTTTGGTGGAAGAAATGTTTTAAAGATGAAGACGTGAGCCTGATTATGGATGGGGCCAGGAAAGTCAAAGAATAGGATTAATGATCAGGGAGTAAGGAGGATGGGTTATAAATCACTTGGCATGAATTTTCTTCTGAATGTTACATCAATGTAGTTGCTTAGACATGCAAGTTTAGTTTCTGTTTGAAATAAGGGGGAAAAGCCTACATGAATAGATTCTGGATTAAAGTTAGTATCAGATTTAATTTTTACAGTCAAGAACAATTAAATTGTCTGCTCGAATTTTCTGGATCACGAGAGCTATTCACACTGAAACGTCTAACGTTTTGCTCATTGTCAAAACGAAAAAAAAGCCTTCAAGTGCTGACACGAAAAACTGTGCTTTATTTCAAACTGTGCAAATCACAGAAGCTCATCACACGTATGAGAGAAGACATACTGGAAGTAAGATTCATCTCTTCTCCTAGTGGGTCTGCCATAAGCAGTAGCTTCCAACTAAATATCAATGAACGCCTGCCTGTTTTACTATTTCTCCAATCTTATTCATAGTTACAAAATCAGGACAATTTCCTTCTTCTATTAACTGCCATTTATTGAACTAAGCATTATTTCAAAGAAACGAAGTGCTAGTCATTGAAAAGTAATTCCATTTCAGACACCACATTAAACTTAACAGAGGCATTTAAACATTTTTGATGATTGAAAAATTAAACATGCTTACGTTATTCAGTCTCGTTCTACAGCTAGCCCAAACTTAAATAAATTTTATCACATGGTTTCTAAAGGATATAGAGTAAAACTGTACTCTTCCCCAGCTCTCTCTCCTCCAAAAAGCTTTAAGAAGCTCAGCGCAGAACTGAAAATTAAAATGAATCCAATAAAAGTGAATGAAAAAGTATCTTCAGACCGACTCTATCCGTTTCAATGTCTTTACAAGCAAACTGAGTCACAGAGAAGGGGCCTGCACACTAGTTACAGCCTATACTTTCCCTGTCAGGAGGCTCAATCACCTAAGCTTCTTAAAAGCAGTAAAAAAAATGAGACCATAGGATACAGCATAGATTTGTTATATCTTAAATATTAAAAACATGAAATGTCAAGATATATTTATTTAAAGCAACTGAAATTGTACGTCAGGATTTTTCTTTTTTTTTCTGAAGCTTTTTTTTTTTTCCTGAAGCTACTTTATGGAAATTTAAAAATCAGATGAAATGTCTGTGTCTTCGATCGGCATTAAAAGAAAAAATAGGGGAAGGGGGAGGGCTCTGCTTTGGCTTTCCTTCAATTATGAAGCAAGGTGACACTCTGCATACTAAATTAATTCCATTTCGCATGTTGTTTAACTTACTTTGCATACCTACACTTCTATGTGTTCCAGGCAGTTTTTAAATTTAATTTTCGAAGCAAAACCACAAATCAAAGATGTTCTGAACAACCATTTTCTTTCTCTTACCCCCAGAATCATGGACAAGTTTTTTTTTTTTTTTTTCCCCCATGGACAAGTTTTAACATAAGCTTCTTGAGGACAAGCACTCTGCTTTATACCTTTGCTGCCCTGACATGTCTCAGCCTGCGGGCAGAAGGCAGGAGAGGAAAAGACTCTGGCAGACTTGAAGTTGCCACACAGATCAAGACAATCGAGCCTCTCTGCAGTCAGTAAGGACATTTCTGGCATCTCTGAGGCTCACCTTGTACTGTAACAACACTTCTAAGAGTGAATGTCCTGAATGTAGGGACTAGGCCTTTCCCAAATCATTTCTGTACCCCTTCCCATACAGAGCACTGGGCCTCTGTAATAAATGGTTCTTGACTACAATTCTCCGAATTCTACTGAAAATTTCAAAAGATAAGCCCCAATTTTTTTTAACTTGATGAGTTTTTTTTTTTAATATACTTGTGAGCATGATCCTTTCTATTTTTAAAAATTTTATTTATTTAATTTATTTTTGGCTGCATTGGGTCTTCGTCACTGTGCGCGGGCTTTCTCTAGTTGTGGCGAGCGGGGGCTACTCTTCGTTGTGGTGCACGGGCTTCTCATTGTGGTGGCTTCTCTTGTTTCAGAGCACGGGCTCTAGGCGCACGGGCTTCAGCAGTTGTGGCTCGCGGGCTCTAGAGCGCAGGCTCAGTAGTTGTGGCACACGGGCTTAGTTGCTCCGCGGCATGTGGGATCTTCCCAGACTAGGGCTCGAACCCACGTCCCCTGCATTGGCAGGCGGATTCTTAACCACAGTGCCACCAGGGAAGTCCCCTTGATGAGATTTTAAGTGATGAAAAAAATAAGATCACACATCCTTGTACATCAAATGCTTTCCATAATTCATTAACCAAATATTAACTACTAAAATAACAACTATCTTATTTCAGTATTAAGAACTGAACCACAAACTAAACTTAGTTTATTTTGATACTTTTATTACTGTGACTCTCTTATAATTTCCTTGCTAGTGAAATGAAGGTAGTATATCACCTATTTTTACAGAGTTATTAGAAGGATTAAATAGATATTAATAGAAATGCTTTGGAAACTGTAAAGCTATATCATATTGCTTTGTTAACCAAAAAACATTTACAGTTTTGTTATTTTATTTATAATTGGTCCCAGCTACTCTCTATAACAGCTGCAACAGAATTTTCTGCAATGACAAAAATGTTTTGTATCTGCCTATTACTATAGCCACTTGTCCTATGTGGCTATTCAGCACTTACAATGTGGCTACTGAGGACAAGAAACTAAAGTTTTAATTTAAAATTTTCAATAGTCCATATGGTCAGTAGCTACCAGATTGGACATCACAACTCTGTAGCTTCAAAAACATATAACTTTTCACTGTTTAAAAAAAAAAAAGTTCAAGAGATAAAATTTTCTTTGTTTTCTCAGTCACAGTGTTCACTCTTTTCAACATGTGACAGTACTATATAAAAATAAGAGACAACAACTTAGAGAAGCAAAACCCCACTTAATACAGCTTATTTGGCAAAGGGGTCTTTAAGAACAAACGATCAAAACTTCATTTTGACGTAGCTTATTTGACAACTGAGGTCTCCAAAACATCTAGATGGCATATACCAAAAACTGGAACATACTAGGTGCTTCGCAAATAACTATTAATGAAAGAAGGACCTGAAAGACTATCTTTCATATACATCTCAGCATTCCTAAGTTAGAGGTTGGCCCTGCCCACCAACATCACCAGCAGGCACAACCTCTACTTCCTGAATGAGCTCTACTTGAAATGTGTCACTTGGTAGATAGCAAACATACAAGACAAGGGCCCTGCCTCGAGAGCTACAATCAACTTGGAGGAAAGAGACAAGAGAAAAGTTAATCAGTAGATGTTTAACAGTCCAACACAACAACAGAAAAAACACCATGGGGAATTTATCATTAAAAGCCAGAGAAAAGAGACATTTGGAGAAGGAGAGGTGACCATCAGTGGTCTGAGGTCACACACACAAGGAAGGATTTGAACTAGGTCTTGGAGGGCTGTGAGGATTGAAACAGACAGCGCAGGGAGTCAGGAAACAGTGAGTCGAAACTGGTTTTGCTGACGCAGAAGGTTCAGGAAGGAGAGTAATTAAGGTTTGATTGTGAAGGGCCTTTATTGGTAGGCAGGCTGGAGTCTAAAGTGATCCTGCAGGGTGAAAAATGGGGACACACTAAAGGTTAGAGTGGAGAGGGATGACTAAGGTTATAAACAAAGTATTTCATTATTCATTTACCCAAAGCAGGTATCTGGTGCTTAATATGTATGTCAGGCACATTGCTAGGTGAGGGTTACAATGACGGCTGTGACACCGTTCTAACCTGGACAGTGCTCACAATACAGTCAGGTACACAGACAGAGAAATAACCTGAACACTGTGTGACACATATTTGTAGCAAAGTTACATGCAAAGTGCTAAGAAGCACAGATGGGAAGGTTTAAATCTGCAGAGAAGGGCAAAGGAGGCTTCACCAAGGAGGGGTCATTAAGTTAGACCTTGAAGGGAAAAAACCATGGGCTCACCAGGCAGAGAAGGGCATACCAGCTACCTACGGAAAGCCTTTGGGAAGTCTAAAATTTGTTGGGAAGATCATACTTCTACGAAATTAAAAGGTGCTGAGGTTGTATCATTCAAATATAGAGAAAGGGGCTTCCCTGGTGGCGCAGTGGTTGAGAGTCCGCCTGCCGATGCAGTGGACACGGGTTCGTGCCCTGGTCCGGGAAGATCCCACATGCCGCGGAGCGGCTGGGCCCGTGAGCCATGGCCGCTGAGCCTGCGCGTCCGGAGCCTGTGCTCCACAACGGGAGAGGCCACAACAGTGAGAGGCCCGCGTACCGCAAAAAAAAAAAAAAAAAAAAAAAGTTCCAGGTATGCTTGTCAGCTTCCACCTGACAACTGGATTGATTCCAATCACATATAAGGATACTGTCTTCATTTTAAATCCCTAGTTCACCTGTTAGCATGGTACACAATAAACTTTTGTTTTAAAAGAATATTACTACAATTGTTTACATCATATACAGGTGAAGTTCTGAAAGAACTAACATTAACAATTACATTTTAAAATACAGAATTGTTATTGGAAATTAAATATACCTCCTGTCTAAAACAAAACAAAATATAACAGAAAGAAACAAACAAACCCTGAAGTCAAGCTACAAAGTAACTTCATGAATTCCATTTAAAATCAATGATGAGACTAATGTTCATAGCATTATTTACAATTGCCAAGATATGGAAGCAACCTAAGTGCCCATCAGTAAATAAATGGATAAAGAAGATGTGGTATATATATACAATGGAATACTACTCAGCCATAAAAAAGAATAAAATTTTGCCATTTGCACCAACATGGATGAACTTAGAGGGCATTATGCTAAGTGAAATAAGTCAGAGAAAGACAATGATATCACTTATATATGGAATCTAAAAAAATGCAACAAACTAGTGAATATAACAAAAAAGAAGCAGACTCACAGATGTAGAGAACAAACTAGTTCTCTGTATCCAATAGGGAGAAGGAAGGTGGGAGGGGCATTAAGAGATACAAACTATTTGGTATAAAATAAGCTACAAAGATGTACTGTACAACATGGGAATGTAGCCAATATTTTTTAATACCTGTAAATGGAGTATAATCTTTAAAAATTGTGAATCACTATATTGTACACCTGTAACTTATATAACACTGTCCATCACCTATACATCAATAAAAAAATGAAACAAAATAAAATCAGTGATGAGATTCTGCTAAAAATAAGGTAGGAGGCAGTATTTGTAAAATACTCGGTAATAAAAGATAAAAGACTCGGTTTCACAGACAAGGTCTTTATAATTTACCAAAACTATAAATCTAACTTTTAAATTACCGAGGTCACATGTAATTCAGTGTATAATTATAGAAAGGAAGCTTTAAAAATTATAATTTAACCCAGTAATTGCATTCCTGGACATTTCCCTCAGAGAAATATAAACTTATAACATAAAAACCTGTATAGAGGTATGTCTAGTAGCTCTGTAAACTGAAAATAAATTCAGATATCCCTCAAAGTGTGAATGGTTAAACAAACTGTGGTACATTCTTATTATAGAATACTACACAGCAATAAAACAGCAGAGGACACTGATACGTGTAACAACTTGCATGAATTTCTAAAAAATTATGCTGAGGAGACAGATACAAAAAACTCTCAAGTTACATACTGTAGATTTCATTCATGTAACATTCTTGAAATGATGAAATTATATAAGTAAATTATATTTCTATAATGTATAGAAAGAGGACAATTTGTGGTTGCTAGAGATTAAGGAGGGGGTGAGGATGGAAGAGAAGTGGAAGTGTGACTGCAAAAGGGCCACACGAGGACCCTTGGAGTGACGCAAATGTTCTGTATCTTGATGGCATCGATGTCAATATCCAGACTGCGATACTGTTCTATGGTTTCGCAAGCTGTCACCATTGGGGTTAAATGGGTAATGGGTACACAGGATGTGTGTGTTATTGCTTATAACTGCATGTTCTGTGAGTTATGAACTGTGAGTTCATAATCATCTCACAATTAAGTTTAATTTTTAAAAATTATAATTTATTCAAATTTTATCACAGTGATTACTTGAGGTTGGGGGAGGAACCACCAAAATGTTTAAGAGTGTTTCTAACTACACTTTTAAAACCGAAGGTTTGCTGCACCCACTACATCAAAAACAAGCTGTGAAATTTCCTGTTTTATGACTATTAATGTTTATGTAATTTTACAGTGCTAATTATGCTTGTATTATTTTATTAACTTTTTCCTTTGAAAGACTTCATGTGCTTAAAAATGCATCTACTTTTCACCTCAGCTCATCAGCTGAATATAACAAAGATATTACTAATTCACAAAAGGCAAGGACACAGAAAGTTTGCTCACGTTATATGGCCAAAACCTGACCAAGCTTGTCTTGGTGCTTCATAGCTACATATTAACACTCTGAGAAAGAGCATGCTATGTAAACTCATCTCACCATAGTTATAATCCAGGCAATAATGAATATGAATCAGTCTGTTTAAGATTTTCTAATTAATGTCTTCAGCAAGGAATTTGACATAATTATTTATCTACCAAACTGTATTACAAAGGTAATTGTTTAAATAAGGCAGAATGCAGTTTTTCCATTGAAACATGTACAATAAATAGTTTTGAGTGTCTAAGACCAAACGGTTTACAAAAGTAGTTCACAAAAGGAAAGAGGGATGGTATTAGGCAGGGAGAGGTTTATCCTAGAGTAGAAGGTGAAGGTATGCCAAGATTGGAATTAAAAACCCATTCATTCAATTAAGGCATCCAGAAAGACTGGAGGTCAAGATTAAGTCATGCAAAAAAACAAAGTCCCTGCTCTCAAGTAGCTCAGGGAAGTAGAAGGACCGTAGGAACTTGGAACTGATATACTCCAGTTACATCTTAGGATGATGGATTTATGGATTTATGCTGTTTCTATGGAAAATTGCATTCAAAGTTCTGATCAAGTAACTCAGAAACAATATTTTGGAAGATTGACACCTGCCAATATATTGTCCAAAGATTTCAGACTGACACATATTTCTCATATGTGGACAGTCTGAGTTAGACATTTAACAGCTGAGTTGCTTATTGCAGGTCTCAAAATAACAGCAGTTATTGTGAAAGTCCAATTGGGTTTTCTGATTCCTCTTTCAGTGCTTTTTAAAAACGGACTTTGCTGCTTATTCACTCATTGACAAACTGACAATAAGTGGAAAATTCCCATCAGTGCATCAGTCTGAGGTTCCAGGTAAGATTCAATGAGACCATTTATTCTAGCAGATGTCTCAAGCGATTTTCAAAACATTCTTCTGTTTATTCGTAACAACAAAAGGGAGTATTTTCAATAATAGGTAATAAGTTTGGACTTATAAAGGCATATAAATTGTATAAAGAATAAAGAAAAGCACAAAACACAATAAACCAGAGTAATGCTATATGAAAACGAAAAAAAGAACTTTTACATAGGCTATGAGGTAAAGTACTTCAAGAAATGTAAACCAAATAATCAAGTTCATGATTAAAGCCTTTTCTGAAATCACTATTATTACTGGTAGGGAGCACTTTTTCAAATGCAGGCTTTTTCCAAAGAAAGCCGCTGACAGTGGTTAACGCAGCTGTCTATCTAGACTCTGGTAACGTATCACATAACACACCTAGAAAGTAGGTTTAGCTAAAACCTAGTGAATACAAAGTCATTTTACAGCTCATTCTCAATACTTACAGAACAATTTTGCATGTTTATTTATATACCAAGGTTTTCTAGAAGAATTTTTTCCAGTTCATGTGTATTATCTTTACCAACTAAATGGTAAAATTAATCACAGCTTCCTCAAAGATGGAGAATACTGAATTCAACATAGACTATAAAACTCCCTAGGGAAACTCATCTTTTGGCCATGAGGCCTAGCTAGCACTGAGTCTCATACAGAGCAGGGGACAAATGAATGATGACTAAATGGAACCAAAATGAATCATGTATCTTTTTAAATAAGAGGTATATAAAAGAAAACACAATTCTTCACACACAGTAGGACTCCAGCAAATATCTGAAGTGCTAATTGTGTTCAGTCCCCTCACTTGGACCCCTAGTGGTACTTAGGACTAAGAAGCTATTCTAACTAGATTAGTCCTTGTTCCCCATTCAATCCAGGTTGCAGGTGTCAGACAATATGATGAACCTCACTGCAAAGTGATTATTACTGGTTTCCACTTTGAGTGTTTACAATTCTCTTGAAGGTACAGAAACTTAAGAGCCTGTTCAAGTGTTTACTTTGATCATACTGAGAATTCAATCAATATTGCATGTATTAGTAGTATAACTGATTCTCCTTTTTGAAAATAATGTACTTATTGTATTAGCAAAGGGAAATAGTCAATCTCAATATTTTTAAATTACTGTATATGGAGGTATACATATGTAAGTTCTATAGGAATTTTTCCCCCTTTGTGGGGGAGAGCAGGATCTAGGAGAAAATCTCTTTGCTGGATTTTTTAATTGCTTAAAAAAAAAAAAAACACAGACACAAGAGCACAAATCTAAGTAAAATATCATCCTGTTAAAATATGCTGCAATTTCTGAACACTGGGTGGTTGGCCATGCACTAAAAAGCCAGAGTTAAATGAAACGACCTATATTCTATAATGAGATATAGATCAATGAGTTCTGTTTACGGAAAAGCAACAGTTTTTCCAGAGGAACAACTCTGTCTCGGTTGCTTAATTTCTTTGAGGACAAATCAAAGCTTTTAGGGGAAATCGAACCAAAGCAAATGGTAAATGGACCTTTCTCATTTTAACAAGACCAGTCCCATCTAACCACCACCTAAATTAACTTCCCTTCTATTTCTAGCCAACTTCTGGAAAATTTAGCCTCAACAAGGGCTTGAGCCTCAAATGTGCACAGCAGACTGGTTTGTTAACAAATAAGTCCAAGAAGGTAGCCACTAACTCAGCCATTATGGGGACAAATGTTTGTCTGGCTGCAACATTTATATTTTTAGAAGCTGAGCGTTTCATATGTATAACTTCAATTTTCTCCCCTTACCCCAGAGGGCAAATTGTAATAAATTCTTGAGAAGACAGTACATTCTTGCTGAGGAAAAAATACAACAGAATGAGAATGCTGGCTGTGCTAAGAGAAGTGAAATATAAGCACTAGAATGACTCTAGAGAGCATCTGGTCCAACACCTTCATTTCATAAGATGAGAAAACCAGAGACCAGAGGAGTTAAATGACTTGCTCATGGCACACACACCAGCTTGGTGATACGGCCACGTCTAGGACTAGAGACTACATCTATTAAACCACTGTCTTTTGGTTTACATCAAGTATTTTCCAAACTTTTCTTCTAGTTTTTCTTGCTTTGGTAGTTTCCTGCCAATTTCAAGTGTGAACTTCAGAGAGAAAAGGCAGCTTAAAGAGTTTATTTACAACGTGCATTTTAGTCCATAATTGGTTAACACTAACACTTTCTTCACATGTTGACTAGCAAAGACATTTTATAAAATGACTACCACTTAGAATTACAAATGCAATAGTTGCATACACATTTAAAAGGTATGTTTTACATTTTGCAAGTGTATAATACTATCAGTCTTTACCTTTTAAACGTAACAGTTTATGAAGATGTGTTTACCCAACCTCCTACACGTTAGTGGTGTTTACATGCCTCTAAGTACTGCCTGCCGAACAAGGTCTAACTTCCCTATTTTAAAAAGGCCCTTAGTTGATTAATTTTGCTGGATTTTCTTCTTTAAAAGCAATCTCTTGCAAACTATCAAGCTCATAATAATTTTTCTTCAGTAGTTTATTTCTTCCCCGCAAGATCCTATTTAGATTCATAATCATATTGACTAAGATCACAGAAAACAAGCCAGTAATTTGCCTGGCACATAGTAGATGCTACAGAAAGCATCATTAAGTACCACAATGGAAGAATAAAAACGACTTAAATGTATTATGAGCTGGCCCTAAGCCAGGCCCTGTTGTAAGCGCTTTACATGTATTAACTCATTTAGTCCTCACAACAACAATACGAGGTGGATAGTTTTGTCATTCTGTTTTACAGAGGAGCAAAATGAGATCCAGAGAGGTTAGATAATTTACCAAGTTACACACCTAGCAAACAGAAGAGGCAGAATTGAACCATGACACTCCGGCTGCTAACTACAACACCTCACTGCCTTATAATGACACTTCTCATGGGCTTCGCTCTATGTGAAGGTAAAATCCCAAAGACTTTCCCTGGCCTAAAGTACCTTGGTTCACCTTGAACTGGGGTGGGGGTAGACAGAGACCTTCAAAGAATTATATGGTTTATTCCCTTCCCCTCACTTCCCAAAATTATACTGTTAAAGAAAAAAAGCTATTTAAGATGAACATGAAGGAGATTCAAAAGTCTCAAAAGAGAACCCCAACTTCCTGTTGTTATGATTTGGGGTAGAAGGGAAAATAGGAATGATTATATAGAGCAATGCTTATGAAACCTTTTTTCTTAAAACAAAAAAACCCTGAGAACTTTGGGAACCTTGAGTTGAAATATATCTTAGATCAATGCAGTCCAAAACCTGCACTTTTAAAAGTAGGAAGCTGTAACCCAAATATGAAATGGTTTGTGGAGGTCATAAGGTTTAATGGCATATCTCCTAATTTCTGGCTTAGGGTGCTTTTCACCTCCTCTCATGTTTGCAATTAAAGAGAGAGCTTACAGTGGACCAGAATTTCAGATACCACCTACCCACTGTTTTAAAAATCTATTTGTAAATGGGCTGTGGGTGTCCATGAAAAATTACATTCTAAGTTCCAGGCCAGGCCCCCAAAGCCTGCATGGTACTCTGATAGCCCCTCTTCAACCTCACATTTTACATAACTTTCATAAAAATATAATCATTTTTATGACAAAAACCCACATCTGCTCTAAATTCAACCTGGAACACTAGGCACCAACTTCTATATTCTATGTAAGTGGTCCCTGAAAGGGGGCTTTTTCCGCCTCTCCAAGCAGACAGATGCATTGGTAGCGGTAGTGGTACGTGTGTGTTGGGGTGGGCAGGGATGACACAGAGATCCAGACTAGGGAAGAGCAGAATAAACACCCTTGGATGTTTGTAACTCACTAAATTCATACTGAATAAGCCAATAACTATAAAAGTTAAACATGCCTTGGCTGTTGATGAAAAAAGGGTTACTGGTTCCCCTGACCCTCTCCCTCCCCATCCTTTATTTGTGAGTTCTGGACTTTGTGAGGGCTATATTGTATATCAGCCTACAGGGATTGGCATCTAACCAATCATCAGGCATTATTCAGTTCATGAAAAATGCTTCACAATTATATGATTTAAAATAATTCAGACACTTCCATATTTTAATTTATGTATTTTATAGTATTAAAAATGTACAGTGCAATCTCTAATGACATTTTATCACCTGCAATGAATCACTATATATGAGTCATAATAAACTATATTATCAAGACTATGAATAATGAAATGATCAGCAATGTAGCCAACATTTATTGGTATATCAAATATATTGGTATATCAAATTTATTTTAATAAATAAATTTATCAAATAAATCTAAATTATAATAAAAAAACCCTCCTCAGACCAATGACAAATGGAATGTCTATAGCATTCTAAGTTTAACTGAAGAGCACCATCATGTAATATCCCCAATTTAGTTATGGTAACACAGCCTCCAAAAGATGAAGATAATTCCACTGAATTATTGAAGTGACAGTGGGAGCAACTTTTGAATGTTGTACAACTTCTCAACTGAAACCAGTAAGCACGTGAATTATTGCTGTTTGTGACTTAGGGCCTGATGCCCTTACCCTAGAAGAAGTCTGTTATTTTTCACTGCTGGGCATCAAACTAACTTGCTAACTGTTATCATCACTAACTGGAAGTACACAAAGCCTTACATCCAGTTTTACTTTGTCTGTCTCTGTCTCTCTCTGTTTGCAGCTATTTGTAGTTACATTTTGGGCATGAAATAGTTACTTAATATTCCTAACATATCCAGTCTATTGGTGTCATGAATTAGATTCTTCTTCCCCCTTCAGTGCAGGAAAAGCACTACAAAACCATTTAACACATTGAGGAAGTAATTATCTCCCAGTACACTGAAGGTGTGAAGGCAACTTCCCAAAGTGACATACAATTCCATGAATGATTAAGTCCTAGAAGAACCCTAGAATAACCTCTAGTTCATCTTCCAGTTAAAAACAAAGGAATAATGTCCATTTTAAAATGAAGCAAATTATGGGCATACCTCTTGACTGGAACAGAAAAAAAAAAATTAGCTTATGGAGCATTCTCAAAATACTTTAATATTTCAAAGTAGTAAGGGGAGGCACTGGACTTAAATGATCGGCATCATTGAGGGTATGAAAATTCTCTATTTAAATCAACCCCTGGTCAACAGCAAGGAAATAACTCAGTTTGAAAACTGGCAATAATTGGATTTTAAAAATTAAATTTTAAAGTTTTAAGTTAAATTTACTTTCCCAATTTGTATAGAAAACAAAGAAAATTGCAATTCTGACTTAATATAGACAATCCAGATACTCAAGGTCACACAATTGTTAAAGTTTTTATTGAACTCAGTTTGGTAGTAGTTTCCTTAAATTCAAATTGTGTCAGAACTACTCACATAATTAGATTTGGTTTATTCAGCTTGTAAATGCAGCAACAGCCCTTCCCCCCCCCATGAACGCCAGCTGCTCCTACTTTCTGCTTACCTTCTCTCATGCTTTCCATATCCACTGTGGCTCCTCTATCTCCCTCCGAAGACAGTACAGGTAAGAATTCAGATAACTGGATGTTTCGCCCCCCAAGTTAGAATCTTCTACATCATACATAAGACACGTAATGCAGCTACCTTCTCTTATGTAATAGTGGGGTTGGGGAGGAAACGCACTCTGATCGAAACAGTTTATGTCATTTTACTGTGAATGATCACCAGTTTCAAAACTTCCTCCCTTCAAATATCTGTAACAAATAGAATATATTTCTAACTGAAAGCCTACCTTTACTTGAAGCATGTAAAACTATTTGTACAGCCAATCATTCATACACACACACACACACACACACACACACACACACACTCTCTCTCTCTCTCTCTCTCTCTCTCTCTCTCTCTCTCTCTCTACCTGAACGGGCTATTTCGATTTCTAATGTGGCAGAGAAACTCAATGTGCTTTTACTTTCTAATCTTCACATCAAATCAAATACGCACGTGTTAAACTCTGCTGTGAGGACTGTGTTACATAAGTTTCCTGTTGGCATCTCCAAACACTTCCCAATATCCTACACAGTGTTACTAACTCTCATTTAGAGCTAAATCTCTAAATTAGAAGGTCCACTAATTACGAACATACCTGAAAAACAATGTAGCAGCCAAAAGACACAACCTTACCCAGCACAAAGTTTTTTTTCCTTTTCTATTTTTCCTTTCCATTGGGTTCTTAAGTAAATAAAAGGCTCGTATATTTTCAACGCCCTTGATCCCTACACAGTAGTGTTAGAAGACAGCTGGACAATCAGCTTATTATTTTCCTGAATCTGATACAAAATAGCCAAGTGTGGAGAGGCTTAGAGTAAATTCAACCTCCAAAGAAAATTGTGTCAAATAAAAGCACACATATAGCATGCTTTTCCAAATCCAGAAACACTTATTTTGGACATCAATTGTTCTCATTTTCATGTTACCATTTTCCACAACTGTTTCACAGGTACCAGAAATGAGGATACTTTCTACAGTAATATACTACATTCAAAAAGAGAAGCAGTCTTCTACTTTACCTTTTAAAATAAGAGAATCTAAGCCCAATTCTAGAAAAGCAACTTCTGTCAAAAATTTGCTTTTCTGCATTAAGGAAAATAAAATTTGATTGAAACTGTATACTAAGCACTTCGGATTTACACATAATTACCATTCTTTAAAAGTTGTAGAGCTGTATTTTTATTTTTCGGTCAAATTTGGGAACAAAAAAAGAAAGAACTGTGACCTCAACTAATAAATTACATCTTGAAATATACATGATCTTGTAGTACCCATGTTACTTCCAATGGTAACTGACACGCCCTGAATTGAACTGTGCCAGACAGTCCTATCTGTCCCATCGCTGACCAAACACTGCTTCTCTGTTTCTATTCATTATGTATTATAAGAGGTCCCAACAGAGCCCAGTATGCAAGGAAAAAATTACAATTTTTATGACAGCAAAGTGATGCATTCAAGTTCCTTCTTGAACTATATCCCCATCCATGAGCATTAACAGACATTTTTTGATAGAGCTAAAATTACGTTAGCCGCAAGCTTTTTACTCTAAGACCTTCGGCACCCTTTCCTGAAGGTTTTCAAAAAACCCTCGTAAAAGTCAGGCACTATTCAAACCTTGCAAACCAAACTTGCCAAGAACCTCGTGCAATTATCTATAACCTTGGCTACACCGCCATCGGCCCGAAATTCACGGTCCTGGAGACCAACGCACCAAAATCCCAGAAGAAAGGCTATCTGAAGCCCGAACTGCCGGGCTTCCTCTCCGCCGCCCTCTCTGCCGCATGGAGAAAAGCAAGGGGAGGAGAGGAGTGGAGCGAGGCTCACCAGCTCCGAAGATGCTCCGGTGACCTCTGGCTGCTCGGCGAGAGCTGGACCGGGAAGGCGCTAGTTCTGACGCGGCGGGTCGTGTGGACTATGCCCTTGGTGCATTCCTCGCATTCCTGCACAATCTGTCGCCAGCCGAGGAGCCCGCGGTGCACGTTCCCCCCGGACACACACACCTGCTTATTGCTGCGCCCCGCGCGGCCACGGCCGCCGCGGCGCCTCTACTGCCCGAGCTCGCTGTCGCACTCAGCCAACACGCAGCCAAATCTCAGCCCAGCCGCTCACCCCCTCGCTTCCCGGGGGGGAAAAGAAGAGAGGCCTGAGCAGCCCCAGCGGCGGGCAGGGACACTCGTTCCGCCGGAGGGGGGGCGGGTGGGTGGGTGCCGCAGCTCCTCTTCAACTCCTGGCAGGGAGAGAAGGAAGCGGCAGCGCAAGAGGGCAGCCGGGGAAGCTTGGGGCTGGAGAACCGGGAGGGGTGGAGCGTGAGGATAGGCGGTGAGGGGAGAGGGGCGCACTGGACTGGGCGGTGGGCAGGACCGACAAGGAGCGCGGGGCTCAGAGGGCAAACACAAGACCGTACAGGCAGAAGGGACGTGGGAGGAAGGGGAGGGGGCCAAGAAGCGGGAGTTGGGGCTGGAGAGAGGGACGGACAGCCCCGAGGGCCGGAGAAGGCGGGCGCCCAGGGGTGTTGGGGGCGCGGAGCAGAGTGCCAGGCGGGCAGGAGCTGGGAAGCCTCCGAGCAGACGTCCAGGAGGGATCGGCGTGGCACTCAAGTTTGGGGCTGGGGGCCCTAGATCCAAGAAGGCCAACGTGGGGAGGGGTCGTGCGCGGCATGTAGGGGATACCGGGGCAGAATAATCGCAGGGAAAAGCAAATGGAGGGTGAAACTTGTGCGCCTGCCGGGGGGAGGGGAGCAGGCAGGCTAGTGCGGGCAGAAACACGAGGCGGGGCAGGAAAGCCGAGGCGGCCGCGAGGCGGTGGGGACGGAGTAACGGGAGGGAGGCGCCCGTCCCCGTCTCCCTCCCTCCCTGCCCCGCGCCCCTCGCAGGCAGGTCTTGGCTCCGGCGCGACGGGGCGAGGGCCGGGGGTCTCGTGGGCAGGAGTCTCCGCGCCCTCCCGCGAGCCCGCACACTTACTTTCCAGGTTAGGCAGCAGCCGTCGTCGCTCCGGGGATCAGGAACATCGGCGCCGAGGGGTCGCCGTTGCGGCACCCGAAAAAATTAAAAAAGTGCCGCGGCCGAGCTGACTGCCCGCCCCTCCCTCCCCTCCCGCCCCCTACCCCAAAGCGGCTCGCCCACCACCCCCGACGGCGGCGGTGGCCAACTTGCCCCTCTACCCCTTGCCCATGGTGCCGCCTCCGCGGCCGGCGTCGACGCGGACTCAGCCTCGGAGCCCCCTCTACTGCCCAGAGGCCGCCGCCGCCCGCCCAGCCGCCAGCCCGCCTGCCCAGCCAGCCCCAGGCTCCCGGGAACGTCAGCACGCCGCCGTCTCCGGACCTGCTCCCTGCCAATCCCATTGGTAGGAAGGAAAAGGCTGGCCCTCCCCATTGGCCCGGCCCTCATATTGAACTGACCAATGGGAACTGAGGTTTCAGGTCGCCATAGAGACCGATGCCGTTAAGACCTAGAGGGCCTGGAAACGGTGAGGAGTAAGGATGAAGGTATCTCTGGCTTTGGGCGCGGGAGAGGGTGGGGGAAAGAACTACCGGGGGATTCCCGAGTGCTGGCTCTGAAATTGGGGCAGCTTTCGCTTTGCCTTCCTGGCAACAGCAGCTGTGCATGGTAGGGTTTGTCCGTCGCGTCAAAGGCGGGGACAGCTGAGCCCCTATACGAATCCTTGAGAGCCTGGGAGTGGGCGTTTCACTTTTCCTGCGACTGGGGAGTCCCTCAGCCTCTGCCCTTTGAACTTTGACATGTGTGCAGCTTCTGCTTCTCCAGGTGAGTTTGCACCCCATCCTTTAAATCATTGCTTCTTCCTGACGTCACTGATCCACATGAATTCTACTTGTTCTTCCCAACCACTCCCCCTTGCCTGGGGTGGATCTTGCCTCAAAATTTGGGGTCTAAAGACTTAAAGGAGACTCAAAGATGATTTCCTTTGGATGATATTTTGATGAGGAAACAGGCTGACGTGTTGTATGATGGATGTCATTGAGTCAATGCATGAGATAAGGTGTTCCCCGCTTCCCAGAGAAAACCTCTAATCTCTCCATTGAAGGATATTTATTAAACACCCATCTGTGTGTACATTCTGCACTATTAGCTTGACAGGTACATGGTCTTTCCCCTAAGAGTTTACAGGGTTGGGAAAGACACAGGTGATAGAGTTGATCCTGCATGTCTTCTGATAATTTCACAAGAGAGTAAAGGAAATAGATTACAATTGATGGATTTTGTTTTCTAGGTATTTCCCAGTTTATCTCTAAATTTGATAAAGAAATTAACTGAGACATGGAATCACACAAAAAATCTGGAGCTTTAACTACAAGTGCTTTGCTTTCATTTAAAGTCACTTTGTTCTAGTTTGTCAATAGCAATTTTTATTTGTAAATAACTTTCATATTTAGATACTAGCTATTAAAGTAGGACTTCATGAACATATTAGGCTTTTAAGCATATTGCCTATGATATAATCATTGATATTCTTATGTTCCTTCTTTTTGGTGATTTTGCCATTTTTATACTAGTTTCTTTAGAAAGAAGACTGTGTTTATGTTATTGCCCTTCAAGTTGGAGGGACCATATTGTGTGAAAATGCTGATAGGATTTTGGAAATTACAAATATTTTGTTGAGAGAAACAGATTAATATGTGTGCAAGCTACATATGTCTAACTACTGTCCTGAATTTTAAGTTGGATAATGTGCTTTGCTTTTGGTTTTTATCTTACCATAATTGAAAATTACAAAAATAGATAAGAATTGTTAACCTGGTACCTTGATTAGAAAAACATCTTTCAAAAAAAAAAAAGAAAAGAAAAACATCTTTCACAATTTGTAGTAAAATTGTACGTCGTTGATAATCCTATGCAGGGTTGGACTGTGGAACAAAACAGCTGAACATGAGTGTTCCCCCTAAATATTTCCAGAACTGGGAAGAAATCAGAATTGGAGTGCTGTCTCATGCCTTGGCATCATGGAAATTAGCTCATCATGCTTTCAATTTCTTCCTTTTGCTTTCTTTTTGGTGTTTGTTTATAGGAAAATAGAAAAAGTAAAATGCATATTTTTATAAATAAGACTCATATTTAATGTACTCACAATATACCAATGACTTGGGTTTTTTTTATTTTTATAATCATGGAAGATGTGTCGAGTGGAAAGGAAAACATTAATATTTCCTTTTTCCTTGCCTTAGGCTAGCAAAGAAAGAAGAAAACAAGAACTAACTGATTTTTTTACTCCAGTAATCTTTTCTTTTTGCATTTTTCTCAGATCACATGTTTGATGAGTATTTTGATATTGTGTATTTCATGTTTGTAATGATTAAAATGTTACTAAAATCCACCATGAAAAATGTCCCTTAAAATGTTGTCAATCAACATTATTATTATTATTATTATTATTGGTAATTCTCATGCTTCAGTGAAAGGTTTCTTTTGAAGTTGCTCCTCTACAACCAAGCATTGCTGGATAAAGAAATCATTTTGTTCCACTAAAAGTTTATGCTATCCAGACTTGGCTGGGTCTTCACTGATTCTCTAAATTCCTTTCCTCATCAGGAGGGTGATTATCCAGGATATTGATTTAAGGACATTATTCAGGGCACTTCTCCCATATCTGTCCTATTTCTGCTCTCCTCAGGCCTCCACTCTACTTGGTCTTCTTCCAGTTCTGCAGGTGATCTTGCCTCCTACTTGACTGAGGCATCCACCACGAGGTTTCTCAACTTAACTTTCCTAAATCTCAGTCTCAATTTTCACACTTCATCACTTCCTTCAGTCCTGGCTGAGAAGGGTGACAGCCTTCTGTTCCAAGCTCACACTCCACTTGTGCTCCTAAACATTGGCCATCCTCCCACCCCAGAATTTTCCTCCATTGATTATAATTGCTCTCTTAGATAATGTGTTACATCCTCTCCTTCAAAATTTTTTTCCTGCACCTTACAAATATCTGATCTTTGGCAACACCACCATCCTTCTCCCTCCATATCCATCTATAGGCTTTTCTTTTCAGCAAGAAACAATTTGAAAGGAATTTCTTGCAGCTTCTATTTTTTCACTACCAATGTTCTGCCCTTGAATACTACTCAAATGATTCTGGAGATTGTGCTTTTTGCCCTCAAAACCCTAACTCTTTTTGCCAATAAAGTTCTCCTCTACAAAAGTGCCCTTTACCTGCAAATTGCAATGCCTCAATTCCAGAGTTCCGGTGAAGAGTAGAAACCATTGTCTCCCACCCCGAGGGTCCATTGAAATGCAAATTATTTACATGTGAAGGGGAAGCATTTCACCTGCTAGCCACACTACCTTGGTGGAACTAGCTGCTGGGAAATTGAGATGGGAAGCAGGGCCTCTGCTCAGCCGACTGTGGGGCATCCTCAAGAACAAAAGTAAACAGCAGAAATCCACGGGAACTTTTAAATTACTGTCTCAGAAAGAAGTCAACCTGAACCTTTCATGATTATGAAAACTTTGTAACTTTCCAATGTTTGTTATTTTCACATTAGCCCATAATGACTAGTAGTGAATTTCTGACAAAGAATAACAGAGGAAGCAAGGAAAAGAAAGAAGCAGAAACACTGTCTCTTTTCTCATTCTTGGATGCCTATGGAGGAGGTGGGAGCAGTTAAGATAAGAACTCCACAAACACACTGCTTGGGGGTGGGGAGGTGTTGTTTGTTTTTAAAAGGAATGTTAAAACACAGGCAGGTGGCAAATGAGGGAAAGAGAGCAGTGGAATAAACTTGTCCTGGGAGAGGATGCTAGAGCTTAATAATAATTCTACTCAGGATTGCAGAATTGGCTGTATCCCACCTCCAGCACATTCTCTGAATATGCAAATCCTCCCCTGCCTTTAGAGGCCCAGCCAAATAAACCATTAAACCTGTAAAGCCTTTTCTGAAAATTTCCTGATCTTACCCGCCTCTGGAGAGGATGATTTTTGATTTAGTGTATTACCTTGGCACTTAAAACTCTCTACCCCGTGGTATAGTTATATAGTGTATGAGCCTTCTCTCCTAAAGGATCAGATACATGTCATGGTAATGACCTTAGCCTCCATAGTGCCTTCGACTACTGAAGTGCCTCCCACACTAAGAAAAGCCAACAGTCATGAATCCGTGTAGTCTTTGGAAGAATTTGACTTCCAACAATGAAAGATTAAAATCAGTAATGTTGGGAGGTAATTAGAAAAAGATGGACTAGAGGTTCAGTGTGGAAAAGTGAGGTAATGTATGGCAGAACAGAGTAGAGGTTTCTGCCATGTAATCCGCTAAGAGAGAAAGGTCTCAGATCCCATCTCTATCAGGACCTATCTCTACTCCTCTATGAGGGAGGGGACCTGTGTGAAAAGAACTGGCTGCATGTGCTTTGGCTTGAAGTTATCATATTCAGAGCTAAGGCTATAAAATTCTGTATATTGGGGATATCAGTTGAAACTCAGCTTTGTGAAGCAGTTTAAATAAGGGTTGCCTACATTTTTTCCATCGAAAGCATCCAGGTTGCTCTGTCTTTTGGAACACCATAGAATCATGCAAATTTAACAACTTCATAAAATCAGAAAGGCATCAAACATCTGGTAAGTATAATAGACATGTTTTCAAGTACCTATATGCATAGCCCTTGAAGTAAGCAGTCCTGCATGCCTCATGACCTTTCATCTGGCCATAGAATCAACCCTGGTGGGGACCCGATACAAATGTAGCCAATCCATTGGCTGACCATTGACCCATAACCTATACTAATACCAATCAGATTTTTTTCCCCTGGAAATTTGGAAATGAGAGACCAAGTGAGCCAGAGAGAACAGCTGCCTTGGTCCTAATGTTTTCTGGGTTTTTATTCTCCCCATGAAGACAGAATATAATCCTTTTCTTTTTTTTTTTTTTTTTTGCGGTACGCCGGCCTCTCTCTGCCGTGGCCCCTCCCGTTGCGGAGCACAGGCTCCGGACGCACAGGCTCAGCGGCCATGGCCCACGGGCCCAGCCGCTCCGCGGCATGTGGGATCTTCCCGGACCGGAGCACGAACCCGTGTCCCCTGCATCGGCAGGCGGGCTCTCAACCGCTGCGCCACCAGGGAAGCCCCTATAATTCATTTTTTTATTGTTCCTTGATATTTTTAAAAAATTAAATATACTTGACATATAACGTGTTAATTTAAGGTATACAGTGTGTTACTTTGATACATTTATATATTGCCATATGATTGCCATTGTAGTGATATTTATCACATTACATAATTATATTGCACTATTGTCTGTATTCGTTATGCTGTATATTAGATCTCTATGGCTAATTTGCCACTCATTGCAAGTTTGTAGCCTTAAACATCAGTCATATTTCCCTACCCCCATCCCTTCATAACAAGCATTTACCCTGATTTTTAGAAGTTTGACTTTTAAATTTATTTTTATTTTATTATTTTTGACTGTGCCACACGGCATGTGGATTCTTAGTTCCCCAACGAGGGTGCAAACTCACACCCCCTGCATTGGAAGCGTGGAATCTTAACCACTGGACCGCCAGGGGAGTCCCGAAGTTTGACTTTCTTTAGATCCCACATATAAGTAATATCATACAGTACTTGTCTTTCTCTGTCTGAGTTATCTCACTTAGCATAATGTGCTCACTTAGCGTAATGTGCTCAAGGTCCATCCATGTTGTTGCAAATTGTAGGCTGTCCTCCTGTTTCATGGTTGAATAATATTCCATTGTGTATATATATACAACATCTTTTTCATCCATTCATCTGCTTGATGGACATTTAGGATGTTTCCATATCTTGGCTATTGAGAACAATGATGCAATATACATGGGAGTGCAGATACCGCTTTGAGAGATTTGTTACTTATAATCACCCTTAACCCATTCTTTTCCTGTTTTGCCTTTAGTGAGTCTTTGTTCTTTACAATCAACAGGTTTCACTAAAATATTATGCAAATATTTACAACAAAACAAAGCACATATTATGACCATCATATTGCACTATGAAGAGCAACAGTCTAAAAATTTCTAAATTTCTATTCTTTGTTAGAATAGAAAATGAATGATCTGTCTAGTTCCAAATATTGCCAACCTAATTTGGGTAAAAGAGCTTTACTTAGTGTGGTGTCTATTCCTCCCCACTTCCCACAAAGCCTTATATTCCTTAACTCTCAGTTTTCCTCCTTTGAAGTTGGGAGCAAGAGAAGAACTTTGAGAAGAGGAGCAGCATGACTCCTTTTTCAGGGTAGAGTCATTTTACCACACCACTGGTATGGGAAGAAAATATTAGAATTCGTATTATAATTTATACTATTTTTTAGGAACATTTATACTAATTTTTTAGGAAACAGGCTAAAAAATAAGAGGAAAATTTATCAGAGACACTAGTAGCCCCACAACTCAGGAAAACAGATTCTGAAGTTCCAGTAATTATTGTTTTAATAAAACATCTCAGGAGGAAAACTAGACTCCATCCAAAATTTTTACAGTGTTTTATGTAAAATATCTAGTTTTCAACAAAAAATTATGAGACATCTAAAAAAACAGAAAACTGTGATCCAAATTCAGGAAAATAAGTAGCCAATATACAGGCTGAGTGAGCCCACTTGTTGAATTTAGTAGACGGGTAATCCAAAACACCTACTATAAATATGTTTAAAAACTTAAAGGAAAAATGACTTAACAAATGGGAACTCTCAGTAGAGAAATAGAGGTTGTTTTTTAAAAAAAGGAACTAAAGGGAAATTCTAGACCAACAGAAACTACCCAGTATGAAAAACAAATTTTAAAATATTGAGAAAAAATGAACTGAGCCTCAGAAACTTTTGGGACAGCTGTGAGTAAAAGAAGGAAAGAAAGGCTAGAAGGATGTATAAAAAAATATTTGAAGAAACAGTGGCCTAAAACTTTCCAAATTTTACAAAAATTTTAATCTATAAATCCAGGAAACACAGTAAATCCTGAGTAGAGTAAACATAAGGAGACCCACTAGTGTGGGTACATCATAGACTGCTGAAAGACAAAGATGAGAAAGTTTTGAAGCAAAAATAGAATAACAATTCATCATATATAAGGGAACCACAATAAAATTAACAGCTGACTTCTTATCAAAAACAAGGGAAACCAGAGGGTGGTGGAAAGACATATTCAAGGTGCTGAGAGAAAAAAGCATGTCAATCAAGTTTTCTTTATCTAGCAAAACTGTCAAAAATGAAGGTGACAGTCCTCATAAATGAACCTATATTGGAAGTATGCTAATTACTGACAGAACCCATATGTCCACCACCTTTGAGTGAAGCCCAAAGCAAAAGAAGGCAGTCAGACAGATGCAGGGCACCTGGCAAGTCAACAATCTCCATTTGAAAAGCAGATTTTACTCAGTGCCAGCCCTGGAACATCAAATGATCACCACATTAAAATGCTGTTTACAATATTAGATTTAGGGCTTCCCTGGTGGCACAGTGGTTGAGAGTCTGCCTGCCGATGCAGGGGACACGGGTTCGTGTCCCGGTCCGGGAAGATCCCACATGCTGCAGAGCGGCTGGGCCCATGAGCCATGGCCGCTGAGCCTGCGCGTCTGGAGCCTGTGCTTTGCAACGGGAGAGGCCACAGCGGTGAGAGGCCCGCGTACCGCAAAAAAAAAAAAAAAAAAAATTAGATTTGAAGTTCTCCTAAAATAAATTCAGGGAAAATATGACCTCAGCATTTTTCTTAACTAAAGAGCTCTTTGCTTCATAGAGGTGACCATAAGCTGACCAGAGCGATCGGGAGAGAAAAGCAAGCCCTTTCCATCTCTGGGCCACTGTTTTCTTTACACAATAGGTCAGCTAACTGTCATCACAGTTGTTTACAGCTTCTGTGCATCTCTGGGGTTGAGCTGGGGAATCAGGTAAACAGGACCTGCTAGTACATCCTCTTGTCAGGAAAGAGAAGTCAAGAACTGCCATATTTTTCTGTAGTTTAATAGAGATTTTTAAAAATAAGAAAAAAATGAAGATGAAAATAGATGCAGAAAAAGCAATTGACAAGATCTAATACCCACTCATGGTGAAAATGCTAAAAAAACTAGCACTAGAAGGGAATTTCTTCAATATGACAAAGTGCATTTATGAAAAGCCTACAGCTAACATCACATTTATGGTGAAGGCTGAATGATTTCCCCCTAAGATTGAGAATAAAATGATGTCCACTCTCATTGCTTTAACATTTCACTGGAAGTTTTAGCCATTGTAATAAGGAAAGAAAAATAAAAGCATATAGGTTGGAAAGGAAAAATTAAAGCTCTCTTTATTCACAGATGACATGATCTATGCATGAAAATCTAAAGTATGTACAAAAAAAAGAGTAATACTAGAAGTGATAATAAATTTAGCAAGGTCACAAGATATAAGACCAATATACAAAAATCAGTTGAATTTTTATATGCTAAGAAATAGCAAATTAAAAAATGAATTTAAGAAAACAATTCCATTTACGATAACATGAAAAAGAGTGTAATACTTAGGAATAAATTTTAGAAAAGAAATATAAAACCTCTGACTATTGATTCAGTGTGATCCCTATTAAAATCCCAGCAAACACTTTTTGTAGAAATTACAAGCCAGTCTTCAAATGGACAAACATAGGAACAAGAACATCAAAACAACAACAAAGTAGGAGGAATTATAACATCCAATTTCAAAAGTTACAATAATAGAATATAATATTGGCATAATGATAGCTGTTCAAATCAATGAAATAGAATAGAAGGTACAGAAATAAACCCTTACATTGATGGTCAATTAATTTTCAACAAACTACCAAGGTAGCTCAATGGGGAAAGGGATGTCTTCTCAAGAAATGCTCCTAGGATAATTTGACATTCATGTGCAAAATAATGAACTTATACTCTTAATTTATACCATACAGAAAAAATAACTAAATATGCATCATAGACCTAAGAACTAAAATTATAAGATTTCTGGGAGAAGACATAGTACAAAATCTCTGTGACCATGTTTTAGGCAAAGATTCGTTAGATATTACACTATATCATGATCCATAAAAGAAGAAATTGATAAATTGGACTTTATAGAAAATTGTTTTGTTCTTCAAGAGGCATCAGTAAGAAAATGAAAAGACAAGCCACAGACCGGGAAAAAATATTTGAAAAGCAGAATCTGATAAAGGGCTTTTGTCAGAATATATAAAGAACTTCTAACTTCAAAAATAAGGCAAACAGGGCTTCCCTGGTGGCAAAGTTGTTAAGAATCCGCCTGCCAATGCAGGAGACATGGGTTCGAGCCCTGGTCCAGGATGATCCCACATGTCACGGAACAACTTAGCCCATGCGCCACAACTACTGAAGCCCATGTGCCTAGAGCCTGTGCTCTGCAACAAGAGAAGCCACCATAATGAGAAGCCCGTGCACTGCAATGCAGAGTAGCCCCCGCTTGCCGCAACTAGAGAGAAAGCCCACGCACAGCAACGAAGACCCAACTCAGCCAAAAATAAATAAATAAATAAATAAGTTCTTTAAAAAAAAAGGCAAACAGATCAATTTTTTAAATGGACAAAATATTTGAATAGATATTTCACCAAAAAGTTATACAAATGGTTAATAATCAAATGAAAAGATGTTCAACATCATTAGGGAAATGCACATTAAAACTGCAATACAATACCACTATACAACTACTAGAATAAGTATAAGGCAGAAGATTGACAATAGCAAGTGATTACAAGGATGTGGAAAAACTGTAACTGTCATAGATTGCTGGTTGCTGTACCCACTTTGGAAAACTGTTTGACAGTTTCTTTAAAATATAAACTTACCATATGATCCAGCAATTCTACTTCTAGAAATCTCCTCAAGAGAAATAAAAACATATGTCCAAACAAAGACTTTTTACATGAATTATTACAGTAGTATCTGTAATAGGGAAAAACTGAAATAATTCAAATGTCCATCAAATAATGATGAGATAAAATGCTGTGTAATGGAATACTATTTAACAATAAAAATAATGAACTACTAATACATGTTACAATATGGATAAACCTCCAATATATTATGCTAAGAGGAAAAAATCCAGCCACAAAAGACCACACTTCCAAAAAAGGAAAATAGAGACAGAAAGCAGATCGGTGATTACCTTAGGCTGGGATGGGAAGACTGATTGCAAGTGGTTATGACAGAAATTTTTCAGGTGATTGAAATGTTCTAGAACTAAATGGTGGTGATGGTTATACAACTATACATTTTTTAAAATTAATTTTTAAAATTTATTTTTGGCTGCGTTGGGTCTTCGTGGCTGCACACAGGCTTTCTCCAGTTGGCGGTGAGCAGTGGCTACTCTTCATTGTGGTGCATGGGCTTCTCATTGCAGTGGCTTCTCTTGTTGCGGAGCATGGCCTCTAGGCACATGGGCTTCAGTAGTTGTGGCACATAGGCTCAGTAGTTGTGGCACGTGGGCTCTAGAGCACAGGCTCAGTAGCTGTGGCGCACGGGCTTAGTTGCTCCGTGACATGTGGGATCTTCCTGGATCAGGGCTCGAACCCATATCCCCTGCATTGGCAGGCGGATTCTTAACCACTGTGCCACCAGGGAAGCCCTACAACTATACATTTACTAAAAATAATTGCACTGCACATTTATAATGGATGTATCTTTATGGAATGTCAGTTAGATCTCAATAAAGCTATAACAAATAAAAACATTTAAAAATGGCATAAGCACATCATCTTAAAACTCTCATATATGAGTGCTTAGTAAATTTGGAAACAATTTTCTAACATGATTGAAAATGTTCCAAATGCATTTCAGTGGATTTAGACCCCATTTGTTAAACGTTAAAGGGGAAAAAAAAAAAAAGAAAAATGAAAAAAACTTTGCAAGGAAAATGATATCAGGGAAGTCAGAAAATTACTAGAGAAAAATACTGAGCTGCAACCCTTGTATAATTAGTGGATGAAATTGAATTTTGAGTATCATAATTGAGTACATGAAGCCAATTTTGCACTTCTTCCATATCTCATTGTGGTATCTATTTTAACTATTATAGTCCTTATAGCTAAGTATGGGAATAAACGGACCTTAGAGTTTGAACCCTCTATGATCCAGTATTAAACCAAGATTTTCAAGGTAATACATTTTCAGTCACATAACTCTCACTAAAATCTACTAAAATTATCAATACTATATTACCTTTTTTGTATTTATGGATTTCTCTGTATTTGTGTTTTACAATTTACATGTTACTGCAATATTATACTTAAAGAATTTATAACAATAATTTTATATGTATTTGCAAAAAATGCTTATTAATGGAGGGTGTGTTGGAGAATGTTTAAGGACCTTAGTTTTAGTAGAATATCTTTAAAGTGTACATTCTTTCCTTCCTGTTTTGGTTTGTCGCTTTGTTTTTTTAGTTTTTCTCTCCTTCCACAGGTAGTAGAAATAAGTCTTTGGAAGATGACATTCAAATCTAAACTTTTGATGTTTTGTCTTAAAGATCACTCAGATCATTTGTCTCCAGTAAATCACATTTAAATCTCTAACATCATTAGAGATGCTGATCATTATTGTCATCCAACCTGGGAGAGGTCAGTGAAGTCCTGAGTGGTACTGAGACAAGTATTATTCTTTTGACACATCCAAATGGCTTGAAAGTGAGAAATAAATAACAACACAATGGAAAGAAAGCAAAGGAAATTGCTGTAGAGAATTTGAGAAAAGAAAAAAATTCCACCCACACAGAATTAATGCATTTTTATGATCAATAGAAAACCTGATTTCAAAATCCTAGGCTTTCAGTGATCTATTATTTAGCACTGGAAATGTCACTTTTTCACTGCCTCTGCCCCACATCTATGAAAATGAGACAATATACTTCTCCATTCTTAATACACTTCTCTATTCTCACTTTTTTTAAACTTAAAAAAATGTAAAATATGCAAACTTCTGAATTTTTAGTATGAGCATGCTACTGTACCTATAGCTGACCATAAGCACAAGGGTCTTTTACATCTGAGAGTTTACCCCAGAAAAGGCCTCTTTATTTCTACTTTATGTCAATTTTTCTTTTTTCATCCTTCCTTCTATTTGTTAATATTAGGTAAAAATTTCTTTATTAATTAACATAGTCTGAAATACCATAGGTAGCATAATCATTAGCATTTTATGAACTTCTAATAAATCTCCATTTGTTGAAGCCACTATAAACAATTTTCTTTATAAGCTTATGTTAGGTAGTATATCATAATTTCATTGGTCAAATACACTTAAATTCAATATTTAAATCTACTGTTTATTTCAATTGCCAGTTTTCTAAATTACAGAATTTTAGAGCTGAAAGAACCTTTGATATTACAAACCAGCATAAAAACTGGCTGTACAACTAGCCTAAGACTCCTTCTGAATTCAGTGTCTCTAATAAATCAATACGATTTAGATATTTTATTGTGTTTGCTGTATACTATTTGTGTGTGACTCATTTTCCAAAACTAAAAAAGTCAATTTTAAAATGTTGATGGGGAAAGAATATTAGGGGAAAAATATGCATTTATATCAAGAGCACTCTTTCTTGCATTTATAAATGACTATACTGCTCTCCCACAATATTATTTGACTATTAAGAATATAACTTCAGGGACTTTGTATTTAATTTCCAATATGTATACACTGTAGCTATTTTTTATGTTCTTGAAATTGAGTCAAAACCTATTGACCATCACATCTGTATTTTGAAAGCTGACAAATTGTGTTTGTTATAGTTGGTGGAAGGGCACTGAGCTCAAAGTTAGGAGATATGGTTGGGCTTTAGCCTTGCCTATGCTACCTGCTTCTTCAAGTCTTGGACAAAGCATTTAATCTCTCTGTCCCTGTGTTTACTGATCTATAAAATGTATCAGACTAAAATCTTTTCCAGGCTTACATTAATTCACGTGTAAAATGACACTGCATGATCTCATTCTAAATCTTGGCTTTGTGTTCTTTTGAAAGAAGTTTGCCACAAATGTTTCTCACTTTGCCTTAGCCCTTAAGTCTATTTCCACCACCCTCTTTGTTTTCATTTTTCCATAAACTAGTATTTTGAATAGACTTCTTTCTTTTTCCTTGTTCAAGATCTGTCTCTTCCCTTAACTCCCGCTTCTATCTTGTCTTCCTTTCTTTCCCTCTAGGACCTTACCCTTACCCTAACAAGGGAGGAGCTGTTTACTAAAATAAAAATGACAGAAGTCCACTTCTCTGTGTGTTGAGGAGCACCACCACCTATGCTTTGTCTCCATTCCTGAGAGAGAGCAGAATACAGAAGGCAGTTAGGTCCATGGGCTCTAGAGCCACACTGCCTGGGTGTGCATCTGGTCTCTGCTATGCAGGAGCTGTATGATCTTTGACCTTAGTTTCCCACTCCGCAAAATAGGAGAAACAGTGTTAACGAAACATTATTGTGAGGATTAAATGAATCAAAATAGATAAAGCTCCTAGGATAGTGCCTGGCTAGGAGAAATTGCTACATAAATGTTGGTGATTATTGCACCCCACTACATAAACCCTCATAAAATGGTAATCACTTCAGCACAGGGTAGAAGTGGAAAGGTAAAGCTGAGGCAGGGGAAGGTACGTGGGAGAGTGGAATGGTGTGTTCTTACAGTTCTGGGCCTTTTGCAACAACTCTTTATTCCCTACTTCCATCCTCCTGGGATGTAACTGTTAGGCAAAAGCATGATGAAGAGGAAGACTGGCCTTTCATTTAGTTTGCAGGAATGGCTACCTATGGCAACTTTTTCTTCAAGTAAATTATCTGTTTGAAATGTGATTTTTTTTTGTTTGTTTTCTTCCATAATTTAGAACTGCATGCCATAATTATTATACTCTAAGACATCAAAGAAAAAAGCCCAGGAATTGTCTTTTGGGCAGGCCTATTTATGTAATACTCCATTTGAGAAAAAGCACTGGAGAAAACTATTCTTAGCAAAGAATGTTAATTGATGAAAACATTTCTTTGCTAACGATCTAAGAGAAGCAATCTGTTCTTAGCTCTTTCAAACCACAAAACAGATTTAGCTATTCATGAACAAAAGCCAATTATTTATTTTCAATACTACCTTTAAAAAGTCTTTGTTTTTGATAATGGTTTTTTTCCTATTCTTCATCAAAGCAGGTTTTTAATGTATAACAGTTCTTTTAATAAGGAAAAGGCAGCCACATCTAACAAGATTCTAATTTGGGTGCAAAGTATATTTTCCACCTCAATATTTAACCTTACGATTTTTTTTAAAGGGGGTGTTTATTCATTTTGATTAAGGAGTCACATCGTATCTAATATTCTGTAGAACAAGCATAACAAATATGTCACATAAAAAATAAAAACGCAAGTAAAGATTTTGACTGGTAAGAAGCCAAAATTCTGTAGTATTTAGAAAATTATAATATTGCACATAACCGGTGAACATGGGAGAGATTGAATCTGGATAAATCAATGAATATATTACTCTTCCTCACCCTCTTCTGGGTTGGAGAGAAAACATGATACTCAACAGTTTTGGCAAAAAATTACTTAGAACATATACTTTTTCAGATCATAGATATTATGTTTTAACCTCAAAAAGAAATATATCAACAAAAGAAGGAATTAAAATTCCTAAGACATAGGATGTCACATAGCAAAGAATTTGCTTTTTAATAAAACATTTTAAGCATATTTTTATTTCAAATACTAACATAAGGGAAAATTGCATGTATATTTAAGAAATTGATATACAACAAATAACAACAACAAAAAACGAATGACCTGATTAAAAAATGGGCAGAGGAACTGAATAGACAGTTTTGCAAAGAAGACATACAAATGGCCAAACGTACATGAAAAGATGCTCAACATCACTAATCATCAGGAAAATGCAAATAAAAACTACAGCAAGCTATCTCCTCACACCTATTAGAATGGCCATCATCAAAAAGACAAGAGATAACAAGTGCTGGCAGTATGTGGGAAAAAAAAAAGAACTTTTGTACACTACTGGTGAGAATGTAAATTGGTGCAGCCACTATGAAGAATAGTATGGAGGTTCCTCAAGAAATTAAAAACAGAACTACCATATATCCAGCAATTCCACTTCTAGGTATATATCTGAAGAAATGAAATCCCTATCTTGGAAAAAATATCTACACTTGCCAATTTCATTGCAACAGTATTTGCAATAGACAAGACATGGAAACAACCTAAGTGTTTATCGATGCAGGAACGGATAAAGAAGATATGGTATATGTATACAATATGAAATTTTATTCATCCATAAAAAAGAAGGAAATTTTGCCGTTCATGATTTTGCTAAGTGAAATAAGTCAGACAGAGAAAGACAAATGCTGTATGATATCACTTATATGTGGACTCTAAAAAAAACCCAAACTCATAGATATAGAGGACAGATCGCTCAGTTGCCAGAGGAAGGGGTAAGTGAGAGTGGTCAAAATGGATGAAGGTGTTCAAAAGGTACAGACTTTCAGCTATAAGGTAAATAAGTACTGGGGATGTAACATACAGCATGGTGACTGAAGTTTAAAACAACGTATTGTATATTTGAAAGTTGCTTAGAGGGTAGATCTTGAAAGTTAACACACATGCACACACAGAATTTGTAACTATATGAGATGATAGATGTTAACTTATATTGTGGTAATCATTTCACCATCTATACATATATCAAAGCTTCATGCTGTATACCTGAAACAAATAAAATGTTATATGTCAATTATATCTCAACAAACCTGGAAAAATGGTAAATTTTATGTTATATATCTTTTACCACAATAAAAAATCATATTATCACTCCTACTAATAAAAAGAAGCTACAATTACATTGAAAAAAGAAAGAAATCAATAAACCTCTCAGGATATATAAGGCAACTAAATCTGAGCTTATTTTGCAACCTTTTAATTAGATATTTCTGATTTATTTTAGATTTTTTGGTGTGATACTTACTTTAGAAATGTTATGGTTAATATAATTCGTTCTGAGAATCTCTTAATTTTGCTTCTTATGTATTGTGCATTTAGATCTTCATAGTTCACTTTGGTAAGTTGACAGCTTTAGAAATGAAAATTTCATTTTTACAAAGACCCACAGAAAAGATGTTGAAAGTTGTCCTAGTTTGTCCAGACTTGAGACTCTGTGCTAATCCACTCACCTCTGGATTATAATAATACTCCAGATTCTGCTTCAGGCTCTCTTTCCATGAAATCATTGGTCTGTCTGCCTATATAGCATGTAGGGGGTGATTTTCTTTGTAAAGTGTGTTAGATTTACTTTTTAATAGACTATTGAACAGCTATCAGATAAAAACAACTCAGATATGAGCAGCCTGGAATAAGTTTCTGTTCTGGTTTTTTTTTTTTTTTTTTGCGGTACGCGGGCCTCCCACTGTTGTGGCCTCTCCCATTGCAGAGCACAGGCTCCGGACGCGCAGGCTCAGCGGCCATGGCTCACGGGCCCAGCCGCTCCACGGCATGTGGGATCTTCCCGGACCGGGGCACGAACCTGCGTCCCCTGCATTGGCAGGCGGACTCTCAACCACTGCACCACCAGGGAAGCCCTCTGGTTGTTTTAATTTGCACGATAATAGCTAACATTTACATAGCAATTACTGTGTGCCTGACACAGTTGTAAGCACGTCATATAATTTCATTTAGTCTCTATAAGAATGATATGAGGTAGGTATACTATTATTATCCTCACTTTATAGTAAATTATGGCACAGATAGTTACTTAAGTTGCCCAGAATTACTCAGCTACTAAGTGTCAGAGCTAGGATTTGAACCCTGGTTTTCTGCTTCTGGAGTCCATCATTATAAACAATATATTCGTGAAGGACTTAGAATTGAGTTTCTAATTTCCAAATTATTCAGTTTCCTGATGAATCTTTATCATCTTTCCTGTTTCACATTTTCTCTATCTTTTAATATTGAACATTAGGATAGAAATGAGGTGTATTACTTTAAAATCAACTTTATTGTGGTATAATTTACATAAAGCAAAGTGTACCTATTTCAAGCATAGTGTGATGAGTATTGACAAATCAGTCACCCATCTAAGCACCAACAGAATCATTTCCATCCCTTCAAAAATTTCCCTCACTGCCCCTTCTGAGGCAAGCATTGATCTGCTTTTGTCATTTTAGATTAGATTTATTTCACATAAATGGAATCATACAACAGGTAGTCTTTTGTGTCTGACTTCCTTCATCAGCAGAGTGATTTGAGACCAAGCCATACTGTGTGTATCATTAGTTTATTCCTTTTTATTGCTGAGTATTATTTCTTTTTATGTATATACTACAAATTGTTTATTCATCTACCTGTTGATGAACATTTGAGTTGTTTCAGTTTTTGGTTATTACAAGTAAGCTGCAATGAACATTTGTGTACAAGTCTTTGTGGAGTCATGTTTTGTTTCTCTTGGACTAGCTGGGCCTATGTTAGTTTTATGTTTAGCTGTTTAAAAAACTGCCAGTTTTCCAAAGTAGCTATACCATTTTACACCCCCAACAGCAGTGTATGAAGTTCCAGTTGCTCCACATTCTTGTCAACACTTGGTATTGTCAATACGGTTGACACTGAAGAGCAAGGGTTTGAACTGCAAGGATCCACTTATGTGTGGATTTTTTTCAGCTGTATATACTACTGCAGTACTATACTATCTGCAGTTGGTTGAATCCACAGATAGGGACCTTGGAGGGTCAACTCTAAGTTACACACAGGTTTTCAGCTATGTAGAGAGTTGGTGTCCCTGAGCCCTGCATTGTTCAGGGGTCAACTGTATGTTGAATTTTAGCCATTCTAATGTGTGTGAAGTGGTTTAAATATGCATTTCCCTGATAACTAAAGATGCTGAACGTTTTTTCCTGTGCTTATTGGGCATGTGTATATCTTTTATAAAACATCTGTTAAAATAATTTGCCTTTTTATTTTTTTACTATTTTATTTGTTTGGTTTTGGCTGTGTTGGGTCTTCGCTGCTGCATGCGGGCTTTCTCTAGTTGCAGAGAGTGAGGGCTACTTCATTGTGGTGCGCAGGCTTCTTATTGCGGTGGCTTCTCTTGCGGAGCATGCGCTCTAGGCACTTGGGCTTTAGTAGTTGTGGTTCATGGGCTCAGTAATTGTGGCTCACGGGCTCTAGAGCACAGGCTCAGTAGTTGTGGCACACGGGCTTAGTTGCTCCACGGCATGTGGGATCTTCCCAGAGCAGGGCTTGAACCCATGCCCCCTGCATCGGCAGGTGGATTCTTAACCACTGTGCCACCAGAGAAGTCCCTAATTTGCCTTTTTAAATTGGGTTGTTTGTCTTACTATTGATATATAAGTTCTTTATGTATTGTGAATACAAGTTCTTTGTCAGATATATATATCACAGATATTTTCTGCTAGTGTTTTGTTTGCAATTTAAGTTTCTGAAGATGTCTTTTGAAGAGGAAAAGTTTTAATGTTGATTAAGTTCACTGTGTCAATTTTTTCTTTTATAGTTTGTGCTTTACTATCTTATCTGAGAAACCTTTGCCTACTCCAAAGTGATGAAGCTTCTTCTCCAATGTTTTCTTCTAGAAGTTTTATTTATTTATTTTGCTATTATTGCTATTTTTTACTATTTTTATACAATTTTTAAAGATTACTTTCCGTTTACAGTTATTACAAAATATTGACTATATTCCCCATGTTGTACGATATATCCTTGAGCCTATCTTACACCAATAGTTTGTATCTCCCACTCCTCCACTTCTATACTGCCCCTCCCCCCTCCACATGGGTAACCACTAGTTTGTTCTCTATATATGTCTGTTTCTTTTTTGTTATATTCACTATCTTGTTGTATTTTTTAGATTCCACACATAAGTACCATCATACAGTATTTGTCTTTCTCTGTCTGACTTATTTTACTTAGCATAATGCCCTCCAAGTCCATCCATGTTGCTGCAAATGACAAAATTTCATTCTTTTTTATGGCTGAGTAGTATTCCATTGTGTATGTATACACCACATCTGTTTTATCCATTTATCTGTTGATGAAGATCTAGGTTGCTTCCATATCTTGGCAATTGTAAATAATGCTGCTATGAACACTGGGGTGCATGTATCTGTTTGAATTAGTGGGGGTTTTTTCTTCAGCTATATACCCAGGAGTGGAATTGCTGGGTCATATGGTAGTTCTATTTTTAGTTTTTTGAGAAACCTCCATAATGTTTTCCACAGTGACTGCACCAATTTACACTCCCACCAACAGTGTACAAGGGTTCCCTTTTCTCCGCATCCTTGCCAACATTTGTTATTTGTGTTCTTTTTGATGATGGCCATTCTGACAGGTGTAAGGTGATATCTCATTATGGTTTTGATTTACCTTTCCTAATGATTAGCAATGTTGAGCATCTTCTCATGTGCCTATTAGCCATCTGTAGTTCCTCTTTGGAAAAATGTCTATTCAGTTCTTCTGCCCATTTTTAAAATTGGGTTCTTTGGGGTTTTTTTAATCAATTAATTAATTAAAAAAATTTATTTTATAATGGAGCATAGTTGATTAACAATGTTGTGTTAGTTTCATGTCTACAGCTAAGTGATTCAGTTATACATGTATCTATTCTTTTTCAAATTATTTTCCCATTTAGGTTATTATAGAATATTGAGCAGAGTTCCCTGTGCTATGCAGTAGTTCCTTGTTGGGGGTTCTTTGTTTTTTTGTTGTTGTTCAGTTGTATGAGCTGTTTATATATGTTGGATATTAATCTCTTACTGGTCATATCATTTGCAAATATTTTCTCCCATTCAGTAGGTTGTCTTTTCTTTTTGTTGTTGGTTTCCTTTGCTGTGCAAAAACTTTTAAGTTTAATGAGGTCCCATTTGTTTATTTTTGCTTTTATTTCCGTTACTCTAGGAGAAGGATCCAAGAAAGATATTGCTGTGATTTATGTCAAAGACTGTTCTGCCTATGTTTTCCTCTAGGAGTTTTATAGTATCCAGTCTTACATTTAGGTCTTTAATCCATTTTTAGTTTATTTTTGTATATGGTGTTAGAGAATGTTCTAATTTCATTCTTTTACATGTAGCTGTCAGTTTTCCCAGCACCACTTATTGAAGAGACTTTTTCTCCAGTGTATGTTCTTGCCTCCTTTGTTGTAGCTTAATTGACCATAAGTGCGTGGGTTTATTTCCGGGCTTTATATCCTGTTCTATTGATCTTTGTGTCTGTTTCTGTGCCAGTACCATACTGTTTTGTTTACTGTAGCTTTGTAGTATAGTCTGAAATCAGGGAGTCTGATTCCTCCAGCTCTGTTCTCAAGATCGTTTTGGCTATTTGGGGTCTTTTGTGTTTCCATACAACATTTAACATTATTTGTTCTAGTTCTGTGAATAGGAATTTCATTGAATGTATGATTTTACTTGTTAATTTTTGTATATTGTATGAGGCAAGGTTTGACTTTCATTTATTTTTTAATACACATCCTGCACAATTTATTAAAAAGATCAGTCTTTCCTCATTGAATTATCAGCATACATTTGTCAAAATCAGCTGAACATAACACCACAGTAAGATATCACTTCACATCCAAGAGGATGGCTATTATTCAAAACAAAACAAAGCAAAAAACCAAACACACCAGAAAATAGCATGTGTTGACAAGGACATGGAAAAATTGGAATCCTTGTGCACTGCAGGTGGGAATGTAAAATAATGCAGCTGCTGTAGAAAATAGTACGTTAGTTTCTCAAAAAATTACATATAGAATTACCATATGATCCAGCAATTCCACTGCTAGGTATATACACCAAAGAGTTTTAAGCAGGGAGTTAAACATATTTGTATACCCACAGAATACAAATGTATTATGCATTCACAGAAGCATTATTCACAATAGTCAAAGATAGAAGCAACCGGAGTGTTCATTGATGAATGAATAAGCAAAATATGGTATGTACACAATGATTTATTATTTAGAAGAAAATTCTGATACAGCATGGATGAAGCTTAAAGACATGCTAAGTGAAATAAGCCAGTCACAAAAGGATAAATTCCACCTATATAAGGAACCTAGAGTAGTCAAATTTATAGAGACAGGAAGTATCATGGTGGTTTCTAAACACTGGAGACAGAGGACAATGGGGAATTGGTGTTTAATGGGGACAGTGTTACAGTTTGGGAAGATGAAAATTTGGTGATAGATGGTGGTAATAGTTGCACAACAATGTGAATGTACTTAATACCAGAGTTGGTTAAAATGGTACACTTTATGTTGTGTAAGTTTATCCACAATTTAAAAAAAATCAATTGACCATATTCGTGGGTTCTTTTTCTGGACTCTCTTCTGTTTCATTCATTATATGTCTATCCTTAAACCAATACTACATTGTCTTGATAATTATACCTTTTCTAGTAAGTCTATAGATATGATAGTGTAAGTTATTCAACTTTATTTTTCTTTTTCAAAAGTAATTTGGCTATTCTAAGTCTTCTGCCTTTCTGGATAAATTTTAAAGGCAGCTTGTCAATTTCTACTTTTAAAAAAACAACTGGGAGGAGCTTCAAGATGGCGGAAGAATAAGACGTGGCGATCACCTTCCTCCCCACAGATACATCAGAAATATATCTACATGTGGAGCTGCTCCTACAGAGCACCTACTGAATGCTGCCAGAAGACCTCAGACCTCCCAAAAGGCAAGAAACTCCCCCACGTACCTGGGTAGGGCAAAACAAAAGAGAATAAACAGAGACAAAAGAATAGGGATGGAACCTGCACCAGTGGGAGGGAGCTGTGAAGGAGGAAAGGTTTCCACACACTGGGAAGCCCCTTTGCGGGCGGAGACTGCGGATGGCGGAGAGGGGATCCTTCTGAGCCGCGGAGGAGATTGCAGCCACAGGGGTGCGGAAGGCAAAGCGGAGAGATTCCCACACAGAGGATCAGTGCTGACCAGCACTCACCAGCCCGAGAGGCTTCTCTGCTCACCCGCCGGGGCAGAGGGGGTGGCTGGGAGCTGAGGCTTGGGCTTCTGTCGGATCGCAGGAAGAGGACTGGGTTTGGCGGCGTGAACACTGCCTGAAGGGGGCTGCTGTGCCACAGCTAGCCGGGAGGGAAGCCGGGAAAAGGTCAGGAGCTGCCAAAGAGGCAAGAGACTTTTTCTTGCCTCTTTGTTTCCTGGTGCACGAGGACAGGGGATTAAGAACGCCACTTACAGGAGCTCCAGAGACGGGCGCGAGCCGCGGCTGATAGCATGGACCCCAGAGACGGGCATGAGACGCTAAGACTGCTGCTGCCGGCCACCTTCAAGCCCATGAGCAAACACAGGTCACTCTCCACACCTCCCCTCCTGGGAGCCTGTGCAGCCTACCACTGCCAGGGTCCTGTGATCCAGGGACAACTTCCCCAGGAGAACACACAGCACGCCTCCGGCTGGTGCAATATCACACCAGCCTCTCCTGCCGCAGGCTCGCCCTGCATCCGTACCCCTCCCTCCCCACAGCCTGAGTGAGCCAGAGCCCCCGAATCAGCTGCTCCTTTAACCCTGTCCTGTATGAGCGAAGAACAGATGCCCTCAGGTGACCTACACGCAGAGGCGGGTCCAAATCCAAAGCTAAACCCCAGAGCTGTGCAAACAAAGAAGAGAAAAGGAAATCTCTCCCAGCAGCCTCAGGAGTAGCGGATTAAAGCTCCACCATCAACTTGATGTACCCTGCATTTGTGGAATACCTGAATAGACAACGAATCATCCCAAATTGAGGAGGTGGACTTTGGGAGCAGCAATATATTATTTTTTTCCCCTTTTCCTCTTTTTGTGAATGTCTATATGTATACTTCTGTGAGTGATTTTGTCTATATAGCCTTGCTTTCAGCATTTGTCCTAGGTTTCTCTCAATACGTTTTTTTTTTTTTTTACTTTTTAAAATTTTTTCTTAATAACTATATTTTAATTTTAATAACTTTATTTTATCCTCTTTCTTTCTTCCTTTCTTTCCTTCCTTCTTTCTTTCATCTTTTCTTTCCTCCTTTTCTTCTTTCTTTCTATTTTTTCTCCCTTTTATTCTGAGCCGTGTGGTTGAAAGGCTCTTGGTTCTCCAGCCAGGAGTCAGGACTGTGCCTCTGATGTGGGAGAGCCAACTTCAGGACACTGGTCCACAGGAGACCTCCCAGCTCCATGTAATATCAAACGGCGAAAATCTCCCAGAGATCTCCATCTCAATGCCAAGACCCAGCTTCACTCAACGACCACCAGGCTACAGTTCTGGACACACTATGCCAAACAACTAGCAAGACAGGAACACAGCCCTATCCAATAGCAGAGAGGCTGCCTAAAATCATAATAAGTCCACAGACACTCCAAAACACACCACCAGACGTGGACCTGCCCACCAGAAAGACAAGATCCAGCCTCATCCACCAGAACACAGGCACTAGTCCCCTCCACCAGGAAACCTACACAACCCACTGAACCAACCTTAGCCACTGGGGACAGACACAGGCACTAGTCCCCTCCACCAGGAAACCTACACAACCCACTGAACCAACCTTAGCCACTGGGGACAGACACCAAATACAAAGGGAACTAGGAACCTGCAGCCTGTGAAAAGGAGACCCCAAACACAGTAAGATAAGCAAAATGAGAAGACAGAAAAAAACAGCAGATGAAGGAGCAAGATAAAAACCCAACAGACCTAACAAATGAAGAGTAAATAGGCAGTCTACCTGAAAAAGAATTCAGAATAATGATAGTAGAGATGATCCAAATCTTGGAAATACAATAGAGAAAATACAAGAAACGTTTAACAAGGACCTAGAAGAACTAAAGATGAAACAAACAATGATGAACAACACAATAAATGAAATTTAAAATTCTCTAGAAGGGATCAATAGCAGAATAACTGAGGCAAAAGAACGGATAAGTGACCTGGAAGATAAAATAGTGGAAATAACTACTGCAGAGCAGAATAAAGAAAAAAGAATGAAAAGAACTGAGGACAGTCTCAGAGACCTCTGGGAAAACATTAAACGCACCAACATTCGAATTATAGGGGTCCCAGAAGAAGAAGAGAGGAAGGGATTGAGAAAATATTTGAAGAGATTATAGTTGAAAACTTCCCTAATATGGGAAAGGAAATAGTTAAACAAGTCCAGTAAGCACAGAGAGTCCCATACAGGATAAATCCAAGGAGAAACACGCCAAGACACATATTAATCAAACTGTCAAAAATTAAATACAAAGAAAACATATTAAAAGCAGCAAGGGAAAAACAACAAATAACACACAAGGGAATCCCCATAACATTAACAGCTGATCTTTCAGCAGAAGCTCTGCGAGCCAGAAGGGACTGGCAGGACATATCTAAAGTGATGAAGGAGAAAAGCCTGCAACCAAGATTACTCTACCCAGCAAGGATCTCATTCAGATTTGATGGAGAAATTAAGACCTTTACAGACAAGCAAAAGCTGAGAGAGTTCAGCACCACCAAACCAGCTTTACAACAAATGCTAAAGGATCTTCTCTAGGCAAGAAACACAAGAGAAGGAAAAGACCTACAATAACAAACCCAAAACAATTAAGAAAATGGGAATAGGAACATACATATCGATAATTACCTTAAATGTAAATGGATTAAATCCTCCCACCAAAAGACACAGACTGGCTGAATGGATACAAAAACAAGACCCATATATATGCTGTCTACAAGAGACCCACTTCAGACCTAGAGACACATACAGACTGAAAGTGAGGGGATGGAAAAAGATATTCCATGCAAATTGAAACCAAAAGAAAGCTGGAGTAGCAATTCTCCTATCAGACTAAATAGACTTTAAAATAAAGACTATTAGAAGAGACAAAGGACACTACATAATGATCAAGGGATTGATCCAAGAAGAAGATATAACAATTGTAAATATGCACCCAACATAGGAGCACCTCAATACATAAGGCAAATAATAACAGCCATAAAAGGGGAAATTGACAGTAACACATTCATAGTAGGGGACTTTAACACCCCACTTTCACCAATGGACAGATCATCCAAAATGAAAATAAAGAAAGAAACACCAGCTTTAAGTGATACATCAAACATGATGGGCTTAATTGATATTTATAGGACATTCCATCCAAAAACAACAGAATACACATTTTTCTCCAGTGCTCATGGAACATTCTCCAGGATAGATCATATCTTCGGTCACAAATCAAGCCTTGGTAAATTTAAGAAATGAAATTGTGTCAAGTATCTTTTCTGACCACAAGGCTATGAGACTAGATATCAATTACAGGAAAAGATCTGTAAAAACTACAAACACATGGAGGCTAAACAATACACTACTTAATAATGAAGTGATCACGGAAGAAATCAAAGAGGAAATCAAAAAATACCTAGAAACAAATGACAATGAAGACACGATGACCCCAAACCTATGGGATGCAGCAAAAGCAGTTCTAAGAGGGAAGTTTATAGCAATACAATCCTACTTAAGAAACAGGAGACATCTCGAATAAACAACCTAACCTTGCACCTAAAGCAATTAGAGAAAGAAGAACAAAAATACCCCGAAGTTAGCAGAAGGAAAGAAATCGTAAAGATCAGATCAGAAATAAATGAAATGAAAGAAGCGAGAGCAAAGATCAATAAAACTAAAAGCTTTTTCTTTGAGAAGATAAAGAAAATGGATAAACCATTAGCCAGTTCATCAAGAAAATAAGGGAGAAGACTGAAATCAATAGAATTGGAAATGAAAAAGGAGAAGTTACAACTGACACTGCAGAAATACAAAAGACCATGAGAGATTACTACAATCAACTCTATGCCAACAATTTGGACAACCTGGAAGAAATGGACAAATTCTTAGAAATGCACAATGTGCCGAGACTGAACCAGGAAAAAATAGAAAATATGAACAGAATAATCACAAGCACTGAAATTGAAACTGTGATAAAAAAAATCTTCCAACAAACAAAAGCCCAGGACCAGATGGCTTCACAGGTGATTTCTATCAAACATTTAGAGAAGAGCTAACACCTATCCTTCTCAAACTCTTCCAAAATATAGCAGAGAGAGGAACACTCCCAAACTCATTCTACGAGGCCACCTCACCCTGATAACAAAACCAGACAAAGATGTCACAAAGAAAGAACACTACAGGCCAATATCACTGATGAACATAGATGCAAAAATCCTCAACAAAATACTAGCAAACAGAATCCAACAGCACATTAAAAGGATCATACAACATGATCAAGTGAGGTTTATTCTAGGAATTCAAGGATTCTTCAATATACGCAAATCAATCGATGTAATACACCATACTAACAAACTGAAGGAGAAAAATGATATGATTCTCTCAATCGATGCAGAGAAATCTTTCGACAAAATTCAACAGCCATTTATGATAAAAACCCTGCAGAAAGTAGGCATAGAGGGAACTTTCCTCAACATAATAAAGGCCATATATGACAAACCCACAGCCAACATCGTCCTCAATGGTGAAAAACTGAAAGCATTCCCACTAAGATTAGGAACAAGACAAGGTTGCCCCCTGTCACCACTGTAATTCAACATAGTTTTGGAAGTTTTAGCCACAGCAATCAGAGAAGAAAAAGAAATAAAAGGAATCCAAATTGGAAAAGAAGGAGTAAAGCTGTCACTGTTTGCAGATGACATGATACTATACATAGAGAATCCTAAAGATGCTACCAGAAAACTTCTAGAGCTAATCAATGAATTTGGTAAAGTAGCAGGATACAAAGTTAATGCACAGAAATCTCTGGCATTCCTATACACTAATGATGAAAAATCTGAAAGTGAAATCAAGAAAACACTCCCATTTACCACTGCAACAAAAAGAATAAAATATCTAGGAATAACCCTACCTAAGGAGACAAAAGACCTGTATGCAGAAAATTATAAGACACTGATGAAAGAAATTAAAGATGATACAAATAGATGGAGAGATATACCATGTTCTTGGATTGGAAGAATCAACATTGTGAAAATGACTCTACTACCCAAAGCAATCTACAGATTCAGTGCAATCTCTATCAAATTACCACTGGCATTTTTCACAGAACTAGAACAAAAATTTCACAATTTGTATGTAAACACAAAAGACCCCAAATTGCCAAAGCAATCTTGAGAATGAAAAACGGAGCTGGAGGAATCAGGCTCCTGACTTCAGACTACCCTACAAAGCTACAGTAATCAAGACAGTATGGTAGTGGCACAAAAACAGAAAGATAGATCAATGGAACAGGATAGAAAGCCCACAGATAAACCCACGCACATATGGTCACCTTATCTTTGATGAAGGAGGCAAGAATATACAGTGGAGGAAAGACAGCCTCTTCCTTGAGTGGTGCTGGGAAAACTGGACAGGTACATGTAAAAGTATGAAATTAGAACACTCCCTAACTCCATACACAAAAATAAACTCAAAATGGATTAAAGACCTAAATGTAAGGCCAGAAACTATCAAACTCTTAGAGGAAAACATAGGCACAACACTCTATGACATAAATCACAGCAAGATCCTTTCTGACCCACCTCCTAGAGAAATGGAAATAAAACCAAAAATAAACGAATGGGACCTAATGAAACTTAAAAGCTTTTGCACAACAAAGGAAACCATAAACAAGACAAAAAGACAACCCTCAGAATGGGAGAAAATATTTGCAAATGAGGCAACTGACAAAGGATCAATCTCCAAAATTTACAAGCAGCTCATGCAGCTCAATATCAAACAAACAACCCAATCCAAAAATGGGCAGAAGACATAAATAGACATTTCTCCAAAGGAAATATACAGATTGCCAACAAACACATTAAAGAATGCTCAACATCATTAATCATTAGAGAAATGCAAATCAAAACTACAATGAGATATCATCTCACACCAGTCAGAATGGCCATCATCAAAAAATCTAGAAACAATAAATGCTGGAGAGGGTGTGGAGAAAAGGGAACCCTCTTGCACTGTTGGTGGGAATGTAAATTGATACAGCCACTGTGGAGAACAGTATGGAGGTTCCTTAAAAAACTACAAATAGAACTACCATATGACCCAGCAATCCCACTACTGGGCATATACCCTGAGAAAACCATAATTCAAAGAGTCATGTACCAAAATGTTCATTGCAGCTCTATTTACAATAGCCAGCAGATGGAAACAACCTAAGTGTCCATCGTCGGATGAATGGATAAAGAAGATGTGGCACATATATACAATGGAATATTACTCAGCCATGAAAAGAAACGAAATTGAGTTATTTGTAGTCAGGTGGATGGACCTAGAGTCTGTCATACAGAGTGAAGTAAGTCAGCAAGAGAAAAACAAATACCATAGGCTAACACATATATATGGAATCTAAGAAAAAAAAAAAGGTCATGAAGAACCTAGGGGCAAGACGGGAATAAAGACACAGACCTACTAGAGAATGGACTTGAGGATATGGGGAGGGGGAAGGGTAAGCTGTGACAAAGTGAGAGAGTGGCATTGACATATATACACTATCCCACGTAAAATAAATAGCTAGTGCGAAGCAGCTGCATAGCACAGGGAGATCAGCTCGGTGCTTTGTGACCACCTAGACGGGTGGCATAGGGAGGGTGGGAGGGAGGGAGACGCAAGAGGGAAGAGATATGGGAACATATGTATATGTATAAGTGATTTACTTTGTTATAAAGCAGAAACTAACACACCATTGTAAAGCAATTATACTTCAATAAAGATGTTAAACAAAACAAACAAACAAAAAAACAACAACTGGGAAGTTGATTGGGATGGCACTGACTCTTTATATTACTATGGGGAGAACTGACAATAACATCAAGGTTTTGACCCATGAGCATGGTGTATCTTTCCTTTTACTTAGATCTGTAATGTCTATTGGGAAAATTTGCCGATTTTAATGTAGAGATCTTAATGCATATTGTTATGATTCCTAAGGATTTTATAGTTTTGATACTATTGTAAATGGTGTTTCTTATTTCTTTTTCCAGATGTTCATTGCCAACATTTAGAAATACAAATGAATATGATATATTGTCCTTATATCCTGTGACCATGCTAAACTCTCATATTAGCTTCAGTAACTTAAAAATTTTTCTTAGTGATCCATTAGTATTTTCCATGGATACAGTGTGCTGTCTTTGAATAAAGACAGTGTTAGTTTATATTAGTGTGTGTGTATGTGCTTATGTGTTGGATGTTCTTGGCTCCTTCTTTCTTAAAAGATTGTCTTCCACTGGCTTCTGGAATACATGCTAATCTGATTTTCCTCCTTCTTCTCTTGCCATTCTTTTAATACTCATTTTCAGGTTCATCATCCTCTACCTGGGCATTATATCTTGGAATTTTTCAAGGCTTAGTTTAAATCCCTTTTTCTTTTTCTTTTCTTTCTCTGGGAAATCTCACCTATAACATTAAAGGTCACCAAGGACCTTCAACCCTCTCTCCCCAGCCTAGACCTCTCTTACATACTCTAGACCCTTCTGCCTTCTTGGATGTCTCTGAGGCAACTCAAAGTCCAGTTAATAAAATTGTGGTCTTCTCACCTGCCCAGACACCAGCCTCCAAACCTGGCCCTTTTCCAGTGTCTCATACGTCAGTGAATTATACCTTCACCCTATCCAGTTGTGCTGGTAAAAAATAGGGAGAGTCTTGGACATTTTCCTGTCCCCTTTCCTGTGCCATCCCTAACTATGCCTCTCTATGTATTCTCTCCATCAGGAAGTCCTGTCAGTTTTACCTCTTAAAATTTTTGGCCTCCATCCATTTATCACTATTGCCACTGAATTAGCCCAAGCTAAATATCACCTCTCATCTGACCTACTAAAACAGTCTCTTAACTGACCTCTATATATGCCTTCTAATTTTCCACCGCAATCTGTTCTCAATACCTCAGGCTAAAGTGATCTTCCAAAATGCAGATCAAAGCATGTCACCTGCTTTCTTAAATCTCCTCAGTGGATTCTCATTGATTTTAAGATAAAGACCCTAACCCTAAACAAAGTCTCAAAGGCTCTACATGTTTTGGACCTTGCCTACCTCTCTTTTAATGACACCACAATACCCCTCACTATGTTCTCCAGCCACACTGGCTTTCTTTCAGCTCTTGGAAGTTGTTAGCTTCTTTCTTGCCGTAGAGAACCTCAGCATATGCAATTAACTCTGTTTGGAATGTCCTTTCCCACCTTCAAATCATACCCTTCTCCAGGTTAATCCTTATTTATAGATTTCGGCTCATGTCACCTCTTCAAGAAAGCCTTTCTTTCTCTTTTTTTTCTTTTTTTACATCTTTATTGGAGTATAATTGCTTTACAATGGTGTGCTAGTTTCTGCTTTATAACAAAGTGAATCAGTTATACATATACATACGTTCCCATATCTCTTCCCTCTTGCATCTCCCTCCCTCCCCCCCCCCCTATCCCCCCCCTCTATGTGGTCACAGAGCACCGAGCTGGTCTCCCTGTGCTATGCGGCTGCTTCCCACTACCTATCTAGTTTACGTTTGGTAGTGTATATATGTCCATGCCACTCTCTCGCTTTGTCACAGCTTACCCTTCCCCCTCCCCATACCCTCAAGTCCATTCTCTAGTAGGTCTGTGTCTTTATTCCTGTCTTACCCCTGGGTTCTTCATGACATTTTTTTTCTTAAATTCCATATATATGTGTTAGCATAAGACTTTCTTTCTCTTAAAACATGAACTTTGCATATAATTGTATAAAACTAATTATGTCACAGCCAGTTTGTTCCCAGGGGAAATAAGCTTCATGTCCTCAGCCCTAGGTACTACAAAAGTATTTGTTCAGCAAATGAATGATTGAGTTAGTGATTGCCTTTTTATTTTTATAGAATCATGAGCATGATAGATCCTAAATGAAAATTTATTGACCACTTTATGAATTATTGCCTAATGTGCATCATTTCATGTATTCGGAATGATAGTTTATTTATAGCCTTTTAAAAATTAGTTCATATTTCATTGAAAATAATAGCATAGGGAGTTCCCTGGTGGCCTAGTGATTGGTATTCCGAGTTTTCAGTGCCATGGCCTGGGTTTGATCTCTGGTTGGGGAACTGAGATCCGGCAAACCACTTGGCGTGCCCCCATCCCCACGAAAAAAATAGCAAAAAAGAATTTAATTTCATATTAACTTTCATTATGAAGGCAAATTTTGTTTTAATATAGTGAAAAAATTTACCTCCTAGCTGCTGTTTGCCATTTTCTTTCCAGGGGAAAAATGGCCTACTTTCAAAATATTTCAGTCAGTTTTCAACCGTACAGATTGTGTATTTTACAAATACAGTGATCATATCCAGTTTCTAGAGAGGGTAACGGGCTTGTGGAGGTAGTTCTGACCTCTCTCCCATCTCACACACATACTCCCAAGCACCGTAGCCTTACATTACCAGCACATCTTCATTCTCCGCCTTAGCTGCCATTTATTTTCTCATATGTGCTGAATCCCATATTTAGTGCTTTAGAGTACGGTGAATTTTCAAAATAAGTATTAGTAATAATGCAAAACATGTATTACTGATCCTGTTTTACAAACTAAAAATTGAGGCCCAGAGAAATTAAGTGAATTGCTCAAAGCCATAGTTAGTAGTGCCAGATCCAGGATTCACGAAGTTCCAAATGCTTTACCCTCTCTGCTACAATTCCTGAGTCTACCATGGAAAATTGAGAGTTGACTTCAAATTTGTCTGTTCCTTGGACTTTATGGCATCAAATTCAGTTAAATGGTTTCTTTAAACTTCTATGACTCATTCTTAATGTCACCTTTCTACAGTAATTAAATTTCCATCGAGCTATTTCATGACTTTATTATTAGGGCTTGTGATTTTCAGTTCTTTGGAAATCAACAGGGCTATTTTGATACTTGCTTGTTTCCCAGTATTAAAAGCTAAGTAATTTAAGCCTTTTTGCTCAGTTAGTTAGAACATGATCTTGGTATTGATCAGCATACAATTCTATTGACCTTCCATAGAAAAACCCAGCCCAAAGCTAAAACCAGTTCTACTTCTGGCTTACATTTGGGTTATTATTGTCTGAAATTGTGAAAAACAACATACAGAACCAACTTTATGTTCTGCTTCTATATAACTCTGAAAAAAAATAAGAAATAATTTTTATAACTCACTCTTCTAAAAGTTAATGTTTTCTCTTAGGGTGCATCTATTCATTTGCTAACTCATCTGTTCATGTAAAAAGCATTTACTGAGTGCTTCCTCCATGCCAGGCATCATTCTAGGGGATACAGTTATACACAAGACAGATGAAATGCTTGCCCCATAGAGATTCTATTCTAGTGGGGAGAAATGGACAACCAAACAATGAAATAGTGATAACTTCTGATGAGTAAATACACAGGATATTCTGATATAGAGGGTTGAAGATGGTAGGGGCGGGAGCTTAATTTGGACAGGATGAATACGTAAAGTCTTTTGGTAGAGGTGACCTTTGAATCAAGACCTCAACTATAAGGAACCAGCCATCTGAAAAGCTGTAAGAACTACTTTCCAAGCCAGACCTAGAGGCAGGAATGACCTTGGGAGATCCCAGGAAGGTGTTGCTGGAACATAGTGTATAAATCTGGAAAAGGAGGCAGGGGTCAGATCTTAAGGATTTCAAATAAACTTAAAGTTACCATCAGATTCTTCTGAAGTAACATTATTGATATTATTACATTCGCCTTAGAATTACCTTTATCACCCTGGCACTATTTATTACTTATGCCCCAGAAAGAAACATTATATCATAAAATTTTAAGAATTTAAAGGTTCCTTAAAATTAGGTAGTCCAACCCCTTCATCTTATAGATAAAGCAATTTTAGCCCAGAAAAGTTAAGTGACTTGTAACAGGTAACTCAGCAAGCCTGGGCAGGCTAGGATTTGAGCTCAAGCTTCAGTATTGCAGAGTCCAGTGTTTTTTTCAAGAAAAGAACACTCCTAAAAAGAACAATTGTTTTAAAAAGAACATTAAAACAATTTTTAAAATTTATGGCATTTCTGTGGCTCTCCTGTTTTCCATTAGGTTTTTAAAAAAATAATAGATTACTATAACTTATTATTACCAGCATTTAGGTATATAATTGATTTGGATTGTACACTTTTTAAAAATCATTCGTCAGATTCGTATAACTATCAAAGCAGAATAATACAGATATTGACTTAGTATCTTTCATTTCACTTTCACTGTACCATCTTTCATTTCACTTTCACTGTACCGTCTGCATAGGTTCTTAACCTGGTGTTCTTACACTCCAAGGGCTGCACAAATGGGCTTTGAGGTTCTTTCTGCTAACCCTCTGAAAGGTGCACAACATTTAACATACTTGTGAATATCATTTTGCGTCCTCCAAGAACCAGACATCAAGACAGGATTAGACAAGCTCAAATATGGAGAAATCCCTGTGAAAGATAAAGGAGAGGGAGCAGGAATAGGTAGCAATGAGACCACAATGCAGGTCTGACATCTGTGAGGGGAAAAAGGGAAGGAAGCATTGGGTAGAACATCTCAAACTGCAGTACAGTTCCAAGAAAGGTCAGCCAGGCTGATGGGGAGTCCCAAGGACAAGTTGCTTGTTGGAAGCATCCTATGTCAGGCAGAAAGGCACTGGCACTAGTATCCCTGCCATACTCGGTTGTTGGTTCCAAGCAACCCCAGGGGAAGTGAGGTTTTGCTGTGAACACTGTCTTTAGATCCAAGGGTACAGTAGCTGGGGCTGTGCATCAACTCTGCTCCTGGCAGGAGTTCTCTGGAAGGAGATATGAGCAGTGCACTTACAGGGCCATCACACTATACTTATGTGCATTCCTTTGGGGAAAGTATCTGTGGCTTTTGTCATATTTACAACATGGTTGGTTCTGACACGTAAGTCGTTGAGTTGTAGCCCTCAGGAACCAAAGTATTAATACCAATTTATTGCCAAAAGTCAATAAACAGGAGTCATTCACCAAACCATTGAAAATTTTGGCATTGTTTCCATTATTTCTTCATGAGTAGCAGAGACATTCATATTTTTCATATTTATATTTATCACAATGAAAACAAGTAGTGTCAGAATGCTGGTGGGAGGGTTACATGATAGGGTGTGTACATACTTATTTTTCCTCAGGGGAAGCACTAAAGATTCAGAGCATGGATAATGGAGACAATTCCTGGGTTCATACTGTGATTCTGCCACTGATAAGCTGCTTGACCATAGGTAAATTATTCCCCTGTCTGTGCCTCAGATTCATCATTTCTAACATGGACAAAATAATTAATAGTGCCTGCATCCTTGGATTGTGGGGAGGATCCAGTGAGATGACTTCCAGAAAGCTCCTCACACTGTGCCTGGCACGTAATATCCCCGTGGTGACAGGCTTCTGCACGCTGAGCACTGTAGCCATCGAAAATGTGAACGTAGGGCATGAATGATTGGATGAATCTCTGATCCTTCAAGCTGCAGGAGGACCCTTTGAGGAGTCGGCTCCTCTAACACATTTGAAAATTATTCAGTGAAAAAGCAGTGTCTCTGGGTTGGTAGGATTTGAGGAGATATTAATTTTTTTTTCTTTGTGCTTATTTGTTTTTTTAATTGAAAAAAATGTTTTTGCATTACATTTTCAATTTTATGCCCAATTCTTTAACGCATCTGCTTTTTAAAAAAATTATTATTGAAGTAAAAGTTTTCAAACTTGCTTAGGAGAGCTTGACTGCTCTTGAATCACTTTCTGTTTGGGTGATGCTGCCTTTCCTCCTTTAATAACTTCCTTAATTTCTCTCAGCCTATTTTTTCTGTAATTCTTTAACTCCCTATCTCCTTAGCATACCCACTTTTCATTATTCCTGGTCTAAACATTTTTAATAAAGCAGATATGATATAAGGTTAAATGAGCATTTGAAAAGTTAAATGAGCGTTCACAAATTATTTAGTCCAGTAGTTGGCAAACTAGCCCAAGGACCAAATCTGGCCAGCAGACTGTTTGTATAAATAAAGTTTTATTGTAACCATGCTTTTTAGATTAAATATTGTCTATGGTTGCTTTCATGCTACACAATGGAATTGAATAGCTACAACAGAGACTGTATGGTATGCAAAGGATAACATATCTACTATCTGACTTCTTACAGGAAAGTTTGGCAACCCTTGATTTAGTTGACCCAAAATTTTTAAAATCAGGAAAAAAAAATTTTTTTAAATCTAAAACAGGATGACTTCTTGAGGGTAGGAATTGTACTTTACTCATCACTTTATCCTCAGTAGCTAGCCTAGAGCCAGGCTTATAGTAGATAATAAACAAATATTTGTGGAATTGAATTGATTACATTAATTTAAAAAGTTAAATACTTAAAATTAAAAAGAAATTTCCTCCTAGTATGTTTTTATTAAAGTTGGCACTGGAGAGTAAACTAGCTGGGCTAGCCCATTAGAGTGACCATTATAAATAATCTCCCTGGTGTGATGTGTAATACATTAGAAAAACATTCCTTTTGTGAAAAAAATTATTAGTTTAATGGAATCATATGTTTGAGAGAGCATACTTGACCCCCTGCTTCTTCTTTTAACATTTTGCTTTTTATGCTAAGATTCCTTGAATAACTTCTTAATACTTTAGGCATGATCATTCATCAAATTCCAAGACTCACATGCATGAAGCTCTCCAAATATTTTCAGTAGGTGTATTGTAATACCTGGTTTGGAAAAATTGTTTGAGTAGAAAAACCTTTGTATGTATCTGGTTACAGATGTATTACAAAATTAATTTTAATGCTTGTTGTATTGCTATAAAGATCAAAATGTTCTAAACTATTATAGTTTATTAGTTATTTACATTCAAAATTTCACAAAGAAAGGAATCTAATTTTAAGAATTGATACTTTTTATAAATCAGGGCATGGGTTTCTGGCTTTCCTTCTGTTAGTCCATTCATTTTTCTGTGATGAACAAGGATATTAATTAATAACAATTTTGGAAATTTTTCATAAAATGATTCTTATTGATAGGAATCACCTGTGACACTTGTTTAAAAAAGTTCTGGGGGGAAAGGATGAATAGGCATAGCACAGAGGATTTGAGAGGCAGTGAGACTACCCTGTCTGATACTATGGTGGATACGTGTCATTATACATTTGCCCACAGCCATAGAATGTCCAACACCAAGAGTGAACCTTAATGTAACTGTGGACTTTGGGTCATACTGATGTATCAAATGTAGGTTCATCAGTAGTAATGAGTGTACCACTCTGGTGGAGGATGTTGATAACAGGTGTGCATGTGTGGCACAGGGGGTACATGGGAAATCTCTGTGCTTTTCTCTGAAGTTTACTGTGAACCTAATACTGCTCTAAAAAAATAAAATCTTAAATAAAAAGTAATTTTAAAATGCCTAGGCCTCCCTAAGTTCCCATTCAGTATTTGTGGGGTGGGGCCCAGGACTCTTTTTTTTAATATAAATACCCCCAAGTGATTCACATCATCAGAGAAGTTTTAGGAAATGCTACTTTAAAAAATACCTTCACATTTTCTTGATCATATATGAAACGATTTGAGTAAGCTTGAAAAACTTACCTGGTCCTATAATATACTCCCACCAATGATGAGATCATTTTAATACATAGAATTTAATATTTGCACTTTAAAAAGCTAAATATTAGATAATTTATCAATTAATGAGGTTCTTTTGATATTTCAGTCACTGACTCTTCTTTAGTATTTTAAGCTTATTTGGGTCAGAGATTCCCCCTGAGAAGTTGATGAAATCTGTGTAATCTCTCCCCAGGAAAGTTAACACAAAAACTTTTTGCATATAATTACAAGGTTTCGACTTACCCTGACATATAATAATGGACTCCAACCATGGACCAGTTTAAGAAATATTCTTCAGTTGGACCCCCTTTGTTTTTAATTTTGCTCTCTATATAGTGTCTTTACCCTTCATATTTTTTTCTGTCAGATGCTATACAACCAAAAATTTAATAACTGTGTCAGTATCCTGACTGTATGTATCTCTCTTTTCAGTTAAATAGGACATATATTGTCACTGTACCTCTTTTGCTTAATATGTCCTTTTAAAAAAAAGAAAAAGCGGGCTTCCCTGGTGGCGCAATGGTTGGAGGTCCGCCTGCTGATGCAGGGGACATGGGTTCGTGACCCGGTCCGGGAGGATCCCACGTGCTGCGGAGCGGCTGGGCCGGTGAGCCGTCGCCGCTGGGCCTGCGCGTCCGGAGCCTGTGCTCCGCGACGGGAGGGGCCCCAGTGGTGGGAGGCCCGCGTACCGCAAAAAAAAGAAAAAAAGAAAAAGAAAAACTCATGGATTTTGATACATCTGGGGGGGGGGATGCTATTTATGGAAAGGAAGTTGACAGTTTGTTGGTGGAATAATAGAGGGACAGTTGCCTTGAGACTGTGACTCCTGATAGAAGTGTGATGGAAGGTGAAGGTGCCTAGAGAAGGAGCTGAGGGGACCAGAAGCCAGCAATGAAAAGCAGAGGGCAGACCGCAGTCAAAGGGTGAGTTCAGAGGAAGCTGGCAGCGCAGGCCCTTGTTTCCTCCCTGGTTTTAGAAATGGGAATTCAGTGAAGGATGCAAACAGCTTGGGTGGCAGATGGCTTCGGAGGGAACAGTTTCAATCCAAATTTGAGCATTGTATCGAAAGCTCAGGCAGAAAGAACCTTGTTTTCTTTAAGGTTTTAGGGATGAGGTCGGGCCAGTGGGGAGAGAGAGAAATATTGAGTGGGAAAGAGAGGGAAGAAAAAGGGAGAGAGAGAGAAGTGAGACAGAGAGGAAACCAGAGACAGAAGGAGGGAGAAGTTCAGGAAAGAAACCATACTTGTATTCATCTAGACAAAACTGGGCTCGTTGATTGCACTGGAAATGTAATCTGCCTACCTGGCTGTAACGTCAAGAGCATGTACTTAAAAATGATTTCCTGGAAATGTATATTGTAGTGTTTTATGCCTCACTGTGAGGGGAAGAATATCAGAGAATACAAGAGGGCCGGTCTCTTACCTGTCTACCCAAATTGTGGCTTGGGGCTCACACTAGCCCACAGGACACTTGTGTGAATTAGAAACAGGCAGATGCAGCCCCACACCAGGGCATGTGGCTTAGTAAGCAGAGCATAGCTGAGATTTCAGCCCCATTTCTCTCCATTGCCAGACCCGCTTGTGCAGCGAACTCCCTGCCCAACCCTATGTGTTTACCCTGTTACAAAGAGTTGAATTTCTGCTTAGGCCTTGGGCATTAGAAAGGATGAGAACCCTCTGATCTGTGTAAAAACTATGCTTCTACAATACTGTAATTTTGTTTTAGGATTCAGACTATCCAAGTAAATGTGAATCTGGGCAGCAAGGTCACAGAGCAGGCAGGTTTGGGGGAGATGTACATTGAGATCAAGGAGGAAGGAGGTGCCTGTCCAGCCAGCCACATCACAGAGAACCACCCTGGCAATCAATATAGAGGCAGATGTTTCAGCCAGATTGTTCTCACACCCATAAACTAGTTATAATTTTCATGTTTTTACAAATAATCACAGAAATAGTTTCAGAAGTCACCATGTTCATGTATGTTACTGTTGTTTGTAATTTCTCGTTAATCTTTTCCATGTTTCTTAATGAAAATACGAGAAAACACAAAGATGCATTTTTGGTCTTTCCCCTGTCTTTCAAAACCAGGAAAAATGTTTAAATTCTCCCCATAATGCCCTTTTAAGCCTTGCTACCAACTCATTTGTCAGTTGGTAACTTACCTCTTCACTGCAAAGAGGATTAATGAAATCGTTTACAGATGCATTCACAAGGTGTCTATAAAGTTATCAAAATTAACAAGAAGTACACACTACTATATATAAAAATAGATAACCAACAAAGACCTACTGTATTGCACAGGGAATTCTACCCAATACTCTGTAATGGCCTATGTGGGAAAAGAATCTAAAAAAGAGTGGCTATATATATAGTATAAATGATTCACTTTTCTGTCCACCTGAAACTAACACAACATTGTAAATCAACTATACTCCAGTTAAAAACAATTAACAAGATGATTTTAAATAAACATTCGTTGATTGCACTCTTACAAGTCTCAAGATAGATTGGCTAATTTTCTGGAAGCACAATGCTTGAGTTTGATGGTTTGATGATTTAGATAACTGCTGTGCTGTTTCTTCTATAACTTTAAAATTAGTTTAATTTCTAGCATAAAAGCTATGCTGAAAACACCACATGGAAAAGTGTATACAGATCTAAGAAATGGTTAAGGATGTCTTATGATAAATGCAAATTTTAAAAACTCTTGACTTCAAAGTCTGCTGTAAAGTGTTGTTGCAAAAGAGCGTGGCCTGTTTAAATTCAGAATGCTGAAACAGTCTTGATATGAACACTTGTTTCTGGTGTGATCCTGTCATCAAATAATTGATTTCAAAACTAGAAATTTTCAGTTAACTTGAGTTCTTCCTCACTGCTAATATTTCCATTCAGGGGTCGCTTGGCATGCTCACTTGCTAATACGGTTTGTGTTTCATGTTGCTTATTACTAACATCGTGCTCCTAATCCCCAGGATTCCATGCTACTAGACTGTGCTCCATGGACAGTGATTAGATTGTCCTTCCATCCCTGCCACCCTATTGCTAATAGAGCGCCCTTTCAACCTCAAAAGTATCTTGGATTGGATAAGAGGTCATGTGGTCCCTCTATGAGATTTCTCATTGATAATAACAGCTGGATTTGGGGGACATTTGCTCTATACCAGACACTATGCTAAACTCTTTACATATATGATTTCATTTATATAGGCAACTATATTAGGCAACTAGGGTTATAATACTTATATTACAAAAGACAGTAGAAGCTAAGAGGTTAAGTAATTTACCCATGGTCATACAGCTAGTAACTGAGGAACTAAGACTTGAATTCAAGCCTGTTGGATCTACATGACTGTTTGTTACTAAAACTGTGTTATTAGGACTAGTTTGTAGCCACCGGCGCCCAAGTAAGTTTGACAGCAACTTGAGGAGCTGGGGACCACTGAGTTTCTTTTGATTACCTGAAATGTATTCAGTCCATTCATCTGATAAATAAATAACTTAGTTTTTTATTTTTTTAAATAAATGACAAAGCAGAACCATGAATTTTTTTATTGAGACAGGACCAATAATCTTGACAGTGTTATGTTACATGGCGTTTTAAATTTTGTGCTAGATGCCATTTTAATTGTTTAGTTTGATGGATGCATTAGGGACAGTGGTTCACTGTTTCACTTTGGAAAAGCTGCTCTCTGTCAGGTTTGTGAACAGCCTTATTGTTTAGTTCACATAAAGGTCAGTAGCTCTAAAAATACTTTAATGGGTGATATAATAGATATTTTATATGTGTTGCAAGTGCTTTCCCCATTCGTTGAAATGAGTACCTTTGTGCCTTCTGAAGAGAAGGTGTACGTATGTGTGGTGTGTGCATTCATGTGTGTCTGTGTGTCTGTCAACGCACATCTTTTTTGAAAGCCCAGTCTTACAAACTTACACACTAGATTCTTTAAAATCTTTCTGAAAAAATATCAACATTCCTTGTGATTCTCTTACATATCATTGGGTTTGACAGGTATTTTTGTCTGTGTAACTTCGAAACACAGACTCTCGGTCAGAAGAAAAGAAAAAAGATTTGTGGTGGGTTTTGTTTGATTAAAAAAATTGACTCAATTGATTCAGTTTAGTTTGGGCAGCCTTACAGGTAACTTCAGCTTCTGCATCTTCAAACCTATCTCAGCTTTTTCCTGGCCAAAGAGACTATTTCTTTCCTTTTGTTTCTTTTCTTAGCTTGATGAAATGTTAAGATTTGTTCATTTCAAAGCAGACCATTTAAAAATGAAGAAGCCACATTGTTTAGTTCATTGGACTGGGAGCCTTAGAGACCTGTTCTATTCTCGGCTCTGGAAAAATCTCTTAAAGCAGAATCACATGACATGAAAAAAGATATTACTCTAGTTTGAGATAGTACATTTTACTTTCTAATCAGTGTTGAAAACATAGTATTAACTGGAGAGTTCTTGGCAAAATTATACTATCTAAACAGGCAAGTTCCAAATCCTGGCAGAGAATATTACTTTGAGTTACATTTTTCTACAACTTTTTTTTTTAACATCTTTATTGGAGTATAATTGCTTTACAATGGTATGTTAGTTTCTGCTTTATAACAAAGTGAATCAGTTATACATATACATATGTTCCCATATCTCTTCCTTCTTGCGTCTCCCTCCCTCCCACCCTCCCTAACCCACCCCTCCAGGTGGTCACAAAGCACCGAGTTCATCTCCCTGTGCTATGCAGCTGCTTCCCACTAGCTATCTATTTTACGCTTGGAAGTGTATATATCTCAATGCCACTCTCTCACTTTGTCACAGCTTACCCTTCCCCCTCCCCATATCCTCAAGTCCATGCTCTAGTAGGTCTGTGTCTTTATTCCTGCCTTACCCCAGGTGCTTCATGACATATTTATTTTCTTAGATTCCATATATATGTGTTAGCATACGGTATTTGTCTTTCTCTTTCTGACTTACTTCACTCTGTATGACAGACTCTAGGTCCATCCACCTCACTACAAATAACTCAATTTCATTTCTTTTCATGGCTGAGTAATATTCCATTGTATATATGTGCCACATCTTCTTTATCCATTCATCCAATGATGGACAGTTAGGTTGTTTCCATCTGCTGGCTATTGTAAATAGAGCTGCAATGATGATTTTGGTACATGACTCTTTTTGAATTATGGTTTTCTCAGGGTATATGCCCAGTAGTGGGATTGCTGGGTCATATGGTAGTTCTATTTGTAGTTTTTTAAGGAACCTCCATACTGTTCTCCATCGTGGCTGTACGAATTCACATTCCCACCAGCAGTGCAAGAGGGTTCCCTTTTCTCCACACCCTCTCCAGCATTTATTGTTTATAGATTTTTTGATGATGGCCATTCTTACTGGTGTGAGATGATATCTCATTGTAGTTTTGATTTGCATTTCTCTAATGATTAATGATGTTGAGCTTTCTTTCATCTGTTTGTTGGCAGTCTGTATATCTTCTTTGGAGAAATGTCTATTTATGTCTTCTGCCCATTTTTGGATTGGGTTGTTTGTTTTTTTGATATTGAGCTGCATGAGTTGCTTGTAAATTTTGGAGATTGATCCTTTGTCAGTTGCCTCATTTGCAAATATTTTCTCCCATTCTGAGGGTTGTCTTTTTGTCTTGTTTATGGTTTCCTTTGTTGTGCAAAAGCTTTTAAGTTTCATTAGGTCCCATTTGTTTATTTTTGGTTTTATTTCCATATCTCTAGGAGGTGGGTCAAAAAGGATCTTGATGTGATTTATGTCACAGAGTGTTCTGCCTGTTTTCCTCTAAGAATTTTATAGTGTCTGGCCTTACATTTAGGTCTTTAATCCATTTTGAGTTTATTTTTGCGTGTGGTGTTAGGGAGTGTTATAATTTCATTCTTTTACATGTAGCTGTCCAGTTTTCCCAGAACCACTTATTGAAGAGGCTGTCCTTTCTCCACTGTACATTCCTGCCTCCTTTATCAAAGATAAGGTGACCATATTTGCGTGGGTTTATCTGTGGGCTTTCTATCCTGTTCCATTGATCTATTTTTCTGTTTTTGTGCCAGTACCATACTGTCTTGATTGCTGTAGCTTTGTAGTATAGTCTGAAGTCAGGGAGCCTGATTCCTCCAGCTCCGTTTTTCATTCTCAAGATTGCTTTGGCTTTTCGGGGTCTTTTGTGTTTCCATACAAATTGAGAAATTTTTTGTTCTAGTTCTGTGGAAAATGCCATTGGTAGTTTGATAGCGATTGCATTGAATCTGTAGATTGCTTTGGGAAGTAGAGTCATTTTCACAATGTTGATTTTTCCAATCCAAGAACATGGTATATCTCTCCATCTATTTGTATCATCTTTAATTTCTTTCATCAGTGTCTTATAATTTTCTGCATACAGGTATTTTGTCTCCTTAGGTAGGTTTACTCCTAGATATTTTATTCTTTTTGTTGCAGTAGTAAATGGGAGTGTTTTCTTGATTTCACTTTCAGATTTTTCATCATTAGTGTATAGGAATGCCAGAGATTTCTGTGCATTAACTTTGTATCCTGCTACTTTATGAAATTCATTGATTAGCTCTAGTAGTTTTCTGGTAGCATCTTTAGGATTCTCTATGTATAGCATCATGTCATCTGCAAACAGTGACAGCTTTACTCCTTCTTTTCCAATTTGGATTCCTTTTATTTCCTTTTCTTCTCTGATTGCTGGGGCTAAAACTTCCAAAACTATGTTGAATAAGAGTGGTGAGAGTGGGCAACCTTGTCTTGTTACTGATCTTAGTGGAAATGCTTTCAGTTTTTCACCATTGAGGATGATGTTGGCTGTGGGTTTGTCATATATGGCCTTTATTATGTTGAGGAAAGTTCCCTCTATGCCTACTTTCTGCAGGGTTTTTATCATAAATGGGTGTTGAATTTGTTGAAACCTTTCTCTGCATCTATTGAGATGACCATATGGTTTTTCTCCTTCGATTTGTTAATATGGTGTATCACATTGATTGATTTCCATATATTGAAGAATCCTTGCATTCCTGGAATAAACCCCACATGATCATGGTGTATGATCCTTTTAATGTGCTGTTGGATTGTGTTTGCTAGTTTTTTGTTGAGGATTTTTGCATCTATGTTCATCAGTAATATTGGCCTGTAGTTTTCTTTCTTTGTGACATCCTTGTCTGGTTTTGGTTTCAGGGTGATAGTGGCCTCGTAGAATGAGTTTGGGAGTGTTCCTCCCTCTTCTATATTTTGGAAGAGTTTGAGAAGAATAGGTGTTAGCTCTTCTCTAAATGTTTGATAGAATTCGCCTGTGAAGCCATCTGGTCCTGGGCTTTTGTTTGTTGGAAAATTTTTAATCACAGTTTCAATTTCAGTGCTTGTGATTGGTCTGTTCATATTTTCTATTTCTTCCTGATTCAGTCTTGGCACGTTGTGCATTTCTAAGAATTTGTCCATTTCTTCCAGGTTGTCCAATTTATTGGCACAGAGTTGCTTGTAGTAAACTCTCATGGTCTTTTGTATTTCTGCAGTGTCAGTTTTTACTTCTCCTTTTTCATTTCCAATTCTATTAATTTGAGTCTTCTCCCTTTTTTTCTTGATAAGCTGGCTAATGGTTTATCCATTTTCATTGTCTTCTCAAAGAACCAGCTTTTAGTTTTATTGATCTTTGCTATCGTTTCCTTCATTTCATTTATTTCTGATCTGATCTTTATGATTTCTTTCCTTCTGCTAACTTTGGGGTTTTTTTGTTCTTCTTTCTCTAATTGCTTTACATGCAAGGTTAGATTGTTTATTCGAGATGTCTCCTGTTTCTTAAGTAGGATTGTATTGCTATAAACTTCCCTCTTAGAACGGCTTTTGCTGCATCCCATAGGTTTGGGGTCATCGTGTCTTCATTGTCATTTGTTTCTAGGTATTTTTTGATTTCCTCTTTGATTTCTTCCGTGATCACTTCATTATTAAGTAGTGTATTGTTTAGCCTCCATGTGTTTGTAGTTTTTACAGATCTTTTCCTGTAATTGATATCTAGTCTCATAGCGTTGTGGTCAGAAAAGATACTTGATACAATTTCATTTCTTAAATTTACCAAGGCTTGATTTGTGACCGAAGATATGATCTATCCTGGAGAATGTTCCATGAGCACTGGAGAAAAATGTGTATTCTGTTGTTTTTGGATGGAATGTCCTATAAATATCAATTAAGCCCATCATGTTTGATGTATCACTTAAAGCTGGTGTTTCTTTCTTTATTTTCATTTTGGATGATCTGTCCATTGGTGAAAGTGGGGTGTTAAAGTCCCCTACTATGAATGTGTTACTGTTGATTTCCCCTTTTATGGCTGTTATTATTTGCCTTATGTATTGAGGTGCTCCTATGTTGGGTGCATATTTACAATTGTTATATCTTCTTCTTGGATCGATCCCTTGATCATTATGTAGTGTCCTTCTTTGTCTCTTCTAATAGTCTTTATTTTAAAGTCTATTTTGTCTGATAGGAGAATTGCTACTCCAGCTTTCTTTTGGTTTCAATTTGCATGGAATATCTTTTTCCATCCCCTCACTTTCAGTCTGTATGTGTCTCTAGGTCTGAAGTGGGTCTCTTGTAGACAGCATATATATGGGTCTTGTTTTTGTATCCATTCAGCCAGTCTGTGTCTTTTGGTGGGAGGATTTAATCCATTTACATTTAAGGTAATTATCGATATGTATGTTCCTATTCCCATTTTCTTAATTGTTTTGGGTTTGTTATTGTAGGTCTTTTCCTTCTCTTGTATTTCCTGCCTAGAGAAGTTCCTTTAGCATGTGTTGTAAAGCTGCGTTTTTGGTGCTGAATTCTTAGCTTTTGCTTGTCTGTAACGGTTTTAATTTCTCCGTCTAATCTGAATGAGATCTTTGCTGGGTAGAGTAATCTTGGTTGTAGGTTTTTCCTTTTCATCACTTTAAATCTGTCCTGCCAGTCCCTTCTGGCTTGCAGAGTTTCTGCTGAAAGATCAGCTGTTAACCTTATGGGGATTCCCTTGTGTGTTATTTGTTTTTCCCTTGCTGCTTTTAATATGTTTTCTTTGTATTTAATTTTTGACAGTTTGGTTAATATGTGTCTTGGCGTGTTTCCCCTTGGATTTATACTGTATGGGACTCTCTGTGCTTCCTGGACTTGATTAACTATTTCCTTTCCCATATTAGGGAAGTTTTCAACTATAATAATCTTTTTAAATATTTTCTCAATCCCTTTCTTTTTCTCTTCTTCTTCTGGAACCCCTATAATTCAAATGTTGGTGCATTTAATGTTGTCCCAGAGGTCTCTGAGACTGTCCTCAGTTCTTTTCATTCTTTTTTCTTTATTCTGCTCTGCAGTAGTTATTTCCACTATTTTGTATTCCAGGTCACTTATCCGTTCTTCTGCCTCAGTTATTCTGCTATTGATCCCTTCTAGAGAAATTTTAATTTCATTTATTGTGTTGTTCATCGTTGTTTTTTTCATCTTTAGTTCTTCCAGGTCCTTGTTAAATGTTTCTTGCATTTTCTCTATTCTATTTCTAAGATTTTGGATCATTTTTACTGTCATTATTCTGAATTCTTTTTCAGGTAGACTGCCTATTTCCTCTTCATTTGTTAGGTCTGTTGGGTTTTTATCTTGCTCCTTCATCTGCTGTGTGTTTTTCTGTCTTCTCATTTTGCTTATCTTACTGTGTTTGGGGTCTCCTTTTTGCAGGCTGCAGGCTCGTAGTTCCCGTTGTTTTTGGTGTCTGTCCCCAGTGGCTAAGGTTGGTTCAGTGGGTTGTGTAGGCTTCCTGGTGGAGGGGACTAGTGCCCGTGTTCTGGTGGCTGAGGCTGGATCTTGTCTTTCTGGTGGGCAGGTCCACGTCTGGTGGTGTGTTTTGGAGTGTCTGTGGACTTATTATGATTTTAGGCAGCCTCTCTGCTAATGGGTGGGGTTGTATTCCTGTCTTGGTAGTTGTTTGGCCTAGGGTGTCCAGCACTGTAGCTTGCTGGTCGTTGAGTGAAGCTGGGTGCTGGTGTTGAGATGGAGATCTCTGGGAGATTTTCACCGTTTGATATTACGTGGAGCTGGGAGGTCTGTTGTGGGCCATTGTCCTGAAGTTGCGTCTCCCACCTCAGAGGCACAGCACTGACTCCTGGCTGCAGCACCAATAGCCTTTCATCCACACGGCTCAGAATAAAAGGGAGAAAAAGTAGAAAAACAGAGAGAAAGAGGATAAAAGAAAATAAAATAAAGTAAGATAAAAGAAAATAAAGTTATTAAAATAAAAAATAATTTTTAAGAGAAAAGTTTTTTTTTTTTAAATAAAAAAGAAAAGGACAGATAGAACCCTAGGACAAATGGTGAAAGCAAAGCTATACAGACAACATCGCACACAGAAGCGTACAGATACACACTCACAAAAAGAGGAAAAGGGGAAAAAATCATAAATCTTGCTCTCAAAGTCCACCTCCTGAATTTGGGATGATTCGTTGTCTATTCATGTATTCCACAGATGCAGGGTACATCAAGTTGATTGTGGAACTTTAATCCGTTGCTTCTGACACTGCTGGGAGAGATTTCCCTTTCTCTTTATTTTCACACAGCTCCCGGGGCTCAGCTTTGGATTTGGCCCCGCCTCTGCGTGTAGGTCGCCGGAGGGCGTCTGTTCTTCGCTCAGACAGGACGGGGTTAAAGGAGCCGCTGATTCGGGGGCTCTGGCTCACTCACGCCCAGGGGAGGGAGGGGCACAGAGTGCGGGGCGGGCCTGCGGTGGCAGAGGCCAACATAACGTTGCACCAGCCTGAGGCATGCCGTGCGTTCTCCCGGGGAAGTTGTCCCTGGATCCCGGGACCCTGGCAGAGGCGGGCTGCACAGGCTCCCTGGAAGGGAGGTGTGGAGAGTGACCTGTGCTCGGACATAGGCTTTTTGGTGTCGGCAGCAGCAGCCTTAGCGTGTCATGCCCGTCTCTGGGGTCCGCGCTTTTAGCCGCGGCTCGCGCCAGTCTCTGGAGCTCCTTTAAGCAGCGCTCTTAATCCCATCTCCTCGCGCACCAGGAAACAAAGCAGGAAGAAAAAGTCTCTTGTCTCTTCGGCAGCTCCAGACTTTTCCCTGGACTCCCGCTAACCCCTTTAGGCTGTGTTCACGCCGCCAGTTCTCTCCCTGCGCTCTGACCGAAGCCCGAGCCTCAGCTCCCAGCCCCTCCCGCCCTGGCGGTGAGCAGACAAGCCTCTCAGGCTGGTGAGTGCCGGTCGGCACCGATCCTGTGCGGGAATCTCCCTGCTTTGCCCTCTGCACCCCCGTTGCTGTGCTGTCCTCCGCGGCTCCGAAGCTTCCCCCTCTGCCACCCGCGGTCTCCACCCACAAAGGGCGGAGTGGAAAACTTTCCTCCTTCACAGCTCCCTCCCACTGGTGGAGGTCCCGTCCCTATCCTTTTGTCTCTGTTTATTCTTTTTTCTTTTGCCCTACCCGGGTACGTGGGGGCGTTTCTTGCCTTTTGGGAGGTCTGAGGTCTTCTGCCAGCGTTCAGTAGGTGTTTTGTAGGAGTTGTTCCACGTGTAGATGTATTTCTGGTGTATCTGTGTGGAGGAAGGTGATCTCCGCGTCTTACTCTTCCGCCATCTTCCCCCTCTCCTACAACTTTTAAAAGTGTCTTCTTGACAGTAATCCTTCATCCCCACTAGAATAATACAAGAGTAATCTATCCATTGGGATGATGAAGATATTTTGGATAAAGTTACAATAAATCCTCCATGAAAATGTTACCACATCATAATCCCCGACTCTAGTGGTCTGGGGCTTGGGGTGGTGGTGAGGAGATTGGGTTATTCTAGTCTGTAGCTGGAACTATTGATGACCCCATGCCTGACCACGGAAATTAATTTATTTAGCTATGCCGTTCCAGACTTTGATATATCTTTTCCTTGACCTTTGTCTTCTGTATTCAACCAAGGCATATCTGCATTAAAATAAGAAACAAACAATAAAAAAAAACTTCCTTAAAGCAAGAAAATTTTAAAGGTAAAAACAAACTTGGAAACCACACGGTGAACAAAAGGTAGTTTCTGAAGACGGTGCAGTGAGCAGTGCACAATAATGGGTTTCAGAAGAATTAAGCTCTAGCAAGCTTCACCATTTACTAGATTTGTGCCTTTAAGCAATGGTTTAATCTCTTCATCTCTATTCATCTGTAAAATAGGAGAATTCCATTTTGTACAGCTAGTCTGGGATCAAATGGTAAACAGGAAAGTACTTTGTAAAAGATGGATGCTGGTTGTGTTGATGATGAACTTCCCACCTTGGGGCTGTTAAGTGTATTCAGTGCACAACCCAGTGTTTTCCTCTACTTTGTGGAAGCCCTAAGGAAACGTGACTTCTGATTGTGTGCCATCGTGTGATCTCCCTTGTCTTCTGGTCTTGTCTTGGGTTCTCCAGCAGAGGTCGGGGCTTGTCTGCTCTGACCATAGTTTATACTCCATTTCCTCTTGACAGACACCTGCCTGCATTCCCGCCCTCTCCCCCTTGCTCTGCCCAGTACCTCATTCCCTTGCCTTCCCTGGGTGAGTACTAACTTAAGGGTACCTCTCTTGCCTCTATGAAGTTTTCTAGCTTCAAGTCTTTAGAGATCCTGTCTTCTCCCCACTCTGGTTTTGTTGGCTGTGTTGGCTTATCTGAAACATATTTCCTATTGGGGTTTTGGGACGGAGTCTTGCCTTCTTTCCCTGGACTGGACTGGAAGTCTGGCTTGTAGTGGTTTCACTGCCTTTGAGATTGGAAGCTCTTTCGCTTCACTCTGTAGCTGATCTCATTGTGCTCCTGGGCAGCCGCAGATAGAAACTGCTCTTTCCCACTTTTGAAAGGCTCCATGTTCCTTAGGGCTTTCCAAACGAAATTACCTACAGTAGTAGGTAATTGTGGTAATACTACTTAGAGTAGTCATGGTGATAATAGCATCATCATCATCTCCTTCTTTGTAGTAGTTAACGTTTATTGCCCCTAACCATGTATGATGAAAAGTTCTTAATATGCATTACATCGTTTAAACCTCACAACAACCCTAGGAGATGAATCAGTTACTCTTTTTCTTGTAGGGTTGAAGAAACTGAGACTCTGAGAGGTAAAGTAACTTGCCTGAGGTTATAAAACTAGTAATCTGGAGAATCAGTATTGAAACCCAAGTTCTCGGATTTCAGAACCTGAATATACTGCTATATATTGTGGAATATACTGCTATACATTGTGAAATATACTAATTCACGCTTGTGACAGAGATCACTAAATCAGATGCCCATAGGAGCCAGGCCAGAAGTGAAAAGTAGTAGAGAGAGCCCGGAGTTAGCAAGGCAAGAGTGCAAGCTGGATGGTAAATGGTAACTGATGTTCTTCCTCCGTGTTGGGGAACTCTAAGGTGTGGTAACAACTGTGGCTTCCCGGAGAACACGTGTCCTAGCTAAAAAACTAGCTGTGACTTTCTCCAGTAGTTGTTCTTGTGAGGGAGTACGCTTTTGAAGCATGAATTTGTTTTTTAATTGAATTATAGTTGATTTACACTATTGTGTTAATTTCAGGTGTATAGCAAAATGATTTGGTTACACATATATATCTATATTCTTTTTTTTTATTCTTTTCCACTATAGTTTATTACAATATAGTGAATGTAGTTCCTGTGCTATACAGTAAATCCTTGTTGATTACCTGTTTTATATATGGTAGTGTGCATCTGCGAATTCCAACTCCCAATTTATCCCTCCCCCCACTTTTGGAAACCATAAGTTTGTTTTCTATGACTCTGAGTTTGTTTCTGTTTTGTAAATAAGTTCATTTGTACTAGTTTTTAGATTCCATATATACGTGATATCATATAATATTTGTCTTTCTCTTTCTGACTTACTTCACTTAGTAGGATAATTTCTAGGTCCATCCATGTTGCTGCAAATGGCATTATTTCATTCTTTTTTGTGGCTAAGTAATATTCCTTTGTTTATATATACCACATCTTCTTTATCTATCAATGGTCACTTAGGTTGAAATACAAATTCCATAAAAGATGATGGAAATAGGGATTTTATGTCATATTTCTGATTATTAAATGCTGACAGCTAATTCAAGTTTAAAAAATAAACTTAACATTGTGAAGATTAAAGTATTTATGTCTGGGGACCAAATTTCACCTGGCTTATAACCTCTCGGGAAAAATGTACAACATTCTAACCATTTCAATGAGTAATGACGCAATATGAAAGGAGGCGTATTGGTCCCCATTGGCTAGTAGTAAGACCATCATTTCACTCCATCAACTGTTGCTTAACAGAAGACTGGGAAAATCCCAGTTTATTAAATGTGGCATAAAGCCTGAAAGAAATAAGCAATAACTTCTATTATTGAGTACCTGCTGTGTGTCATGCCCTTTATATGTACTATTTTATTGATTTAAATTTTCATAGCAACCCTGCTTAACAGGTGAGGAAAGCCCTCTGAGAGGTTGAATGACAGCAACACAACAACATCTGGCCAAAGGCATTCCTCTAGTGAGGAGCGGGGTGGGTTTGAATCCACAGGTACATTATTCCAAAACCCTTGATCTTCCTCCTGGCTCTCCTGCCTTTACAGTGTAGTACTGCAACAAGATTAGCATTATGCTAGAACTCAAGTAGCTGGGGACAGACTTTACATGGTGTTGTGATTTTCGCTTTCACTGGGGGATACTTCTTCGAATCAAAATGATCTCTGCACACTACTGGAAATTCTCCCATTTCACTTTATCATGCAGCCTGAAATTCTAGCCTTTGGAATTGTTTTTGTGTTAACAAGCATACTCCTGGGAAGGTCCCTGCTTAAGCAATCTTTTCTTCATTCATATGTTAACCTGAAGTGAATCAGATTACATGCTTCCAATAACTAGCTGAGATCATGGGAATTTTTCTAGGACAGCAAGGAAGAAGGGGCCATTCTGAAGTATGGGCCACCATTCAGGTAGAATAACTAGATTGTGGAACCTGGCCCCCCATTTGGTCCCTCAGGTCACAGGCAGGCTTCTGGCTGCATCAGAAGCAGGACAGTGGACACACAGGTTTGTGGGCTACTTTACTCTTTTACCAGGAGATATCCCTTCAAATAGACAAGACTGTATTCTTGCTCGGTGCTTTTTATCCTATTACATTTATACTACAAGAATGCAGCATTTTTGCTTTAAATAGATTCTGAACATCTTTTATACTTCTAAAATAAAAATATAATCTTTAAAAAATATTATCTATATATATTTTTGGTTCAGATTAAGGAACAGACCCAATGAATAGTGAAGGAGAAAACAAAGTTGAAGAAATTGGCTGAACAAAAAGGCTGTTTCCAAGGGATAGGATTATGATGGACTTTTTATGTATTGTTTGAATTTTTTATAATAAGATAACTCACTTTAGAAGGGGAACATATAACAGAGTATTGTTATTGGAGCAAAATGAATGAAAAAATTGTTAGTTGTCAGGGTCTGGTAAGAACAAGGCGGGCAAGTTTTACTGCTTTTGTAAGGTAAAATCTGCAATTACCTCAAGGAGAGAGAACCTACTAAGGGCATAGGGTGCATGGAAAGGAGCAGTCGAGGGGGTGACTCTCAAAGTCCTCTTTGGTCTTTCTCTCCCTGTCCCCACTCCTGAAGCCCCAAGAGTGTGGGTTTCTCCCAGATTTCTTTTTCCCTTCTGCAAGCGAAAGTGAGAAGAGTTGGAAGAATTCAGGGAGATTCCATGCTAAGAGTTCCCTGCCATCTGCTAAGCCTTAGTACTGACTGTTATTTATTAGACAACTTTGCCCAAAACATCCCCTTAATGTTTAGTGTGCCAACCCTCGTAGAATTTACTCATGCTTCTGTGCGACATGAATCCTTCTTCTCACAACTTCTTGGCAATCCCAGAATACTTCTACTCTCTTCCCCTTTTCTTTCATTTTGGAAACCAGTTATGAAAAAATTTTATTCCTTCATTGCGGTTCAGAGGCAGCTTGCGACCCTCAACTCAATTCCCTAATGATTTATCAATGGTAAATTGTTGTTTTGCCTTAACCATAGTATATTGTCTTTCTGCAAAAGTTTGGATTTTTCCAGGAATAGAAGAGTAGTAGGTTTTTCCAGCTTTATTGAGGCATAATTAAAAGTAAAATTGTAAGATATTTAAGGTGTACAGCATGATGATTTCATATAAGAAGAGTCATGTTTGAATGTATGCATGTATTAATGTAGAATAGCTAGGCTTTACTTTTCGCAAATAAACTCAAAACTAGTGGACAGTGGTTGTAAGTGGGATAAGGTTCAATCATATGGACTTAGCTATTTGAAGCTACACCTCTCTCACTGGTCAGTCTCCAGAGTTTCTTAGAGGTACTGAAGAGTAAGAAGGCTACAAAGAGGAATGTCAGAGGCTAGGACTTTAGAAAGGTCTTTGGCCATTAAAGGCAAAATGGTCATCGTATCCTTTAAAATCAAATGTGTTACGTAATTATTCCATTCGTGTAACCCACAGATATCTGGTTCTAGGAAAGGCTTTTATGGGTAACTGCTCCACTCTCTGTGGTATTCTTAGCATTAAGAGCCATTTATTTAGTTCCCAAGAAAGCTGCTCTTCAGCAGTGTCTTTTAATATGACATGTTCCTCAATGATTTCTCTTTTAAAAACCCATCCGCCTCTGTGATCTGCTCTTTCCTCAGCTCATCTCTTTCATTTTGGCCGCCCTTTTCTCAATTGAAGCCATCAGTGTTCTCAGCACCAGGAGATTTCTGTCAATCCTCTTTTCATCTATTATGTCTCTGTAGCTAAGCCTGCCCACTTGGCTCCCTGACCTGTAAACACGCTGAACTGCTTGCCTGTGCTCCTCCAAACACGTTCTGCTTTTGTGCCCCACAGACTTAAACAGCTGTGTCTTCTAAGGCCTTCTCTCTCCCTATACGTAATGAAACCGCCGTACTATAAAACTCACCCGGCACGTCACCTGCGATGCCTTCCTCCACCTTTAGCTTTCCACCTCAAGCGAAATGAGGCTGTCTGCCCTTTGTGCTCCAGTACCTCGGATGGCAGGACCTTTGTTTCACTCTGCAGACCACTGTTCTTCCAAACAAAGTACAGGTCCGTCCTCTACAGGAAGGTACAAGAAGGCTGTGTTAGATATTCTACTTATATTTATTTCACATCTAAGGAAATTAAGCTTTTCTAATCTTTGATGAACAGAACTACCCTGGTACCTTCATTCAGTCCCCCATTATACCAAGTTTGCTCTCATGTATTTGCTCGTATTCAGCATATTATGAAATCTTGTAATTACCTTTTTTCTGGTTTTGAGAGGATTTACAGATTATGTTAACATTTATCCTAACCAAAGCTAACCTGCATGAAATGGACAATAGCCTTAAATGTATTTCTACAAGGGTCTCTGTATCCTAGATGATAATTGTAATGTAGACACAACGAACGACAAGAAAAAGCCAGAGCTGACTCCTCTGTATCCCTGTGAGCACTTCCTCAGCAGCAGGATGACACGTGCTTATGTGTAATAATATGCGGTGGCCCTGCCGTCAGACCCATCGTAGGTAAAAACAATCACAATAGCAAATATCGCATCTTACAGAAGATTTAAAATTATTAAGATCATGTAAAATGTAGATTTACATCAACTGTTGCTATCTAGGAACATTATCTTAAGGGTTTTAAAAAAAATTAATTAGTTAATTAATATATTGGCTGCGTTGGGTCTTCCTTGCTGTGCTCAGGCCTTCTCTAGTTGCGGCGAGCTGGGGCTACTCTTTGTTGCGGTGTGTGGGCTTCTCACTGCAGTGGCTTCTCTTGCTGCGGAGCATGGGCTCTAGGTGCACGGGCTTCAGTAGTTGTGGCTCGCGGGCTCTAGAGCACAGGCTCGGTAGTTGTGGCGCACGGCTTAGTTGCTCTGCGGCATGTGGGATCTTCCTGGACCAGGGCTTGAACCCATGTCCCTTGCACTGACAGGCGGATTCTTAACCACTGCTCCACCAGGGAAGTCCCCTAAGGGTTTGTTTTTCCCTGAGATATTAGATGAAAGGAATACAATAATGGAAATCTATAATAATTGTAAGTTACAAATGGTAAATATCCATGATTGACAGAACATACTGAATCATTTATTAGGAGTGTGTTATACAAAAGTTTAGAGACCACTGACATGACACTGAATGCTTAACACTGTTGGAGGATAGAAACTGTGTCATCTTCATCTTTGTAACTCCAGTATCTCCAGCACCAAGCACAGTAACTGGAATATAGTGTATGCTCAGTAAATACTGAGTGAGTGGATAAATCAGTGGAAGAACCAGTACAGGAGGGGAATGCTCTGCAGAGAAACCCAAGTCATTTTTTTTTCAATTTTAAGCTTGTACCCAGTACAACCTCAAACTAGTGGGAGGAACCAGGATGAAAGAATCATCTTGACTCAGATGCTAGGAGTGGATTTATGTCTAAGTACATGTGGTGAAATGATGATCTTGCAATGTGAATATGTCTGGTGAGGTCATCTCTTCCTGTTTGATGGAGAAAGAGAGTCTGCCCATTCAAGGGAAGAATTGGGGATTATTCTCCTTATGATTTCACCCTGAAACTGCACCCCCTTGCTCAGATCCTCATCCAGGTCTTGTCCTTTCACACCTTCTACTTGTGCCTCTGTTACTGTGGAAATTGTGGAACCTTGAAATGCTCACCTGAATTCCTGACCTCTAGTGTGGTCACAGCCCCACAGGTATTTTCTTGTAAATGATTACAACTTTACTTACGTAACCCTGCAAGCCCAGGCCTTGTCCTTCAACGTAGTAGCAAAAGTCTTTCAGATTCATGTCATCATACTGCAGCAACAAATCTCACTTTAGGACTCAGCTGTTTTACTATTTAAGGATTGGTTATCCTTGGAAATTATGGATTCCTAATAGAGGGATCCTTTAGTCATTTATATTCATAAATAATAATATTAAGTGCTAAGGAAAGCAATATAGACTAGCAGTTAACTTGTGTTTTCAGAAGTAAAGAAAGATATCATTTCCCCAGTACTTTAAAGGAGCAAAACAATTTCAATCACTAGTAATATAAAATAAAGCCTCATTACTTTGGTAGCAAATGTTTAATTCATCTATGTCTTCTTGATGAAATGCTCTCTCAGATTTTGTGGTAGATATAAGCTGACCTAATATGTATTAGGACTAGTGATGTAGGCATTTCACAAATGATATTGATGTGTAATTAAATGTTCATGATAAATATACAGTATTCATTTTAAGCACTAATATTTTTCATTGCATTATTATGAAAGAGTAGCAACCATCAATAACAGGGAGAGATGGCCTTCTGTAATTCACTGCCCAGGAGCACATCAGGCCACTGGATAGTAAGCACCACGAACGCAGGGAACATGTCTCTCATCCACTGTTAGAGCCCCGGTGTCTAGTACAGTGCCTAGCACATAATAGGAGTCCAATAAATATGTGTCGTGTGAATGAATGAAGTATATGTGAGTTCATCTCTGGCCCTAGCCACATATTATACCTCTGTCTGCTCATAAAGGCAAGTCTCAACAGCTATTACTTAGGGCAGTGGCTTTCAGTTTCTGATCTGGGGAACCATGGTGCTTTGTGGAGATGCTGAGGTTCTGCAAACAGTAAATTACTTTCTGCCAAACCTTTACATTGCTTGAGTGGATTTTTCAGGGTTCTTAGCTACAATGCAGTCTAGCTTAAGTCAAATTAAAAATTACTGTTTCAGGAATAGCAACAAAGGTGGAACAAATGAAGCTGAGGAAAGGGCAGGACTCAGCCTTGGCTTCAGAAAAATTCACCACCTCCATCTCTCAGCAGGTGGGCTTCATGCATGCTCACTGCAGGCCAGTTTCTTTTAGTGGGACACATGGTTTATGACAGCCATTAAGCCTTATATCTAGGAACTTTAGTCACTGGATAAAGACTGACTTCAAGCTTTCTTTGGCCTTAAGTTTAAAATCTTGGAGAAGGAATTTTGTTTATGAAAGAGTTTGTCCATTGAAAAGGGTTTGAACATTTTTTTGCTCTAAGCAATTAATTTGCAATCCCACCACACTTTTCTTAAACTCCTGGTTTTATTCTCATCTGGTTTTCTTCAGCATCGTTTCCCTCATTCTGAGATTGGGTCTCCCTGCCCAGTCTTTCCCACTTCTTAACTCTCCTCCAGGCATATTTGGCCCTTAGATTTCCTGTTCCCTGTGCTTGATATGCCTTTTAGTCTTTCTATCCTCTTGTCTTGAGTGAAGACTCTTCACCTAGGGAGTCCCCTTGGTAATTCTGTCTGAAAGGAATTGAGGCATGTAATGCATAAATTTCAAGATGACATAAAGCATAGCTGTATTAAAATCTTTCTGGTGCTTTTAGAAGGTTTTCACTTAAGGACAAAAGACAGTTATTTTATATCTACTGTAGTCCCAGGCAGCATGTAAATAGGGTAGAAGTTCTTAAAATAACTTTTTTTTAATAAAGTGGGACACCTTAAATCGTCAGACAACTAGAATTTTCTGTGAAACAAGTGCTAAGAAATGACCTTGATTAGTATAAAGGTACATATATATATGGAAGCATGAATAATCAATGTAGTCTTTCCTTCTGTTTCTGGATAGTCAATTAAGGCTCCTTCTCCACCAGCCACAGCAGAACCTTCACCTGAGTCAGATTTGACAATGACATTATTTCACTATGACCAAAGGACGTAATAGCCCATTTTTAGAGCAGGACATTTCACCTTCCCTATTCTACTTAAACTTTTGTGCTGCATTTAGAAAATGTGAGAAACTTACCCTGGAAATACATGTTAAACATTGAGAAAATAATTACTAATTAAGTCAGAGAGCAGGATGGATCTAAACAGTTAAAGTAGTGGCCCTACAGAGCATTCTTCACTTAGCTCTATGGTGAAATTATTTAAAAATGAAGAAAAGTGGAGTTTTACTTTAATTAGTTTATGAAGATGTGGATAAGGGCTTTTGAAAGAATAGTGATGTAGTCCTTAAGAGAATGTCGGTTGAAAACTGGGGTTGATCTAGGATCCACTCAATTAACTGTCATAATCTCATGATCTGCAGTTAATGAGCATGAATTCTATCATGCATAAACTTTCTTTTCTTTCTCTTTTGTTCTAGGTTATTCTTATTTAGAATAATTGAAAGAAGTCCTGCTTATTTAAACTAAAATCAACTAAAAACAAAGACTATTTAGTCTTTGTTTATATTACCCCAAGTTGTAGAGAGAATGAAAATATATTATGTTATAAGGAGTGATTCTCATACTGGAGACCACCAACATATGCTAGGAGATTAGTAAGTTCTCTATGAGAATGTAAATATTTTATGTTTTTATTTCAAACACAATCTTTAAGGAAGAATATAAACATATAGGCTTAAATTCATTCATACAATTTTGGTGTCTGTTTTGGTTTTCATGGATTTATGATGACATTAGTGCCAAGCGATCACCTAAGTGACAGAGTCTACATTTTAATATATTGTTTCTCAAATCAGAGTCTAAGAATCAGAGTCTAAGAATCACAGTCTATGGACACAGTTTCAGGCATCTGTGAGTAACTTATAATAACATTAATAACTAATATATATATATTTTTTAATTTATTTTTGGCTGCGTTGGGTCTTTGTTGCTGCGCATGGGCTTTCTCTAGTTGCATCGAGTGGGGGCTACTCTTCATTGTGGTGCACGGGCTTCTCATTGCGGTGGCTTCTCTTGTTGCGGAGCACAGGCCTAGGCACGCGGGCTTCAGTAGTTGTGGCACACAGGCTCAGTAGTTGTAGCTCGTGGGCTCTAGAGCATAGGCTTGGGAGTTGTGGCGCACGGGCTTAGTTGCTCTGTGGCACGTAGGATCTTCCCAGACGAGGGCTCGAACCCCTGTCCCCTGCATTGGCAGGTGGATTCTTAACCACTGCACCACCAGGGAAGTTCAATAACTAATATTTTTGATGATATTTTTGATGTTAGATGCTCTTCTAAGAAATTTTTGCACATTATCTGCCATAATCCCCATGACTCTAAGAAGGACCACTATTATCCTCATTTTACAGATAAGAAAACTGAGACACAGAGACTCTAAGGAACTTACCAAAGGACCCAGAACTGGGTTTTAAACCTAATATTCTAGCTCCAGAGCTCACACTCTTGAGTGGTTTGATATTTTTCTTCCCTGATAGAGGTAATGGGTACTGTTCCCTTTTTTTTATCATTGGTTGCCCATATTTATGGTCATTAAAAAGTAATTACTTTCATTAATTTAATGGACATAGATTTCAGTTTCTTAGAATGAAAAGACTTCAGGAGATGTTGGCTGGTCCCCATTTTAAGAGTATGATTACTTATAGAAGAAATTAATTTATATATCAAATATTTTGAAAGTTGTCAATGGAAAATTGTTCAATCATAACAGCAACAAAGTGGAGAATTTCTGTTGAGGTACGTTATCTATTTAGGAAGAAGACAATGTATCCTCTACCCAATTTTCTCTTCTTTCTCTTCCCTTCCTGAATAATCAGTCCTAAAGTCATTAGATGGGGCAGAACAAGGCTGCCTTCTCCACAGGGAGGGAGAACGAAATGTGGTGGTCCAGAGCATGGTACTGGAGTCCAAGAAAGAAAAGAGGGGATCCATTTGGGAGACCTGACCTGCGCTTATGTCAGAGACCAACCAGGATAACAACTGTGTTCATGTGGAGGGGCAGCCTGATGTGGGTGTCAGCACTCAAAGGAAGTGGTTGGGGGAGCACCTATGACTGGGGGTGACCCAGTATAGTGTGCCAGAGCCCAAGCAGGGTGAGGAGAGTGTGAATATATGGGGAGGGACAGCCTGACATGAGATGTAGAAACTCAACTGGACGGGGAGGCATATCCATGCCCTGGGACAGAGGGCAGGCAGCATGGGGAGTCAGAGTGAGAAAGGAGTCTATTTGGAAGTGTATAGTCTGCCGTGGAACGCTGGAACTTATATGGTGGTAGGGGAGCGCCTTCTGTGGGTTGTGGGAACACAAGTGGGCTGAAGAAGGCATTTGGGTAGAGGAGGGGTGGCATTAAAGGTGGGGGATTGGTTATATACAGGGAGTTGATCAAATGAAAGGTATAAAGGGTAATGGGAGCTGGGTTTCTCACTGTTTGAATAAGGAGTTACAAATAGAGAAAGGGAAAAAATGAGAATGAACTTTATACTGTTGTACTGCAGTTGGAGGCATCAGTGTGCATGGTGCTTTCTCTTTATTTTTAAAAGAGAAACAGAGCTAGAAATAAACATAGGGGTGTGTGTGTGTGTGTGTGTGTGTGTGTGTGTGTGTGTGTATCTCCTAGCTTTGCGCATAGACAGGGTCAAAAAGCAGTGACATCTCAATAGCCACGAGCATATCTAGTGTCCAGATCATGACTTCTAAATACCATCCTCCAAGGGATCAGAGCTCCTTGGGAAAATAGCTGATTCCAGGACTGTGACAAGCAAAGCACAAGACGAGACTGGCAAAATATGTTATTCCAGAAGAGAAAGAAGTACTCAAAAATGATTTCAAAAGGACACAGAACTCTCAACCATATGTGTATTTTTTTTTTATATAAATTTATTTATTTATTTTTGGCTGTGTTGGGTCTTCGTTTCTGTGCGAGGGCTTTCTCCAGTTGCGGCGAGCCGGGGCCACTCTTCATCGCGGTGCGCGGGCCTCTCACTGTCGTGGCCTCTCCCGTTGCGCAGGCTCCAGATGCGCAGGCTCAGTAGTTGTGGCTCACGGGCCTAGCCGCTCCGCGGCATGTGGGATCCTTCCATACCGGGGCACGAAGCCGTGTCCCCTGCACTGGCAGGCGGACTCTTAACCACTGTGCCACCAGGGAAGCCCCATATGTGTATTTTTATATAATTTTTGTTCTCTGCAAGGACACATGTTGTATCCTGATGTAATAATGGACTTGAGTTGACTGGCCAGAGATAGACTGGCCAAAACTAGAATGGGAGTGGCCAGGTTGTTAGAGCTTGAGATGGATTTGCATCTATTTCTTAAAGGTGATGAAGGTGAATGTAGGTTGAAGAGTCCTGAGAACTAGAGGGAAAGTAGAATATATGGGAAGGAGTCTGGGGAGGATAGGGGGGAAAGACCTTGAAGAAAAAATGAACAATTGGTGACTTTTGGGGCCTAGGCATTGACTTTTATCAAGAATTATGTCAGAATAGCAAGAGATACAAGAAACTATCCTGGGTTTTTGGATCTATGGAAAGATGCTAGTTCCAAAGACTACAGAGTTTGGAGTGTCTCTCTTTGGGTTGAGAGACCAATGGGAAAAACTGTTTCAACCTGAACTTGTGGTGATATCTGGATCCCCGTGTTAAAAGCACATCTTTAATTTGAAAGTTAAAGTCTGAGGGACTGGAACTGAAAAAAGCTTAGGAGAAAAAAATTAATCTGCTCCGTAATCACATAGCTTATAGTTAATTTGCCTTCACTGATAGGGAAGCAGTCATGTGCACTGCAGTAGGTCATAAGTTAGGCTAATCATTAAGATTTCTTGCACCGTTTAAAAAATATGTAAGATCTCAGAAATCACCAGGAATCACTGGTGTGGTGAAAAGGGTAAAGCCAGTTGCTTCAAAACCTATTTTTACCACTTCCTAAATGTGCATCCTTGAACACGTTATTTAACCCCTCTGAACATCAGTTTTCTCACCTGTAAAATGGAACTAATAGTAGCTATTTTATAGTGTTATAAAGTGCACTATAGATGCTCTCTCAATAATTGTTAAATTCTGTCACCTTCCTCCTCAATTAATACATATTTTTTACCTTGGGATGCCTTTCATTATAACTAAAGCCAAACAAAAATCTTAGTCTAAAATCTTAGATGGAGTGTAATTTAAGCAATTTAGTATAAAGGAGGGGGCTATGTGTTAAGAATGAAAGGCCACAGAGAGATGATGCAAAGTCTCCCTTTTCAGGATGCCCTTGTTTTGGTGAATGGCACAGCTAGACAGGCGGTGTCAGGGAATGTTTTCTCCCTTTTTATGTGACCCTCTCTTGCCAAAAGCCCACCTCACACTCTAGGAAGGAGGCTGGGGTTCCCTAAAGAGTTGCCAGAAACCTTTTTTGACCTACAGCAAGGTAAGGAGGCTAAGATCTATCTTTCCATGCCATAGAAACTTAACTATAACAGAGCTCAGGAGAGAGAAAGAAAAACAGGAATCCATTTGGTGTTTGTATGAAAACTGGATATGGCTACATGGGCAATTTTGTAACTTTTAATCCTTTCACTTGTAACATGAGTATATCCTCTTCTCATTAATGTTCTTTATACCATGTATTTTTGTTTGTTTATTGTTTTTGTTTTTAGGGATACAGAGTATTCCATTGAATAGCTATGCCTTATTATTTAACCAAACCCCTAAAAGGAGATTTTGGTTTCTGTTTAAGTATTTATTCTTATAAACATACTATAATTAATATCTTCTTTCATATATCTCTGTGTATACCTCTGATTATGTCCTTAGGATGAATTCCTAGAAGTAGAAATACTAGGCTTTCAATACACATTGCCAAATTGATCTCCAGAAGCTTTTAGAAATTTTTATTTCTTTGATGGTGCATTTAAGTGTCATTTCACTACACTCTCATTATTACTGGGTCTTGCTATTTTTAAAATTTCTGTGAATTTGTCAGATAATCAATAATAATAATAGCTAATACATGTACAGTATAGTGTTTATAAGGTACCAGGCACTGTTCTAGCACTTTACATATGTGTAGGAAGAATTCTAAGATGGCCCATAAGACTCCCAGCCCCCTAGTGTAAGTACCTTGTGTAGTACCTGGGAGTGTGAATATCAGGAGATAGTACTCCTGTGATTATGTTATTTTATGTGGCAAGAGGGATTTTGCAGAGGTAATTAAGGCCCCAGATTAGTTGACCTTACGATAGGGGCCCTTTAAATCTGAGTTTACAGGTCAGAGACAGAGGAAGTCAAAGAGATTCAAAGCATGAGAGGGATTTAACATGAGAGTGATTATCCCTAGTCATCTTGAAAATAGAGGGCGTCCCATGGCAAGGAAAGCAAGCAACATTTAGTTTCTGAGAGTGGCCCCTGGCTGACAACAAGTAAAGAAATGGGGACCAATCCTATAGCTGCGCATATATGAATTCAGCCAACAATAAGAATGACCTTGCAAGTGGATTTTCTCCAAAGCCTCTTTAGAAAAATTTAGCCTGGTTGATGTGTTGATTTCAGCCTTGTCATACCCTGAGCAAAGAACCCAGCCATGACATACAGACTTCCGACCTACAGAACTTTGAGCTAATAAAATTTTTTTTTTGAAGTAGGACATAGAAGCCAGCTTGAAGAGGTTTCCACTGGCTAAAGTGGGGAAAATTTGAGTATCAAAATAAATAGAGTAACAGATGGCAGCCCACTGAATAAAATGAATCTATATAGATAGTATAGACAAATTAATAGATACATAAATTAAATGTTTAATGAGGAGTGAGGTATTTACAGCATTTCAAAGTAACTCTCCACAAAGTACTTATTAATTGCAAGTGGGGGAATAAAGTAACTCTATAGGGGACAAACATGGCAGATGCTACCTTAATTAAGTGTTCAAAGTGAACATCATCAGTAATGGACACATGGACATCAGGTGATAGAATGCAAGGAGAAGAACACAAATCACTTCTGTAATATTCCTGCTAAACATGCATAACCTTCTAATCATGAAGATAATCAGACAAACCCAAACTGAGGGACATTTGACAAAATAACTGGCCTGTAATCTTCTAAAGTGTCAAGATTGTGAAAACCAAGGAAAGACTGTTCCAGACAGAAGGGCTACAATTTATTTATTCAACCACTAATAGACATTTAGATAGTTTCTAATTTGGGGCTATGAAGAATAGTGCTGCTATGAACATTCTTAAACGTACCTTCCCGTGAAAATATGTGCACATTTCTGTTGGGTATATGTAGGAGTAGATTGGCTGTGTCATATAACTGAACAGATTTCTAAAGCAGCTGAACAAATTTACACTCCTACCAGCAGTGTATGAATGCTCTGGTTGCTCCATCTTCTTACCAACATTTGGTATTTTCTGTCTTTTTCATTTTAGCCACCTAGTGTGTTTATAAAGGTGCTGCAATTTGGTTTTAAATTGGATTTTCCTAATGAATAAAGTTGAACCCTTTAAAAATATTTATTGGCCTTTTGGTTATTTTTTTGGTGGAAGTTGAATATATGTATTGCAAATATATTTTCCTACTCTTTGGGTTGCCTTTTAACTCCCTGAGTGGTATATTTGGATGAACAGAAGTTTGGTTTTTTTTTTTTAATATAGCAGGTTTTTATTTCTTCTCTTTTATACATATTAGTGTATATATGTCAATCCCAATCTCCCAATTCATCACACCACCACTACCCCCCACTACTTTCGCACCTTGGTGTCCATACGTTTGTTCTCTACATCTCTGTCTCAATTTCTGCCCTGAAAACCAGTTCATTTGTACCATTTTTCTAGATTCCACGTATCCGTTAATATATGATATTTGTTTTTCTCGTTCTAACTGACTTCACTCTGTATGACAGTCCCTAGGTACATCCACGTCACTACAAATGACCCAATTTCATTCCTTTTTATGGCTGAGTAATATCCCATTGTATATATGTACCACAGCTTCTTTATCCATTCATCTGTCGTTGGGCATTTAGGTTGCTTGCATGACCTGGCTATTGTAAATATTGCTGAAATGAACATTGGGGTGCATGTGTCTTTTTGAATTATGGTTTTCTCAGGGTATATATGCCCAGTAGTGGGATTGCTGGGTCATATGGTAGTTCTATTTTTAGTTTTTTAAGGAACCTCCACACTGTTCTCCATAGTACTGTATCAATTTACATTCCCACCAACAGTGCAACAGGGTTCCCTTTTCTCCACACCCTCTCCAACGTTTGTTGTTTGTAGATTTTCTGATGATGGACATTCTGACCACTGTGAGGTGATACCTCATTGCAGTTTTGATTGGCATTTCTCTAATAATTAGTGATGTTGAGCAGCTTTTCATGTGCCTCTTGGCCATTTGCATATCTTCTTTGGAGAAATGTCTATTTAGATCTTCTGCCCATTTTTGGATTGGGTTGTTTGTTTTTTTAATATTGAGCTGCATGAGCTGTTTATATATTTTGGAGATTAATCCTTTGTTGATTCATTTGCAAATATCCTGTCCCATTCTGAGGGTTGTCTTTTCATCTTGTTTATAGTTTCCTTTGCTATGCAATAGCTTTTAAGTTTCATTAGGCTCCATTTGTTTCTTTTTATTTCCATTACTCTAGGAGGTGGGTCAAAAAGATTTTGCTGTGATTTATGTGAAAGAGTGTTCTTCCTATGTTTTCCACTATGAGTTTTATACTGTCTGGTCTTACACTTAGTTCTTTAATGCATTTTGAGTTTATTTTTGTGTATCGTGTTAGGGAGTGTTCTAATTTCATTCTTTTACACGTAGCTGTCCAGTTTTCCCAGCACCACTTATTGAAAAGACTGTCTTTTCTCCATTGTATATCCTTGCCTCCTTTGTCATCAATTAGTTGACCATAAGTGCATGGGTTTATCTCTGGGCTTTCTATCCTGTTCCATTGATCTATATTTCTGTTTTTGTGCCAGTACCATATTGTCTTGATTCCTGTAGCTTTGTAGTATACTCTGAAGACACGGAGTCTGATTCGTCCAGCTCCGTTTTTTCCCTCAAGATTGCTTTGTCTATTTGGGTCTTTTGTGTCTCCATACAAATTTTAAGAGTTTTTGTTCTAGTTCTGTAAAAAATTCCATTGGTAATTTGATAGGGATTTCATTGAAACTGTAGATTGCTTTGGGTAGTATAGTCATTTTCGCAAAATTGATTCTTCCAATCCAAGAACATGGTATATCTATCCATCTGTTTGTGTCGTCTTTGATTTCTTTCATCAGTGTCTTATAGTTTTCTGCATACAGGTCTTTTACCTCCTTAGGTAGGTTTATTCCTAGGGATTTTATTCTTTTTGTTGCAATGGTGAATGGGAGTGTTTCCTTAATTTCTCTGTCTGATCTTTCATTGTTCGTGTATAGGAATGCAAGAGATTTCTGTGCATTAATTTTGTATCCTGCAACTTTACTAAATTCATTGATTAGCTCTAGTAGTTTTCTGGTGGCATCTTGAGGATTATCTATGTAGAGTATCATGTCATCTGCAAACAGTGACTGTTTTACTTCTTCTTTTCCAAGTTGTATTCCTTTTATTTCTTTTTCTTCTCTGATTGCTGTGGCTAGGACTTCCAAAACTATGTTGAATAATAGTGGTAAGAGTGGACATTCTTGTCTTCTTCCTGATCTTAGAGGACATGCTTTCACCATTGAGAATGATGTTTGGTGTGGGTTTGTCATATATGGCCTTTATTATGTTGAGGTAGTTTCCCTCTGTGCCCACTTTCTGGAGAGTATTTATCATAAATGGGTGTTGAATGTTGTCAAAAGCTTTTTCTGCATGTATTGAGATGATCATAGGCTTTTTATTCTTCAATTTGTTAATATGGTGTATCACATTGATTGATTTGCGTATATTGAAGAATCCTTGAATCCTTGGGATAAATCCCACTTGATCATGGTGTATGATCCTTTTAATATGTTGTTAGGTTCTGTTTGCTAGAATTTTGTTGAGGAATTTTGCATCTATGTTCATCAGTGATGTTGGTCTGTAATTTTCCTTTTTTGTAGCATCTTTATCTGGTTTTTGTGTCAGGGTGGTGATGGCATCATAGAATAAGATTGGGAGGGTTCCTCCCTCTGCAATTTTTTGGAAGAGTTTGAGAAGGATGGGTGTTAGCTCTTCTCTAAATGTTTGATAGAATTCACCTATGAAGCCATCTGGTCCTGGACTTTTCTTTGTTGGAAGATTTTTCATCGCAATTTCAATTTTATTACTTGTGATTCATCTGTTCATATTTTCTATTTCTTCCTGGTTCAGTCTTGGAAGTTTACACCTTTCTAAGAATTTGTCCATTTCTTCCAGGGTGTCCATTTTATTGGCATGGAGTTGCTTGTAGTAGTCTCTTATGGTGCTTTGTATTTCTGCGGTGTCTGTTGTAACTTCTCATTTTTCATGTCTAATTTTGTTGATTTGAGTCCTCTCCCTCTTTTTCTTGTTGAGTCTGGCTAAAGGCTTTTAGTTTTATTGATCTTTGCTATTGTTTTCTTTGTTTCTATTTCATTTATTTCTCCTCTGATCTTTATGATTTCTTTCCTTCTACTAACTTTGCATTTTGTTTGTTCTTCTTTCTGTAGTTCCTTTAGGTGTAAGGTTAGATTATTTATTTTCGATTTTTCTTGTATCTTGAGGTAGGATTGTATTGCTGTAAACTTTCCTCTTAGAAGTGCTTTTGCTGCACCCCATAGGTTTTGGATCGTCGTGTTTATATTGTCACTTGTCTCTAGGTATTTTCTGATTTCCTCAGTGATCTCTTGGTTATTTAGTAACATATTGTTTAGCCTCCAGGTGTTTGTGTTTTTTACGTATTTTTTTCCCTGTCATTTATTTCTAATCTCATAGCGTAGTGGTCAGAAAAGATGCTTGATATGATTTCAATTTTCTTAAGTTTACCGAGGCTTCATTTGTGACCCAAGATGTGATCTATGCTGGAGAATGTTCCATGTGCCCGTGAGAAAAAAGTGTACTCTGCTGTTTTCCAATGGAACGTCCTATAAATACCAATTAAATCTATCTGGTGTATTGTGTTATTTAAGCTTGTGTTTCCTTAGTAATTTTCTGTGTAGATGATCTGTCCATTGGTGTACGTGAGGTGTAAAGTCCCCCACTATTATTGTATTACCATTGATTTCCTCTTATAGTTGTTAGCATTTGCCTTATGTATTGAGGTCTCCTATGTTGGGTGCATATATATTTATAATTGTTATATCTTCTTCTTGGATTGATCCCTTGATCATTATGTAGTATCCTTCCTTTTCTCTTATAACATTCTTTATTTTAAAGTCTATTTTATCTGATATGAGTATTGCTACTCCAGCTTTCTCTTGATTTTCATTTGCATGGAGTATCTTTTTCCATCCCCGCATTTTCAGTCTATATGTGTCCCTAGATCTGAAATGGGTCTCTTGTAGACAGCATATATATGGGTCTTGTTTTTGTATCCATTCAGCGAGCCTGTGTTTTTTGGTTGGAGCACTTAATCCATTCACATTTAAGGTAATTATCGATATGTATGTTCCTATGACCATTTTCTTAATTGTTTTGGGTTTGTTTTTGTAGGTCCTTTTCTTCTCTTGTATTTCCCACTTAGAGAAGTTCCTTTAGCATTTGTTGTAGAGCTGGTTTGGTGGTGCTGAATTCTCTTAGCTTTTGCTTGTCTGTAAAGCTTTTGATTTCCCTCGAACCTGAATGAGATCCCTGCCAGGTAGAGTAATCTTTGTTGTAGGTTATTCCCTTTCATCACTTTAAATATATCATGCCACTCCTTTCTGGCTTGTAGAGTTTCTGCTGTTATCCTTATGGGAGTTCTCTTGTATGTTATTTGTCATTTTTCCCTTGTTGCTTTCAATAATTTTTCTTTGTCTTTACTTTTTGTCAATTTGATTACTATGTATCTCAACGTGTTTCTCCTTAGGTTTATCCTGCCTGGGACTCTCTGCACTTCCTGGACTTGGGTGGCTATTTCAACTGTAATCTCTTCCAATATTTTCTCAGGTCCTTTCTCTCCCTTTTCTCTGTCTGGGACCTCTATAATGCAAATGTTGGTGTGTTTAATGTTGTCTCAGAGATCTCTTAGGCTGTCTTCATTTCTTTTCATTCTTTTTTCTTTATTCTGTTCCGCAGCAGTGAATTCCATCATTCTGTCTTCCAGATCACTTATCCGTTCTTCTGCCTCAGTTATTCTGCTATTGATTCCTGCTAGTTTATTTTTCATTTCAGTTATTGTGTTGTTCATCTCTGTTTGTTCGTTCTTTCATTCTTCTAAGTGTTCGTTCTTTAATTCTTCTAGGTCTTTGTTAAACATTTCTTGCATCTTCTCAATCTTTGCCTCCATTCTTTTTCTGTATAATCTTCACTATCATTATTTTGAATTCCTTTTCTGGAAGGTTGCTTATCTCCACTTCATTTAGTTGCTTTTCTGGTGTTTTATCTTTTTCCTTCATCTGGTACATAGTCCTCTGCCTTTCATTTTGTCTGTCTTTCTGTGAATGTGGCTTTCGTCCCACAGGCTATAGGGTTGTAGTTCTCCTTCATTCTGCTGTCTCAAACAGAAGTTCTTGAGTTTAGCATTTCCCAACTTAATACATTTTCCATTTATTATTAGCATTTTTTGGTGAACTGTTTAAGAAATCTTTGCCAACTCCTGGGTCATAAGTATGCTCTGCTATGTGTTCTTCTAAAAGCCTCATTTTTTATCTTTTGCATTTAGATCTTTAACACATCTGGAATTGATTTTTGTGAATGTTTGGAGGTAGAGGGTCAAGATTCATTTTTTCCATATGGACAACCAATTGACCGAGGACCATTTATTACTCTTTTTTGCACACTGCACAGCAGTGTGACTCACCTCTGCCATAAGTCAGGTGACCATATACGTATGGATCTCTTTCTTGTCTCTCTATACTGTTCATTGCCCTATTTATCCATCCTTGTTCCAATAACACACTGTCTTAATTACTATAACTTCATAATGGATCTTATTATATGGTGCTCTAAATCCTCCAGCTTTGTTCAGCTTTGTTCTCTTCTTCAAGATTCCCTTGGCTATTCTTTGTTTTTTGCATTTCTATACACGTTATTAAATCAGCTTACCAGTTTCATATGCACCCAAAAAATCTAGGATTTCAATTGGGATTTTATAAATTAATTTGGAGGAGTTGACATCTTTACAATATTATGTCTTTTTCATTGTTTAAATAATTTGCTGAGAGTCCCACAGTGTGGAAGTGGTGGAGTTGGAATTTAGTCTTCCGTAGACTTACTTCAAAGCCCAACACTACTCTGGAGTTAAGGTATACCTTAGTTTTGAAGACGTTCAGTTTGATTTCAATTATATTTTAAACAAAACTATTTTGGAGGTCTAATATAGTGTTTTGTTTAGGGCTCTCTAAAACCTATTGCATGGATATCTTGTGTGTCTACATGTCTTTGATTGCCACTGATAGATAGTAATCATATGTTATGACTATTTCATATATTACCGATCATTATATTTTGAACCAACATATTTTGATAGTACTTTTAGAGTCAAGGGGAAAATCCCATACAGACATATTCTTACTGTTTGTCCTTGTGTCACACAATCATTTGCTCCTCTCACCACCTCCCATCTCTGACCCCACAGGCAGTAAAGAGAACTAACTCTTCCTTCCCTCTTTCTCTGAGGGAAAGAAACATTTTTAATTTTAATTAATTAATTTATTTGTTTATTTTTTTACCTCCCCAGCTTTCATAGGATATTTTTGAGATTTTTTCATATAAGGAGTTTCAAATTATTGTTCAGAGAATATGGATCCCTGTGGAGAGAGATCACAAAACAAAGGATAGAGAATTTCCCTTTCCTTTTCTGTGTGAAGGACTAGGTTGAAACAAAAATTGAAACAGGAAAAGGCTGTTTGACATCTTTCACTACATCCTCCCCATTCAGCCCCTCTTCCCACATCAGAATTTTCCTCCCTCTTCTTCACAGTAGGCTTCTCAGCCTGAGTTAGGTGCCTCCCATCATTGGAAATCCAACCCAGACCTGCCTTAGGGCCCAACTTTGATGGTTCAAAATTACCTGCCCTACCTCCCCTGTGGTAAAACTTGTAACCATTTCAGTGCAGCTGATCTATACTTTCTAGGGAGTGAGGATGTTTTTTTGACCCAAATTTGAGAGAACTAGAGAGAGGAAATAGGAAGTAAACACAATTTTCTTCCCTCAGATTTTCTTCTTCCTCACTCCCTCTAAACTTTATCTTAACTCTTTTAATCTTTCTCTTTGTGTCTTCGCATCTTAGCCTAGAGGTCTTTTCTTTAGCAATAACAGAAAAATGATTTAATATTTCTTACCTATTATTATTTCACTCATTCAAAATGTATTAGTGCGACCATGTTCCAGGCACTGTCATTTAAAAGAATTTTAGAGTCTTTGTTGTTAAAGAGTGGTAGATTGCTATTTTTCTTTAAAAACTAAAAAAACCCCAATACTTTTGTGTAGGATTTAAAAGGAAAATTCCTCGCATAATTGATTTTTTGTGCAAAAATGATTTTTTCTGGAGTATTGAAAACCTACAGATACGTTTCTCTGTTTTACCTTTTGATAGTGGAATTAAGTTTCTGAGGATTTTTATCTTTCCCCTTCCAGAACATCCTACACATCTTTTTACCTATAGTCTCATTCAACTATGTTGAAACTACAAATGAAACTCTACTGGAGTTTTAAAATAGTAAATTTTGTTAGCTGTAGATTTTCATGCTACTATTGAAGAGCAATGACAGCAATATTTTTTACTATTTTATCCTGTGCCTGTATTGATGGGTACTTTTCTAGAAGAATTTTTATACTGCTTTATATGGAGAGGCATCAAAGTCAACTGGGTGCTTCGTATCATCCCTGCCTGCATCATCTGGGAATTTTGTTTGGCTGAAAGTTATAGAACCTGGTGGCAGAAGCTTGGGGATTTATTCTTTATTTTATATATATATATATATATTTATTTATTTATTTATTTATTTATTTATTTATTTATTTATTTATTTATTTATTTATTTATTTATTTATTTATTTATTTATTTTTGGCTGCATTGGGTCTTTGTTGCCGTGAGCTGGCTTTCTCTAGTTGCAGTGAGCGGGGGCTACTCTTCATTGTGGTGCCTGGGCTTCTCATTGCAGCAGCTTCTCTTACTGTGGAGCATGGGCTCTAGGCACGGGGGCTTCAGTAGTGTGGCACATGGGCTCAGTAGTTGTGGCTTGAGGACTCTAGAGCACAGGCTCAGTAGTTGTGGCATGCGAGCTTAGTTACTCCACGGCATGTGGGATCTTCCCAGACCGGGGCTTGAACCCGTGTCCCTTGCACTGGCAAGCAGATTCTTAACCACTGCGCCACGAGGGAACTCCAGATTTATTCTTCTCACAGCAACAAGTCCAGAGAGAAGTAGTCCTCAGCTGGTACAGCAGATACTTGATGTTATCAGGGTCCCAGGCTCCCTTTGGCTTTATTCTCTGCAATAGTTAGTATATATCTTTTTTTTTTAACTACCTAGTTATTTTTTTCATGTAATTTAAAAAATTTTTATTAATTAATTAATTTATTTTTGGCTGTGTTGGGTCTTCATTGCTGTGTGCAGGCTCCCTCTAGTTGCAACGAGCGGGGGCCACTCCTTGTTGCGATGTGCGGGCTTCTCACTGTAGTGGCTTCCCCTGTTGTGGACCATGGGCTCTAGTCTCATTAGCTTCAGTAGTTGTGGCACACAGGCTCAACAGTTGTGGCCTGCGGGCTCTAGAGTGTAGGCTCAGCAGTTGTGGCCTGCGGGCTCTAGAGCATAGGCTCAGCAGCTATGGCAGACGGGCCCGCTGCTCCACAGCCTGTGGGATTATCCTGGACCAAGGCTCAGACCTGTGTCCCCTGCATTGGCAGGTGGATTCCTAACCACTGTGCCACCAGCGAAGTCCCAATAGTTAGTGTATATCTTTCATCCTAATACTTACTAGGTAATCAGAAATGTCCTACATACCTAGTTTCACATCCACATTTCAAGCAGGAATAAAGGAGGAAGGACAGGGGAGAAGGGGCAGTGCCCATATAAAAAGGCAAATCTTGTCCCCAAATTCCCAGCAGACCTCGGCTTATATCTCATTGACTAACTGTGTCACATGGTCACTTGGATCCTCAGGGGTATCAAGGAATGCCAATGTTTGAACAAAACTGGGTTCTATTAGGAAGGAAAACAAGGAGAATGGCTACTGGCAACCAGCTGTGTCTGCCACAGTTTTAAGCATCAGATGATAAGATTTCCTCAGCAGTAATAGTGAAAAGCACATCAAAATTCCATTTAATTGTTGAACCCTGTAACCTTGCTTGTGGCCTTGACGTTGGCACTTTTCTTTTAATGAGCAAACTTGTAATCAGAACAAAGAGCAATGCATTTGTGGCCATTAATCAAGAGAAAAAGTACTGTGTTTCATTTTGTTAAGGAAGATGTCAGAAGAAATTTCTTGTACAAGGCACAACAAATTTGTACAAAAATTATTTAATTATATTCAAAATTAAAGGTAAAGTTAACTGGGTGTTTCAGACTGGGCTTCATAGGGTTGTTGCAACTTGGTAGGTTCAAGGTGCTCCAGAAGTAGTCCAAGTTCGGCAGGCTCAAAGATGTGTATGATTGGTTATCAGGCTATGGGGCTCTCACTAGCAGAACCCACTGAATAATCATTTATAAACTCGAATATAATTGCATTAATTCTACAATAGGTAATATAATTATTTAGGGATAAGACCTTTTTGAGTAATATTTATTACTCTTAATTATACAAATATGCATATATATGTTCTCTTTGAAAAAAGCCAAGATTTCATTACAGATAAAGCTAAAGTCCCTTTTGAAACTAACCTCCAGTTGAAGTACCCTCTTTAGTTTGGTCTGTTTGTATAACCTGTAGACTTTTTTCCTTTGGAAAGAGAGAAGGAGAGAGACAGAGAGACAGAGAAAGATGCATAACATTCTTTTGGGTCTGTACATGTTTATGTAATGATATCATATGGTATGTATCCTAGTGCAACTTGCTTTTTTCACTCAATATATGTTGGAGGTAAGAAATACCAGGTAATCTGTGAAGAACAAAGAATGTCCTTCTTAGCCTCAAGGTCTTGGAAAAGTAAAATGACATAGACATCCTTCAGTTACTAATAAATAGAGACATTGCCCAGGTTTCTGCATGTGGTGGGGAGGTTGTGTGCTGTGATTGGCAGCTGAATAGCTGGTCAAGGGGCACCTGTGAATTTACAGTCAGTGCTGAAACTCACCAGGGTAACATGGGAGTGTTTCTCCTTCCTTCCTTCTTGACGTACACCTCCCTCCTCTGCCCATTTTCGTTTGGAGTTTGTCTTTTATAATAATTTTCATCTCATACAGGTGAGCTTAGATTTTAAAAATAGGAGAAGAGGAGGTGAAAACTATGTGTCTGTCTCTAATACTACCAAGCTTTAGAGACTGAACTGTGATCTGTAATACAATCAATCCCTTGATGCTTTTTCAGCAAATGTGTATTGAGTGTCTAATATGTCAGGCACTATGTTAGGCACTTTGGAGAAACTGAGATGATAAGCCAAAGGCCTTGCTTTCATGGAGCATACATCCTAGTTGCAGAAGTGAGCAATAGGTAAATAAACAAACTAATAAATACATAGTATAATGCCATATAGTCAGAAGTGCTATGAGGGAAGAGAATTAGATTGAGGGGATAAACAGTGATTGAGGGTAGAGGGGGCTACTTTAGATGAGATGGCCAGGGCAGGTCTCTCTGCAGAGCCTGAATAAATCTATATCCCTTAGTCTAGTATATGATAGATGTTCAATACACATTGAAGAAATGAATAAATGCATCAGTAGGGAGGTACACAAAGTACAATAGTAGCACAAGAGAGGAAAATCATCATCATCTGGATTAGGAGAAGCTCCAGAGGGATGCTTAAAATGTGACTGATAAATGAGTAGGCATTGGCCAGAGAAGCAAGGTTTGGGAAAGGCATTCCAAGCATAGGCAGGGAGGGGTGAAAGAGCATTGTCAGTTTACCACTGCTAAATGACAAATTACGAATAACAAATTAATGGCTTAAACAACAAATATTTATTGTCTTACAATTCCACAGGCCAGATGCCCGTAATAGGTCTCATTGGGTTGAAATCAAGGTTTCAACAGGGCTGTGTGCCTTCTGGTGGCTCTATGGAGGAATATATTTCCTTGCCTTTTCCAGCTTCTAGAGATGCCTGCATTCCTTGGGTCACAGCCCCATTCCTCCTACTTCAAAGCCAGCAGGGTAGCATCTTCAAATCTTCTCTCTGACCTCTGATTCTGTCATCACATCTTCTCTATGACTCTCCTGCCTTCCTCTTATAAGGAAGCCTTGTGATTTACATTGGGCCCTCCTGGGTAACTCCAGGTACTCTCCATAGATAAAATCAGCTGATTAGCTACAACCTTAATTCTCCTTTGCCAAATAACATAACGTATTCACAGGTTTTGTGGATTAGGATGTGACAATTTGGGGGGAGCTGTTGTTCTACCTACCACAAGTATTGTTTGTTCAGGGACCTGCAAATGGTTTGGGAATGCTGCAGTATAGAGTGTATATGGGGTAATGGCTAAGGAAGGGGCTAAACAGGCAAGAGCTGGATTTAAAAGGTCCTTGTCAACTATGCAGAGATGGAACCTTTTTTCTGGAAAGTAATGGGAAACCATTTGGTAGATCAGAAATCCTTGGGTTTTTGAGGCATCACTCATTCAGACACTTCTGTGATGGTAGCTGGGGCTAGGAGCACAGGTAAAAGGATATTGCAAAAATCTATACAAATGATTTTCAGGGAGTGAATTATATGACACCCCTCTACTGATAAAGAAGTTAGGAGTAAAAGGGCCAGGAGGAAGCAGACAAGCCTCTTACTTCAAGTCTAGGTATGCAGGATAAGAAAGTGGATTCCCAAATTGTGTCGTAAGAAAGGTAACAAAGTCTTCAGTTTAAGCAGGTCCAAAATGGCAAGTCAAGTAAGCAGGACAGGTGGTGAGTCTTCATAACAGATGATCAATTTTATCTTTTATGGGGAGAAAATTACGGACAAAACAGTATTTCTTCATAAATAATTACTTAATTTCCCCAGTTGTTTTGCCAAAACTTGAAACTTCCAGTCATGGCTTCTGGTCAGATTTCTGAGACTAGCAATGTGAGCTGTGTGAATTCATCTAATCCCCCACCTCAATGTCTGGAAATCCCTCCCCCCTTTTTTTAAACTATGTACTGCTTTAAACTAGGTATGTATGCATTTTCTCCTGGCTTTTAAAATGATCGAAATACTTTAAGGATGTAGCAGGAGTGAGGGCATGAGCGACTCCACTGAAGTTACCTACACTCTCTGTGGAATTCTGAAGTCCCTCAGAAACTTCTAGGTTCCTTGCCTTGGTTAATTCTTTTCTTTCTGCTTGACTCTGCTCCCCATACTTTTCCTAGAAAAGCATACGGGGTAAGTAGATTTGTATTTGAATCCTTTTCATAATGAGGTTGATTTAAGCTCTCCTTTTTGAGCTATTACAGACATAAAAATAGCAAAATTCATAAAGGTTGACTCTATGTAGAATTTGCTTCATAAGCAACTTTATAAGAATTATGAAAAGGGCAGGGATTTTATAGATTTTCTTTGTCTGATTATGGATTTTGTTTTGCAGTGAAAGGGCAGAATTTTTTTGGAATTTTCTTTCTTGGATTCTTGTACTGGTTAAATAATATATATATTAATAGTGTTGATGATAACATACATGTCATATAGCAGCCATTAAAGATAAGTATATATAAACATGGACACACAAATAACATGCTACAGAAAGATACTCAGGTTATTAAATGAAAAGCAACTTGTAGGAATTCCCTGGTGGCCCAGTTGTTAGGACTCTGCACTTTCACTGCCAAGGGTCCAGGTTCGATCCCTGGTCGGGGAACTAAGATCCCACAAGCCATGCAGCATGGCCAAAAAGAAAAATGGAAAAAAAAAGAAAGAAAAGCAACGTGTAGAACTGTACATATATCGTGATTGCATTTGTATAAAAATTGGATATGCACTTTTATATGCATAAAAAAATCCTTCAAAGAATATAAAAGAAAACATTAAAAATGACTACCAGGGCTAAATACCAGTGCTGGCAATTTTAATTTTTACCTTATAGTTTTCTAGACAGTTTGACATTATTTAACCAGTACTTTTATAATTGAAAAAATGGTTTAATATATTTATTTATTCCCAATAGAGAATTAAAAAATGACCTTGTAAATATTTTACTGCTAACGTTTTCAAGTTCTATAAAATTCTACAAATGTACTTAATATATCCTGTCGTTTAATAAAAAAAAGATTGGTAAGAAATAATTCAATTCAGTATTAGAGTGGAAAACTATACTCCTGTATACAAGCTCACATTTTAAAGGATTCTTGTTGTCATGAAATTGTTTCTTTTTTTACTGGTAAAGTATGAAAACTGCAGTAGCATTGCCCCCCATATATAGTGAAAGAACTCGTTGCCCCTGCTTATTATTTTTTAAAATGTGGTTTTCTTCTCCTGTTAAAAAGAGAAAAATTTAGAAACTGTACTGAAGCAAAAAGAAGAAACCAAAATCAAATCCTACTACCCCAAAATTGCCACTATTAAATATTTGGTATACAGAATTAGAATTGTTTCTCTCTGATCAAGCTTTATCTCCTGTACTACATTGTTGTGGTTTTTTTGAGTATGAGTCCTACAAACTTCTTGTACAGTTTATGCCTAGATACTTTGTTTTGTTTTGGTTGCTCTTTTGAATGAGATCTTTTCCCATTATGTTTGATTTGATTATGAGATATTTATTATGTAACTGAGTGCTTTATGTAGCCAGTTTTTAATTAGCTCTCATAGTTTGTCTTTTGGTTCCATTTGTTTTTCCAGGACAATAATTTTACTTTATACTAACTATTGATACAATGCATAATGTTTCATAATGGAAGTAATACGTGCCATTCTGCTTAGAATTTAAAAGAGAATATGGCAGATTGGAAAAATACTGCTTAAGCTAGACATTGGCAGTAGTATTTTAACTAATGCTTAAAATGTCATGAGATCTTTCATTTGAAAAAGGTTATAACTTGATGCTACATACAAGATATTTCTTCAGACTGGTATTGTTCTCATGCTGTTTGGCCTGGCAGAATCCCCGCCATCTTTGAAAACTTACCCTTATGGGATAATTGGCTAATCTACACAATTAAGCAGTTTAGAATTAACAAACTATCCATATGTTGCACAATTTTAAGCCTAAGTACAACTGACATTTTCTTCCTTGGTGTATTAAGAGAGATTTTCTTAGGAAAGAGAAGAATACAAATTTTAACAATGTAAAAAGATTGCCTTGTTACATAAATGATCTCTATTTTTTTTCTCATTTCTAGAGGAGTCCTGATTAGGACTCAACTAGTTGAGGTTGTGAATTTTTTTAAGTTTAGATTCTCTATCATATCTGTTAAAATTAACTTTATATTAAAATGTTTTTCGGCTCTCTTGCTACTGCAAAGCTATCATTATATATTAAAATATTCTTCCTACATAATGGGAAATTTCTCATAAAAATATATTATTTTTCAATATTTTCAGTAAATGGGTAGATCTAAGAGGCTTAACATTTTTAGAACATTCATAAGCAATTTCAAAAATGTCACATAATGTGAACATGGAAATAATTTCTAAAATTAAATGTTCTTAGATTATTTAACATGGAAAATTCTGTTCAAGTAGCCATTAGTCAACCAAAAGCATTTTAACTATGGGCTGAAGTTGCCACTTTGAATTTCTCACAAGTAAGCATAAAATGGAAATGGCTTAGTTACACAAACTGTAATCAAAATTGCCAATAGGAGTAACAATGTCATTAGTAAAGGTTTAAGCCAAGATCCTCCTAAACCAAACCATTTTCCTAGTATTTCCCTTAAACTGGGAGGAGGATCATTCAGAGCAGAAATTTGATTCTTCATATGTGTCATAAGATGAGTTATATCAGAAGACACTTCTTGTATAAAAACCCAACATTCAGTACGTATTAGAGTGCAAGTTTCCCCCTGGGAAGCAGTTAGACTCTTGAGGGCTATGCATTGAATTCTGTAGGACCACTTTTCTCATCGTGGAGACTTCCGAATTAAGCAAGCTATTGGCTTGATTACTATTATTCGAAGCAGCTACATAAATTTTGTTAAAGCCTCTATATGATTAATAATATCTTCTATTCCAAGTGAAAGAACGAATATAGCAGCCAACTGGTCACACCATTAAGAAACTTTAATGTGAGCACCCAGTGTGCTCACATTAAAGGCAGATTGGAAGGGGCTGTTTCCAGGGCTACTTGTAGGTGACCTCGAGTCCAAGGGAAACCAAGTGTACATCTTTCTAACCAACCTGGGGAGAGTCAAAGGCCATAAACTTGTTCCATAAATCCACTGAGTTCCATAAGAGGTATTTAACATCTAGTGAAAAGGAGTATTTAGGGCCAGGTTCAGAACAGGTGTCATTAACTGGCCAGGTAAGAGGGTCCCACTTAGTGATATTGGCTTGCCCAGTACTAGAGTTTCTTTCTTCTAAAATAAAATTTCTAAGGGCCATCCAATTAGAGCCTTTGAGAGGAAAAATCCACCAAGGTAACCTAAGAATACTGGATGTAGGAGACTGGCTACAAACCCAGCAACTGGATTGGTTTTTGAAACTTGCAAATGATTGAGCCCAAGGAATAAATACATAAAGGAAAGTGTGAGCATTCTCAAAGCAATTAGTATATAGGCCTGGTCTGGCATCTTGTATCAGCTGTCTACTTCAGATGTTGTCTTCTTCTTGCCCTGGCCTGGTAGTGCTGGTCTTAGTCAAAGTCATTTGTCAGAAACAGAAGTTGCCGTTCTTTCAGGAGAGGAAGCCTGATATGATCCCTTCCAATGTGGTGGTAAAGAGTCTTTAATTTGATGTCTTTTCCAGTATGCATGATCTTCTGGTTGCAGGTCATGGGGCATCTGATCTTCATCCAAAGATAGATTACTGTGATAAGCTTCAGATACAAACTTTACAGTATTGTAACGCAGCGACAAGGAGCCATATGAAAAGTGAGTCTTAGGCAGTAAATACAAAAAAAACCCCCAAAAAACCTCAAAGACAACAACACTGGAACTTAATGTCCACTGAAACTTAATTTTTTCTCTGTAAAATTACTCTCATTTCTACCACATATAGCCGAATTTATTTGTGAAATAAGTCTGGTTTCAATAAACTTGGCCTGATTATTTACATAAGTGTAACTGATCATAGAGTCTCTTTTAAATTGGCTGTGCTGGAACTTTTTATAAAGAATCTCAAATTGAACTTTTTTTTTTATAATCTTTGAAAATACTCACTTTTAATCAGATTATCTACTTTACTTTTTCATTAGTTACAGAAATCTAAACATAACAAAGACAACACATTTTGGAAAAAGATGAAGTATAATAAATAAAGTCATGCTACTTTTAAACAATCAAATTGAAGTTTTAAAAGGCTGTTCAAGGCCAGGAAAGCTACATCTAGGGCATGCCATCAGATTCTGCCTGCGATATCTATAAATTTGAGTGAATTCCTCTCTTCTCGAGGTCCCCAAAATATCTCAAGATTCTTGCACCTGCCAGGAGGCAACCTTCCTTATTCACCTGATAAGCCTTCTGGGAACCTAAGGTTTCCAATTTCTGGAGGAATCAGGTAGAGAGAAAAGATAAATGTTTCAATTCTACTTAGAAAGGTATGATTTACCAAATTACTGTAAGTCATAATTAGCTTGAGGGGAAGGGTTTCCTTATGACTGGAAAACACAGATTAAAAACCAGTAATATTTCAGACAAAAAACCAAAAAAATTATAACCATATTCATCAGTTTGCTGAGTCTTATGTGACTAATCCTTGATCTTAATCTTCTGTTAACAGTTTTATGAAGTCATCAGGTTTTCCATTAGAATTCTTTAATTTCTTACCAAGTTCAGTTGTATGATATGAAAAAAGTCCTTTCTATGAATCTTTTTGAAGATGAAGCGTTTTTTGCAAAAGCATTGGAGTAAAATAATAACTGTCTATAAATGACAAAAGACTTAAAAAGGCATGGTTAAAGATCTGATTACAATACAGCTGACAAAGAAACTTGGTTACTGCTGTAGCATACATTTTAAGATAATTACTAGAATTGTGACTGATTTGCTAGGACATATTCAACTTTTAGAATTTCATATAATTTCTAGAACGTTTATATTAATGACATTTACTCATATAATATAACCTAAGTAGGTTTATTACCACTCATTTGACAATGCTTCCCATATAATTTAACTTACCAAAGAAGGCTGATTAGTTTAATATTTCTCTCTCCACAATGCTTCAGGGGCCCTTTAGAAAACCTCAAAGTTAGCTAGCAGTCAACCAAAATTCAATTAGAATTTGATCTTTGGGAAGTTTGTCAAAAATATCAAAAAGATTTTAAAACACTTGGTCAAATAGGATCATATGTCACTGTGGAACAGTATATATTCACTTAGCCAAAGTGACAATAAAAGACTTCAAAAGCAAATACAGAAAGTTATAACAGATTACTTAAAAGGTAAAGAAACTACAATTGGTTATCAAAAGCAGATTAATATTCTAAGAAAACTTTGTCCTCTTAACAGAGAGAAAACCAAATTCAGGTTTTGTACCACTTTACCCTTAATATTAAGGTTCATTTACTCAGTTAAATTTGTTCCAATCTCAGTCAATACTGACCACACATAGAATTCCTTTCTAAGATTCATTTTTTTCCCTCACAAATCTTCTACAACTTTCTATATCCATATAAATTTGTCCCTTGTTTTCTTTCACATTTAGAAATAACCAGCTTTAGGACAAAATTACTTTCTTTTCCCTTAACAAAACACATTTCCATTCCTTATACTTTCTTTTTCCTTGCATACAAAAATGTTTTCCTTATTAATTTTTAATAGTTTTAATTATACATTTTAATAAGAATTCTTAACCTTAAAACCTTAGTTTCTAGTGAAAACTAAGAAGCAAGTAATTATGAACTGTTTGTCATACCAGCATTTCCTGATTGGCAAACTTATGAACATATTCTATAACCTAATTTCTTTTCTCAGTGGGGTACAAGACATGTCCAATGAGCCCAAACATTTTTAGTTTTTCTCTAATAAGACAAACATAGGTAAAATTAGATTTCTTTAGTAATTAATGTTCCAATATCTTATTTGGAAATGACCTGGATATCCAATGATCACATCATGTAACTTAATTTAGCAGTTTCAAGTTATTGAAAATCTGGAATAACTTATTTTAAGTAGACAGTCCAAAGTATAATTATTCCCAAAGAATTCACCTAAAAACTTTTTTTTTTTTTTTTTTTGCGGTCCACAGGCCTCTCACTGTTGTAGCCTCTCCCGTTGCGGAGCACAGGCTCCGGACGCGCAGGCTCAGTGGCCATGGCTCATGGGCCTAGCCACTCTGTGGCATGTGGGATCTTCCCGGACCGGGGCACGAACCCGTGTCCCCTGCATCGGCAGGTGGACTCTCAACCACTGCGCCACCAGGGAAGCCCACCTAAAAACTCTTATCTCATTTACATTTAATTTACTTAAAAGTTTCATCATATCTAGTTATTTTTCTTGTTGACAAACTTTGTAACAGAAATAAGATCTTATTTGATTTCTAGTAAACCTAGGCACAATAAAAGTATTATATTTAATGTTGATGACTCTAAAAACATGCCTATATTAATTAAGCCAACAAACTTAAAGTTGTTTTCATTTATTAAAACGTAATCCTAGATCATGTGATCCTGAAATTCATTTGGGTTAGTTTCTTTTCTAAGTATTTATATAAGTGCTTAATTCCTTTTAAGCCAATTAAATAGAGCTCTTTTACAAATTAATTTTGGCAATACCACACATCTGTAACACACGTATATAGATACATACAAACACACAAATAGACACAGTGACCCCATAGTTTCCATTCCAAAATTTCAGCCATGAATCAGGTACAATAATACAAAAACCATCAGTTACAAAAGAAGTTGGATTCAAATTGAGTTTCTGCCAGATGGAACAAATCAAGGTAACCTGTTTAAATGGCTAAACCCTTTTTACTAATATTTACAGAGAAGACACTTAAGATTTGTGTTTGTCCTTAACAATTCAAGTTCTGAATTACCTATTGCCCTTTTGTTTTTAATAAGAGTTACCTTCCTGAAATTTGCATTTTTAAAAGATGGCCTAGGTAAGAGTTCCAGGAGACCAGGTAGAACATTTACATCTCAAAGGCACAGGAGGATTAATGCAAGTTCCTCCTAGGAAGACTGTTCTCTGAAGGCCAGAATTTTTTACTTAAAAGCCTCTTAAGATAAATAGGGAAGGTTTGGGGAGTGGTAAAAAGATTGGTGCGCTTTCAATTGTCTCTGGAGCCACAGCTCTTTAGATTTGTAAAACCAGGACACTTAGTTTTAATTCCTCAAAGAATTGGGTGGCCACCTCAATGATATCAAAGGACTGATAGACACATTCACTTAGGTTGGAATGTTTTTCTTTCCTTTATTTAGCATAGGGGAGAAGGCCAAAACAAAAAATTCTAACAAGATCTGAATATCAGCTATGGTCAGTTTAGTCAGACCAGTGGCCTCCCATCTCAATAATCTATTTACAAAAATTTTGAGGATCCGCCCTGGGTTTAAGAAATTCTTTATGGCCCTCAGTATGGTCTCAGCATGGTCTGAAGAGGCTCACCTATAGCCTCAGGTGATCCTGTTTTTAAAGGTAACCATTTAATAGTCTCTTCAGAGAGGAATGGCAATTCAGAGGATTACTAGAATGAGCACTCAAATAAAGGAGAATAGAGGGGAGCAGTAGTTACATCGGTCATAATTTTTGTTTGCTTTTAGGTACATTTTATATCTTTAATCTTTCATTAGCCTGCTACAACAAATCCTTCAATGAGGCTATTTTCACATTTTGAAGCCTTTTGGGACTTCTGTATATCAATTTAAATAGGTACAATATTTTAAGATTATAGTGAAACAGGAGGGAAGGAGGCAGGGCACAACTTTTAAAAGAATGACATAGCCATAGGACATGACAAAAACTGGTTAGAACCAACTAGGTCCAATATGGCAGAAGATTTGACTTCCAGTGGACCTTGAGCCTCATTATATGCTCATTATATTACATTAGCATAAGCTAAGTGACAGACCCACCAGTGCCACGACAGTTCCCAGGTGACCATCAAAGATCAAAAAGTGGGCAGTGGCCCAATTCCTGGAAATCTCCACCCCCTCTCCAAAATAGTTGAAATAATCCTCCTGCTCTTTAGCCTATGAAATTACCCAGCCCATAAAAACTAACCAAGCCATACTTCAGGGCCTCTCACCTTCTGAGATGGCCCACACTCTGTGGAGTGTTTTTCTCTCTAAATAAAGCCACTTCTTACCTATCACTTTGTCTCTCTCTGAATTCCTTCTGTGATGAGACATCAAGAACCTGAGCTTCATTAACTCCTGAGACCAGGTGTGTGATCTCAATTAAAAGACCATGGGTTCAAGTCCCAATCTGGGTTTTGGCTGAGTTTGAGTCCCAACCTGAGTTGCACAGTTTCAATAGCTTTCTAAAATTTTAACAATTTAAAAGTTTTTCCAATTCAGAAGATCCAAGCATCTAGCCCTACAAATATTTTCTCCTGATAATATAATTTTAGAAATGAAGAAAACTCTTAACTCTCTTGTTTATAGTAGACCCTGCAGGCAGAGATCCAGGAGACTGCCACGGTAAGAACTTACCTTCTGCTGGCTTTCTCTAACTCTGTATCCAAAAATCAGTTTTGGAGTGCCAAAAGACCCCCATCTTGGCCATTTCAGGGAGGAATTTCTTTTTGTTACTGAACTCAGGTCTGGCTGCTCGCTCCTTGAAGCCAATACTTGAGAGGCAAGTATTGGTAAAAAGGAAAGTTTGCTTTATTCAGGAGGCCAGCAACTGAGAGAGAAGGCAGACTCATGTCCAAAGACCAACTCCCCACTGTTGATCAGTGGGCAAGACCTTTTAAAGGGGAGTTTCAGGGGTGTATAGGCAGAGGGAAGGGGCTACATGCAGAACAGCACACAGTCAGCTCCGACAGTCATCTTGAAATTAGTCATGCAGTGGTCTGATCAGTATCATCTTGATTGTTTTAATTACAGCTAATCTTCAGTCACAGGATCAATTTGTTCCCATTTCCTTGAGGCCAGTTCTCACAATTGAGGCAGCTTATGTCATGGCTTATGTCTGGTCATCATGTAGTTAAATTCTTCCACCTGGTGGGGGTTTCAGTATCTACAAAACAGCTCAAAGGATATGGCTCAGAATATTATCTATAGCCCTTGAAGAGGAACTAAATGTCCTTGACTTTGTTTAATGACTAAGCTATTATTATTTTGTCCTGTGTTATTGCTTTCCTTTGCTTCTGCATTTTCTCATTTGTCTGATTAAATTTATTAAATTTATTCTTTGGCTAAAGTTTTTCTGCAGACAAGAGGCAGGCAGAGGACATGGGGTAGGGGGTATTCTGTCATGGGAAGGCTCCATAGGGTCTTGCTCCATTTCACTTTAATTCCCAACTAGGTATTAATAAGTACTTGCAAGCATGCATAAACCCAGCTGGAATCCCCATAGGTAGCCGTCCTCAAGGGAGCTACTTCACCTTTGAGGAACAATTTCCCATGACCAATTTGGGAGCCTAATTTATTTATTTTATTTTTATTTATTTATTTTTTTAATAAGCAAAGCATCCTGAGTACATTCATTTTTATTTTTTTCCAAGACAGACTTTCTGGATATGTAGGAGCCAAAGTTCTGTTACTGTTCTTTTTTTTTTTTTTGTAACATCTTTATTGGAGTATAATTGCTTTACAATGGTGTGTTAGTTTCTGCTGTATAACACAGTGAATCAGCTATACATATACATATATCCCCATGTCCCCTTCCTCTTGCGTCTCCCTCCCCCTCTCCCTATCCCACCCCTCTAGGTGGTCACAAAGCACCAAGCTGATCTCCCAGTGCTATGATGCTGCTATCCACTAGCTATCTATTTTACATTTGGTAGTGTATATATGTCCATGCCACTCTCTCACTTTGTCCCAGGTTACCTTTCCCCCTACCCGTGTCCACAAGTCCATTCTCTACATCTGCATCTTTATTCCTGTCCTGCCCCTAGGTTCTTCAGAAGCATTTTCTTTTTAGATTCCATATATATGTGTTAGCATACAGTATGTGGTTTTCTCTTTCTGACTTACTTCACTCTGTATGACAGACTCTAGATCCATCCACCTCAGTACAAATAACTCAATTTCGTTTCTTTTTATGGCTGAGTAATATGGGGAGCCTAATTTAGATATGAGCTATCATCTGAACAGCGTTCTGAGGACAGTGTGGTGGATTGAATGTGTGCTGCTTCTGAGTCTAGCTCCCCAAGGAGTTGCCCTTGCATCTATTCATTTTATGTATCTCTGTTTCTACTTCCAGCAGTCTAAAACTGCTGCAGGTGCTCAGAGCACTGAAGACCACTCTTTATCTCGTGTGTCCCTGGAAGAGCAGTATTTACTTAATAGTTATAGTGGGGCTCCCCTGTAAGACCACTGTACATCATGAGGATTAATCTTCAGACACTTCTGCTAGGTTCTCAATCACCTGAGAACACCTTGTGGCTGGAACAAGCAAATGTGCCTTGTTTTTTGGAGATGAATAATTCAGTTTCTCATTTCACTAACAATATTTTGTTCAGATCAAATGTCAACTTTTTTTTTTTTTTTCAATTTAAGCCAAATTTAACAAAACCAGCCACCCATGCATTCCCGGACCTCCTACTCAGATCGCCCTAGGTCTCTGCCTAGGAAATTCAACAGTACCCCCTAAGACTCCAAGTCCTTCGTAAAAACAGCTCAAATATGATTTTTATAATCATCATTTAAAAGCAATGAGATCTGGATATCAGGGGTACTCACTGGAACATCTGAGGAGTACTGGTGGGGCTCAGTGGATCCATGCTGGTATCAAGTCTTCATTCGGCGCAGACTCCAAGTGTCCTCTGGCATTTTTTTCTGACATCCTGCCAACTACACCATGCATATGTCAATGAAAAAATTAATTAATAGTCAATCTAGGTGTAAAGTCGTATTCCTTGCCTCAACACCTTGTCTCCCGATTTATTGGCCTGTCGTGCAGCGAGCAGAATGAGCTTGGTCTCCGTAACAAGTTGTCAGGAGACCTTCAGGATGACGGAGGAGTAAGACGTGGAGATCACCTTCCTCCCCACAAATACATCAGAAATACATCTACATGTGGAACAGCTCCTACAGAACACCTACTGAATGCTGGCAGAAGACCACAGACCTCCCAAAAGGCAAGAAACTTCCCGCATACCTGGGTAGGGCAAAAGAAGAAAGGAAAAACAGAGACAAAAGAATAGGGACGGGACCTGCACCAGTGGGAGGGAGCTGTGAAGGAGGAAAGGTTTCCACACACTAGAAGCCCCTTCGCGGGCAGAGACTGCAGGTGGTGGAGGGGGGGAAGCTTCGGAGCCACGGAGGAGAGCACAGTAACAGGGGTGCGGAAGGCAAAGCGGAGAGATTCCCACACAGAGGATCAGGGCCGACCAGCACTCACCTGCCTGAGAGGCTTGTCTGCTCTCCCCTCTGGGGCGGGTGGGGACTGGGAGCTGAGGCTCAGGCTTCGGAGGTCATATCCCAGGGAGAGGACTGGGGTTGGCTGCATGAACACAGCCTGAAGGGGCTAGTGTGCCACAGCTAGCCGGGAAGGAGTCCGGGAAAAAGCCTGGAACTGCCTAAAAGGCAAGAGACTTTTTCTTGCCACTTTGTTTTGTGGTACGCAAGGAGAGGGGATTCAGAGCGCCACCTAAATGAGCTCCAGAGACGGGTGCGAACCACAGCTATCAGCGAGGACACCAGAGATGGGGATGAGGCGCTAAGGCTGCTGCTGCAGCCACCAAGAAGCCTGTGTGCGAGCACAGGTCACTATCCACACCTCCCCTCCTGGGAACCTATGCAGCCTGCCACTGCCAGGGTCCTGTGATCCAGGGACAACTTCCCCGGGAGAACACATGGCGCACCTCAGCCTGGTGCAATGTCATGCCAGCCTCTGTCATCACAGGTTCACCCCGCATTCCGTACCCCTCCCTCACCCCTGGCCTGAGTGAGCCAGATCCCCCTAATCAGCTGCGACTTTAACCCTCTCCTGTCTGGGCAGGAATAGATGCCCTCAGGTGACCTACATGCAAAGGCAGGGCCAATCCAAAGCTGAACCCAAGGAGCTGTGTGAACAAAGAAGAGAAAGGGAAATCTCTCCCAGCAACCTCAGGAGCAGCAGATTAAATCTCCACAATCAACTTGATGTACCCTGCATCTGTGGAATACCTGAATAGACAACAAATCATCCCAAAATTGAGACGGTGGACTTTGGGAGCAACCATAGACTTGGGGTTTGCTGTATGCGACTGACTGCTTTCTGCTTTTATGTTTATCTTAGTTTATTATTTAGAGTTTATTATCATTGGTAGATTTTTTTTATTGATTTAGTTGCTCTCTTCCCTTTTTTTTTTTTTATATATAGATGTATATATTTTTTTCCTTTTTCTCTTTTTGTGAGTGTGTATTTGTATGCTTCCTAGGGTGATTTTGTCCGTATAGCTTTGCTTTTGCCATTTGTCCTAGTGTTCTGTCTGTCCGTTTTTTTTTCTTGTTGTTTCTTTTTTAGTATAGTTTTTAGCGCTTGTTATCTTTGGTGCATTTGTTTTTTGGTTTGGCTGCTCTCTTCTTTCTTTCTTTTTTTTACTTTTAATTTATTTTATTTTTAATAATTTTCTTATTTTTTATTTAATAACTATTTCTTTTTATTTTATTTTTTTCTTTCTTTCTTTCGTTTATTCTCTCTTTTCTTCTGAGCCATGTGGCTGACAGTATCTTGGTGCTCTGGCTGGGTTTCAGGCCTGTGCCTCTGAGGTGGAAGAGCCGAGTTCAGGGCATTGGTCCACCAGAGACCTCCTGGCTCCATGTAATATCAAATGGTGAAAGCTCTCCCAAGATCTCCATCTCAATGCTAAGACCCAGCTCCCCTCAATGATCAGCAAGCTTCAGTGCTCGACACCCCACGCCAAACAACTAGCAAGACAGGAACACAACCCAACCCATTAGCAGAGAGGCCACCCAAAATCATAATAAGGTCACAGACACCCCAAAACACACCACCAGACATGGTCCTGCCCACCAGAAAGACAAGATCCAGCCTCATCCACCAGAACACAGGCACTAGTCCCCTCCATCCGGAAGCCCACACAACCCACTGTACCAAACTTAGCCACTGGGGGTAGACAGCAAAAACAACGGGAACTACGAACCTGCAGCCTGTGAAAAGTAGACCCCAAACACAGTAAGTTAAGCAAAATGAGAAGACAGAGAAACACACAGCAGATGAAGGAGCAAGGTAAAAACCCACCAGACCAAACAAATGAAGAGGAAATAGGCAGCCTACCTGAAAAGAATTCAGAGTAATGATAGTAAAATAATCCAAAATCTTGGAAATAGAATGGAGAAAATACAAGAAATGTTTAACAAGGACCTAGAGGAACTAAAGAGCAAACAAAAAATGATGAACAACAAAATAAATGAAATTAAATATTCTCTAGAAGGAATCAGTAGCAGAGTAACTGAGGGAGAAGAACGGATAAGTGACCTGGAATACAAAATAGTGTAAATAACTACTGCAGAGCAGAATAAAGAAAAAAGAATGAAAACAATTGAGGATAGTCTTGGAGACATCTGGGACAACATTAAATGCACCAACATTCGAATTATAGGGGTCCCAGAAAAAGAGAAAAAGAAAGGGATGAGAAAATATTTGAAGAGATTATAGTTGAAAACTTCCCTAATATGGGAAAGGAAATAGTTAAACAAGTCCAGTAAGCACAGAGAGTCCCATACAGGATAAATCCAAGGAGAAACACGCCAAGACACATATTAATCAAACTATCCACAATTAAATACAAAGGAAATATATTGAAAGCAGCAAGGGAAAAACGACAAATAACATACACGGTAATTCCCATAAGATTAACAGCTGATCTTTCAGCAGAAACTCTGCAAGCCAGAAGGGACTGGCAGGACATATTTAAAGTGATGAAAAGGAAAAACCTACAACCAAGATTACTCTACCCAGCAAAGATCTCATTCAGATTAGACGGAGAAATTAAAACCGTTACAGACAAGCAAAAGCTAAGAATTCAGCACCAAAAACGCAGCTTTACAACACATGCTAAAGGAACTTCTCTAGGCAGGAAATACAAGAGAAGGAAAAGACCTACAATAACAAACCCAAAGCAATTAAGAAAATGGGAATAGAAACATACATATTGATAGTTACCTTAAATGTAAATGGATTAAATGCTCCAGCCAAAAGACATAGACTGGCAGAATGGATACAAAAACAAGATGCGTATATATGCTCTCTACAAGACACCCACTTCAGACCTAGGTACACATACAGACTGAAAGTGAGGGGATGGAAAAAGATATTCCATGTAAATGGAAATCAAAAGAAAGCTGGAGTAGCACTTCTTATATCAGACAAAATAGACTTTAAAATAAAGACTATTAGAAGAGACAAAGAAGGACACTACATAATGATCAAGGGATCAATCCAAGAAGAAGATATAACAATTTTAAATATTTATGCACCCAAAGTAGGAGCACCTAGATATATAAGACAAATGCTAACAGCCATAAAAGGGGAAATCAACAGTAACACAATCATAGTAGGGGACTTTAACACCCCACTTTCACCAATGGACAGATCATCCAAAATGAAAATAAATAAGGAAACACAAGCTTTAAATGATACATTAAACAAGATGGACTTAATTGATATTTATAGGACATTCCATCCAAAAACAACAGAACACACTTTCTTCTCAAGGGCTCATGGAACATTATCCAGGATAGATCATATCCTGGGTCACAAATCAGACCTTGGTAAATTTAAGAAAATTGGAATCGTATCAAGTATCTTTCAACCGCAATGCTATGAGACTAGATATCAATTACAGTAAAAAAAATCTGTAAAAAATACAAACACATGGAGGCTAAACAATACACTACTTAATAACCAAGAGATCACTGAAGAAATCAAAAAATACCTAGAAACAAATGACAGTGAATACTTGATGATCCAAAACCTATGGGATGCAGCAAAAGCAGTTCTAAGAGGGAAGTTTATAGCAATACAATCCTACCTCAAGAAACAAGAAACATCTCAAATAAAGAACCTAACCTTACACCTAAAGCAATTAGGAAAAGAAGAACAAACCAAAAAAAAAGAAAAAACCCAAAGTTAGCAGAAGGAAAGAAATCATAATGATCAGATCAGAAATAAATGAAAAAGAAATGAAGGACACAATAGCAAAGATCAATAAAACTAAAAGCTGCTTATTTGAGAAGATAAAGAAAATTGATAAACCATTAGCCAGACTCATCAAGAAAAAAGGGAGAAGACTCAAATCAACAGAATTAGAAATGAAAAAGGAGGAGTAACAACTGACACTGCAGAAATACAAAGGATCAGGAGAGATTACTACAAGCAACTCTATGCCAATAAATTGGACAACCTGGAAGAAATGGACAAATTCTTAGAAAAGCACAACCTTCAGAGACTGAACCAGGAAGAAATAGAAAATATAAACAAACCAATCACAAGCACTGAAATTGAGACTGTGATTAAAAATATTCCAATGAACAATGCCAAGGAACAGAGGGCTTCACAGGCGAATTCTATCAAACATTTAGAGAAGAGCTAATACTTATCCTTTTCAAACTCTTCCAAACTATAGCAGAGGGAGGAACACTCCCAAAGTCATTCTAGAGGCCACCATCACCCTGATACCAAAACCAGACAAAGATGTCACAAAGAAAGAAAACTACAGTCCAATATCACTGATGAACATAGATGCAAAAGTCCTCAACAAAATACTAGCAAACAGAATCCAACAGCACATTAAAAGGATCATACACCATGATCAAGCGGTGTGTATCCCAAGAATGCAAGGATTCTTCAATATATGCAAGTCAGTCAATGTGATACACCATATTAACAAATTGAAGGATAAAAACCATATGATCATCTTAATAGATGCAGAAAAAGCTTTTGACAAAATTCAACACCCATTTATCATAAAAACCCTTCAGAGAGTAGGCATAGAGAGAACTTTCTTCAACATAATAAAGGCCATATATGACAAGGCCATATATGACAAACCCACAGCCAACATCGTTCTCAATGGTGAAGAACTGAAACCATTTCCACTAAGATCAGGGGGAACAAGACAAGGTTGTCCACTCTCACCACTATTATTCAACATAGTTTTGGAAGTTTTAGCCCCAGCAATCAGAGAAGAAAAAGGAATAAAAGGAATCCAAATTGCAAAAGAAGTAAAGCTGTCATTGTTTGCAGATGACATGGTACTATACATAGAGAATCCTAAAGATGCTACGAGAAAATTACTAGAGCTAATCAATGAATTTGGTAAAGTAGCAGGATCCAAAATTAATGTACAGAAATCTCTTGCATTCCTATACACTAATGATGAAAAATCTGAAAGAGAAATTAAGGAAACACTCCCATTTACCACTGCAACAAAAAGAATAAAATACCTAGGAATAAACCTACCTAAGGAAACAAAAGACCTGTATGCAGAAAATTATAAGACACTGATGAAAGAAATGAAAGATGATACAAATAGATGGAGAGATATACCATGTTCTTGGATGGGAAGAATCAACATTGTGAAAATGACTCTACTACCCAAAGCAATCTACAGATTCAATGCAATCCCTATCAAACTACCAATGGCATTTTTCACAGAATTAGAACAAAAAATTTCACAATTTGTATGGAAACACAAAAGACCCCGAATAGCCAAAGCAATCTTGAGAACGAAAAAAGGAGCTGGAGGAGTCAGGCTCCCTGACTTCAGACTATACTACAAAGCTACAGTAATCAAGACAGTATGGTACTGGCACAAAAACAGAAAGATAGATCAATGGAACAGGATAGAAAGCCCAGAGATAAACCCACGCACATATGGACACCTTATCTTTGATAAAGGTGGCAGGAATGTACAGTGGAGAAAGGACAGCCTCTTCAATAAATGGTGCTGGGAAAACTGGACAGGTACATGTAAAAGTATGAGATTAGATCACTCCCTAACACCATACACAAAAATAAGCTCAAAATGGATTAAAGACCTAAATGTAAGGACAGAAACTATCAAACTCTTAGAGGAAAACATAGGCAGAACACTCTATGACATAAATCACAGCAAGATCCTTTCTGACCCACCTCCTAGAGTAATGGAAATAAAAACAAAAATAAACAAATGGGACCTAATGAAACTTCAAAGCTTATGCACAGCAAAGGAAACCATAATCAAGACCAAAAGACAACCCTCAGAATGGGAGAAAATATTCGCAAATGAAGCAACTGACAAATGATTCATCTCCAAAATTTACAAGCACCTCATGCAGCTCAATAACAAAAAAACAAACAACCCAATCCAAAAATGGGCAGAAGACCTAAATAGACATTTCTCCAAAGAAGATATACAGATTTCCAACAAACACATGAAAGGATGCTCAACATCTCTAATCATTAGAGAAATGCAAATCAAAAGTACAATGAGATATCATCTCACACCAGTCAGAATGGCCATCATCAAAAAATCTAGAAACAATAAATGCTGGAGAGGGTGTGGAGAAAAGGGAACACTCTTGCACTGCTGGTGGGAATGTGAATTGGTTCAGCCACTATGGAGAACAGTATGGAGGTTCCTTAAAAAACTACAAATAGAATTACCATATGACCCAGCAATCCCACTACTGGGCATATACCCTGAGAAAACCAAAATTCAAAGAGTCATGTACCAAAATGTTCGTTGCAGCTCTATTTACAATAGCCCGGAGATGGAAACAACCTAAGCGCCCATCATCGGATGAATGGATAAAGAAGATGTGGCACATATATACAATGGAATATTACTCAGCCTTAAAAAGAAATGAAATTGAGCTATTTGTAATGAGATGGATAGACCTAGAGTCTGTCATACAGAGTGAAGTAAGTCAGAAAGAGAAAGACAAATACCGTATGCTAACACATATATATGGAATTTAAGGGAAAAAAAAATGTCATGAAGAACCTAGGGGTAAGACAGGAATAAAGACGCAGACCTACTGGAGAACGGACTTGAGGATATGGGGAGGGGGAAGGGTGAGCTTTGACAGGGCGAGAGAGAGTCATGGACATATACACACTAACAAACGTAGTAAGGTAGATAGCTAGGGGGAAGCAGCCGCAAGGCACAGGGATATTAGCTCGGTGCTTTGTGACAGCCTGGAGGGGTGGGATAGGGAGAGTGGGAGGGAGGGAGACGCAAGAGGGAGAACATATGGGAGCATATGTATATGTATAACTGATTCACTTTGTTATAAAGCAGAAACTAACACACCATTGTAAAGCAATTATACCCCAATAAAGATGTTTAAAAAAAAAAAAAAACCTACCTAAGGAGACAAAAGACCTGTATGCAGAAAACTATAAGACAGTGATGAAAGAAATGAAAGATGACTCAAACAGATGGAGAGATATACCATGCTCTTGGTTTGGAAGAATGAACACTGTGAAAATGACTATAGTACCCAAAGCAATCTACAGATTCAATGCAATCCCTATCAAACTACCAATGGCATTTTTCACAGAACCAGAACAAAAAACTTTACAATTTGTATGGAAACACAGAAGACCCTGAATAGCCAAAGCAATGTTGAGAAAGAAAAATGGAGCTGGAGGAATCAGACTCCTGGACTTCAGATTATACTACAAAGCTACAGTAATCAAGACAGTATGGTACTGGCACAAAAACAGAAATATAGATCTGTGGAATAGGATAGAAAGCCCAGAGATAAACCTACGCACATATGGTCACCTTAATTTTGATAAAGGAGGCAAGAATATACAATGTAGAAAAGACAGCCTCTTCAATAAGTGGTTCTGGGAAAACTGGACAGCTACATGTAAAAGAATGAAATTATAACACTCCCTTACACCATACACAAAAATAAACTCAAAATAGATTAAAGACCTAAATGTAAGACCAGACACTATCAAACTCTTAGAGGAAAACATAGGCAGAACACTCTATGACATAAATCACAGCAAGATCCTTTTGACCCACCTCCTAGAGATATGGAAATAAAACCAAAAATAAACAAATGTGACCTAATGAAACTTAAAAGGTTTTGCACAGCGAAGGAAACCATAAACAGGAGGAAAAGAAAACCTCCAAATGGGAGAATATATTTGCAAATGAAGCAACTGACCAAGGTTTAATCTCTAAAATATACAAGCAGGTCATGCAGCTCAATATCAAACAAACAAAAAATCCAATCCAAAAATGAGCAGAAGATCTAAATCGACATTTCGCCAAAGAAGATATACAGATTTCCAACAAACACATGAAAGGATGCTCAACATCTCTAATCATTAGAGAAATGCAAATCAAAAGTACAATGAGGTATCATCTCACACCATTGAGAATGGCCATGACCAGAAAATCTACAAACAGTAAATGCTGGAGAGGTTGTGGTGAAAAGGGAACCCTCTTGCACTGTTGGTGGGAATATAAATTGATACAGCCACTATGGAGAACAGTATGGAGGTTCCTTAAAAAACTACAAATAGAACTACCATATGACCCAGCAATCTCACTACTGGGCATATACCCTGAGAATACTATACTTCAAAAAGAGTCATGTACCACAATGTTCATTGCAGCTCTATTTACAATATCCAGGACATGTAAACAACCTAAGTGTCCATTGACAGATGAATGGATAAAGAAGATGTGACACATATATACTGTGGAATATTACTCGGCCGTAAAAGGAAACGAAATTGAGTTATTTGTAGTGAGGTGGATGGACCTAGAGTCTGTCATACAGAATGAAGTAAGTCAGAAAGAGAAAATCAAATACTGTATACTAACACATATATATGGAATCTAAAAAAAAAAAAAAAATGGTTTTGAGGAACCTAGGGGCAGAACAGGAATAAAGCCACAGACGTTGAGAATGGACTTGAGGACACGGGGAGGCAGAAGGGTAAGCTGGGACAAAGTGAGAGAGTGGTATGGATATATATACGCTATGAAATGTAAAATCGATAGCTAGTGGGAAGCAGCCGCATAGCACAGGGAGATCAGCTTGGTGCTTTGTGACCACCTAGAGGGGTGAGATAGGGAAGGTGGGAAGGAGACACAAGAGGGAGGAGATATGGGGATATATGTATATGTATAGCTGATTCACTTTGTTATAAAGCAGAGACTGCCACACTGTTGTAAAACAATTATACTCCAATAAATATGTTAAAAAAATTCGTCAATCCAGAAATAAATGGACAACTTTATTTGAGCCATCCTGAAGATTATTACCTGGAGACAGTCGTTCAGAAAGGTCTGAGGGCTGTTCCACCAGTTAGATGTCAAAGCACAGTTATATAAGGGTCTGAGACAAAGGGTTATAAGTCAAATGACAGATTACACAATCCAGATCTGTGCTTACAAAGCTAATAGTCGGTCATCATAACCCATTAAAAGATTAAGGAGAAAGGTGATCTCCTGAGGAGGTCTGGTTAATGCAGATGCACAGTACTCTCTACAAGGGAGGGAAGAGGGCCAAGCAGGCAGATGAAAATTTTGTTTAAATTTTTTTTGTCTTGCCGTCAGATATAAATTTTATTTCATCAAGGTCATAGTTAAGTTTGAACCATATAGTGTTGGGGAAGAAGAATTTTCCTCTACCGTTCTAGGTTCTTCTGGTTGTTCTAATAATTAAATTGACATGAGACAGATTAACAGGGGAAAATCACACTAAAGTTTAATAGCTTGTATACATGGGCGTGTCCCAGGAAAACTGATTAAGTCGCCAAAATGACCAAAGCCCTTACCTTAAATACCAGAGGGAACTGCAAGTGGGAAGGCCTTGAAGCAGAATGAACTTGGTATGTTTAAGAAGTAGAAAGACCAGTGTGGTTGGAATGTGCGAATGAGATGAGGGTAGAGAGATGATCAAAGGCAAGATCACCCAGGGCCTTATAGGCCATTTAAAGAAGTTTGGATACTATCTTAAAGGGTATGGGTACAATTGAAGGGATTCAACAAGGTCAGCTTAGAGTTTTTAAGAGGTTACTTGGGCTGCTGTTTGGAGAATGCACTGTAACGGTACAAAGTAGAATGCCTCTGTCATCCAGGCAGGAGGTGATGGGGGCTTGAGGCAATGCAGGTGGACAGATTAGATGTGCAAAATCTTCCAGAGTGAAAAAGAATCTTAATGGATAGGATATGGGTATGAGTAGAAGGCAGATGGTATGAGGATTGTCAATATTATCAAAGGCTTAAAACAAGAGACCCTATAGAAATTACACACTGAGGTTTATCCCTATATTCCTAAAGCTGGTGAGCAATCTCCGTGATTCTTGGTAACTTGGCAGAGTTTCTGAAAATCATGGACTTGAGTGACTTTTTCTTCCATTTAAGATTTAGGTTACTGTAAAGGCCACTAGACATGATCAGTTCAACCTAGTAGATATGGAACGAAAATGTATGAAAAATGTGTTGTTATTTAAAGAACCACTTGACTAGTATCTTGCCCTGGGGGTGCCATAAAAAGATGTCAGTTCAGTTTGGTGCTCCTCAGGTTGGGTTCTTAGGAAGGAGATGCTGAGGCAGAGTTTGGAGTGCTAGATATTTATCAGGGATCCATACCTGTGAAAGGAAGAAGGGAGAAGCAAGATTGGGCAAATAAAAAAACTCAATTTCAATGCATGTCCAACAAAGTGTGGGTCAACCCCGAAGGGAGCTCTGGAGCAAATATTGCCCATCAGAGTGACCTGCATTAAGCCCAAACTGCTGGTTCTTTACATCCTTGCCTCACTCTGTCATTGGGTATAGGCCACCCCAGGAATGGTGTGCCTTTGAGCGAGGCTGTTCTCTGCAGCTGAGTCCAACCCTGAAGCTGGTGACAGGTACGCATCAAGTGCTTTCTAGAAGTGGATTGCACATCCCCATATCCACCACAAGTACTGCATTGCTGAAGAGAAGTAATAAGTAATTTGCCTAGCTGCTTTATTCTTTAATTTAGGTATTTCTTTCCTCTCGAGAACTCAAGATAAAACATACACAATTTTTGAATCACAAAATATTTACCAGTCACTGGGACAATCCAAGAGAGGGTAACTAAGAGATAAGAGATTGGTTGGAGAAACCAAGATCAGGAAAAGCACAGAGAGAAAAAACTAATGGAAGGAGGCTTCTAGGAGCAAAGAGAAACAAATTTTAATAAAATACATGGAGTTATGGCATCCGGTCCTGGACCTTATTTCAAAAATCACTACAATGAACATATCTTTAAAACAGTTTTTTAAATTACATTGTAAAATGTTATTAGCTCTCTTTTGTTTCCTTGACAGATATGGAAAACATGGATAAAAGAGACCGACCATTCATGACAGTTCAGAAAAATGATACCTCAGGTATTTTTTCTACTTCTAAGCCTGTTTTATGATTTATGGTGGATTATTGGTGATATAAAATTGGAATGTTGATTTTCAAAAGTTTAATAATGGAAGGTTCATTTTTTGGTCACATTGAAGATTTCTCCAGTTCCCTTACAATAGTCAGGCCAACCATTCTTTCCTGTGCTTGTCCTTAAATCGTTTGGGAGCTTCTTGCAGTCATGTGATCCATGATATACTTAATAAATCTTAATTGCCTTACATCGCACAGCTGAATTTTTCACATCATTGAGGCAATGATGCTTGAATTACCCAAATTTTTATACTTCATGCTACTTGGCCTTAGAGTATCCTCTACCTATATTTTACTTTATCAAAATAGTTAGTATCAAACTAAACTAGAACTTTTTATATGCTTGGATGGAGAATGGCTGCCCATTTTATATCATTTTAATCTTATCTGGCCTATTAAATTTTTTAGGTTTCAGTTTCAACCTTTTTTCGTATTTAATTGAAATCAATTTTTCTAAGTTAAAAATGCAGCTATGACTTTAAAAATTCTATTTACTTAATTTGATTCATAAGAATGTGATACTTAAATATTCACAGTTGATGACTAACACATTTTAAATAAAAAGAATGGTCACACTTTGTAACTTGACAATATAATTTTCTAAAATTCTCAATGTACTAACTTAAATGGAAGTATTCCTTTTATGCCCTTTTAGAAGTAATTTTATGCAAGGAATATAGTGGTAATATTTTTTAAATTTCCAGAAATTGAAGTTCAAATATACTACAAATATTGCAATATATTACTTCTCATATTTGCTTTAAAATCTTTAAAAATAAGACCTGCAGTCAACATGTTGCCATAACTCTATTTTGACTTCCAATAACATAATACTATTTCTTTGTCATTTTCTGTTTTTGATGAAAAACAGATAATCTGGTATTTCGTATGAAAAACGAAATGAGAAGCACCAAGTATAAACCAGTAGACTATCAACAATTGCATGCATTAACCAAAGCAAAAAAATTAGCTTCTGCCTCTACGGAGCTAAAGGTTAGAAGTTGTGTGTGTGTGTGTGTGTGTGTGTGTGTGTTTTCTAGTTTTGGAAAATTGAATTGCTAGAAAGTAAAGTGGTAGTTACAATGAAATGTGAAAATGAATAACATTCTAAATAGTTTTTAGAATCTTCCAACTATTGGTAATAGTGAATAGCAACATTTTTTTTTCCTATTTCTTTATTTTTTTGGTTGTGTTGGGTCTTCGTTGCTGCATGTGCACTTTATTTGTGGCGAGCGGGGGCTACTCTTTGTTGCGGTGCACGGGCTTCTCATTGCGGTGGCTTCTCTTGTTGTGGAACACAGGCTCTAGGCGCACGGGCTTCAGTAGTTGCAGCACACAGGCTCAGTAGTTGTGCCTTGAGGGCTCAGTAGTTGTGACTTCTGGGCTCTAGAGCGCAGGATCAGTAGTTGTGGCGCACAGGCTTAGTTGCTCCACGGCATGTGGGATCTTCCTGGACCAGGGCACAAACTCGTGTCCCCCTGCACTGGCAGGCAGATTCTTAACCACTGCGCCACCAGGGAAGCCCTGTGAATAGCAACATTTATTGAATGCTCTCAGACACTGTGCTATGTAGTCTACATGCATTACTCATTTAATGTTCTTAACAACCCCATGAGGCCTGAATTCAACTTTATTTTTAGAAAGATAGCTATCTCATTAATTTTCAACAATTTCTAACATAATCTAAAAAAAATTAAAATTGCTAGTAAGTGCTAGCCATGGATTATCATCTAATTTAAAGCTCCTTCTGCAACACCATACAAAGTATGCCCCCAGGTGCCTCTCTTTTCTCGAATTCCCTTTTTGCCCTGATCTAAGAAGAGGTGAGCCTCGACTAGATTTGAAAGAGGTTTATGTGCAAGTGATTGTGCACAGTATTTTAGGACCATGGATGGGTTTAGGATTATTCAGGCAGTATGTTTCCCTCTTATGCAAATAATAGAGTACATTATAAACAGCATTTTCATTGCTTGGTTAAATTAAAAAATCTGGTTTAGCAAAGCAACACATTAAGCAATTTACAAGCTTTCATGTGTATTTAATATTTTTGTGTTATATTAGTTTTACATAGCTTTTTATTGTTAATGTCTTTTTAAAAAGGCAACTCTCATGATTTCAAGGCACATTTGATACCCTATTCTGGGGAAATTACCATATATTCATGAGCTATGTCTCCTCAAACTAAGGAGACCACTTAAAAAGTAGGGCACTATTTGTTTGTTTCAGATATAGCTTTAAAATAATTTAATGTTATTCAAAGAAATTTTATGGCAAAATCACTTACATAACTATCATCCTAATAAAACTATTTTCATATTTCTGACTTCTGTACTGATCTGTTGTATATATACCATCTATACACATATGTATTGATACATATAATAAATACTTATTATGTGCCTTGAATATATAATGGTGAACAATATATAACACCTACCCTCATGGGGTGTACTGTTTGCAGGAGAGAGGGAGGAGAGAAGCCAGTGTTTATCAAATAAGCCCTGAAATAAAATTATATTAAATATAAACTCCAATAAAAAAGGCTGTCTGGTGTATAATAACAGGACTTGATCCTAATTGGGTGGGAAGGCTTTTCCAAGGAAGTGACATTGTAATTGGAATCTCAAGGACAATAAGAATTAGCCAAACAAAAACAGGAGTGATGAGTACTCCAAATAGAAAAAGATGCATATCTTATCACATTCCAGTTTTTGGATATTTAGGTTGTATCCAAGTTTGTGATATTGGAAATCATGTTTCCGTAAATATCTTCATGCATAGACACTTTATGTGGATAAATTCCCGTGATTGGGATGTCTGAGCCAAAAAGTATGAATGTTTTTTAGTTCTCTCCCAAAGTACTGTTGTAGTAAAGTTGCCACTACAAACGTTTTGTCTGCACCCTTTTCAGTATTGGAATGTGTACAGTTGACTCTTGAGCAATGTGAGGGTTAGGGGTGCTGACCATCTATTGGAAGAAAATCTGTGTATAATTTATAGTTAGCCCTCCTAGTCAGCCCTCTGAATCCAAGGTTGCTCTATATCTATGGCTCTACATCCTCAGATTTAACCAGCTGCAGATTGTGTGATACTGTAGTATTTAGTGAAAAAAATGCACGTATAAGTGGACCCATGCAGTTCAAACCTGTGTTGTTCAAGGTTGACTGTACATATATGTTCATATATATATTCCAAATATTATCTATATAACTGTTCATCCATCTGTCTGTCCATCTGTCCATCCATCTATTCCTCTATCCAGATGCACATTTTGGATGAATGGGGAATCGTTGAATGTTAAAATCAATATTTGGTCAAAGTGAATTTCTCTTTGATGATAGGATTTCTATCAAAGAGTAAACATATTTAAAATTTTAAATTATTAATGTGGTTTTTTGAGTTTGACATTAAGTTCAGGGACAATAATTTCTTAGCACTGTCAGCTAACTATAGTGCTTCTCTGGTCACTGTGTTATACATTTATGAGAGTAAATGGATGATCACTCTCAACTGACATTTTAGATAACATCAATAACCTTTTTGTTCACAGAATATCATTCATGAAGAAGCTTTTTAGTTATATATTTTCTAGAAATAACTTGGTACCTGGGATTCATAGCTTGGCAAATCTCAAAAAAATCTCTTGCCATCAACTACTGAAAATGGTTCACATTCTGTAGCAATCATTTTGACAAGCTTTTTTGCTTCCATTTTTAGTCTCCATCGATTCATAATAATAAATAATTTTCCTTTTAAAGCATTTTTGTAATATCCGTTGTTTTGAATTTGGTCAGTGAGAACAAAATGTGTCCTGGATACCTCATCATTTTCAAACAGTCTTCTTTCCTTTATACAATCTTCATTTTTTATTATATCTAGTTTAAGGAAGATTTATTGGGAATGTCATTTTCATGATTTTTGGACTCTTCCCTTCTCATTTAATTTATAGATATCAACTTGACATTTTGCTTTTAATTTTTTCTTGTAAGATGTGAACAATTCCCAAATAGGGCTTTTTCTTGAAAGATACATGGCTTAAATGGAATTAGATAACTGAAAATTAAATACAATTCTTAAAATTTATTTTGTTTAATGTTATGAATGCTAATACATCAAACAGCCTACATCAACTGGAATTATGATAATATTGTCTCTGTTATCCTTTCTTATATTATTGTTTAACATTTTATGAAATATGTGTTGACTGAAGAATATTTTATTCTTAATGTTACATAGTTAACACATTCTCTTTTAATATTTGTATTATCAGTCAACTCCCAATTTTTTTTTACTAATTAAATATGCCCATTTTTTTGCACATGAAATTAACAGCTTTAACAATCATTATTACTACGACACTTTACTGTGACAATATTAAATGTAAACATACTCAAGCTGAATGATAGAATGTTAACATTTAAAGCACATAAGAAGGACTTCCCTGGTTGCGCAGTGGTTAAGAACCTGCCTGCCAATGCAGGGGAGACGGGTTTGATCCCTGGTCTGGGAGGATCCCACATGCCACGGAGCAAATAAGCCCGTGCGCCACAGCTACTGAGCCCGCGTGCCACAACTACTGAAGCCCATGCGCCTAGAGCCCGTGCTTCACAACTAGAGAAGTCACCGAAATGAGATGCCCGTGCACTGCAACGAAGAGTAGCCTCCATTTGCTGCAACTAGAGAAAGCCCGTGCACAGCAACGAAGACACAACGCGGCCAAAAATTAATTAATTAATTAATTTTTTAAAAAGCACATAAGATTTTTGCTTCAAGTTACATCTAGAATGCTTAGCTATATTTGAAAACAAATTAACAGTATTTTTAATTAAAAATAAATTAGGAAGTCTTGCCTGATTCGTTTGACTGGTATTGTTATACTGATTAGATGTGATAGTGACCTATATAATTGCTGTGTTATTGATCATGCACAAATTCCAGGATGCCAGATGAGACACTGATGTGCACATTGAGTAATCTAGTCTTTCAAAGGCTGAGACTGAACCTGAAGCCAAATAGTAGATGTGGGCTGAAAATTGAGACCAATTTTTGGTACATTATATGTTAACTGTTCATTCCCAGTTTAAGTACAAAAGAGATCTTTACAATTATTTTTATTTGAATTTCTTTGCTTAGCAAGAATGAATATTTCTTGTCCAACTCAAGTAATCCATCTACTAATTCTTTTTTTAAAACACTATATTATGGAAAATTGCAAAAATATGCAAAATTAGAGTGAATGGTATCATTAATCTCCACGTAACATTATCCAGCTTCAACTATGAACAACTCTTGGCCGTTATTTCTTCTGTACTCCCACCTACGACTTCCCTCTGCACCAGATTATTTTGAAATTTCAGACATCATAATATTCACCATAAATATTTCAGCAGTATCTCTAAAAGATTAGGGCTATAAAACCCCAAACCCTACAATACCATTACTATTAAGATGTTCATGATTTCTTAATAATTTCAAATAATCAGTGTTAAATTTCCCTGATTGTCTCCAAATTTTTTTCTTAAAGTTTATTCAAATTAGTATCTAAATAATATCCATATATTACAATTGATTTTAATTTTTTAGGTTTCCTCCTCCATCCTCTTGTATCCTTTTTTTAATATAAATTTATTTTATTTTATTTATGTATTTTTGGCTGCGTTGGGTCTTCGTTGCTGTGCACAGACTTTCTCTAGTTGTGGTGAGCTGGGGCTACTCTTTGTTGCAGTGCACGGGCTTCTCATTTCAGTGGCTTCTCTTGTTGCAAAGCACGGGCTCTAGGTGCCTGGGCTTCAGTAGTTGTGGTGCAGGGACTTAGTTGCTCCGCACCATGTGGGATCTCCCCGGACCAGGGCTCGAACCCATGTCCCTGGCATTGGCAGGCAGATTCTTAACCACTGTGCCACCAGGGAAGCCCCATCCCCTTGTATTCTTATAATTTAATTTTTGAAGAAATTGTAGTGTTTATCCTTTATAGTTTCTTACAGTCTGGATTTTGCTGATTACATCCTGGTGGTGTCATTAAACATATTTTCCTATCTCTTGTATTTCCAGTAATTGGTAGTTATATCTGGAGACTTGATCAGATTCAAGTTCAATTTATTTTGGTAAGAACACTTATTGACAGAATCTCTGCACTTGTCTTTTTCTATTATAAATTGTGCTGCAGTGAATAGCTTTGTTCACCTATCTTTTTATACTTGGGCCAATACAGTTTTCAGGTAGATTTCTATAGGTAAGATTGCTTGGTCAAAGGATAAATCCATATGAAACTCCAAATTCCCTTCTACGGGGGGTTGCATCATTTTGTATTCCCACTAGCAACATAAGAGAGAGAACATGTTTTCCCATAGCCTCACACAGTGTTTTGTTAAATATTTGAGTTTTCGCCAACCTGATAGATGAGGAATTGCATCTTAGTATCGTTTTTAAAAATGTTTTATTTCTTCAGTTCTGTATTGAGTTATAACTCACATATAGTGAAGTACACAAATCTAAAGTGTACATATCAATGAATTTTGACATAGGTACATGTAACCAACACTTAAATTGTCCACTAATTACTGTTGTTTATATCTAAAGATGGATCATCTGGCCGAAAGGGCTTTCACGGTATTTCAGGGTACTTATTTAGGGTTTTATTATCTTGGCTCATCACAATAAACTACTTTCGAATGTATTACTTTTGTAAATTTTAATTCATCAGCATTTTGCATAAATCATCATCCACCTAAAATATTGCTTTCAAATGGCTTATTGCTCAGCAAAATGAATCGGAATCCCCTAGAAATTACTCTATTGAAAAAGACACAATTTTAAATCTTCTTGTTTGTTTAAAAACTTTATTTTTAAAAAAAAATTTGGCCGAAGATAGAAGTAGAGTCAATGAGTGAATTTACAAAAAACTCAGGTGTTCTGCAAAATATTCGAAGTGTCTAGTGAAAAACTGTAGCTTTATTTTCACTTTTATAGTCTACTTAATTGGCCTTTCCCTGGGACCAAAGGCAGTAGCATTGATTTTTTTTTTTAATTATAGAAATGTGTCTACATCTTTCACCAATGTGTTTTAATTTTTTTGTACAGTATGGACCAAATATGTCAAAGAAATCTAATTTTAAAAGTTGTGCCTGCTGCAACAAACTTCAGAGACTATAGATGGTAAATAGTTGGAATGAGTTTTAGGCATTCTTCAAGCAAACAGAAGTGTCTGATTTTAGAAATACTACATATATACTTTTATTTTTTCTGCGAAATAGATGGCTATATGTTTTCCTGCAATGTCCTGTTCTGACTTATTTATTTAATAAATTTATTTTATTTATTTACTTGTGGCTTCATTGGGTCTTCATTGCTGTGTGTGGGCTTTCTCTAGTTGTGGCGAGCCTGGGCTACTCTTCGTTGCAGTGCGTGTGCTTCTCACTGTGGTGGCTTCTCTTGTTGCAGAGCACGGACTCTAGGCACATGGGCTTCAGTAGTTGTGTCACGTGGGCTCAGTAGTTGTGGCTTGCGGGCTCTAGAGCACAAGCCACAGGAGTTGTGGCGCAGGGACTTAGTTGCTCCACGGCATGTGGGATCTTCCCGGACCAGGGATCGAACCCATGTCCCCTGCAATGGCAGGCGGATTCTTAACCACTGCACCACCAGGGATGTCCCTCCTGTTCTGATTTAAATGTACTTTTCTCCTAAATTTCATAATTGTAGCACTCTTAAGAAAAGATTTGACTTTGCCTTTGCGTTTTTTGTGTGTTTTTTTTGCGGTACGTGGGCCTCTCACTGCTGTGGCCTCTCCCGTCGCGGAGCACAGGCTCCGGACGCGCAGGCTCAGCGGCCATGGCTCACGGGCCCAGACGCTCTGCGGCATGTGGGATCTTCCCGGACTGTGGCACGAACCCGTGTCCCCTGCATCGGCAGGCAGACTCTCAACCACTGCGCCACCAGGGAAGCCCCAACTTTGTGTTTTTTTAAGTAATGTTTGGGTTATTTTGTTTTCTTATACCCCTAATTTTGAATCAGTAACCAGAACAGTGGAAAGATAAACTCAAGGTTATGGTAATCAGTGAATGACAGCTAGAAATAGCATGCATTATAGTCGTTTTAGAACTTTTCTTCTGAAGTTTTTATATCTTCAGTATGGATCTGTTAAGCCTTTCAGGGTACTAAGTATTCTAGTAACAGGGAAAATATAAAATATGCATATTTCATCAAGTTTCTGATTTCAGATTAACACTTTTATAGATGTTTAAAAGTATTAATATGAAATACACAAGTTCAGCATGTACATGTCAGTCAGAGTCTAACCACTTAAGGATTTAGAATAGAGGGGTCTTTAATGCAGGAAATGGTTACACAGGTGATAGAGCTGAGAAGCCAGAGGACTGTGAACCAACACAGGGATTAGAACAGAAGTGAGTCATTGCCTTGCCTGGGTTGAAGGGACATTTAGAAAAAGTAAGGTTGTAGTACATCCCATAGGCTGAGGTTACCCAGAGATAGTTAGAACCATAATAGAAATGTCAAGAAATGTTGGTGCAATGGAGAAGATGCAGATGCTTGTGGAGACCCCTCTGGGAGAGAGAAGGCAGGAGAAGTGAGTAATCCTTTGGCTTCTCCCTCCCTCCCTCCCTCCCTCCAATCTCCCACTACCAATGTCTCCCTTTGGCTGAACCCAGCTGGAAGGCAGTTGCTAGGGGTGTCTGAGAAACGCAGGCTGCTCTCTGATGTGGAGCAGACGAGGAAAATGGCCAAGAATGGATCTTAAGGTAAACAGACCCAGGCCTGACATATCTTATCAACACAAACCCAAAAGCATTTTTTAAAAGTCATAAAATTCGGGAAAAATTTAAATTTAGTTGAAAATTTGGGTTTCAATGCTACCTGATTTTTCACTGTTTCCTTGTTTAGTACCTTCAAATAAAGATTTGCCTGAAATTTAAAATTTAAGTTTTAATTTAAAATTTTATTTACAAAGTCATGGAGTTGAAAGATTAAAATTGTATATACACTTCAAGGTCACATTTCTAGTAGATACTGAAGCTGAGACTAAAGCCAGGCCTCCTAATAACTTATCCAATGACCTTTTCCCATCCAGTGGTGAAGGATCACATAAAACCAATCTGGGGCTTCCCTGGTGGTGCAGTGGTTGAGAGTCCGCCTGCCGATGCAGGGGACACGGGTTCGTGCCCCGGTCCGGGAAGATCCCACAAGCCGCGGAGCGGCTGGGCCCGTGAGCCATGGCCGCTGAGCCTGCGCGTCCGGAGCCTGTGCTCCGCAACGGGAAAGGCCACAACAGTGAGAGGCTCGCATACCGCAAAAAAAAAAAAAAAAAAAAAACCCAATCTGAACACTGAGGTTCTATGTGATTCTGCTGTTTATGAGTTTGATGGTCTTGACCAAGTCTTTTAACCTCTCTGAACTTCACTGTCCTCATCTGTAACATGGGAACAACGATGCCTATGATGCCTGGCAGGGAAGATGTGTAAAAAGGCAAGAAAATATATGGAATACTCTTGCAGATTTTCTGGGGCTAGATGAATTAAGGTGTTATTTATTGTATGTATGGAAAATAGAATTACTTCACCTTTAGAAAGGTGCTAATGTTAGAAAATGCACGAATAGGATTGAAAAAGAATAAGTATTTAACTTAGAAATTACAGATTAAACATTTTTATTGTGGAAAACACTTAAAAGACATGGAAATTGCTCCTCTTTTGTTCCTTTAAATCTAGATCAGAAAAGCAGTGCAGACTTCAAAGATATCTAAAGAGCAAACACTAATAAAGCAACACAAGCAAGTGTGGTGGCAAGAACACCAAAGGCTAAATGAAGTCAGGTAAGAACTGAGCGAAATCTCAATTAAGAACATGGAGGAATTACTGAGATGCACTTACCTAGGTAGATGTTCTGTAAATTTCCATATTAATTAAACTATTATAATCAAAATTTAAAGTTACAGTTGAATGTGAGTTAAATTAAAATCCTTTCACTTCTTCAGTTTAATTTGGAATCCAGTGAATATATTAATATGTCTTTTCCTTTCCTTAGGAAAAAAAGAAAGATAATCTTTTATGTCTGCTAATCACTTACTCTTCTGCACTCCCATTCATACATGTATTTATTTATATTATACTTAGTATTTTGGACTATAATGTTTTGCTTACATATTTGTCTTCTTATGAAGTGATAAACTTCATATGAAGTAGGATACATAGAAAGAGACAGATTAAATGCTTTCAGTAAATGAATGAACTAAGGGATTCAAGTTGAGTGATTTCTAAATGTGATGGCATCATGACTAACTTGTTCGGTTTGGATTTTTGACTTTTACTATTATTTCCAACAGTCACTTCAAGATGAGTTAAAACAAAATAATGATTTTATACTTGATCTTAAATGTAATCTTTGAGAAATAAATTTTTTTTCAAAGGTCAACCAGAAAGTGAAGGCAGATGTGTTTCCCCTCCTTTTAAGGCATATATATTAGTTTTAATGATGGTGGTATTTATAAAGTATGCTTTTTAAAATATATGCTTGTAAGCATATATTTTATATAAAAATAGATAATTTTGTGGTCTCATTCTAAGCTACATTTCCAAATACCATTAGCTTCACTTTTGACATGGGTACTTTTCATATTGATAGGCGTTTCCTATTCTGGCAAGTAACTCCTAAATGTGACATAAAAGACTCATGATTGGAAATAGTTTTACATCATTACATAACTTAAAACAGAGAAAAACAAAATTATATAGACTTTGTCATTCATACTTCCACTATAGAAACAAATCAGGCCCATTTTATCCCTCAAAATGTCAACTTTTATGGAGAGAACTTTTGAGCCCATTGGAAATTGTTTTTTAGATTTGCATAATTGAAATATGATAAAAACAAAAGCCATTAGGAAGTTTTAATTATTGTGCTCACTGATGCAGGCTCAAATGTAAGGATGCTGGAGAAAGTTTTTTATCTTGGCTGTTCCACACCCTTCCTACCGTGTATATACCTTGTTCTTGAGCGAGGTAAAGGAGGCACATAGATTTCATTATGGAAAGTAATTCTTTTGGCTGACCTGGAATGACACAAAGGTGATGGAAATGAGGAATATTCAAGTAATAACGTTATGTCTTGAAACTTGTAAGGGTTGAAAATTGGACAAAAAAGAAGAATTCCAAGATAACTTTCTATGTTATTCTAGAATGTAGGCTAATTACAACGTGTATTCAGTGAAATTAAAAACTATTAGTGATAGGAGGAAAGTTCGAGAAATGGCTAGAAAGTTTGAGAATTTAGGGACCACCAGAAAATCAGGAGTTTAAATTCTATCAGTGTCTCTCAATCTTTCAAACCTACATTCCCTTTTAATAAAAGATGGAAAGTAAGATATTCTTACTCATCACCATAAGAGACTCCCATCTGCGAATTTCAGGTCCCCAGCAGGTAAGGGCCTCCAATGACATCTGACTTTTGCTGGGTAACTTAGAGTATGCCATCGTATGTTAAGTACTTTACATGGTTTGTTTCATTTACAGTGACCCTACGGAGTAGGTATCATTGTTATCCTCATTTTACAGATGAGAACCTTGAGGTTCAGAGGATTAAAATTATTTGCATAAGGTAAACCAGCTAGTTTTTGTGGAGGTGGTATTGAATCACTTGCCTTTAACTCCGGTGCTCGCTGACCTTGGAGCTGTGCAGCTTTTTCTTTTTTCCATAGGGTTCCATTCACATCACCTGAGATCTAAATGGTCTAGGCTTACTAGGAAAAAAAAAAAAGATTTGCCAAACCTTAATTCTTTAAAATCTGTTGTAAGAAAACTAGACAATTAAAATTTCAAAATATAAAATTACATTTTAAATTTATAGAATTTAATATTTAAATTTATAAAATTATATTTACTATGCTTTCCAAACTATACCCCTTGAAGACCTTGATACACTTTGCCAGGAGTGCTTTCTTCCTTGTTTCAGAGTGACTGATTTTGAAATTAAAGAGGAAGTTATTTATATTGGCCATGTGGTAAAGAATTGCAATTATTATTTTAATAAGAACTTTTGACTAATAAAGTTTGAGGGATTTATTTGTAAGCCTTACTACTTTTACTGTAGTTTCTGTTAGAAATATATGTGGTCTCTTACAATTTTATTTTTAAAGTATCACCTTTATACAGAATATATCATGGAGCTTTACCAACAACAATTAAATATTGTCTGGAAAAGTGTCTTTAAAGATGAAATTGAGGTCAGTATTCATAACTGTGTGACTCAGGCCATCTGAGAATTCGCTCTGATTCATTCCTTAGCCAACAGTTGTGAGATTTCCCTCTCTGCCCTCTGTGGTACACAGCTTGGGACAGACTCTTAAAAGAGAGAGAAGCAGATCAAATAGCTAGTCTGAGGTACCAAGCTGTCTGAACTGCTGAGTTCCTTCCTTATTGGAGGGATATGGCTCTGGCCTTCAGCCTGCTCTGGTGCCCAAATTTTCTGCTGATCTCCTGGCTGTTAGTTCCACTAAGGAACTTTAACATCCTCTCTTACTCTGCCTTTCACAATCCATGCCCCTTTGCTTATTGTTTGCATAAATGGCTTTTGATTCTACCAGTCTCCAGTGCCCCATGTTTTCCTTGTTCTGCCGAAATTGGTAACTAAGTGTACCCTAGAAATCCTAGGAAGCTCTGGGTAATTTTTGATGTTCTGAGGAGACTGACTGTACTACACCTAGAACTTTGGCAGCATCCAGGGAGGACGAGGACCTGTATGAAAGTAGAGTCCTGAGGGTTCAAAAATGTCCTCACCAGGCAGGTGGTTGCATTGCAACTGGGCATATCTAGGAAGTAGATTAATATATCCTCTAGGCAAACAGTCACACAAAATCTCAGGAGAATTTTTGTAGTATCATCAGATTCAGTGGTACCAGAGGACAGGCCAAGTAACAGTAGGAGGTACTTAAGTTGGCAGATCTGGATATGGAATGTTGCCTTACATTTGTACCCTATTCAGATGTGGAGACAGTTGTCTGTGCTGCAGAGTTCTGACTTGGTGAACACCTGGGACTGAGTCTACATGTCAGTGGTGAACAGGCAGGGTTTTCCTCCCCAGAGTTACCATTTTAATGCTCTTGAGTGCATCGCAGTTTTTATCTATATTTCCTAAATCATATTCTACAAAACAGAAATATTATTCAAGATACTCCATGGAAAAAAAAATTAAAAAAAAAAGATACTCCATGGAGAATAATGAATTTCATCATACTAAAAATTAGGAAAATACTTCATATTTCATCCCCTTTTTGGAGAACCTCAATGTACTTTAGCATAATCAACTTTCTGAGAAATCCTGCACTGTGGAAACTTGTCTGATTTGTTTAGTTCACCATTTCCCAGTTTTTCCTAGCATCTTATTGATGTTTCTTTTTTACAGGACACAATTTGGGAACATTAGCCTGCATTCACAAGCTAGTCTCAGAGTCGTGTAGTACTTGCTCCTGGATTTTGTTAGGCAATTAGGACAATTAGAGAAATAGGCTGATCTTGTCTGATGGTTCAGGGTTGTTAATCTACAAAGCCAGGATGGAGCTTACTAGAATTATTATATGCACAGTAGCAGGTTGATCTCCTGTATGAACAAAGCCACTTCTCCTGTTGGTTTTTATGTTCTGCTATGGCCTTCTAGATGCTGAAAATATAAGAGGGCTGACCTAAATGGTTTAAAGTGCTATATTTTTGTTTTAAAAAATCCATTATGAAATAACTTGTGGGTTTACTCCACTATTATGCACTTATTCTCCATATAACACTTTCAAATGTAATCTTAAAAATACCTTTGACTGGGACTTCCCTTGTGGTGCAGTGGTTGAGAATCCGCCAGCCAGTGCAGGGGACACGGGTTTGAGCCCTGCTCCAGGAAGATCCTACATGCCACGGAGCAACTAAGCCCGTGTGCCACAACTACTGAGCCTGCGCTCTACAGCCTGAGAGCCACAACTACTGAGCCTGCATGCCACAACTACTGAAGCCCACGTGCCTAGAGCCCGTGCTCTGCAACAAGAGAAGCCACCACAATGAGAAGCCCGCGCACCGCAATGAAGAGTAGCCCCCACTCGCCACAACTAGAGAAAGCCCGCGTGCAGCAACGAAGACCCAACACAGCCAAAAATAAAATATATAAAATTAAAAAAAAATACCTTTGACTAAGACCACATGCTAGAAAAATAGACAGTAAGTGTCATCTACAATAGGACCCCTCCTTTATATATATAAACAAAACACTGTCCCACATTTGTGAATTGGCTTAGAAGATGATGGCACATATGTAATATAAAATACTATGCAGCCACTAAAATAAATGGCAATTATGAAAATTATTTAGAAATATCTTAAAGTAAGATAAAAAGAAAAAACCCGAATATAAAATGGTAAATATGCCATAATTACAACTAGTTAAAATATCCATGCATGTAGACAAGGGTTAGAAACTTACAGGCAAAAATAAAAATAATCATCGTATTAGTGTTGTAATTGTTGCTATTTTCTTATTTTATACCATTAAAATATTGTATCTTAACAGTCATAATACATCAAAACTCTTTTTATGATTTTATTAAACCTGCCATAAATAAGGGATAGACTGCAATATTTTTAGATGTCCATTTAGAGCTGGTTATAGTTTTACTCTAAAATGACTATATTTAAATAATATAGTAAAAGATTATTGAGATTTATTATGTTTTTGGTGTATAAAAATATATACTTTTACTCCCATTTCCCTAGGTCAGGACCTCCTCATCTCTGAACTTTTTAAATAACCTCCTTGTTGATTCAGGTTTGCCTGATCCCCACCTCTTCATCTTCCACTTTTATTGTTCACCCTCCTTCTAGCCCATCCTCCATCTTGCTCCCTTGGAAATCTTTCCAAAACACAGATCTGAGCTGGCATGGTCAGTTTAATATCCCTCAGCAGCTTCCCAGTGCCCGGAGCTCTCTCCACCCGAAATAGTGCCAGGATGTACCCCGTCCTTGCCTTGCTCATGCTGTTACTTCTCCTGGAGTATTCACTTATGCTTCTGTCTATATCAGTGTCCTGGCAAGTACCTAATCCATGTTAGGAATTTAGTATGTGGTCTGAATTAGTGAACAGGTGAATAAAACCACATTAGATTGAGTGTTTCTACCGTTAGTTATTTTTTAAACCTGTATATATGTTTATGATTGTAAAAGAATTGATTGAGATAATGTCTATTTCAGATGTAAAATGGAATCTGAAATAAAATCCTTACTCAATGAAGAGAACATTGGAAATGAATGTCTTTCTGACCTTATGAATTTCGGTAGGTTTTTTTTTTTTTCTTTTTTGGTTCCACATTTAAAGGGGAGCTTTGTTTTGAAGATTAAAGTGGGCCACACACTTCATGTTCTTTTAATATTGCTGTTTGCTTTTTTCGAAAGGAATCCAAAAATAATCTGCATCTAATGACCTGTTCTTGAAGAAACTTAAAATAATAATGTGTTGCTTTGATTTAATTTTGTTTCACCATAGAACAAGAGTTATCGGAACAATGGTGCATATATCTTAAAAATGTAATAAATCCTCTTCAGCAATTGAGAGCAGATCTAAAATACAGACAGCATCACATTTCACAGCATTCACACTCGCACAGTGAATCCAACTCTGTGAAAGTACTGGAAGAGGTCAGTATATTTCCTTTACTTTTTTTGTTTGTTTGTTTTGCGGTTCACGGGCCTCTCACTGTTGTGGCCTCTCCCGTTGCGGAGCACAGGCTCCGGACGCGCAGGCTCAGCGGCCATGGCTCACAGGCCCAGCCGCTCCGCAGCATGCGGGATCTTCCCGGACCGGGGCACTAACCCGTGTCCCCTGCATCGGCAGGCGGACTCTCAACCACTGCGCCACCAGGGAAGCCCTCCTTTACTTTTAATAATGTAATATTTTATTTTTATCCCAATTAGAAGAGTTGGAGATAAGAAACATGTACGCCTTATGTATATAAATAGAAGGTATAGCAAATTCTATCTACTCGGTATCTTAAACATATCCCTGAATCTGTCCAAACATGCTAATTTCTCCCCGAGAATGTTTCGATGACCTCGTAACTGGCCTACCCGCTTTCATTCTTGCCCCTCCTTCCAGGGTATTCTGAAATCCTATCATAGGGGAGGGGATCAAGTTATCCGCCTGGTAAATCCCTTCAGGGCTCCTGCCGGCCCACAATTCCTCCTGCGATAGGGGCGGGGCGGGTGCGCAGCCGTTAACTGTTATCGAGAGATCGTTAGCGCGAAACCGTTAGCACGCGACCACGAGCGAGTGACCCTTAGCGCTGCGGTTGGAGGTCCCGCTCCGACACCAGTCAGCTTTATGGTGGTCCTCGCGGCAGAGAATGTGGTGAGAGGCGGATCGCAGCCTTCTCCCCCGGACCCTCCAGGCCCATTGGCCATGGGCCAGCGGTGAGCTGGGGGGGCGCCCCGGGGCAGTTGTCGTCTGCGGAGCTCCAGAGCCTCTGCCACGGCCGCTCACTGGCCGGGCCCAGGCCTTGAAGCAGCCGCAAACCTCTCCTCCATTCCCACCTCTGAGACCTAATGCCGGCAGCGGTCTCCGTCGTCGCAGTCCATGGGTCCCGGCCCTGTTTGGGCGACCTGAGGGCAGGCTGGGCTCTGGGCGTCTTGCTCGCTCAGTGATGTCGGTTGGGCAGGGTCTGGGGACCCGGCGCTGAGGGCACTGCCCGCTGAGATCTGTCTCCTCAGCCGGGCCCGGGCTGGAGGACCCAGACTGGGTGCTGGACCAACGTTCCTGGGTCTGGTAACTGGCCGCGCAGGGACCCTCTCCTCTTAGCCTGGGCCTGGACCTCGGAGGGCGAAAGTTGAGCCTTGGGACCTTGCCCTTTTCCTGTAGAACAGAGAATAACATTTTGTTTTGGTGGAGGTTTACAGGAACATCATGACCTGACCATGACCTGACCTCAAGAACAAAGGATCTAAAAAAAAAAAAGAAAACAAAGAATCTGACACCAAGAAGTTTGCAACAACTAACCACACCCCTCTCTCACCGTTCCTGTAACAGGGCTTTGCTGAAAGCTTTCGGGGAGTTTGGGTTTTTTTAAGGCACGAGCCACCTGTCGCGTGGCATGGCCCTGCGATAAACCTTTCTTTGCGCCAAACTGTGACATGTTGGTATTGTTTGGCCTCGCTATACGTCGAGCACACGGTAACACTCCCTGTACATTTCCCTATCCGCCTCCTTTAGTCTCACCTCCTACGTGACATCCTCTTTTTCCTACTAGACCTTGTCCCACCGATGCTGGCCTTCTTCCTATTCCTCACATAAGCCAGACTCCTTCCTGTCTTGAGGCCTTTGCACTGTTTCTTCTGTCCTACTCATGGCCCTTTTTGTCTTTTAGGTCTTAGCTTAAATGTCCTCTCCTCCGAGAGCCCTGTCCTGACCACCTGCATGAGAGAAGACCCAGTCACTCCCTATTACCTCAGCCAGTTTTTACCTCACTTACCTCTTCCTGATATTTTCTTACTTACTTTTTATGAGTTTAAGACGATCTTCCCTGACTAGAGCATAAGTTCCATTATCATAGCTGCCCTAGATGTAGGCTTTTAGGTGATTTTTCTTACTTTATTTTTCAGTTATTCTGTAGTATTGTCATATTGCTTTCATAAATAATAATTAAAAATAAACATTAAAAATCCATGTCCAACTAGGGATTAGAGGCAAGGGTGCAAGGAAAGGAGTGGGTGATTAAAGCAGAGGCAATCTGGAAAGCTTTCTGCTTCATCACAAACAAAATCCAAATGTGAGTGCAGAGTGGCTATGACTGAGCCCATTTTTGGGTTATGTGTCTAGAAGCTCCTTTAAGGCTCCTTTGTCTGATGGGCACTGCTTGGCTATGGCATCTCTTGAACCCTCTTCCATGGGTCCTCAAAGGGACTTTCCCTTATCTAATTTGTCATCATTTAATGGCTTTTGAGAAAAATTCCTGTGACTTTAAATATAAATATTGGATAAATCAATAATTTGCATACCACTTGTTCTAAATGTCCTATAGGTTGACTTCGTGAAGAAACAATTGAAAGCCGTCTATGAAAGACTTAGGCTAGAGCAACAGAAAATAGAAAATTATCTTTCAGACTGGAGTTTGAAAGTAAGTGCGATATAGGTAGTAATTTATCAATTTGTCATTTACATTAAATAAAATAATCATACAATTTTTTTTCAGACACTTGATCATTCTTCAGAAGAAAGAAGTAAACTGCTTAGTGAAATGCCCGTGGAATTAGAAACTTTGGAATGTCCATACCCTGACTTGAAGTTTTCAATCCTTAATGAATTCTGTAACTTTACAGAGAAATATCAAAAGAAACTTCAAGATTTTGATATGCAGTTAGAAGATATATACAGGTAATAAAACTACTTGAATTATCTAGATTTTTGCCACCAAATTTTTACTTTTTTAGGGGTCACTATACTTCCTGTTTACTGTTTTCATAGATACTTTGTGACTGGAATACGACTATCAATAAATGTTTAGATTTACTGTTTGTTGAATAGAGAGGTTTTTTTTTCTCCAAAGTAATTTCCTTGAAATAATGGTTTTGAAGATTTTTATAAGGTTGAAACTTGATGAAAATATCCCTCTTATTTATCTCTTTACTACACAGGTAAGAAATAGTTTTCAAACTATTGATAACTATGAATTTTTATTTCAAGATGTGAAGCTCTTCTTCAATGGAAATTTACAAATCAGTACTAAAAATTGATTACAATGGAAAATATACTCATGGAATTATGTTACTTGTAATCTACTGTGATTTTGCCCTATAGTGAACACAAAGTATGTTTTATAAATTTTTTTTTTAGAAATTGAAGTTTTAAAAAGTGCATTTACAATATTGTGTTATTTTCATGTATACAGCAAAGTAACTCCGTTATATATATACATATTTTTTCAGATTATCTTCCATAATAGGTTGTTACAAGATATTAAATATCGTTCTCTGTGCTATACTGTAAATCCTTGTTGCTTATCTATTTTATGTATAGTAGTTTATATGAGTTAATCCCAAACTCCTAATTTTTCCCTCCCTGTCCCTCCCTTTCCCCTTTGGTAACCATAAGTTTGTGTTCTATGTCTGTGAGTCTGTTTCTTGTTTGTATATAGATTCATTTGCATTATTTTTTAGATTCCACATATAAGTGATAGTATATAATATTCGTCTTTCTCTGTCTGATTTAATTGACTTAGTATGGTATTCTCTAGGTCCCATCCTTGTTGCTGCAAATAGCAATAAGAAAATGCACTTTCGATTGTATCCTGAGAATGACAATCCTCTTCTGAATGACAACTATAATGTTAACTGACTTAAAATTCAGTGTCAGCAGGGCCATCTTCTCTAGTGTAAATTTTATATTAAAATTCATTTAATGAACAAACCCAGAAATGCCACCCTGGGTCAGAGCAATAGTCTACTTCATGTAGTTTTCTGTACATGAAGTTTCTGGGAAACGTTTTGTAGCAAAATATGCTTTTTATTATATTGACCTCAAAAATTTCCCCAAAGAATATATACCTGAAAAGAAAGGAAAAATATTGAAGGGACACATGTATAGTAAATTAGCAATAGAAGTAAAAGGCTCTTCCTTTGAAATGAAAGAAGATGAATATGACAAGTATTAGTATTTCTTATATATATATTTTTAAAATTAATTTATTTTAGTTTTTGGCTGCATTGGGTCTTCGTTGCTGCATGTGGGCTTTCTCTAGTTGTGGCGAGTGGTGGCTACTCTTCGCTGCGGTGCGCGGGCTTCTCATTGTGGTGGCTTCTCGTTGTGGCTCTCGGTGCATGGGCTTCAGTAGTTGCGGCATGTGGGCTCAGTAGTTGTGACTCGCAGACTCTAGAGCGCAGGCTCAGTAGTTGTGACTCATGGGCTCTAGAGTGCAGGGTCAGTAGTTGTGGCTCACGGGCTGTAGAGCACAGGCTCAGTAGTTGTGGTGCACAGGCTTAGTTGCTCCATGACATGTGGGATCTTCCCGGACCAGGGATTGAACCTGTGTCCCCTGCATTGGCAGGCAGATTCTTAACCACTGCGCCACCAGGGAAGTCCCTAAATGGGCTGTTTTGAATAAATAGAGGTGGTGGGCATCAGAAATCTGTGGCTGGTGGGGAGTAAGGCATGTAAATGCACTGTTCTAACTAGCGCAGTGAATTATATATTCAATTGTAATATTACTGGACTCTCATTTGCCAGTATCTGCCATTATTTTGATAAGGCCATTTCCCCTTTTGGTTCTAGTTATTAGGCCTTGTGAGAATTCACATAGATTGTATACATATATGTGTACACCTGCACAAGTGAGTGTATGCATATTTTAAACAGGTGCCTACTGCTACAACATAAGGCTGAAAGATCTAGGGGACATTTTTAAATTGTGAGAAATTTTCATTGGGCTAAAGGCAGTGGACATCATGGTTAATCCCCAATATTTATTTTAATTCCTCCTATTTTGTAGCAGCTTGCCAGTTTGGGTTGGAATGACTCCAACCCCAGATCCAAAGGTAGACCCTGATTGGGAGTGTGCACCAGTCCATAACTTCATTCCCCCCGGTCACAACAATTAGCTCAGGGTGGTCCAAATCTAGGCAAAGCTTAGAACTTTTGTTAGATACTTGTGAGGAGTAGTGCATTTTCTTCCCTGTGGATCTACCTGGAAAGTACATGGCTGTGGTTGCTGCTGGCAGCCATCTTGTGAATGAAGGACAACAGCACGCAAGGAGAGGAGAGGGCCCAGACAATCATGGGGAAACTGGTCTGGTACTGTGTTTGAACTGCATGGGAAGCCAACCTCACTGCTGAATTTTCAAGGGCAATTAGTCCATATTAATGTCTTAAACCAGTTTGAGTATAAAATTCCTAATTTTATGTAATAGCTGATTTGGTTTCAAAATATCCATGACTCATGAAATTAATCTGTCAATTTAGTACAACTGCAATTGAAGAATTGTTCAACATTATTCCAAAATTTATTAGGAAGATTAAGCTTGTAAAATCACCCAAAGTGAAGAATAACTTCTTCAAAATGAAGAATAACTAGGGTGGGGGAGTGGTAAAACTTGCACAGCCAAATATAAATATATATTTTAATATCAAAGTAAATTAGGAAGTTCATATGTCTGTAGCAGATCAATGGAACAAAATAGAAATACAGAAAACAGAAAATATCTATAATAATTTAATTTATTATAAAGGTAAAATTTTTATACTGTGAGGAATTATTTATATGACAGCACTAAATAACAGGGAATTAGAAAGTTAGGTTAGATCTCTTATTCCTTATGACTCAGTAAACTCCAGGTGCATAAAATGTGAAGAAGAAAATAATCATAAAAGAATTAGATAAAAATAAAAACAAGTATTAAATAATCTTGGAGTGGAGAAGGCCTTTTAAAAACACGTTACCTGCAGTGAAAATCATAAAGAAAAAAATTAAATAAATGCAATGACATAAACATTTAATAAAATATAACGGGATGTTTCCTCAGGCAAGTATTAAATCTTTAAAGAATCAAAGGGACTTCCAGTTTTCTGTCCAGCAAGTAAGGAGCTTAGAATTTGCCACTCTGCTCTAATGAGGAGTAGAAAGCTGAACAAACTGGAAAATCAACAACTCTTCTTAACTACCTCAGAGAAGTTAGGTCACAGGGCAAACCACTGCCCACAGAGCTGGAGACACAGGTGATACAGAGAATCACAAATTACCTGAGAGGAAACTGGTTTATCAGAAACTTTCAGGGGAACCAATGTTGGGGTAGGAACACCTGGACTGTAATTGAGGAATTGCTTGAAGCTGAGTTGTGGACAACTTTGAGAGTTAAAAACTCTAGGGGGCCTTAGTTAAGGGGGATGTCAGCACACTTTTGTGAGTTTTACCTCAAAAAGTTCTACCAGGTACCCACAGTGAATATCTGAGAAAAATCCCCTCATGCCTCTGACGAGGGAGGGGAAAATGAACCGTTTGGAAATACTCCAGAGCATTCTGTTCTTAACAAAGGCTGCCCTCAGGAGAAACTATTTTATTGGAGCCTAAACTGCTACAGTTTTATCAGAACCTAACCTACCTGGGGGCGGGAAAATACACAAGTCCAGCAGCGCTAGCCTTCCATGTTGGGGACGGAAATACCCAACTCCAGCCATCCTGTCCCACCAAAGGGAGGGAAAACTGAGAAGGATTTGTAGAGTTCATAGTCCCCAGATTTTCGACTGTGCTGAGGGTCAGTGCCCCTAACCCTCCCCTCCCTACCCTTCTTGCATGTTGTCAAAAGGTCAACTGTATACTTGAATATACAGTGATTTATTTTTAGTTATTCATTGTAGTAGCTGAAGACTGAGGAAACAATCTTAATGTCAATAGGAACTAGTTTTGTAGATTATTGTACAACCATACAATGTATTATTTTCCAGATTAAAAACAAAAAACGATGTAGGGAATTCCCTGGCGGTGCAGTGGTTAGGGCTCCACACTTTCAGTGCCAGGGGCCTGGGTTCAATCCCTGGTCAGGAAACTAAGATTGTGCAAGCCACGCAGTGTGGCCAAAAAAAAAAAAAAAAAGTAAATACTTAGCATTCACTGATATGGAACACTTTCCAAGGGTCAGGATTAAGGTGTGATATAAGGTTAATAAGCAAGCCTTACATACAATGTACAGTACACATTGTGTAAAACAGGAAAAAGTAAAACACATATATATACATATTTGCTTTTATATGTCTGAAAAAATATGCAGAAATTGATAACATTTGTTGCCTTTGGGAATGGAAGCTAGATGCCTGGGTCGGGGGGAATGTGAGGGAGAATTTTTATTGTAACTCCCCCCTTTTATTATACCTTTTGAATTTTGAAGCCTGTGAATATACTGTCTATTCTAAAAACAAGGAATTTTTGAAGGAAAAAAATAAGGGTAAAAAACAAATGACAAATAGGAAACGTTGGCAAATATCAGGCACAAAAAATTAAAATCTCTAACATATAAAAACACTTTGCAAAATTAATTGTTGAACAGCCAGAAGAGAAAAGGGACAAAAGAGAGGAAGAAGTGACTTATCATTCATATTTTCCACAAATATTTGTTGAGCAATTACTGTCATAAAATAAACAAAAACCCCTGTACTCATGAGGCAGGTTGGAGACACACAACGAACTATAAACACCCTAGGTAAGTAAATTATCCACGGTAGTATATTAGAAGGTGATAAGTGCTATGGAACAATAGCGATTAGAGGAAAAGAGAAGTTGCTGGGATTGTGGGGGAGGGGACAGACTGCAGTGTTTTTTTGATTCTTTTTGCATGTGGACCATTTTTAAAGCCCTTATTGAATTTGTTACAATACCGCTTCTGTTTTATGTTTTGGTTATTTGGCCACCAGGCCTGTGAGATCTTAGCACACCGACCAGGGATGGAACCCGCAACCCCCCGCATTGGAAGGCGAAGTCTTAACCACTGGACCGCCAGGGAAGTCCCAACAGGTTGCAAATTTGAATAGAAGTTTGGGGATAGTCCTGGTTGAGGAAGCAACAGTGAAGGAAAGTCATGAAGGGGGTGAGAGGGCTAGCCATGCAGAAATATGCGGTATGAGTGTTCTAGCCAGTGTTTACTGAGGTGGGCATGTTTCTGGCAAGAGGCTTGTGTGGCGGGAATAGAGTGATAGACGGGGAGAGGAGTAGAAGGTATGGTCAAAGAAGTAAGGGTGAGGGTGGGACATTTAGAGCCTGGTAGCCGTTTATAAAACTTCTGATTTTACTCTGAGTGATATGGGAAGCTACTGGAAGCAGAAGTATGAGGAAGTGTGCTAACTAGACCTAACTTACGTTTTAGCTGAATCACTTTGGCAGTTATTGTGTTTAAGATGGAGGAAAGGAGGGCCGAGAAAAGACTGAACCCTTAGAAAGTTATTAAACCCAGGTGGGATATAAGGGTGGCCTGCATCAGGAAGTGGAGATGGTGTGAAATAGTCAGCTTCTGGACACATTTTAAAGGTAATGCCAACAGCATCTGCTGACAGACTTAAAATAAGGTATGTGAGAAAAAGGAAACAACAGAATAGTCCAAAATTTTGTGGTTGAGCAACTGGAAGGATGAAGTTACCATCAACTGAGTTGGGGAAGATTGTAAACAAAGCAGAGGGGGAAATCAGGCATTCAGGTTTGGACATGTTGAATTTGATGCTATCAGATGTCCAAATACAGACTTTATGAAGGCAGTCAGTTATATGAGTTTGGAGTTCAGGAGAGAAATCTGAGCTGGAGATACATGTTTGTGAGTCACCAGCATGAAATTGGATGTGATCACCAAAAGAGTGTGAAGGGACAAAGGAGAGGATCAAAGACTAGTTCCTTGTGAAACTGCACAACTCAGATAGGATTTGCACACAGCCAGAACTCTGACTGGGACTTGAACACTCAGGCTGAGACTTTCACTCAGCCAAAACTCGGATTGGGACATGAATCCATGGGCTGGGACTCAAACCCACGGTCTTTCAATTGAGATTGCACACCTGGTCTCAGGACTTAATGAAGCTCAGGGTCTTTATGTCTCAGTGCAGGAGGAATTCAGGGAGAAGCAAAGTGATAGGTAAGAAGTGAATTTATTTAGAGAGCTACACATTCCATAGACAGAATGCTGTCAGTCCCAGAAGGTGAGAGCAGCCCCAAAATATGGGATGGTTAGTTTTTATAGGCTGGGTAATTTCATAGGCTAATAAGTGGGAGGATTATTCCAACTATTTTGGGGAAGGGGCAGGGATTTCCAGGAATTGGGCCACCACCCACTTTTTGGCCTTTTATGGTCAGCCTCAGAACTGTCATCGTGTCTGTGGGTGTGTCATTTAGCATATGCTAATGCATTACAATGTGTGTATAATGAGGCTCAAGGTCTACCGGGAGTCAAATCTTCCAACATCTTGGACCTAGTTGGTTCTAACCAGTTTATGTCATATCCTTAAAGGCGATGTCATTCTTTTAAAGGTTGTGCCCTGCCCCCTTTCCTCCTGTTTCACTTGGGTCTGCTGGCATTACATTGTCAGCAAGAAGGGTAACCAACAAAGGACACTGAGGGAAGGTCTGTGAGATACAAAGAAATGCAAGAGTGTGCTGTCCCAGAAGGTAAGGGAAGAGGGAGTGGGCAGCACCGTGAGGAGGAGGGGCGATCCACTGAGTAAATGTTGCTAGGTCAAATAAAATAGGACTGATGGTTGACTGCTGGCTCCACATGGAGGTCTTTGGTGACCATTTTCACTGAAGAAGTGGGAACAGATGCACAACTGGGTTGGGTTCAAGTGAATGAGAGGAAACAATTGAAGGCAATGAGCATAGATAACTCTTTTGCGACGTTATCTTGCAAAGGAGAGCTAGAAAGTAAAGTCAGACTTTTATGTTGCAGTTTTGTCTTTTGTTTTGCTTAAAATGGGACAAATATTAGTATGTTTGATGCCGATGAGAATAATCCAGTAACAAGATTTAGTGCACAAGTGGAGGAATAAGCATGAATGGTTCATCTACTACAGTAACAGGTGGGGATGCAAGATTCTATGGTCAGATGCTGGGAGGTGAATTGATATCCTCATGGCAGTCCATGGAACTCTGGATGGTAATTCTAAATACAAATGACAGAGAAATTTTTGAAAACCTCTGTACTCATCAAAGCAATGAAAAATTTTAAAATACTCAGATTTTTACCTATAAAATGGTAAAACACAGAAGAAGTTTTTAAGAATCTTATTTATTTATTTATTTTTGGCTGTGTTGGGTCTTCATTGCTGTGCGTGGGCTTTCTCTACTTGTGGTGAGCGGGGGTGTGTGGGCTTCTCATTGTCATGGCTTCTCTTGTTGTGGAGCATGGGCTCTAGGCACGCAGGCTTCAGTAGTTGTAGCACGTGGGCTCAGTAGTTGTGGCTTGCGGGCTCTAGAATGCAGGCTCAGTAGTTGCGGCGCACGGGCTTAGTTGCTCCGCAGCATGTGGGATTTTCCCAGGCCAGGGCTCAAACCCGTGTCCCTTGCATTGGCAGGCAGATTCTTAACCACTGCGCCACCAGGGAAGCCCAAAACAAAAGAAATTTATGCAAGTTTAAAAATATGGAAGAAATGGGCATTTTTATACAGGACTAGTGAATAAACACTTTTGGAAGACAGTCTGGCAATAGGTCATCAAATATCTTTATAAGTGTAAATTCTCTTTGTCTCTTTAGAAATAATCTTAAAGGAAATAATCATAGAAGTGAAATAAATAGTTGGCTTCAGGGTGTTCAATATTGTTTTTCTTTCTTAAGTGATAGCAAAATCTTCAAAATGACGAAATAGCCAACAAATAGCTTCATCAATTATGATATATCCACACAATGGAATACCACAGTCATTAAGAATTATATTAAAGAATTTTAATGACACAGGTAGTTGAAATAATTTGCTGTGCAATTAAAAATCAGGCCACAAAATAGCTTGCATAACATGGGTTCTCTTTTTTTTTTCCCTTTCCCTCTGAAAGTGTTACATCCATTTAGCCACAGAAGAAAAAGACTGAGAGGTTATCCACCCAAATAAACAATAACAATAGCTGTCCCCAGGTAGTAACATTGTAAATAATTTTGCCATACATACTGTTTCTATCTTATAAAGCAAAAATACAGATTTTTAAAAATCTAAGATAAAGAGGGAAGACGGAACCATTGATATTTATTGAGTGCCTATTACATGACATGACAAGTACATGTAATTTTAATCCTCAATACACCCCATTTCAAAAGCTCTATTTCACAGATTTGTTTTACAACTGCAGCTGTAGATGACCAATTTACCCAAAATTTCTGAACTAGTAGATAGCTGAGCAAGAATGAGTTTCTTCTGCTCATCTGAATAGAAAGCTTCTCCCTCACACCACACTACTTCAAGCATGTATATGCACCAGGATGTTGGTAAATTGGGTTGACTACTAGAGCAGTGCTATTTAATAGAAGTAGGATGTGAGCCACATTCATAATTTAAAATTTTTATGTAGCCATATTAAAATATTTTAAAAGATAAAATGTATTATGGTAGTATATTTTAACTTAATAGTGCCAAGATATAATTTCAATGTAAATCAGCATTTAATTATTAATGAGATATATTACTTTTTTTTTTCATACAAAGTCTTTGAAATCTGGTTTGCATTTCACACCACAGCACACCTGAATTGGGACTGGCCACATTTCAAGTGCCGAATAGACACTTGTGTCTAGTAGCTTCTATCTTGGACAACAGACCTTTAAAGGATATTGTCTTTTACTAACAGATTTTTTTAAGAATTGGCTGCAATCGAACCTATTTATTTATTCAGTATGTTTGTGAAGCTATTTAGATTCTATTTGGGCTGTATTTCATTAGTAACATGAAGACAGTTTAATTGCTTGTTTTAGACTCAGATGAGATTGTGGCTTTAATTTTCTAACATTTGGATGAGTTAATCATATGGATGAGACATAATTGATGCTCCATTCAGCTATGTCAGATCTGGAGCCAATATGTGGCAAAAGCTATAGAATGATAACAAGTAATTTCTACTTTATTGTTTGATAGGTTATTAAATTTTATAGTGTTGATTCATAATCATTATTCTAATTATAATTATATAATTATTCTAATAGTAATTATGAGATCTAAATCTTGCATGCTATTGAAAATCCACAATGATTTTTTTTTTGAATTTTATTTTATTTATTTTTTTATACAGCAGGTTCTTATTAGTTATCCATTGTATACATATTAGTGTATATATGTCAATCCCAATGTCCCAATTCATCACACCACCACCCCCCTGCTGCCACTTTCCCCACTTCTTGTCCATACATTTGCTCTTTACATCTGTGTCTCAATTTCCGCCCTGGAAACTGGTTCACCTGTACCATTTTTCTAGGTTCCACATATATGCGTTAATACACGATGTTTGTTTTTCACTTTCTGACTTCACTCTGTGTGACCATCTCTAGATTCATCCACATCTCTACAAATCATTCAATTTCGTTCCTTTTTATGGCTGAGTAATATTCCATTGTATATCTGTACCACATCTTCCTTATCCATTCGTCTGTCGATGGGCATTTAGGTTGCTTCCATGACCAGGCTATTGTAAATAGTGCTGCAATGAACATTGGGGTGCCTGTGTCTTTTTGAATTATGGTTTTCTCTGGGTATATGCCCAGGAGTGGGATTGCTGGGTCATATGGTAATTCTATTTGTAGTTTTTTAAGGAACCTACATACTGTTCTCCATAGTGGCTGTATCAGTTTACATTCCCACCAGCAGTGCAAGAGGGTTCCTTTTTCTCCACACCCTCTCCAGCATTTGTTGTTTGTAGATTTTCTGATGATGCCTATTCTAACTGGTATGAGGTGATACCTCATTGTAGTTTTGATTTGCATTTCTCTAATAATTAGTGATGTTGAGCAGCTTTTCATGTGCTTCTTGGCCATCTGTATGTCTTCTTTGGAGAAATATCTATTTAGGTCTTCTGCCCCTTTTTGGATTGGGTTGTTTGTTTTTTTAATATTGAGCTGCATGAGCTGTTTATATATTTTGGAGATTAATCCTTTGTCTGTTGATTCGTTTTCAAATATTTTCTCCCATTCTGAGGGATGTCTTTTCATCTTGTTTGTAGTTTCCTTTGCTGTGCAAAAGCTTTGAAGTTTCATCAGGTCCCATTTGTTTATTTTTGTTTTTATTTCCATTACTCTAGGAGGTGGATCAAAAAAGATCTTGCTGTGATTTATGTCAAAGAGTGTTCTTCCTATGTTTTCCTCTAAGAGTTTTATAGTGTCCTGTCTTACATTTAGGTCTCAAATCCATTTTGAGTTTATCTTTGTGTATGGTGTTAGGGAGTGTTCTAATTTCATTCTTTTAAATGTAGCGGTCCAGTTTTCCCAGCACCACTTATTGAAGAGACTGTCTTTTCTCCATTGTATATCCTTGCCTCCTTTGTCATAGATTACTTGACCATAGGTGCATGGGTTTACCTCTGGACTTTCTAATCTGTTCCATTGATCTATATTTCTGTTTTTTTTGCCAGTACCATATTGTCTTGATTACTGTAGCTTTGTAATATAGTCTTAAGTCAGGGAGTCTGATTCTTCCAGCTCCGTTTCTTTCCCTCAAGACTGCTTTGGCTATTCGGGGTCTTTTGTGTCTCCATACAAATTTTAAGAGTTTTTGTTCTAGTTCTGTAAAAACGCCACTGGTAATTTGATAGGGATTGCATTGAATCTGTAGATTGCTTTGGGTAGTAGAGTCATTTTCACAATATTGATTCTTCCAATCCAGGAACATGGTATATCTCTCCATCTGTTTGTATCATCTTTAATTTCTTTCATCAGTGTTTTATAGTTTTCTACATACAGGTCTTTTGTCTCCCTAGGTAGGTTTATTCCTAGGTATTTCATTCTTTATGTTGTAGTGGTAAATGGGCGTGTTTCCTTAATTTCTTTTTCAGATTTTTCATTATTAGTGCATAGGAATGCAAGAGATTTCTGTGCATTAATTTTGTATCCTGCAACTTTACCACATAAATTAATTAGCTCTAGTAGTTTTCTGGTGGCACCTTTAGGATACTCTATGTATAGTATCATGTCATCTGCAAACAGTGACAGTTTTACTTCTTCTTTTCCAATGTGTATTCTTTTTATTTCTTTTTCTTTTCTGATTGCCGTGGCTAGGACTTCCAAAACTATGTTGAATAATAGTGGCGAGAGTGGACATTCTTGTGTTGTTCCTGATCTTAGAGGAAATGCTTTCAGTTTTTCACAATTGAGAATGATGTTTGCTGTGGGTTTGTTATATATGGCCTTTATTATGTTGATGTAGGTTCCCTCTATGCCCACTTTCTGGAGAGTTTTTGTCATAAATTGGTGTTGAATTTTGTCAAAAGCTTTTTCTGCATCTGTTGAGTTGATCATATGGTTTTTCTTCTTCAATTTGTTAATGTGGTGTAACACATTGACAATTTGCATATATTGAAGAATCCTTGCATCCCTGGGATAAATTCCACTTGATCATGGTGTATGATCCTTTTAGTGTGTTGTTGGATTCTGTTTGCTAGTATTTTGTTGAGGATTTTTGCATCTATATTCATCAGTGATATTGGTCTGTAATTTTCTTTTTTTGTAGTAGCTTTGTCTGGTTTTAGTATCAGGGTGATGGTGGCCTCATAGAATGAGTTTGGGAGTGTTCCTTCCTCTGCAATGTTTTGGAAAAGTTTGATGAGGATGGGTGTTAGCTCTTCTCTAATTGTTTGATAGAATTCACCTGTGAACCTATCTGGTCCTGGACTTTTGTTTGTTGGAAGATTTTTCATCACAGTTTCAATTTCATTACTTGTGATTGGTCTGTTCATATTTTCTATTTCTTCCTGGTTCAGTCTGGAATGTTAAACCCTTCTAAGAATTTGTCCATTTCTTCCAGGTTGTCCATTTTATTGGCATAGTGTTGCTTATAGTAGTCTCTTAGAATGCTTTGTATTTCTACAGTGTCTGTTTTAACTTCTCCTCTTTCATTCTAATTTTATTGATTTGAGTCCTCTCCCTCTTTTTCTTGATGAGTCTGGCTAATGGTTTATCAATTTTGTTTATCTTCTCAAAGAACCAGCTTTTAGTTTTATTGATCTTTGCTATTGTTTTCTTTGTTTCTATTTCATTTATTTCTGCTCTGATCTTTATGATTTCTTTCCTTCTGGTAACTTTGCATTTTGTTTGTTCTTCTTTCTCTAGTTCCTTTAGGCGTAAGGTTACACTATTTATTTGTGATTTTTCTTGTTTCTTGAGGTAGGCTTGTATTGCTATAAACTTCTCTCTTAGAACTGCTTTTGCTGCACCCCATAGGTTTGGGATCATCATGTTTTCATTGTCATTTGTCTGTAGGTATTTTTTGATTTCCTCTTTGATTTCTTCAGTGATGTCTTGATTATTTAGTAACGTATTGTTTAGCCTCCATGTCGTTGTGTTTTTTACGTTTTTTTCCCTTTAATTTGTTTCTTATCTCATAGTGTTGTGGTCAGAAAAGATGCTTGATATGATGTCAGTTTTCTTAAGTTTACTGAGGCTTAATTTGTGACCCAAGATGTGATCTATCCTGGAGAATTTTTCGTGCACACTTGAGAAGAAAGTGTAATCTGCTGTTTTTGGATGGAATGTCCTATAATATCAATTAAATCTATCTGGTCTGTTGTGTTATTTAAAGCTTCTGTTTCCTTATTTATTTTCATTTTGGATGATCTGTCCATTGGTGTAAGTGAGGTGTTAAAGTCCCCCACTAGTATTGTGTTACTGTCTATTTCCTCTTTTATAGCTGTTAGCATTTGCCTTATGTATTGAGGTGCTCCTATGTTGGGTGCATATATATTTATAATTGTTATATCTTCTTTTTGGATTGATCCCTTGATCATTATGTAGTGTCCGTCCTTGTTTCTTGTAACATTCTTTATTTTAAAGTCTATTTTTTCTGTTATGAGTATTGCCACTCCAGCTTTCTTTTGATTTCCATTTGCATGGAATAGCTTTTTCCATCCCCTCACTTTCAGTCTGTATGTGTCCCTAGGTCTGAAGTGGGTGTCTTGTAGACAGCATATATATGGGTCTTGTTTTTGTATCCATTCAGTGAGCCTGTGTCTTTTGGTTGTAGCATTTAATCCATTCACATTTAAGGTAATTATCGATATATATGTTCCTGTGACCATTTTCTTAATTGTTTTGGGTTTGTTTTTGTAGGTCCTTTTCTTGTGTTTCCCACTTAGAGAAGTTCCTTTAGCATTTGTTGTAGAGCTGGTTTGGTGTTGCTGAATTTTCTTAGCTTTTGCTTGTCTGTAAAGCTTTTTTTTTTTTTTTTTTTTTTTTTTGCGGTACACGGGCTTCTCAGTGCTGCGGCCTCTCCCGCCGCGGAGCACAGGCTCTGGACGCGCAGGCCCAGTGGCCACAGCTCACGGGCCCAGCCACTCCGCGGCACGTGGGATCCCCCCAGACCAGGGCACCAACCTGCGCCCCCCGCATCGGCAGGCAGGCTCTCAACCAGTGCGCCACCAGGGATGTCCTGTAAAGCTTTCGATGTCTGCATCGAATCTGAACGAGATCCTTGCTCGGTAGAGTAATCCTGGTTGTAGTTTCTTCCCTTTCATCACTTTAAATATATCATGCCATTCCCTTCTGGCTTGTAGAGTTTCTGCTGAGAAATCAACTGTTAACCTTATGGGAGTTCCCTTGTATGTTATTTGTCATTTTTCCCTTGCTGCTTTCAGTAATTTTTCTTTGTCTTTAATTTTTGCCCATTTTATTACTATGTGTCTCAACGTGTTTCTCCTTGGGTTTCTCCTGTATTGGACTCTCAGCGCTTCCTGGACTTGGGTGGCTATTTCCTTTCCCATGTTAGGGAAGTTTTTGACTATAATCTCTTCAAATATTTTCTCAGGTCCTTTCTCTGTCTCTTCTCCTCCTGGGACCCCTATAATGCAAATATTGTTCCATTTAATGTTGTCCCAGAGGTCTCTTAGGCTGTCTTCAGTTCTTTTCATTCTTTTTTCTTTATTCTGTTCCGCAGCAGTGAATTCCACCATTCTGTCTTCCTGGTCACTTATCTGTTCTTCTGCCTCAGTTATTCTGCTATTGATTCCTTCTAGTCTGTTTTTCATTTCAGTTATCATATTGTTCATCTCTTTTTCTTTGTTCTTTAATTCTTCTAGGTCTTTGTTAAACATTTCTTGCATGTTCTAGATCTTTGTCTTCATTCTTTTTCTGAGGTCCTGAATCATCTTCACTATCATTATTATGAATTCTTTTTCTGGAAGGTTCCCTATCTCCTCTTCATTTAGTTGTTTTTTGGGTTTTTATCTTGTTCCTTCATCTGGTACATAGCCCTCTGCCTTTTCATCTTGTGTATCTTTCTGCGAATGTGGTTTTTGTTCCACAGGCTGCAGGATTGTAGTTATTCTTGCTTCTGCTGTCTGCCCTCTCTAAAATCCACAATGATTTTTAACAATTTTGTCCCTCTGTGTATACATTGCTAACACCCCAAAGTTGTACTTTTTCAACTAAATTATTTCAATTTACCTAATTATTAGTAACTTTCAAAATAACTGGTTAGTAGCTTATGGACTTCCCTTATTGTTTTTTCTCTTAATACAGAACTCTTTACATTTATTAGAGAAAATTTTTTAAAAGTTGAGGCAAGCAAAGAGAAGAAACTAAAAGCTTATCTAAGTTTCTAACACCAGAGATATCCTCTGGTAACATTTTGTACATTTCAGATATATGTATATTGTTCATAAAAATGAAAAAATACACTATCCATTGTTTTTCCAGTTTGTGAACTGGATCCAATATTATTCATTTTTTCTATAAATATTTACTAACCTTTTTCTATGTTTTAAGTCACTGTATTAAATATTCTTTACAGCATATTTGTTATTACATGCATGGTATTATGATACATTGTTATAATTCATCCACACAAATTTAACCCATTTCCTGGTTTGGGGCAAATATGTACGTATTACATATTTTGATACTTGTTTTAAAACCTCGGAATAAAAAACCTTGTCACCATACTTTGAGTAATCCCACGGTTAATCCTTTTAGATGAATTCCTAGAAATGGAATTGCTGGCCAAAGGGCATGAAAAATTCTAAGGCTTTTGAGAGTATTGTCATATTGCCTTCCAGGAAAGTAGAAACAATTTATACTTTCACCAACAGGCTATCATTTGATTCATCTTTTGGACTTGTTGGTCAAGGTATTGGCTATGGCTATCATGTGTGAATATCACCAGTGCCTTGTTCATATTCTCTTTCTCTCTCTATTTTTCAGTATTTATATAGCATAGCTCTGACCCTGTACTTATGTCAGTTTTGCCAACAGAATTGGCAAAAAGATAAAAGATGAAATAGATAAAAACCAGCATGAGAAGCCAGCATTCAGGAAACAGTGAGTGGCCTCACATGATTTTCTTTCTTTTATTTTTTTTAAATTGAAGTATAGTTGATGTACAATACTGTGTTAGTTTCAGGTATATAGCAAAGTGATTCATTTATCCATATATATGCATATATCTATATTCTTTTCTTGATTCTTTTCCATTTTAAGTTATCAAAAGATATCAAATATAGTTCCCTGTGCTGTATAGTAAATCCTTGTTGATTGTCTATTTTATATATAGTAGTGTGTATCTGTTAATCCCATAGTCCTAATTTATCCCTCTCCCCACCTTCCCCTTTGGAAGCCATAAGTTTGTTTTCTATGTCTCTCACATGATTTTCTTTAAAAAATATTTGAATAAACATATGCTTACATATGTGACTCTTGCTTGGTGAATAAAAGATAGAAGAAGGAGGGGGAAAGGAGCATAATAAACCACTGACATTTGCTTACTTGATGAAGTTACAGGAAGTTAAAACACTTTAATTAGCAGGTGGCATTTTTCTCTGAGATTGTATTCTCAGAACTTTTGGAAAGATTCAGGGCCTGGTCATGTCCAGTCTGAGGTTCTACATTTCTGATCTGGGCTGATTGTATGTCAAGGGTGGTTAATAAGGGGAGAAGTGCTCAGAAACAGGAGCATAATTATTTGAACACTAATGTGTTCACTTAGTCACATTGTTTACATGACCCCCTCAAGCAATGTTCTTGATCACTGCAACTCCCATTTTCCCTTGGCATATTCCAACATGGATTGTCCAACCTTACCTGGGAATTTGTATTTCTTCTGGGGAGGTAATAATTGCAGACTGTGATTTTATTTTTTTGTCATGTGTATTTCATAGCTTTCTCTTAAAATAAATACATCATTGAAAATACTTAATTACTTTATGATCATGAACTAAAAGCCACACTTGGTGATTGTTCAACCTACTCTGGGTTTGTTGTGGGAATGAAGTATATTTTAAATTCTCTTGACTATGGTGGAATACATTTTATCAAGGAAAAAAAATGGGTCCAATTTCTGCAGGATATCCCAAAAATTAGTCTTAGATTTTTGCTTTTGCTTAATTAATAACTCAGTCTGTGTATTTACTGATACGTTATGTTTGTTTAAATGTCTGTGAAAAGTATATCTAAGAATAGTGGCCATAAATTTCTAGTTCAGCAGGCTTTATTGTTAGGGTCACTGTAGCCCACAACTGCCTTCTTGATATAATTGCCTCAAATAGAAACTATACAGTGTAATGTTGCATAAATATACATTTTTAATACTTCAGGAGACTGAAAAATCAGGGTTTTACAGGATGGAGTGAGAGTTATTTATGAGAGGTTTTTTTTTTTTGCTGGATATGAAATCAAATTAATCTTGAGTAAATCAGATTGGAGAAAATGGAAACATAGCAGCTTGACAGATTTGTGTCCAGCACAATTGATATATGTTATTTTTAAACCTGGATGATATAGATAGAATTTGTTATTTAAATAATAAAATCTGTGTAACTATAAGCAAAGACAAGATTAAAATTTCTATCGACAGGATTGTCAAATTTTTACATGAGAGAAATTATAATACCTTACTTTATATATCAAATCAATAATTAATAACAAGTTTTTCCTACTCCTTATACCTTGAAGTCCAACTGTGGGTAAATATAATCCTTTGAGGAAACTGTATCATTAAAACTGAGACTATGGAGAACTAGTAATGTAGGAAATTATAATCACCACACTCACAGGCGTGTGTTTATTTCCAACACTAGTGCCTATAAAAGAACATAAAGTTGAACATTGTTAATGTCTAAGAAAAAACAAACTAAGAAAAAGAACCATCATTCTTATATTCCAGTCTTACAGTTTCTTAATGATTACTGGTAGTTGGTTTGAGGTGATATTATAAGTGTTTTTATGTGGCAATTAAAATTTCAGAAGCCCTCATAATTGTTAATTAAATTTTTCCTCATCCCATCCCAAAGAAGTAAGCCAGTTCTATTATTCTTGCTTTTGAACCTGGAAAATTGAGTAATAATATCCATATAAAGTAACTTTATTCATTTCAACTTTATTGCACCTAAAAATATTCTTGCTCCCCAAAAGTGAAGAGTAAAATGGTACATGGAAGCAGATTTTGGCTCAATAGGATATTTTTTTAATTAGAGCAAATAATGTGTTTGTGGATGATCTTTTCTTTACCGATTCTGTTTGTTTGAGTTTGAGCTGCTTTTGTTTGGTTTTCTTTTTTTTTTTTTTTTTTGTCTTAAAAATGGCCTTTGGTGTTAAACACTTCTCTGTTCCCAGTCAGCTCAGGAGTGTCACTGTAGATGTTGGTCACTGGCCACATTGGATCTGCATCTCTTGAATCTCTACATCCTTCATAAAGCAATATTAGGATGCTACAATATTAGGAAGTACATTCCTTCCAAAGCAATACTAGGATGCTACTTTTTTAAAAAAATGACTTTTAAAAAAGTCATTTTTCTTCCATTCAGCTGTCAAATAGGATATCTTTAGCTGAAAGTAAGAGAATACCCAACCCAAGTCAAAGTAACATAAATAATAAAGCGACTTCTTGTTTCATTCGAAGCATAGAGGTAGAGAAGTCCAAGCACAGTGAGGCCTAGCTTTCTGCATTCTCTTGCCCTGCCTTCCTGCAGGGTAGATAGATGACTTTCTGCCAGACAACTAGAGCAGTTCCACACTGCCACACTCAGAAGCAGAAGGGGACCTTTTCTTCCTTGTGACTTGTTTTAAGAGCTAGGAAACCTTTGCCCCCAGAAGACTTCTCCTCCCATTTTGGTGGCCTTTTGGGCCTTTTGTCCATGATTATATCAAACACTGGGAAGAGGAACGGAAAGCTTGAGAACAGATGTTTGTGAATGGCTTAAGATCAGTCAAGATTCACTCCCGGGGCTGGAATGGGGCTCACTTACCCTGAAGTGGGGGGCCTGTGCAGGAAGGTGGTAAATCTTGAATAAAATCAGGATTATGGTGAGCAGGAGCAAGAGCAGAGGTGATGTCTGCTACAATTACCTTTTCCTTACAGTTCTTGTGATGAATATAATTATTTAAAACCTAGCATATGGGATGGCTGAGCCATTACATTTTACTTTTAACAAGCTGTTTTATCTTGATCATATTATTTCTAAACTTCCACTAGGAATTATACTGCCTCTTAAAACTAGTGGTGGATGGAGATAGGCACAAAAGATGGTTTAGGTGTATTGTCACCATCCCAGCTACTCTACCTCCAAAAAATACACATTCTAAGTAAAAAATTCAGCTTTCCATGCAAACTACTTTTAAACAGTATCTAAGTAAAAACAGATACAAAAGCAGATACAGAGTGCTTGTTATGAAAATAACAATTGTAACTTCCAAATAAATCACTTAGCCTCCTCTTCTGACCAGATTCTCCTTCCTAAACTCTCTAAGAAATTCTGGAGGGTCCTATTTTCACTTTCCTGTCACCCCTCAGAAGAAGGCAGCTTTGGATGTTGGTACAAGTTCTGGCTTTATCTTCTGGACCACTTTTGTTGTTGTTGTTGATTCTTCAATTCAGTGGATTTTGACCATACTCCTAAGAGCCCACTTTATTCTGGCTGTCAACTCCCACCTGAGTAGGTAAACTGGGCAGAGCCTGGGGAGCCAGGAGAGTGAGGACTGCTAAATGGGAATGATCTCCTGGAAGACAACGTACATACCCAAACAACATCTAAGGAGCCGATTCTGTTGGTCAGAAATGAGTCTGCTTCCAGAGGGCCCTCTGTAAACCAGGCTGAAAATCAAAGATTTGTGTTTGGACAATAGGCCTGGGGTGGGGTGGTGAATAGCTGGGGAGACAGTTTCAGGAACCAGGCTGATTAGATTCAATGTTTGGATGGGTATGATTTGGAAAGACAACTTTGAAAAGTGGTGTCAAGTTGTATTTTCTAGAGGGTCAGACCCAATGCTGCCAAACAAGCAGATTGTGTCAGAACCATCTATTATCCACATTATTCCACCAGTGGCTCACTCCCCTGATAGCATTACACTTGAAGAGACAAGAGCTTTTCTTCAATCCAGATTCACTATGGCCATTTGCCAGTCAAGGTAGTCATCAGATGCTGGTAACTGCATCGGCTAGCATCAGGAGGCCCTAATTACCATTTTGCTGAAAAGCCCCCTTCACTCTGAGAAAATATAAGACAAGTTCAGCCAGTTTGAATACACAGTGTTTAGTCTCATAGACTTGTCCCTGCTGTTAAGGTACCTGTTGCCCTACGTGGGCTGTTTGCCATGGCTGGCTGCCCCCACCCCACTAAATGTCTTTTGATGTCACGGAACCAGAACCCTGGGAAAGTGGTTTAACACGATTATGAAGAAAACTGGTAGTTAAGTTGATTGTGAGTCAGGTTAGGATTTTTGTAACGATTCAAACAGGTAGAATTATGGAGACAGTTGGCCTTGGTCTCGTTGAATTCTCACAGCCCTGTTGTCCTCCTTTTCTGAGTTACCTGTTTTGTCTCATATCCTGGGAAATCACGATGAAATGATATTGGTGGACGTCAATTGGCAGTGGGGGATGGAGGGTAAGGACTGAGCAATAAATACCTCATCCTCCTGCAGGCTGAAATTTCCTGAAACATTTTAAATTAGAAAATTTGGATGGACAGAAAAATGGAAATTGCAGACCTACCAAAGATCTTTTGTCTGAAGATATTTTTTTAAAGTACAAAATTTTAGGATAATTTGCTATTTTATATAGATATTTTTTTCTACAATGAAAAGATGAAGGTTAGAAAAGATAAATGTCCAGATTTGAATTTAGAAATTCAGATACGTTAAATTTGATTTTATCTTAGATGCCAAGTAGGAAATGGCTACTTTGTTATTGTGAAGAGGCTATCATGTTTGAATATTCATCTTAGATTTTTACTACCCAGAAGACTCAGTATATATATATATAGTGGTGGAAGTTTTCTCCCTCACAGACAGCATCCTAATGGAGATGCATGACTCTGCCAATAGTGTTGCTGATGTGAATATTTGCTTCAAAATTTAAGCCAGCAGCTCTGGAAATTGCTATAAGTACTCTAAAATAATAATATTGTGAGTATTTATATTATCATTTCTTTTTTTAAAGTTTTTTTTAATATAATTTTATTTATTTTTATTTTTGGCTGCATTGGGTCTTCATTACTACGTGCAGGCTTCTCTCTAGTTACGGCGAGCAGCGGCTACTCTTTGTTGTGGTGCGTGGGCTTCTCATTGCAGTGGCTTCTCTTGTTGAGGAGCACTGCCTTCTAGGCGCACGGGCCTCAGTAGTTGTGGCACGTGGGCTCAGTAGTTGTGGCTTGTGGGCTCTAGAGCGCAGGCTCAGTAGTTGTGGCGCATGGGCTTAGTTGCTCCGCGGCATATGGGATCTTCCCAGACCAGGGCTTGAACCCGTGTCCCCTGCACTGGCAGGCAGATTCTCAACCACTGCACCACCATGGAAGCCCTATCATTTCTTATAAGCATGTTTTTCGTTTTTATCCTACATCTAATAGAAAAATGACTTACAATTTGTGTAATTGTGGTAATTGGAAAAAGCTGTTGAGATGTGAGGTTTCCAAAATCAATAGGAGCAAAACGGATGTGATCATTGTTCATATCACACTTGGTTTGAAATATGTAGTTTTAATGTTATATTATCTTCATATGTTTAAGTGGTTTTAATGTTGTCACTAAAATGGTACCTAATTAATACATTCATGCAATGTATAAAAATGTACTGAGTACCACAAATTCTGCTGCTGCTATGTTTATTTATAGCAATGCACACTGCTTAATGTGTGCTTTTATTTAAAAACCATTTTTGTAAATGTTTGCTATTTGCACTTTGAGGATAGCCACAATCTTACACCACAATTCAGTGTGAGAGATCATCAAAACAATTAGCTTAGAAGTACCTCTCCATTTGCCAAAGAATTTAAATAATTTTTGACAATTATGGGTAAGGTTGCTCATAGATTATCTTAGGTCAATTCTGTAAAAGCAAATCTGAGACAGGGATTGTAAGAACATGTGATTTGTTGGGCAGTGCTCTCAGGAGAAGGATGGTAAGGGAAGCAGGATGGAGGAGGGGAAGATGTCTGTGGCAGAAGATCTCAATGGAAACAGGTTACAGTTTGCTCCCACGGTGAAACTCTGGAGCACGAATGGTCTCATCTTGAGGCAAGTGGCCTGGCCTTCTGTACCCCCATGTCAGCCAGTCGTTGGTTGAGGTTGGCTCTCAAAGGTGGTGGGAGAATAGCCTCCTGGGTGAGGCAGTTCCCATCTGGCCCAGGACAGTTCTTCAGAGGAGGAAGGTACATCTGTGAATTACCAGCATTTTGAAGATAGGAATTCTAGCTCATCAAGGTGATCTAGCCTGGCACCAACAGCATCCTTTATATAGATAAATGACAATTTAAAAGAACAGAGAGCTTATTGGACCTAGATTCTGTCGCTTCCTCCTCCCCAGCACATACACCCCTACACGTCTATCCTTGTAATCAAATAAAGATGGAAATTCAAACTGTATCCAGGTCCCTTTGATTACAGAAACAGTTTAAAAGCATTAATGAGGACATCGACTCTGGGTCTATTCCTTTTTCTGATTGCTTGCCATGTAGAAATGTGGCTAACTCTGCTATTAAAATGCATTTATGTTATCATGAATGAAATGAGTTCCTTGAGAGAGGACCTGAGATACTGTCCCTGAAGACTTGAGGGTGTTTTAAATGCCAAAACCACTCAGGCAATCCTTTCTCCAGGCTTAATACTCCTATTTGAGATGCTTTATTTGCAGAAGCCTTTGGCTTAACTGATTCAGAGAGACCCCAAACACTCAATGTGTTCAGTGAATGAAATCTCAAATTCTTTCTCTGCAATATATTATCATGTCATACAGAAGAAATGTAGTTTGCTTCTTCCTAATGGAACACTTCCAGCCCACTTTTTCTTCCTATTATAGAGCTGTTAGAGAAGGTTATCTTCTTTGAAAAATCATTTTGTTTCTTTCTTGCTACTTATCAGTATCATGAAATACTTTACAGAAACTGGGTAAGTTGGATGAGAATGGTAGAATTCCCATTAGTGTCACTGATTTAAAGAGGTTTTTATTGTTTTAAATTGTCAAATATTTTTCAAGGGCATAGAGGACATATTGTAAAAATTCTTTAAATTGCACAACTAACTTTAAAGTAGAAGGCCAATGATAGAAATAAACAATAGCAAGTCTCCATCTTGGATCAAAGAAATATTTGTTGCTAATAATATTCCCTCTGATTGCATCCGTATTTGATTATTCCAGCTTATTAAACAGGAATGATGATATGCAAATAAACTCAGAATAATAAAGAAACATTAATTCAGTCTAGAGTTCAAGCTGATATTGTAACCTTTTTACTTTGCATAGGGCTTTGCTAATACACAAACCAGGCCAGTACCTTGGAAAGTTCTGAACTAAAAAAGGTGTTTTGGAGCATGATGGATATGTTACTGGGAAGGTGACTTGAAGGGATCCTGTTACAAATGATTTCTTTAGTGATCTGAAATTTAATGCCACTGGTTATCTTTTTACTACCAATATCTAGTCTTACCTCCACAAAGCAAGAAGCTGAGCGGGTAAAATAAAAGATAATTTTAGACTTAATTTTTTTTTTTTGGCTGCGTTGTGTCTTTGTTGCTGCGAGTGGGCTTTTCTCTAGTTGTGGTGAGGCGGGGGCTACTCTTCCTTGTGGTGCGCAGGCTTCTCATTGTGGTGGCTTCTCTTGCCGCGGAGCACAGGCTGTAGGTGCACGGCTTCAGTAGTTGTGGTGTGCGGGCTCAGTAGTTGCGGCTCATGGGCTCTAGAGTGCAGGCTCAGTAGTGGTGGTGCATGGGCTTAGTTGCTCCACAGCATGTGGGATCTTCCTGGACCAGGGCTCGAACCCGTGTCCCCTGCATTGGCAGGCAGATTCTTAACCATTGTGCCACAAGGGAAGTCCCTAGACTTACTTTTAAAGTCAACCTTAATATGTGCCTTCCTCAGGCCTTGGTTTCCTTTGTGTATTGTTTATTTGACTCTCTACATTTGTGTTTTCCTCCAGTCTAGAAACAGGAAGTTTGTTGAATTAGCAAAATTCCTTTTGAATCTGTAGAGTTAATAATTTATTTCTTTCATTCATTTGTCATAATTTTTAAAATATTGTTATAGGCAAGATAGAATAAATATTTTAAAAATATTATGTCTCATTGTTAAACTTCTTCAAATTATGCCTGAAACTCATGGCAAGACCAAATAAAGGATTGAAAGAACCCACTGTGTTATAATTTAGAACTTTTTCTATAGGAGACATTTAATTTGGCTAATGTATTTTTTAAAAAGTCTTTATTTAATATAATCATTATCATTCACTAACAGCTTAAACAGTTTGAGGTCCCTCCAACTCCATGATTGCTTAAAGTGTTGTGACATTTTTATTTCTTCCAGAAACTTCCAATTAAGTGATGAAGACCACTGGTTTTACCAGGCTCTTGTGGATCAGTATCCTGGGGATCTCAGTGGCAGAAGGACTCTGTATCTGGACGTGTTACAGAGACATTTTCCTCACAAATCGAGGCATGATTTGGTGAGTGCTGGACCCTATATGCTGGCAAGTTAAATTGTTTTAATGATTGATAATTATTGAGCAAAATATATATATATATACTTTAAATGGTGCTCTAAAATGATTTTTTTTTCTGCACTCTAGAAAATAATAGGGTTATAGTTTGAAAGTCTACCATTTTTCAGGTCAGTGTGGTACATAAAAAGGTGGGAGATCCCTCTGGCCACATGCACTCTTCTGTGGCTTACTTGCCACAGAGAGCTTCACCATGGTCCCCTGGGTTGCTCTGCTAGTGTTGACCTCCAGGTGTCTGTACATTCACCTGCCCATTTCAGAGGTTCTGCCATCTCTGAGTCTTGCCTGAAAATGGGGTGCCTGCTCCTGCATTCACACAGCCTACCACACCTCAGTCCTTCTAGTCGTGGGGAAGCCAACACTTGCCTTGGGAGCTGGTGCCTACCTACACCATCCCCACCACAACTCCACTTGATCCCCCTAGACGGGTCTAAACACAAATGCCCCAAATTCATAACTCAGAGACCTGGCTGAAATTTCCCTGGGAAGTTATGGTTACATTCTTTAGTGGACAAGGTCACATAGACAAGGAAACAGAAGTTACCATGTCACCAGTGAATTTCATAGTAACTCACTTTAAAACATATATGTAAACAAACATGCATAGACTCTTACCTTTTTTTTAAAAAATAAATTTATTTATTTATTTTTGGCTACGCTGGGTCTTCGTTGCTGCGCACAGGCTTTTCTCCAGCTGCGTCGAGCTGGGGCTACTCTTCGTTGTGGTGCATGGGTTTCTCATTGCAGTGGCCTCTCGTTGCAGAGCACGGGCTCTAGGCACGCGGGCTTCAGTGGTTGTGGCACGTGGGCTCACTAGTTGTGGCTCGTGGGCTTCAGAGTGCAGGCTCAGCAGTTGTGGCACACGGGCTCAGCTGCTCCACGGCATGTAGAATCTTCCCGGACCAGGGCTTGAACCCATGTTACCTGCAGGGAAGTCCGACTCTTACCTTTTAAATAGGCCATGCTATAAAATATTATCATATACTCTGCATTTTGTAATTGTTTTAAATCAAGCAAGTAACAATACTAACGTGTATAGAATTTATCCTATGTCAGTCATGTGTAAACTCCTGTAATGCACATAACAGTGGATGAGAGAAGTACTATAGTTATCCTTACTTTTCAGGTGAAGAAACTGAGGCAAAGGCCACACAACTAGTATGACCAACCTCTCTTATCCTTTCCCACCCACCAACCCCCACCCAATTATTTGTTTTAATTCTGACCTTTATTTTATAGCAAATCCTTGTTGTGTAAAAAACATGTTATATAATAATTCATTCTGTCTGGATTTTACAAAACTCTTAATTTACTAAATTAGATCTTTCTTTTTATTCCCTATAGATTCTGTTTGCTTCTGTGACCAGCTGTCATTTTTAACTGTGTAGATTTTTATATTTGCCTACTATTAATATGATAAAGATTTTTGCATTTACTTCTTACATTGGGATAATTAGTATGCATTTCTGAATGGTGTATACTTCCTTAATGTTTGCCAAGTTTTAAGCATATTCTTGGCTTAGGGAAATAAAGCTAAGAAGTTTACCAAACAGAATTTAGAAGCTGATATTTGGTTTCAGTGAAGCCATAGCCCGTTTCATTATGTACTTAATTAACCATACCTAAGTTATTTTTTTTAGGTAGGACCAACCTTATGCTGCTTGCTAGCTTCTTTTCTCACATTGCTTAGGGGTTAGGTAATGTATCAAATTCAGAGATGTGGTCTATACTGGCAAAATAAAGAATTATTTAGAGCACTGACTCTCAATTGCAGGAGACACACCTTTATATAAGTATTTCAGAATCACCTACAGAGATTTTTCGAACTACTCAGGCTATCTCCCGTCCTGTTCTTTCCCTCAAGACTCAAATCTCCCAGGGTTGGGATTCACTGGCAGCAGGAACTATTGGTACCTATGTAAGAATATCATGTCCCTCAGGAGTGTGGGATGGGAAGGGCTACTGTCATTGCTATAAATACTTCAAGTTTAGATGTCTGAACATCTGATTGTTTCAGTAATCAAGGGCAAACTGAGTTTTCAGGATTATTGTGGCAATTTTTAATGTTTATTAGCATATATCTAACTGAAGCACCTGGAGTCACTGTTAATACAGCAAAGCTGATTTAAAGATGGAGTATTTTTGAAATTATATGTAGGGGAGATCATATTTTCTGCTCATAGATTCATTGCTATATAGGGGTAGAAGTTGTTTTAGGGCTGTCTGGTCTGACTCCATCCTGTATAAAACTTAAAAACGTTTAATGACTGGTCCTCAGTCACCAGTTAGCCATGGGCTCAGAACTCTGGGACTGGTACTTGGTCCTGGTTGTTGTATTTACTATTAAGATGTTTGTCCCTTATTTTTCAAAATCATTGGTTATAATTCATTTTATTCACTTTTGTAACAATGACATAAAGCGTAGGCTCAGTTTCATAATAAGCGTTTACCACCTGTTATCTTTTCAGGTCGAACATGAAAAATATTGTGACCAATATCGCTTTGCTAAGGAGCAGCGAAAGATCCTGATATCAAGTTGGAGTAAGAATAGGAGAGACTTTATACAGAAGGCTGTGCTGACAGTGGCCGAGGCCTGTGCAACTCATGAAATGGAAAACATGTTGGTTAAGGATAGGAAAAAGCAACAGGAAGTGTGTGCTGATCTGAAAGCCAAGGTGAGACGCTTTGCAGAAGGTGCTTTAGTATTTGCCTGGGTATTCACTTAAGAATTCATTTTTCCCTTTTGTTCAATTCCAACCTAAAGTCCCATTTCTCTAAAAAGCCTATTTTGAATACAATTGTTAGTTCAAACCATATGAAATTGAAATTCTTTTAGATCAAAAATTGTGAACAATCAACAATTTCATACAGTTCAACCTGAAGTTACTATAACAGGAGGTGAGTATTGAAGTTTTGATTGAGGATGTCCAATACCAACCACAAATGCTGTACATCAGAGTGAGGTGCTGGATGAAAATGCAGAATGTAATTATAAAGTAAATGTCTGATGCTGCTTCAGACTCATGGACCTCTCATTCACATTAAAGATGTTTTTTTAAAAAAGGGTCAAATTATGAAGAGGAGGGAGGATTTGTGAAGAGAAACATTGAGGAGAGCTTGATGGGCTGTGTGTGAGCACTCAGCAGAGTGAGAGGGGGAGCAGACAGGGTTTTCCTCCTGCTCAGACCCAGCAAGGGGCCTCCAGGATGACTTGGAGAGTTGAGTGTGTAACCCCTGTAGTTGGAGGCTTGAGCACTGGTGTCTGACGCTTGCAGGGAAATATAGAGGAATTACGTTAGTGGCAGAACTGAAAACAAGAGTGGCTGCTGTGCCTGGTCACGGGTGCATGAGTTCTGGAGGCCCCATGTGAATATGGCCTCTCTAGGAGCGTTGGAAGGGCCACCAAACATGAATTGTATCATGCCTTAAACTTATGAGTAAGGAAAATAATGATTTGGGGTGGTGCCAAATCCTTACTGCTAATGTGAGGTGAATTTTTGAGTGGGTAAAGGTTGCCCCTAAGGTGACCTGCTTATTTTGCAGGATGCCTGGGAGTTGTGATTTGGCAATCCCCCTTATACTTAAAGAGTAGAATGGTCTGAACCATACAAACTGGAGAAGCTGAGACAGGACCCGGGAGCTAACTAATTCCCCGAGCAGGGGACTGGTCGGACCTCACAAAATTGCCAACAATATTATTACCCATGAAACTGTTGAACCTGGAGTTGGTGACCTTAGCGAGCTCTCTGAAACTTAGTAGTTCTGTAACTGCAGTATAATGCCAACTGCTTGTTTGTGGTTGAGAAATAAAGATACATGTGGCATACGCACACACACAGTTGTATTGAGTTACAGCATACATACAGTGCCCAAATATTAATTTACTGATAAATGACATGGTAGGATGATGATGGTGCAACAAGAAATTATATTCTCTTGATAGAAAAAATAAGCTGGTAGATGTTATATTATAGCAGTTAATAGCATATAGAAACAAATGTCTCTATTTTAAAACATTAGAGGAAAAATGTCTGCTCTGCATTTTTTTCTTTTTTTAATATTTATTTATTTGGTTGTGCCAGGTCTTAGTTGCGGCAGGCGGGCTCCTTAGTTGCGGCATGCATGTGGGATCTAGTTCCCTGACCAGGGATTGAATCCGGGCCCCCTGCATTGGGAGCGCAGAGTCTTAACCACTGCACCACCAGGGAAGTCCCTGCATTTTTTTAAACAAAAATATATTTCTTTTGACATTGCATAAGCTTAGGACCTAAAAGCAATAGAAGCTGCATCAAGCCCTATCTACCATGGGCTACAGAGCTAATGTGTGTTTCTTCTCCATCTGTGACTGATTAGGAACACTCAGTGACTAAAAAAAAAAGGTGGAGGGTAGTCAGGGGCCACGACAAGTCCTTATATACTCCTAGTCTGTTTATACTCATTTTGCACACATTATCATTAGTCCTTAAACTATGCTGTAGGTGATATTTTCTTTTTATTGTATTACCTTGAGGTAAACATACATGCAGTAGAGCACACAGAACCTAAGTGTGCTATTGAATAAAGTTTTATAAATATATGCTGCCCATAGAAATACCATCAGGGTCGAGGTATAGAACCGCTCAGAAGACTCTCTCATGCCTTTTCTCAGTATATACTGGCCCCATTCATGACCACTATTCTGAATTCATCACCATAGGTTAGTTTTGCTTATTGGTGAATTTCATATGAATCGAATCATACAGTATATACTCTTTTATACTTCTTTCACTCATCATATCTGTGAGTTTCGTCCTTGTTGCATGTTGCAATTATTTGTTCTTTTTTATAGCTGGGTAGTACTTCCTACATAATATACATGTGCCGCAATTTATTTGTATGTTCTCCTATTGATGGGAATTTGAGTTGCTTTCAGGTTTTTGCTGTTATGATAATGGTGCTATGGACATTCTTGAACATGTCTTATGGTGGCCATAGGCCCTCATATCTCTTGGATAAGTACCTAGGAGTGGAATCGCTGCATCATAAGGCTCATGGGTGTTTCACTTTAGTAAAGACTGCCAAATAGTTTTCCAAAGTGGTTATATAAATTTGCAGCCACTTTCAGTTGCTCCATATCCTCACCAACATTGATGTTGCCAATCTTTCATTTCAGCTAATCTGATGGATGTGTAGTGGCACCTCATTATGATTTTCATTTGCATTTAGAATAAAGATATTGAGCAGCTTTTCTTATGCATATTGGCCATTTGAATATTCTCTTTTGTGAAATGGCCACTTAAGTCCTTTGCCCATTTTTCTATTCCATCGCCTGCCTTTTTTTCTTACTCATTTGTATGTTCTTTATATATTCTGTATGCAGGTTCTGTTTTTTTCTCCCAATCTGTAACTTGTCTCTTCACACTCTTAACATTGTTTTTTCATAAACAAACCTTCTTAATTTTAACGAAATTCTGTTTTTTTAAATTTTAAATGTCTTTGAGGTATAAGTTATATACTGTACAAATCACCCTTTTTAGTGTACAGTTCTGAGTTTTGACAAATGCCTGACACGTAACCTCCCCTACAGTCAGGATGTAGAACTGTTCCATCACTGTCAGCCATCCTTCATGCCTCTTTGTAGTCAACACCTAACCCACCTTCAGCCTTTGGCAGCTACTGATCTCTGTCCCTATAGTTTGCCTATTCTAAAATGTCATATAAATGTAAAGTATGCGCTTTTTTGAGTCTGGCTTTTTTCGCTTAGCATAATGCCTTTGAAATCCAGCCACGTTATTGTGTATGTCAATAGTTTCGTCGTTTTTATTGCTGTGTAGTATTCCATGATATGGGTTTATCACAGTTTATCCATTCACCAGTTGTCTTCAGTTTTTGGCAATTAGTGGCACTTTGCTTATGGTGGGAGTAGGCTTCAGGCTTTCCCTGTGAACCTGAGCCCAAGAGAGAGACTTGCTCCTCTTGCACCTTCTGCTGCAGTAGGTTCTTACTAGCCCCTTGCTACCCTGGCTGGGGAAGAGGCATTCTGCTTTCTTGGTTCAGCCTCAGTCTTGGGCAGGACCTATGTCCCTGGGTCTTGGGGCCAGGACCTACTCAGTAGCTGTGCCCTCCTCCCCAGGGCAGATGAACTCCAGACTCGCCTCTGGTCTTACTTGTTCCTGTGAGGGAGAGAGCTTGCTGCTTCTTCCCCAGGAGAGGAAGATTTCTTTGTTCCCTTTCCCCAGCTGTAAAGGGTCTATACTTGCGCCCTGGTGGGTTTGCTGCTCTGCATCCCTCCCCACCCACAGCGCCTTTTGTTCAGTAGGGTTTTGTTCCTCTCTCGCTGATTTGCACACCCATAGGGGACTTCCTCTGCTCGCTTACCCTGACCTCCATCTTTCTTAGGAGCATTCTGTGAGGTTTGTAGAGAAAAGCCTGTGAAGGGGTGTAAATTCCCCTTACGTCTGTAGCTTCCATGGGTTTTATACAGAAGCTAACACTCTGCCACAGCAGCAATTGTTAAAGTGTAACTATGGGATCATCACAGAGTTTTACCTGCAATCTTCTTATCCCTTCTAGGATGGCCTTGTCTTTCCCAGGGGCTCTGCCTCAGGTAAGCCAGTCTGTCTTACCAGAAAGGTAAGACATCTACCTTTCTTTAAATCTCAGGCTGGTTTATTGCCCCATGACCTCTTCTCCGATGGGTTCAAGAAAAGTTTTGATGTTGTAGGCTATTCAGCTTTTTCTTGTGGTTAAAGTTGGAGCAACATTTTCCTGCTTTCTGGAAGGTCCTAATGAAATACTATTTATCAATCTTTTATGTGCTCTATTTAAGAAATCATTGGCTAGTGGCATGGGGTCATTTTCAAAGGTCTGAGATTTTTCTGCCCAGCAAAGCTCTTGCCAGAGGTTTGGGCTCCACCCAAAACAGTGAGGTGGAACAGCAATAAATGGTAACCTGAAGGTGGAAGAGAATTAGTTAAAGGAAAATGTGTATGGGGAATTTTCCAGGAACAGTCCAGACAAGAAAACTGATAGGAGGGCAAGAGTCAGCATTAAGCACCTGCCGGGTTTACTGGGGACAGCATCAGTCACCAGTCCAATGAGAACTCTGCTTCTCCCCTTTACCTCTCCTCCCCTTTTCCCTCCCACTCCTGGACTCTGATGGCCTAAGCATGTAGGGAATGAAAGGAAATGTTATCTTCTGAATAAAGAGGGAAGAGTTGCTTAATCTCTTAGAACTAGACAATTTAATTTTGAATCAAGACTGTATTTTGTGACTTAAAGTGACTGTGGGACCCTCTGTAACCCAAGAGTGAGCCATGGGTTCTGCTTAGTTTTCATCTAGTGACAGGAGAAACATCTGAATGGGGGACAAAAATAAGGCAGTATTTTGATTATTTCCCATACATTATGCTGCCCAACGTATCAGGCGTATTCTGTGGAGAGCCCCCAACATCTCAGGCATTCGAATAGATGCTTTATAGGCATTTTCTGATATTGCCCTCAATGACAAATCCAAGTTAAAATGTGCAAGGGGTGCTGTAGAGCACTCACCCATGAAATCAGGAGCTGGGGTCAGTGGAGACAACATAATATGGAGTCTCCACAGAGACACATGGTCACAATATGGTGAACAACTATCTCTGAACTTTTGGAGTTGCAGCCTCCAAAGAGTAAATGTGGGCAGAGAGTGGAGAAATTGGAACATAAAGTAAATTGTGGTAAAATGGATTCTATTTTCCATAGAGACAGTGTTATCGTTGGAGTCTGTGTTCCTGATCAAGGACTGAGACTCAGTAAATTATAGCTCGGACCAAAAATATATCATAAAAGAAAAGGGGTAACTCTATCGATTCGGTAGTAATTAAAAATATTAAATTATGCTCATTTTTTTTAACCTGTAAAGAAACTTGGAGATTTATCCCTAGTTTTCATTTTACAAGTCTGAAGGGTGAAGTCCTGAAAGATAAAGTGACCCGCCTTAAGGTTCACGCCAGCTCAGTTGATTTGAAATTCCATATTATTACTGCCCTACACAGCTTTGCATACAAGAATCTTACAAAATAATAGAAGACATTTATTATACTGTGGGCCCCAATGTGCTATAAAATAGACTCACAGAATGTGAAAAATATTACTTCATTGTGTCATAAATTTGACCTTTCTAAAACCAACATGCTAGCTATAATAAACATTAGTTAAACATTTAACCATAATTTTGTTCTTAGTCTTGGAATTTAAAGGGGCTTGTGGGGGATGATTTAGACGATTTGTGTCTTTAAGAAAAGAGTTAAAGGAATTTTGAAATAATGAGTTCTCTGTCTCTGTTTTATTTTGGTTTTCCATCAGTAACTGCTGCTGTAGCAAGTAGAGGCTTTTAGGCCTCTCACAAGAGGGCTGAGATGAAAGTGGGAAAGTAGAGCTCTTATTCTCCTGCTCCCACCAAACCTGCTCTTTGTTGCCCTAAATTTTCCTAGACTACCAGCCCCAGACCGTCCTGGCACTAGCCTAGACCACTCTGTTAGCTGTGCACTTGATTCCTTAACATCCTCGTCTGTCTACAGAATGGCTGGGGAGCCTCATTACCAGATCTGTCTCACAGTTGACTTTCTCTGTGTCCATACTGGGTGGCCAAGTACTACTAAGGAAAAGTCATCTTATCTGGACTCTCAATGAAATGTCAGCATGGGAATCCTTAGTCTTGTCCTTTGTTCACCAGTTCTTCCTATTCCCCTTATCACTGTTTCAAAGGATCACCTGTCCTTACAAGACTCTTAACCTAACACCATACACCCTCCCCACCAGACTCCCAGGAGACAACCCACTTGCTACTTTATCAATAAAATGAAGTCATGGAGGTATGAAATCAACCCTTAATTCCTGCCTTGCCCACCCTGTGTCTGTCTCCTGCTAGTCCCCTGCTTCCCTCCCGATGGAGGATGTGATGTCTTCTACACAATGACATCCAGTCCTTCCCTCTGATGTTTGGGACTCTGACCCATCTAACCACTTTAGAAATTGGGTTCTACTGATTATCCCCTTTCCTTATTTTTTCTTTATTTTTACTCTGTGGGGTATTTCTCTCAGTCATCCTCTAGGACCTGGGCAGTCCCTATTCTCTACCCTTTCATTTGAAATCAACCTTTTGAAAGAATAATCTAGATTATATTTTTCTCCAGGACTTGTGACCTCTCCACTCCACCAAAATCCTCTCCTCTCTCCAAAGTGACCAGTGACCTCCATATTACCTAATCCAGTCAACACTTTTCCTTCCTGATCCTAGTGGACCTCTCACACTGAAAAATCTATGTCTCCTATACAACTGCAAGCAGGAACCCCATCTTATTCATCCTGGTATAACATACACCCCCTCCAACTCCTCTACCCCTCCAACACCTCCCCCGCATCAGATTTTTCAGTGATTGGAACACATTTGGTGCTGAGTAACTTTTGTCGAAGTATGTAATAAGGCTTAGGCATTTTTTTCTCTTCTTCTTAATAACCTCTTGAGATAGTACTATTTTCACTACCTTCTTTCTGCCTTATTTATGAGGGAATCTTGCTGTAGAAACAAGTGTGTGGATGTGCAAAGTCATTAAGAAATGAAGTACAAGTCTTAATTGTCAACACTGAATACGCTTCAGAGTCACGTGACTTTAAAAAGAAAACCTGATAATCTATAAAACTGAGGTATATTTTGGGCATGAATCATGTTACCAGGCACTTAGTTTTCTTCTCGACTTCATCTTGTTTTTGTGCCTTTTTCCCCCATCTCTAGCTAATGAACATCCTAACCAAGAAGCCATAGTAGTTAGGGAAATCAGATAATGATGGGGTAGAAGACACCTTTTTGAATAAATAGCATTTGAGCACCCTTTCCACACTTTGATCATTTCTCATGGCATCAACTCCTCCCATAATCTCCCTTCTCCACAGATTTCAGCCTCCTTTGCTTCTGGAGAATAGACTTAGACTTAGGTTTTACAAATCGGATGGTGTATGGTACTTTAATTTAAAATGTAGTTTTTGAGTTCCAATTCCAGTGATAATGAATAACCGATACCACCATAAACAACTATAAAACATGAACAAAATATTATTTTAAAAAATGTTTGCAGGCATTGGACAGCCAGTGCCTGGATAAGATCCTTGAAATAAAACTTTGAAGGTGAGCCCTATATTTGCTCAGAATTTCTTCCTGACATCCTGTGTTTTTTCTTTTTTCTTTTTTTTCCCCCATGCTACACGGATTTCAGGATCTTAGTTCCCCAATCAGGGATTGAACCTGGGTCCTCGGCAGTGAAAGCGTGGAGTCCTAACCACTGGACTGCCAGGAAATTCCCCTGACATCATCTTTTAATATAAGGTGGAGAGAGAAATAACCCAAGCAGAAAATTATAATCTTGATAGGTGAAGGAAGCAGATATTGGAGTTTGGCCTACAAAGGCACCTGAGATTTGGAGGATAGGGTACCAGAGATGAAGGTACAGCAGATAAAGAGCCTCCAAAATGCCTACAAAAATATCTCATGGGCCCTTTGCCAAATTATAAGCTCTGAATGCAGAGAATGAGATGCCAAAAGGCCAAGAGAAAAACTACTGGAAGGCTGATAACTGAATAGAAATTTCAGAGGTCACACAGTTTTGGGGAGGTGTAGATACTTGAGTCCTAGCCCAGCTTATGTGGAGAAATCCTGGTGAACATTCTAGACGTTCAGCTGAAACTCCAGGAAGGTCATGCCTTGAGGGTATGGGCTGCACTCGAGGATTATGGACAAAACTGAAACAGACCTACCATAAAAAAAGTAAAAATAAATCATCAACACAATCCAGGAGATTTTGTGGCAATTTAACTACCTTCCAGACTAAAGACTCAACACTGTTTAGAGAAAAATAATATAACTTAGAGCTTCTAGGATATATCCTTCACAATGTTCAGCCCCAGATAAAAATTACCAAACATTCAAAGAAACAGGAAAAAGTGACTGATTATAAAGGAATAAAACAGTCTCAGAAATGAACTAGATATTGCAGTTAAAAGGTAAGAACTACAAAATAATTATGACAAATGTGTTAAAGAAAATGGAAGAAAAGATGAAAAAATGGATGAAAATATGGAATATTTCAGTAGAGAATTAGAATATATAAAAATGAATCAAATGGACATTCTAGAAATGTAAAATACAATACCTGAATTTAAGAACTCATTGGATGAGCCTTAAGAGCAGACTAGACATTATGAGAAGGCAGAATTAATGAACTTGTAGATCAATAGAATATCTTCAAAATGAAGTACATAAAGAGAAAAATAATAAAATGAAAGCAGAATAGAGAACATAAGAGAGATATGGAACATAGTAAAAAGGTTTAATATACAGGTAATTGAAGTCCCAGAAAGAGGAGAGAGAGAATGAGATAGAGACAGTATTGAAGAAATAACATACAAGAGCTTACCAAATTTGATGAATGACATTAATCTATATTTTCAAGAAACTCAGCAAACTCCTAACTAAGATGGATAAATACAAAGAAAAGTATTCCGAGGCACATATAATGAAACTACTGAAATGAAAGGTAAAGAGAAACACAGTTATATGAAGAGACAGATATGGCATGGAGAGCCATCTTGCTGGTGTGATCCCAAGCAAATACAGCATGTTCTGGGGTCAGTGATGATGGCAGCAACTTCCTGATTGTGCCAGAGCCAGTATGACCTTTGCCAGACCAGCTCTGTGATGTGTGGTTCTAGATGTTACTCCTGAAAACTTAGTCTAGAGCTTGCTTCTCAGACCCTTCCAAAGACTGTGAACTTTCTAAAGCCCTTTAATTCTTTCCTTCTTTAACTAGGGTGGATTCTCTTTTGCACAACTAATAAATTGACACAGATGATGTCTGGGTCTTGCTGTGGTATTCTAACTTGCCTGTGTGCTGACTGCAGGTTAAGATGAGCAGGAGTTGGAACCAATAATGGCCCATCACTTACCTGGTCAAGCTGGAACTGATGCTCTAGGCACACGGGACCCTATATAGGATCACCTTAAAGGGAGAGGTAACCACAAAAAACTTACCCATCTGTCACATGGCCTGAAGGACTAGATGCAGGGGAAAGGTTGCTTTTACCACACGATAACAATCTTTCAATGTCCACAGTGTTATTTACTTCTATTTATATTTCTGGCATCATCTCAGGGGTGTTTTCTTTGGTTATGAGAGATAATGCAAGTTTCTTCTTGGGAATTAATGATCCTCACATTATATGTTTCCTGGATCAAAAAAGAAAAAAAATGCAGTTAGAAAAACTTGGATATTTAGTTTACCACAGGAACTGGCAAGGATTCAGTGGTTTTTGCCAATTTAGAGCATTTGTTCATGAATATCTCGGTGTGGTTAACTGTGCCATGCACCATCCACACAATCAGTGTTATCGATGAATCTCGTACAGTGCTGGATGGACCCAGGGGCCCTATAGTCTCTGCAGGTGGAGACATTCACAGAGAAGTTCTCTGTGGTTAACCTTAGATATAGTATCAGCAGAATCAAGAGAGCTTTGAGGAATCATAGGCATTGATACTAGAGTGATTTTTGCTCACAGAGGCAGATGGCATTTTCTCTATACAGCTATATTATGCTATCTGTGGCTCTTGGCAGGTAGCTAATTGAAATTGCACAGGGCTTAGGGACTTGATGAATCTATGTATTTGTTCCAAATAATATATTCAAAGTAGCCCTACTCTTAAAATGTCTTAGTTTTAAAAAACATATTTGTCAGCATTGGGGTCTATTTATAAAGTCTAAAAGAGACTGTACTTTTTAATGTTCTTTGCAACAAGAGCCTTATGTTTCAATGGCAAGTCATAACAATTCACAAGATGTCTTGCAAATGAGGATACTTCATGTGACATACATTGTATGGGATATTTGTATTTTACAGTAACTTTGTTCAGTATAACTTCAGGAAATCATAATTGCAAGGACTGGGTAATTTAAGAGAGGAAGCCACAACTTGGAGTCGGAAAGCCAGTATTTTAAAAAATTTTTATTAAAAGTGAATACATATCTACTAAAAAAAATGTGTGCCTCAATTAACAGAATAGAGAATCCAGAAATAGGCCCACACATCCATGGTCAATTGATTTTAAACAAAGATACAAAGTCAATTTTGTGGAGAAAGGGTAGTTTTATGTACAAATGGTGTGGGAACCATTGAATATTCAGATGCAAAAATAAATGAATCTTGATACATACCTTGTGACCTATACAAAAATTAACTCAAAATGGATCACTGACCTAAGTGTAAAACTGAAAACTACAAAACACAGGGAAAGACAACATAGGAGAAAATCTTTACGACCTTGGGTTGGACAAAGATTTCTTAAACACGACACCAAAAGCACTACCCCTAAAAGTAAGAAAAAATGACCATTTGGACTTTCTCAAAATTAAGAATTCCTGCTCATAGAAAGATACTGTGAAGACAATAAAAAGGCAGGCCTTCCAGTAGGAGAAGATATTTGCAAATCACATATCTGATGAAGGACTTGTATTTGAATTTATAAAGAATTATCAGGATTTACGAAGTGTTTTGTTTACTTAATGATAAGTAAACAAACAACTCAATTAAAAAGTAAAATATTAGAAAAATCACAAAACAAGTTTTATGGCAAATAAGACATGAAAATATGCTCAATATTATTAGTCATTAGAGAAAAGAAAATTAAAACCATCATGGGATATAAGTATATACCTATTAGTCTAAAATAAAAAATCTGACCATACCAAATATTGCCAAAATGTGGAACAACTTGAATTCTCATACATTCCTGGTCGGACTGCAAACTGATAGTCACTTTGCAAAACATTATTGCAATTTTTTGTTTTTGGAAGTGCATCATATGAGTTTATTGACACTTCTAAGAAGCCCAAGAAGACCTATTTTGAATAGGTTTCTAAATACAGAATTTTTTATAAGTATTTATGCAGACCTTTCATGATATATATTACAGAGAGGCAAGATTTCCTACTCTTTTTTTTTTGTTCTTTTTTTTTTTAATTCAAACAAAAAGTCACAAAAATTTTAATCATCCTCATCACTTCACTCAGTCCCATGTAATTAATTTTTTTTATCTTGATCTTTTGTTAGCGCTTTTATGAATTCATCAGTTTTCCATTAGAGTTCTGAAAATGCTTAGTCATTCAGTTCAGCAGTATAGTCAGTTACCAGAAACGTGTACTTGTCAGAGTCTTTTCCATGAATTCCTTGAAGATGAAACCCTTTTATAGGAACATTTTTGCAAAAGCATCAGAGTCCACCCAGAACTGTCTGTAAATGACTAGACTTAAAAATGACCATGGTTAAAGATTTGATGAAAGTTCATAGTAATGCAGTTGACAAGGAAATTTAGTTATTTCTGAGATATACATTTTAAAGTAATAACTAGAATTATGACTTATAACATTATACCAGAACGTATAAGATTTTTAGAAATTTCATGCAATGTCTGAAACATTTATATTAACATATTTCCATACAAATAACCCAAAGAAAGTTTAGTATTAGTTGTTTTTAGTTTGTTTGTTTGTTTGTTTATACTGCAGGTTCATATTAGTCATCAATTTCATACACATCAGTGTATACATGTCAATCCCAATCGCCCAGTTCAGCACACCACCATCCCCACCCCACCGTGGTTTTCCCCCCTTGGTGTCCATACGTTTGTTCTGTACATTTGTGTCTCAACTTCTGCCCTGCAAACCGGTTCATCTGTACCATTTTTCTACGTTCCACATACATGCGTTAATATACGATATTTGATTTTCTCTTTCTGACTTACTTCACTCTGTATGACAGTCTCTAGATCCATCCACATCTCAACAAATGACTCAATTTAGTTCCTTTTTATGGGTGAGTAATATTCCATTGTGTATATATATATATATATATATATATATATACACCACATCTTCTTTATCCATTCATCTGTCGATGGGCATTTAGGTTGCTTCCATGACCTGGCTATTGTAAATAGTGCTGCAGTGAACATTGGGGTGCATGTGTCTTTTTGAATTATGGTTTTCTCTGGATATATACCCAGTAGTGGGATTGCTGGATCATATGGTAATTCTATTTTTAGTTTTTTAAGGAACCTCCATACTTTTCTCCATAGTGGCTGTATCAATTTACATTCCCACCAACAGTGCAAGAGGGTCCCCTTTTCTCTACACCCTCTCCAGCATTTGTTGTTTGTAGATTTTCTGACTATGGCCATTTTGACTGGTGTGACATGATACCTCATTGTAGTTTTGATTTGCATTTCTCTAATAATTAGTGATGTTGAGCAGCTTTTCATGTGCTTCTTGGCTATCTGTATGTCTTCTTTGGAGAAATGTCTATTTATGTCTTCTGCCCATTTTTGAATTGGGTTTCTTTAATATTGAGCTGCATGAGCTGTTTATAATTTTGGAGATTAATCCTTTGTCAGTTGATTCTTTTGCAAATATTTTCTCCCATTCTGAGGGTTGTCTTTTTGTCTTGTTTATGGTTTCCATTGCTGTGCAAAAGCTTTTAAGTTTCATTAGGTCCTATTTGTTTATTTATTTATTTTAATTTTTAGAGTACGTGGGCCTCTCACTCTTGTGGCCTCTCTTGCTGCGGAGCACAGGCTCCAGACGCGCGGGCTCAGCAGCCATGGCTCACGGGCCCAACCGCTCCGCAGCATGTGGGATCCTCCCAGACCGGGGCACAAACCCGTGTCCCCTGCATCGGCAGGCAGACTCTCAACCACTGCACCACCAAGGAAGCCCTGTTTATTTTTGTTTTTATTTCCATTACTCTAGGAGGTGGATCAAAAAAGATCTTGTTGTGATTTATGTCAAATAGTGTTCTTCCTATGTTTTCCTCTAAGAGTTTTATAGTGTCCGGTCTTAACATTTAGGTCTCGAATCCATTTTGAGCTTATTTTTGTGTATGGTGTTAGGGAGTGTTCTAATTTCATTCATTTACATGTAGCTGTCCAGTTTTCCCAGCACCACTTATTGAAGACACTGTTTTTTCTCCATTGTATATCTTTGCCTCCTTTGTTATAGATTACTTGACCATAGGTGCATGGGTTTATCTCTGGACTTTCTATCTTGTTCCATTGATCTCTGTTTCTGTTTTTGTGCCAGTACCTTATTGTCTTGATTACTGAAGCTTTGCAGTATAGTCTGAAGTCAGGGACTCTGCTTCCTCCAGCTCCGTTTTTTTCCATCAAGACTGCTTTGGCTATTCGGGGTCTTTTGTGTCTCCATACATATTTTAAGATTTTTTGTTCTAGTTCCGTAAAAAATGCCATTGGTAATTTGATAGGGATTGCATTGAATCTGCAGATTGCTTTGGGTAGTATAGTCATTTTCACAATATTGAGTCTTCCAATCCAAGAACATGGTATATCTATCCATCTGTTGGTATCATCTTTAATTTCTTTCATCAGTGTCTTATAGTTTTCTGCATACAGGTCTTTTGTCTCCCTAGGTAGGTTTATTCCTAGGTATTTTATTCTTTTTGTTGCAGTGGTAAATGGGAGTGTTTCCATAATTTCTTTCAGATTTTTCATCATGATTGTATAGTAATGCAGGATATTTCTATGCATTAATTTTGTATCCTGCAACTTTACCAAATTCATTGATTAGCTCTAGTAGTTTTCTGGTGGCATTTTTAGGATTCTCTATGTATAGTATCATGTCATCTGCAAACAGTGACAGTTTTACTTCTTCTTTTCCACTTTGTATTCATTTTATTTCTTTTTCTTCTCTGATTGCCGTGGCTAGGACTTCCAAAACTATGTTGAATAATAGTGGTGAGAGTGGACATCCTTGCCTTGTTCCTGATCTTAGAGGAAATGCTTTCAGTTTTTCACCATTGAGAATGATGTTTGCTGTGGATTTGTCGTATATGGCCTTTATTATGTTGAGGTAGTTTCCCTCTATGCCCACTTTGTGGGGAATTCTTATCATAAATGAGTGTTGAATGTTGTCAAAAGCTTTTTCTGCATCTATTGAGATGATTATATGGTTTTTATTCTTCAGTTTGCTAATATGGTGTATCACATTGTTTGATTTGCATATATTGAAGAATCCTTGCATCCCTGGGATAAATTCCACTTGATCATGGTGTATGATCCTTTTAATGTGTTGTTGGATTCTGTTTGCTAGTATTTTGTTGAGGATTTTTGCATCTATATTCATCAGTGATATTGCTCTGTAGTTTTCTTTTTTTTGTAGTATCTTTGTCTGGTTTTGGTATGAGGGTGATGGTGGCCTCCTAGAATAAGTTTGGGGGTGTTCCTTCCTCTGCAATTTTTTGGAAGAGTTTGAGAAGGATGGGTGTTAGCTCTTCTCTAAATGTTTGATAGAATTCACCTGTGAACCTATCTGGTCCTGGACTTTTGTTTGTTGGAAGATTTTTCATCACTGTTTCAATTTCATTACTTGTGATTGGTCTGTTCATATTTTCTATTTCTTCCTGGTTCAGCCTTGGAAGGTTACACCTTTCTAAGAATTTGTCCATTTCTTTCAGGTTGTCCATTATATTGGTGTAGCGTTGCTTGTAGTAGTCTTTTAGGATGCTTTGTATTTCTGCGGTGTCTGTTGTAACTTCTCCTTTTTCGTTTCTAATTTTATTGATTTGAGTCCTCTCCCTATTTTACTTGATGAGTCTGGTTAATGGTTTATCAATTTTGTTTATCTTCTCAAAGAACCAGCTTTTAGTTTTATTGATCTTTGCTATTGTTTTCCTTGTTTCTATTTCATTTATTTCTGCTCTGATCTTTATGATATTTTTCCTTCTGCTAACTTTGGGTTTTGTTTGCTCTTCATCTCTAGTTCCTTTAGGTGTAAGGTTAGATTGTTTACTTGAAATTTTTCTTGTGTCTTGAGGTAGGCTTGTATAGCTATAAACTTCCCTCCTAGAACTGCTTTTGCTGCATCCCATAGGTTTTGGATCGTCGTGTTTTCATTGTCATTTGTCTGTAGTTATTTTTTGATATCCTCTTTGATTTCTTCAGTGATCTCTTCGTTATTTAGTAACGTATTGTTTAGTCTCTATGTGTTTGTGTTTTTTACGGTTTTTTCCCTGTATTTCACTTCTAATCTCATAGCGTTGTAGTCAGGAAAGATGCTTGATATGATTTCAATTTTCTTAAATTTACTCAGGCTTGATTTGTGACCCAAGATGTGACCCAAGATGTGATCTGTCCTGGAGAATGTTCCACATGCACTTGAGAAGAATGTGTATTCTGCCACTTTTGGGTGGAATGTTCTATAAATATCAGTTAGATATATCTGGTCTATTGTGTCATTTAAAGCTTGTGTTTCCTTATTAATTTACTGTTTGGATGATCTGTCCCTTGGTGTAAGTGGGGTGTTAAATTCCCCTACTATTATTGTGTTACTGACGATTTCTCCTTTCATGGTTGTTAGCAGTTGCCTTATGTGTTGAGGTGCTCCTATGTTGGGTGCATATATATTTATAATTGTTATATCTTCTTCTTGGATTGATCCCTTGATCATTATGTAGTGTCCTTCCTTGTCTCTTGTAACATTCTTTATTTTAAAGTCTGTTTTATCTGATATGAGTATTGCTACTCCAGCTTTCTTTTGATTTCCAGTTGCATGGAATAGCTTTTTCCATCCCCTCACTTTCAGTCTGTATGTGTCCCTAGGTCTGAAGTGGGTTTCTTGTAGACAGCATATATATGGGTCTTGTTTTTGTATCCATTCAGCAAGCCTGTGTCTTTTGGTTGGAGCATTTAATCCAGTCACGTTTAAGATAATTATCGATATGTATGTTCCTATGACCATTTTCTTAATTGTTTTGGGTTTCCTTTTGTAGGTCGTTTTCTTGTGTTTCCCACTTAGAGAAGTTCCTTTAGCATTTGTTGTAGAGCTGGTTTGGTGTTGCTGAATTCTCTTAGCTTTTGCTTGTCTGTAAAGCTTTTGATTTCTCCATCGAATCTGAATGAGATCCCTGCCAGGTAGAGTAATCTTGCTTGTAGGTTCTTCCCTTTCATCACTTTAACTATATCATGCCACCCCTTCTGGCTTGTAGAGTTTCTGCTGAGAAATCAGCTGTTAACCTTACGGGAGTTCCCTTGTATGTTATTTTTCATTTTTCCCTTGCTGCTTTCAATAATTTTTCTTTGTCTTTAATTTTTGCCAATTTGATTACTATGTGTCTTGGCGTGTTTCTCCTTGGGTTTATCCTGTATGGGACTTGCTCTGCTTCCTGGACTTGGGTGGCTATTTCGTTTCCCATGTTAGGGAAGTTTTTGACTGTAATCTCTTCAAATATTTTCTCGGGTCCTTTCTCTGTCTCTTCTCCTTCTGGGACCCCTATAATGCAAATGTTTTTGCGTTTAATGTTGTCCCAGAGGTCTCTTAGGCTGTCTTCATTTCTTTTCATTCTTTATTCTCTTCCACACCAGTGAATTCCACCATTCTGTCTTCCAAGTCACTTATCCGTTCTTCTCCCTCCATTATTCTGCTACTGATTCCTTCTAGTGTAGTTTTCATTTCAGTTATTGTATTGTTCATCTCTGTTTGTTTGTTCTTTAATTCTTCTAGGTCTTTGTTAAACATTTCTTCCATCTTCTTGATCTTTGCCTCCATTCTTTTTCCAAGGTCCTGGATCATCTTCACTATCATTATTCTGAATTCTTTTTCTGGAAGGTTGCCTATCTCCACTTCATTTAGTTGTTTTTCTGGGGTTTTATCTTGTTCCTTCATGTGGTACATAGCCCTCTGCCTTTTCATCTTGTCTGTCTTTCTGTGAATGTGGTTTTTGTTCCACAGGCTGCAGGACTGTAGTTCTTCTTGCTTCTGCTGTCTGCCCTCTAGTGGATGAATCTAAGAGGCTTGATGGGAGGGACTGGTGTTGGGTAAAGCTGACTTGCTCTGGTGGGGAGAGCTCAGTAAAACTGTAATCCACTTGACTGTGGATCAGTGGGGCTGGGTTCCCTTCCTATTGGTTGTTTGGCCTGAGGCAACTCAACACTGGAGCCTACCTGGGCTCTTTGTTGGGGCTAATGACAGACTCTGGGAGTGCTCATGCCAAGGAATACTTCCCAGAACTTCTGCTGCCAGTGTCCTTGTCCCCACGGTGAGCCACAGCCCCCACCCCCCGCCTCTGCAGGAGACCCTCCAACACCGGCAGGTAGGTCTGGTTCAGTGTCCCCTGGGGTCACTGCTCCTTCCCCTGGGTCCCGATGCACACACTACTTTGTGTGTGCCCTCCAAGAGTGGAGTCTCTGTTTCCCCCAGTCCTGTCAAAGTCCTGCAGTCAATTCCCACTAGGCTTCAAAGTCTGATTCTCTAGGAATTCCTCCTCCCTAGAAGACCCCCTCCCATTGCCGGACCCCCAGGTTGGGAAGCCTGATGTGGGGCTCAGAACCTTCACTCCAGTGGGTGGACTTCTGTGGTATAAGTGTTCTCCAGTCTGTGCGTCACCCACCCACCAGTTATGGGATTTGATTTTACTGTGATGGTGCCCCTCCTACCGTTTCATTGTGGCTTCTCGTTTGTCTTTGGATGTGGGGTATCTTTTTTGGTGAGTTCCAGTGTCTTCCTGTCGATGATTGTCCAGCAACTAGTTGTGATTCTGGTGTTCTCGCAAGAGGGAGTAAGAGCACGTCCTTCTATTCCGCCATCTTGGTTCCTCCCATCAAGAACTGCAATTTCTTATATTAATAAGCATACACATACCACATGAAGCAACAATCCAATTCTAGATGTTTACTCATTAAAATGAAAACTTATGCTCACACAAAAACCTGTAAGTGAACATGTATATCAACTTTATTTGTAATTGCTAAAACTGGAAGAAACCCAAATGCCCTCAACTGGGGGATGAATGAGCAAACTATGATACTTCCATACAATGGATTATTACTTAGCAAAAAAAGTAACAAACTACTGACACGTACAACAACACGGACAAATCTCAAAGGTATTATCCTAAGTGAAAAATGCCAGACACAAAAGGCTACATACTATATGATTTCATTCATAGGGTCTTCTTGCATAGACAAAACTATAGGAACTGGGGAAGGAGGGACTTCCCCAGTTAGCCGGAGGAAGGGAACGAGAATGCTTCATGACTGCCCTTCAAGTTTATTTTCCAGAAATTGCACAGTCTGGTCCACTTAGCCTCCCATGAACTAGCACTTTCTCATACCTGCCATACCTGGCAACATGCTGAACAGTGTAGTCTATTTTAGGTGGTTGATATCCAGACAAAATTAAGAGGTCATTACTATGGAAGAAGAGGAGAATAAATAAGAGGGACAATTAGCAGAGTATGGCTGTGAGTTACCAGCATGGGATTTGGGGGTCCCTGACTCCCTAAGACTCTACCTCTGCTTTAGGCATTCTCACAGAGGGTCTCTATGGCCTGTTTTCTGTAAGAACAAACAAGGACCTTTGAGCTGCACAGCTCTCTTGGAGGGTTGAGTCTATGGCACTCTTTAGGGGAAATTTCAGGGCCAAAACGATTTGTTTAAATGGTAGCCATAGTCCTTAGTCCCCGTTGGTGCGGCTACTCTTTCTCCTCTCCGTTCCTCTTCTACCTGCACTTGCTACATGATGACCAAATATATGTGGAATAAATAAGTGAAACTTTTCTTTGAAACTCTTAGGTTAAAACATGTCAAATTACTGTTTCTGTGTGTGAGAAATGGCTAAATATCAGTACTTTCATACGGCATAACCTAGTCTGTAGAGAGATATAAGGTGTATTGGCTCCTTTTACATTATATATAACATATTAACAGTGTGACTTTCTCTAGAGATCTGATTTTTACATATAATGCAATAGATAAATGTGCTCTTTTGCCCCTCCCCACATTGTTCTCGCTGTGCTTACCTCCTGTATTACATTTATTACATCTGAGGTAAGTGTTTGTTTATATGTCTATTGCCAGACTCTAAACATATGAAGAGAAGGGTCTGTTTTTATTCATCTTTGTATCATAATGCCTAACACCAGCTATAATCCATAATAGATACTCAATAAACACCAGTATTGTCTTCATATACCATTGAATAAGTTGTATTTGTATGAAATTTATTTCATTTTTAAAAAGTACTATAGGAAGAATCTTGTGTACTCATTTATGTTCTCTGATGATCTACTTGTATTTCAAATTGTTCACATATGGCTTTGATGTTCCTCATGGTTTAAGAAAGTTTGCATTTTAAAATAAATTCATGGTGTTAACTCATCTAAGTCTGTTTGAGGCCATCCCCATAGTTTTCATCACACCAGAGCTCATTCCGGTTTCTATATATACTTTTCTCCAACTAGAAGCTCAGAGGGCAGATTTGCTTTTTGTAGTTTGCCCTTTCACCTTGGTTTTGTTTGACTGGGGAAACCTTAAGCAGTGAGTTTGAGGATAATTGGGTAGAAAAACTCTAGTCCTGATTCCTTGCTCTTAGCTCCAGATAACCCAGGAAATCTTTTATCAAAGAATTTCAAGTTTAGGATTGACAGGTTAGAAATGGACAGATGAGGTCATCTTTTTGACGAGCCGTGTATTTTCACAGAACTCTCTGGGTGATAATAGAGAAATTAAATATATTAATTATTGATATATGTGGTATTTATGTACATTTCTACCTAGTGAAGCATTAGTGCTCTGAATACAATGACCGCTTAACACTTGTTACCAGGCCGATTTTAACCCAGTGAATTCCCATTAGAGTATTTTCACTGTAGACTACCTGAGAAAATTCCCATTTTATAAATGTCTAAAATAAGGTGTATTGAATTTCTCCTATATTGTCTCATTATAATGAATATTACATTTGGTTATGGTGGCTTGCTAGAAGTTCTTTATTGTGGGTGAGAGAGGCAGACTAGTGAAGGGATAAAGTTGAACAGAAAATGAGAAAAATGATCTGTTGGTGCCTGAGGCATTTATAATAAAGAGAGTCAAATTTCGGGGCATGAAAGAACCATAAGAGACATGTTAAATGTGATTCTTCTGGGCTCTGTGCCTATTTTTTTTGCTGTCACAAAAGATGGAATTTGTAAAAGACATATGTTGAATGCCTGAGTATTTGAAAGTGACACAAGTTGCATGTTTCTAATTTATTTAGTGATTATTATAAAAATTATTTTTCTTTATATATAGCATAACTCATTCTTTTACTCAATCACCAAAGATTTTTTGAGCACCTGTCTCATGCCAGGCACTGAGATACGCACTAGGCATACAGAGATGAATAAGATGCCCTCAAGGATCTCAGATTCCAGTAGAAGAGATATATAGTTATTATGGAGTATGGTAAGTGCCACAGGAGAGATGTGTGTGAAAATTATGGGAGCAGAGAGGAGGGTACATAGAAGCAGCAGTAGTGAGCACTGGGAGAGGCAATGATTTGAATTAAATCCTAAAGGATGGTATTTGTCAGTTTGGTCAAATGAGAAGCGGGAATACATTCCAGACATGGGATGTATGAGCCAGTCTCCCACAGATCAGAAACAACGTGTCAGGGCACAAAAGCAGTTTGATGTTTCCTCTTCATACATTGTGGGTCAGGGAGTAATGAGAGGAGGCGAGAGGGGAAGGTGTGAGCTAGACTTTGCAGGACCTTGCATGCCATGTCAGGGAGCTGGAGTTTTAATCAATGTGTGTGATGAAGAGCCATCGAAGGGTTTCAGTAGTAAACCGACATATTTTAAGAAGATCAGTATGATCGCAGGGGAAGATGGATTTTATGGGGACAGGGCTAGAGGAAGGGAGAGAAGTTAGACATCTATTGCCATAGTCTGGGTGAAAGATAATAGTGATCTGAACTGGATAGTAATAGAGATGGAGAGGAAGGGGTAGAGGGATATTTAGAAAGTTAGAGAGACAGAACTGGGTGAGGGAGAAGAAAGAACCAAAGGTACCCAGGTTTCTAGCTTTCATTATTGGATGGATGGGTTCATTCATTCATTCTTATGTTCATTCATTCATTCATTCAATAAATGTTTAGTGAGTGCTGAGTATATACTGACATTTTTCTAAGTACTTGGGAGTCAAACATGAAAAAGACCCCTAAATCCCACCCCTTATGGTGCTTTTATTCTAATGGAAGTTAGGATGACTAACAAGATAAATAAGTGAAATATATAGTGCAAGAGAGTGATAGGTACTAGTGAGAAAAATATTAAGGAAAGAAAAGAATAAAAAGGCAGGTGAGAAGTAGTTAAAAATTTAGGTAGACTATCTCTGGAAGCCTTAAGGAGAAGGTGACGATTGAGTAAAAACTTGAAAGAGATTTTTACCGAGTCCAAGAGGTTTCTACCAATCCGCACGATGGACTAATAAATTGAGAGACGATTTGTTGGGGCAAGGAATAGTGACTTTATTCAGAAAGCCAGCAGACCAAGGAGATGGTGCACAAGTGTCCCAAAGAACCATCTTGCCTGAGTTAGAATTCAGGCTCCTTTTATACTAAAAGGGGAGGGAGTAAAGTCAAACACTTCGTCTTTCCTATCAGCCTCCGGAGGGGATGTGTTAATTTCTTCCTCCCTGCAGTCGTTCACCGGTGGGTCTGGTCAGGATGTTTCGTGTGAGCTAAGCAAAGGTATTTTAGCTTAATGCTTGTGAGCTGGGAGGCAGGGTTCCCAGAGATGGGCCATTATGTACAATTTAAGCTAATAGGCAACATCCCTTTAGTGATTAACTTGTAATAGAATACAAAGGTTCTTCCCTATTTCAAGATGAGAGAGCAAGCTATGTATCTAGAGGAAAGGCAACAGGTAAATTTAGGCAAAGGAACAGCAAGTGCAAAGGTCCTGCCTATTGCATTTGAGAACAGAAATTAGAATAGTGTGGTTGGAGTGAGCAAGGAATGACATGATCTGACTTAAACAGTTGAACAGAATCCCTCTGACTATTGGTTTGAGAATAGATTAAAGGGGCAAGGGAAGAAGCTGGCAGACCCATTTGGAGGCTTTTGCTGTTGGCCAGGCTAGAGATAATGTACTGAATGCTAATATATAATGACAGCCTGTACTGCCTGGCAGAGCATGCTCTGTGCCCAGTTCTTCCCAGCTGCCAGCCTCCTTTCTTCCCCAGCTTGTTTAGGTGCCACCAGCTCATCCCCTCCTCAGCTGCTGCCAGGCCTCAGCTCCCTTTCTCCAGTAACTCACCTCAACCTCCATACCTGCATCTCACACATCCCCTCAGGTCCACCCCCTGGCATGTAATCCTTCTTTGCCCACTCCTCCCCGAGACTTCAACCTCACCCCAGTCCCCACCCATGTTCTTCCCTCAGCTCCTTTCTTTCAGTCTCTCCCCACAGTTTCCCCCTCAGGCTCTATTTGCTGTAGCCGCAACCCCTCATCTTCAGAATTATATAACCAAAATTTTGCCATAATCATTTCCATGGTTTTATTATTTGATATGCATCCCAGAGGAATACAAGTTAGTTTTGCCTGTGTTTGAACTTTTGTGAATGGAATCAAATAGTATATTATTGTATTTTGTGTGACTGTAGTATATCACAATTTATTGATCTGTTTTGCTATTGATGAACATTTGGGTTATCCGCATACTAGAGTTTTTAGGAACAATGTTGTTATGAACATTTCTACAAATGTTCCCTGGTACGACAATTCTGTAGGATCTACAACTAAGAGTGGATTGCTGGGTCACAGAGTATGTGTATTTACAACTTTGCAAGATATAACCATACTTTTCCCCAAAGGGGTTGTGTTACACCAACTATGTTAGTTACACCAACTATGTATACAAGTTCCCATTGTTCCACATCCTTGCTAATGCTTGTATTCTCATATGTTTTTATTTTAGCCAATCTGGTGGATGTGAAGTGGTATTTTGTGGTAGTTTTCATTTGTAGTTCTTTGATTTCTAATGAGGCTGAGGGCCTTTTAACACGTTTATTGGCTATTGAATTTCTTCTTTGTGAAATTGCCTGTTTAGATTATTTGTCCTTTTTTTTTTTCTATTGGGTTGTCTTTCTTTTTCTTATCAGTTTGTACTTGTTCATTAAATATATTGGATATAAGTTCACTGTGGGTTAGATGAGTTTCAGGTATGTTTTCCTACTCTGTAGGTATCATTTTTACTCTCTTAGAAGTACCTTTCCATTATTGATAAGAGTTTTAAGTTTTTAAATAATGAATTTATCAGTCTTTCCTTTTATGGTTAGTGTGTTTGTATTTTGTGTAAGAAATCCTTTCCTACTAAAGTCATAAATACAATATATTTTCCTTTTAACCTTCTAAAGCTTTTATTATTTTACCTCTGATACTTAGGTCTATGATCCACCTGGATTTTTTTTAATAGCATGAATTAAAGGCTCAATTTTATTTTTTACCATAAGGATATTCAGTTATTCCAGCACCTTTTATTATAAGGTCTGTTCTTTTCCACTGTTTTCAGTTCCATCTGTGTCATAAGCCAAGTGTCTGTAAATGTATGGATCTGTTGCTATACCCTCTATTCTGTTTCATCTGTCTGTGTGAAATGCATGGGCCAATAATATGCTGCCTTAGTTACTATTGCTTTATAAATAAGTGTTGATTCATGATAGAGTAATCCTTCCTACCTTGTTCTTCTTCTTCATAAATGTCTTAGTAATTCTTGGACCTTTGCACTGCCATATACATTTTAAAAGCTTGCCATAGTCTAAAAAATATCCTGTTGAGGGTTGTTTAAGATTGGAATGAATATATAGATAAATTTGGCATTAATGGAGATCTTTACAAAATAAGGAACATGGTGTATGTTTTAAATTACTTAGATCTTCTCTAATTTTAATTTCTTTTATAAAGTTTTATAGTTTCTTTGCAGAGATCCTATGTTTATTTTGCTAGATTTATTTCTAGGTACTTGATGTTTTTGATGCTATTGAAAATGGTATCTTTAAAAATATTATATCTAATATTTATTGCTAGAACATAACACTATAATTTATATTAACTATAACTATAGTATTCTAATATTGCTCTATTAAGTGTTATTAATTCTAATATGTTATCTCTATGCTATGTTAGGTTGTCTATGTATAAAATAGTATTATTTACAGATGACAATTTTGCTGCTTCTTTTTCATTGCTTATACCGTATGTTTATTTTTCTTGCCTTACTGCAATGGCTATGATCTCTAATACACTATTGAATAGAAGTGTTGATAAGGGCCATCCTTTGTCTTGTTCCTGATCTCATAGAGAAAGCTTTCAGATTAAGGAAGTTCTCTGCTATTCCTAGTTTGCCAAAAGTGTAGTATGTATGTATGTGTATGTATATGCACATATATGTACATAGAAATATATTATTATTATTAAATGCTTTTTCTATTTCTATTGTTGCCTTCTTGCCTATATGTCCCTTCTATTTTATATTCTGTATTTTATTCTGGATAGTTTCTTCTGACCTATCTTCTGGGTTATCAGTTTTTTTTCGGCTATTACAAATCTGCAATTACATCCACCACTGAATTCTTGTTTGGTTATTCTGGTTTTCAGTTCTAGAATTTCTATTTGCTCCTTTTTCAAAATCTGTAATGTTGATGTTAATAGCTCATAGATGTTCATAGATAAATTCATAGAGCTTAAAATTTTAAGCTCAGCTTTTATCCTTATAAACATAGTAAGTTACAGTCTGCTTCTGATGATTTTTGCAGAATTTCAGATGCCTTTTGATTTTGCCAGTCCTTGCTCAAGCAGGGTCCCACTGCTGTAGCCCTTCAAAACCCATGTTTTCTCTATGATCTTTCCAAAGCACTGCTCTTCCTCCCTCAGCTGGATATTTACTAGATATTGAATTTAAAATGCTGATAGAAATAATTTGATGCCTAAGTGATATTATTCGCTTCTAGAAAACATGCTGCATCCTTCTACCATATACCTGAAAGCATTCAAAGCCCAGGACTGAGGCTTGAAGATTTTTGAGTCACTCAAATTATCCAGGATCCCAGCCCTTAACAGAGGATGTTTCACTCAGATCTCCACTCTTGGTGAGAGCTAGGCTCCATTCTCTGTTCCTCCAGCCCTAAGGATCTATAGCTGCTTCTAGTCAATTGCCCGCAGGACCAAAGCAGGCTTCCACTGGTACAGCCCTTCAAAATCGATGTTTCCTCCATTATCTTTTCAAAGTTTTGCTCTTCCCCCCTCCCCCTGTTGGTGAATGCCCCCCAAATGCTTACCTCTCAGTTTTTCAAAAATGAATTGATTTTGAGTAGCTTTCCAAATTCCCCAAAGGAAATCTTCACTTCATCCACTAATTTCTTTTGATCTTTAAGAAGTTTTCTTAGCTCTTTAAGAAGTTATTATTGACAACTAGGGTGCCTGCCGGCCACTGGTGGAGGACTCTGACGCCCAAGGAGACAGGAGGAACCCCAAAGTGAACCAGTGGCTTGCAGGATCTTAGTTCACGAGCCCAGGGTCAGGTGGAAGCTTCTGTGGTGGGAGCTCCAAATCTGAACCACTGGACTAACAGAGAACCTCAGACCCCAGGGAATATTCATCAGAGTGAGGTCTCCCGGAGTTCCTCATCTCAGCACCAAGACCCAGCTCTACACAATAGCGTACAAACCCCAGTGTTGGAAGCCTCAGGCCAAACAACCAGAAAGACAGGAACACAATCCGACTCATAAAAAAAAAAAAAGATGGCAAAAAAATATGTCGCAGATGGAGGAACAAGGTAAAAACCTACAAGACTAAATAAATGAAGACAAAATAGGCAATCTACCTGAAAAAGAATTCAGAGTAATGATAGTAAAGATGATCCAGAATCTTGGAAACAGAATGGAGGCACGGACTGAAAAAATACAAGAAATATTTAACAAAGATCTACAAGAACTAAAGAACAAACAGAGATGAGCAACACAGTAACTGAAATGAAAAATACACTAGAAGGAATGAATAACAGAATAATTGAGGCAGAAGAAGGAATAAGTGAGCTGGAAGACAAAATGGTGGAAATGACTGCTGAGGAGCAGAATACAGAAAAAAGAATGAAAAGAAGACAATCTCAGCGACCTCTGGGACAACACTAAATGCACCAACATTCGAATTACAGGGTTCCCAGAAGAAGAAGAGAAAAAGAAAGGGTCTGAGAAAATATGTGAAGAGATTATAGTTGAAAACTTCCTTAACATGTAAAAGGAAATATTCACCCAAGTCCAGGAAGCACAGAGAGTCCCATACAGTATAAACCCTAGGAAAAATACACCAAGACACATATTAATCAAACTATCAAAAATAAATTCAAAGAAAAAAATATTAAAAGCAGCAAGGGAAAAACAAAAAATAACATATAATGGAATCCCCATAAGATTATCAGCTGATTTTTCAGCAGAAACTCTGCAGGCCAGGAGGGAGTGGCAGGATATACTTAAAGTGATGAAAGAGAAAAGCCTACAACAAAGATTACTCTACCCAGCAAGGATCTCATTCAGATTTGATGGAGGAGTCAAAAGCTTTTCAGACAAGCAAAAGCTAAGAGAATTCAGCACCACCAAACAAGCATTACAACAAATGCTAAAGAAACTTCTTTAAGCAGGAAACACAAGAGAAGAAAAAAACCCACAAAAACAAACCCAAAACAATTAAGAAAATGGTAATAGGAACATACATATTGATAATAACCTTGAATGTAAAACATTAAATACCCCACCAAAAGAAACAGACTGGCTGAATGAATACAAAAACAAGGCCCATATATATGCTGTCTACAAGAAACCCACTTCAGACCTAGGGACACATACAGACTGAAAATGAGGGGATGGAAAAAGCTATTCCATGCAATTGGAAATCAAAAGAAAGCTGGAGGGGCTTCCCTGGTGGCGCAGTGGTTGAGAGTCCACCTGCCGATGCAGGGGACGCGGGTTCGTGCCCCGGTCCGGGAAGATCCCACATACCACGGAGCAGCTGGGCCCGTGAGCCATGGCCGCTGAGCCTGTGCATCCAGAGCCTGTGCTCTGCAACGGGAGAGGCCACAACAGTGAGAGGCCTGCGTACCGCAAAAAAAAAAAGAAAGAAAAATGAAAGCTGGAGTAGCAATACTCATATCAGATAAAACAGACTTAAAAATAAAGAATGTTAGAAGAAACAAGGACGGACACTACATAATGATCAAGGGATCAATCCAAGAAGAAGATATAACAATTATAAATATATATGCACCCAACATAGGAGCACCTCAACACATAAGGCAACTGCTAACAACCATGAAAGGAGAAATCATCAGTAACACAATAATAGTAGGGGAATTTAACACCCCACTTACACCAAGGGACAGATCCTCCAAACAGAAAATAAATAAGGAAACACAAGCTTTAAATGACACAATAGACCAGATATATCTAACTGATATTTATAGAACATTCCACCCAAAAGTGGCAGAATACACATTCTTCTCAAGTGCATGTGGAACATTCTCCAGGATAGATCACATCTTGGGTCACAAGTCAAGCCTCAGAAAATTAAAGAAAATTGAAATCATATCAAGCATCTTTTTTGACCACACGGTATGAGATTGGAAATCAGTTACAGGAAAAAAACTTAAAAAAACATAAATACATGGAGGCTAAACAGTGCACTTCTAAATAACCAAGAGATCACTGAGAAATCAAAGAAGAAATTAAAAAACACATAGAAACAAATGACAACGAAAACACGATGACCCAAAACCAATGGGATACAGCAAAAGCAGTTCTAAGAGGGAAGTTTATAGCAATACAATCTCATCTCAAGAAACAAGAACAATCTCAAACAATCTCACTCTACACTTAAAGCAACTAGAGAAAGAAGAACAAAGAAAACCAAAAGTCAGTAGAAGGAAAGAAATCATAAACATCAGAGCAGAAATAAATGTTATAGAAACAAAGAAAACAATAGCAAAAATCAATAAAACTAAAAGCTGGTTCCATGAGAAGATAAAATTGATAAACTCATAGCCAGACTCATCAAGAAAAAAAGGGAGAGGATGCAAATCAATAAAATTAGAAATGAAAAAGGAGAAATCACGACTGACAATGCAGAAATACAAAGGTTTATAAGAGACTACCACAAACAACTATATGCCAATAAAATGGATAACCACACAGAAATGCACAAATTCTTGGAAAGGTACAATTTTCCAAGACTGAACCAGGAAAAATTAGAAAATATAAACAGACCTATCACAAGTAATGAAATTGAAACCGTAATTAAAAATTTTCCAACAACCAAAAGTCCAGGACCAGATGGCCTCACAGGTGAATTCTATCAAACATTTAGAGAAGAGCTAACACTCCCATCCTTCTCAAACTCTACCAAAAAATTGCAAAGGGAGAAACACTCCCAAATTCAATCTACAAAGCCGCCATCACCGTGATACCAAAACAAGAAAAAGATATCACACAAAAAGAAAATTACAGACCAATATCACTGTTGAACAAAGATGCAAAAATCCTGAACAAAATACTAGCAAACAGAATCCAACAACACATTAAAAGGATCATACACCATGATCAAGTGAGATCCCAGGGATGCAAGGATTCTTCAGTATATGCAAGTCAATCACTGTGATATGCCACATTAACAAATTAAGGAATAAAAACCATATGATCGTCTCAATACATGCAGAAAAAGCTTTTGACAACATTCAACACCCATTTATGATAAAAACTCTCCAGGAAGTGGGCATAGAGGGAACCTACAACAACATAATAAAGGCCATACGTGACAAACCCACAGCAAGCATCATACTCAATAGTGAAAAACTGAAAGCATTTCCACTAAGATCAGGAAGAAGACAAGGATGTCCCCTCTCGCAACTCTTATTCAACATAGTTTTGGAAGTCCTAGTCACAGCAATCAGAGAAGAAAAAGAAATACAAATTGGAAAAGAAGAAGTAAAATTGTCACAGTTTGGCAATGACATGATATTATACATAGAAAATCCCAAAGATGCTACCAGAAAACTGCTAGAAGTAATCAATGAATGTGATAAGGTTGCAGGATACAAAATTAATGCACAGAAATCTCTGGCATTCATATACACTATACACCAACAACAAAGAGTCAGAAACAGAAATTAAGGAAACATTGCAATTTACCATTGCAAGGAAAAAGAATAAAATAGCTAGGAATAAACCTGCCTAAGGAGTTGAAAGACTTGTACTCGGAAAACTATAAGACACTGATGAAAGAAATCAAAGGTGGACTCAAACAGATGGAGAGATATACCATTTTCTTGGATTGAAAGAATCAACAATGTGAAAATTATTATACTACCCAAAGCAATCTACAGATTCAATGCAATCCCTGTCAAACTATGAATGGCATTCTTCGCAGAATTAGAACAAAAAATTTTACAATTCGTATGGAAACACAAAAGACCCCGAATAGCCAAAGCAATCTTGAGAAAGAAAAACGGACTCGAAGGAATCAAGCTCCCTGACTTCAAACTATACCACAAAGCTACAGTAATCAAGACAGTATGGTACTGGCACAAAAACAGAAATATAGATCAATGGTACAGGATAGAGTGCCCAGAGATAAACCCACGCACCTATGGGCACCTAATTTACAACAAAGGGGGCAAGAACATACAGTGGAGAAAAGACAGCCTCTTTAATAAGTGGTGCTGGGAAAACTGGACAGCTACATGTAAAAGTTTCTTTTTTTTTCTTGAATTTTATTTATTTTTTTCAAATACATTGATTTTATTTGAAATTACTATGCTAGTTTAGCATTTTATTTTATTTATTTTAAATTTTATTTTATTTTTTATACAGCAGGTTCTTATTAGTTATCTATTTTATAAATATTAGTGCATATATGTCAGTCACCTTGGTGTCCATACGTTTGTTCTCTACAGCTGTGTCTCTATTTCTGCCTTGCAAACTGATACATCTGTACCATTTTTCTAGATTCCACATATATGCGTTAATATACAATGTTTGTTTTTCTCTTTCTGACTTACTTCACTCTGTATGACAGTCTCTAAGTCCATCCACATCTCTACAAATGACCCAGTTTCATACCTTTTTATAGCTGAGTAATATTCCATTGTGTATATGTACCACATCTTCTTTATCCATTTAACTGTCGATGGGCATTTAGGTTGCTTATATGACCTGGCTGTTGTAAATAGTGCTGCAGTGAACATTGGGGTGCATGTGTCTTTTTGAATTATGGTTTTCTCTGGGTATATGCCCAGTAGTGGGATTGGTGGGTCATATGGTAATTCTATTTTTAGTTTTTTAAGGAACCTCCATACTGTTCTCCATAGTGGCCCTATCAATTTACATTCCCACCAACAGTGCAAGAGCATTCCCTTTTCTCCATACCCTCTCCAGCATTTGTTGTTTGTAGATTTTCTGATGATGGCCATTTTGACTGGTGTGAGGTGATACCTCGTTGTAGTTTTGATTTACATTTCTCTAATAATTAGTGATGTTGAGCAGCTTTTCATGTGCCTCTTGGCCATCTGCATGTCTTCTTTGGAGAAATGTCAATTTAGGTCTTCTACCCATTTTTGGATTGGTTTGGTTGTTTTTTTAATATTGAGCTGTGTGAGCTGTTTATATATTTTGGAGCTTAATCCTTTGTCCGTTGATTAGTTTGCAAATATTTTCCCCCATTCTGAGGGTTGTCTTTTCGTCTCGTTTATAGTTTCCTTTGCTGTGCAAAAGCTTTTAAGTTTCATTAGGTTCCATTTGTTTATTTTTGTTTTTATTTCCATTACTCTAGGAGGTGGATCAAAAAAGATCTTGCTGTGATTTATGTCAAAGAGTGTTCTTCCTATGTTTTCCTCTAAGAGTTTTATAGTGTCCAGTCTTACATTTAGGTCTTTAATCCATTTTGAGTTTATTTTTGTGTATGGTGTTAAGGAGTATTCTAATTTCATTCTTTTACATGTAGCTGTCCAGTTTTCCCAGCACCACTTATTGAAGAGACTGTCTTTTCTCCATTATATATCCTTGCCTCCTTTGTCATTGATTAGTTGCCCATAGGTGCATGGGTTTATCTCTGTGCTTTCTATCCTGTTCCATTGATCTGTATTTCTGTTTTTGTGCCATATTGTCTTGATTACTGAAGCTTGGTAGTATAGTCTGAAGTCAGGGAGTCTTGATTCCTTCAGCTCCGTTTTTTTCCCTCAAGATTGCTTAGGCTATTTGGGGTCTTTTGTGTTTCCATACAAATTGTGAAATTTTTTGTTCTGTGAAAAATGCCATTGGTAGTTTGATAGGGATTGCACTGAATCTGTATATGACTCTGGGTAGTATAGTCATTTTCACAATATTGATTCTTACAATCCAAGAACATAGTATATCTCTCCATCCGTTTGTGTCATCTTTGATTTCTTTCATCAGTGTCTTATAGTTTTCTGAGTTACAGGTCCTTTACCTCCTTAGGTAGGTTTATTCCTAGGTATTTTATTCTTTTTGTTGCAGTGGTGAATGGGAGTGTTTCCTTAATTTCTCTCTCTGATCTTTTGTTGTTAGTGTATAGGAATGCAAGAGATTTCTGTGCATTAATTTGTATCCTGCAGCTTTACTAAATTCATTGATTAGCTCTAGTAGTTTTCTGGTGGCAACTTTAGGATTATCTATGTATGGTATCATGTCACCTGCAGTGACAATTTTACTTCTTCCTTTCCAATTCATATTCCTTTTATTTCTTTTTCTTCTCTGATTACCATAGCTAGGACTTCCAAAACTATGTTGAATAATACTGGCAAGAGGGGACATCCTTGTGTTGTTCCTGATCTTACAGGAAATGCTTTCAGTTTTTCACCATTGAAATGATGCTTGCTGTGGGTTTGTCACGTATGGCATTTATTATGTTGAGGTAGGTTCCCTTTATGCCCACTTTCTGGAGATTTTTTATCATAAATCGGTGTTGAATGTTGTCAGAAGCTTTTTCTGCATCTATTGAGATGATCATATGGTTTTTATTCTTCAATTTGTTAATATGGTGTATCACATTGATTGATTTGCATATATTGAAGAATCCTTGCCTCCCTGGGATAAATCCCACTTGATCATGGTGTATGATCCTTTTAATGTGTTGTTGGATTCTGTTTGCTAGTATTTTGTTGACTATTTTTGCATCTATATTCATCTAGTGATATTGGCCTGTAATTTTCTTTTTTTGTAGTATCTTTGTCTGGTTTTGGAATCAGGGTGATGGTGGCCTCATAGAATGAGTTTGGGAGTGTTCCTTCCTCTGCAATGTTTTGGTAGAGTTTGAGAAGGATGGGTGTTAGCTCTTCTCTAAATGTTTGATAGAATTCACCTGTGAAGCCATCTTTCCCTGGACTTCTCTTTGTTGGAAGATTTTTTATCACAGTTTCAATTTCATTACTTGTGATTGGTCTGTTCATATTTTCTATTTCTTCCTGGTTCAGTCTTGGAAGGTTACACCTTTCTAAGAGTTTGTCCATTTCTTCCAGGTTGTCCGTTTTATTGGCATAGAGTTGCTTGTAGTAGTCTTTTTGGATGCTTTGTATTTCTGTGGTGTCCATCCTAACTTCTCCTTTTTCATTTCTAATTTTATTAATTTGAGTCCTCTCCCTGTTTTTCTTTTTATAAATTTATTTATTCATTTATTTATTTTTGACTGTATTTGGTCTTTGTTGCTGAGCGCGGGCTCTCTCTAGTTGTGGCAAGTGGGGGCTACTCTTTGTTGCGGTGCGCGGGCTTCTCATTGCGGTAGCTTCTCTTGTTGAGAAGCACAGGCTCTAGGCACGCGGGCTTCAGTAGGTGTGGAACACATGCTCAGTAGTTGTGGCTTGTGGGCTCTAGAGTGCTGGCTCAGTAGTTGTGGCACATGGGCTTCATTGCTGCGCGTCATGTGGGATCTTCCCGGACCAGGGCTCAAAGCCATGTCCCCTGCACTGGCAGGTGGATTCTTAACCACTGTGCCACCAGGGAAGTCCTCCCTCTTTTTCTTGATGAGTCTGGCTAAAGGTTTGTCAGTTTTGTTTATCTTCTCACAGAACCAGCTTTTAGTTTTATTGATCTTTTTGTTGTTTTCTTTGTTTCTATTTCATTTATTTCTTCTCTGATCTTTATGATTTCTTTCCTTCTGGGTTTCATTTGTTCTAATTTTGGGTTTCGTTTGTTCTTCTTTCTTTTGTTGCTTCAAGTGTAAGGTTAGATTGTTTATTTGCGATTTTTCTTGTTTCTTGAGGTAGGATTGTATTGCTGTAAACTTCCCTCTTAGAACTGCTTTGACTGTATCCCATAGGTTTTGGATCATCGTGTTTTCATTGTCATTTGTCTCTAGGTAGTATTCGATTTCTTTTTTGATTTCTTTAGTGATCTCTTGGTTATTTAGTAACGTATTGTTTAGCGTCCATATGTTTGTGGTTTTTATGTTCTTTTCCCCCTGTAATTCATTTCTAATCTCATAGTGTCGTGGTCAGAAAACATGCTTCATGTGATTTCAATTTTCTTAAATTTACCGAGACTTGATTTGTGACCCAAGATGTGATCTGTCCTGGAGAATGTTCCGTGTGCACTTGAGAAGAAACTGTAATCTGCTGTTTTTGGATGGAATGTCCTATAAATATCAATTACATTTATCTGGTCTGTTGTGTCATTTAAAGCTTGTGTTTCCTTATGAATTTTCTGTCTGGATGATCTGTCCATTGGTGTATGTGAGGTGTTAAAATCCCCAACTATTGTGTTACTGTCTATTTCCTCTTTTATAGCTGTAAACATTTGCCTTATGTATCGGGGTGCTTCTATGTTGTGTGCATATATATTTATAATTATTATATCTTCTTTTTGGATTGATCCCTTGATCATTATGTAGTGTCTTTCTTTGCCTCTTGTAACATTCTTTATTTTAAAGTCTATTTTTTCAGATATGACTATTGCTACTCCAGCTTTCTTTTGATTTCCATTTGCATGGAATATCTTTTTCCATCCCCTCACTTTCAGTCTGTATATGTCCCTAGGTCTGAAGTGGGTCTCTTGTAGACAGCATATATATGGGTCTCATTTTTGTATCCATTCAGCCAGTCTGTTTCTTTTGGTGGGGCATTTAATCCATTTACATTCAAGGTAATTATCGATATGTATGTTCCTATTACCGTTTTCTTAATTGTGTTGGGTTTGTTTTTGTAGGTCCTTTTCTTCTCTTGTGTTTCCCACTTAGAGAAGTTCCTTTAGCATTTGTTGTAGAGCTGGTTTGGTGGTGCTGAATTCTCTTAGCTTTTGCTTGTCTGTAAAGCTTTTGATTTCTCTGTTGAATCTGAGTGAGATCTTACCAGGTAGAGTAATCTTGGTTGTAGGTCCTTTCCCTTCATACTTTAAGTATATTGTGCTACTCCTTTCAGGCTTGTATAGTTTCTGCTGAGAAATCAGGTGTTAATCTTATGAGAGTTCCCTTTTATGTTATTTGTCTTTTTTCCCTTGTTGCTTTTAATAATTTTTCTTCATGTTTAATTTTTGTCAGTTTGATTACTGTGTGTCTCAGTGTGTTTCTTCTTGGGTTTATCCTGCCTGGGACTCTCTGGGCTTCCTGGACTTGGGTGTCTGTTTCATTTCCCATGTTAAGGAAGTTTTTAACTATAATCTGTTTAAATATTTTCTCAGGTCCTTTCTGCCTTCTCCTTCTGGGACCCCTATAATGCAAATGTTGGTGTATTTAATGTTGTCCCAGAGGTCTCTTAGACTGTCCTCATTTCTTTTCATTCTTTTTTCTTTATTCTTTCCATGGCCATGAATTCCACCATTCTGTCTTCTGGGTAACTTCTCCATTCTTCTGCCTCAGTTATTCTGCTATTGATTCCTTCTAGTGTATTTTGCATTTCAGTTATTGTATTATTCATCTCTGCTTGTTTGTTCTTTCATTCTTCTAGGTGTTTGTTCTTTAAGTCTTCTAGGTCTTTGTTAAGCATTTCTTGCATCTTCTTGATCTTTGCCTCCATTCCTTTTCTGAGGTCCTGGATCATCTTCACTATCATTATTCTGAATTCTTTTTCTGGAAGGTTGCCTATCTCCACTTCATTTAGTTGTTTTTCTGGGGTTTTATCTTGTTCCTTCATGTGGTACATAGCCCTCTGCCTTTTCATCTTGTCTGTCTTTCTGTGAATGTGGTTTTTGTTCCACAGGCTGCAGGACTGTAGTTCTTCTTGCTTCTGCTGTCTGCCCTCTAGTGGATGAATCTAAGAGGCTCGATGGGAGGGACTGGTGTTGGGTAAAGCTGACTTGCTCTGGTGGGGAGAGCTCAGTAAAACTGTAATCCACTTGACTGTGGATCAGTGGGGCTGGGTTCCCTTCCTATTGGTTGTTTGGCCTGAGGCAACTCAACACTGGAGCCTACCTGGGCTCTTTGTTGGGGCTAATGACAGACTCTGGGAGTGCTCATGCCAAGGAATACTTCCCAGAACTTCTGCTGCCAGTGTCCTTGTCCCCACGGTGAGCCACAGCCCCCACCCCCTGCCTCTGCAGGAGACCCTCCAACACCGGCAGGTAGGTCTGGTTCAGTGTCCCCTGGGGTCACTGCTCCTTCCCCCCGGGTGCTGATGCACACACCACTTTGTGTGTGCCCTCCAGGAGTGGAGTCTCTGTTTCCCCCAGTCCTGTCAAAGGGCTACAATCAAATCCCGCTAGCCGTCAAAGTCTAATTCTCTGGGAATTCTTCCTCATGTTGCTGGACCCCCAGGTTGTGAAGCCTGATGTGGGGCTTAGAACCTTCACTGCAGTGGCTGGGCTCCTGTGGTATAATTGTTTTCCAGTTTGTGAGTCACCCACCCAGCGGTTATGAGATTTGATTTTATTGTGATTGTGCCCCTCCTGCCATCTCATTGTGGCTTCTCCTTTGTCTTTGGATGTGGGGTATCTTTTTTGGTGAGTTCCAGTGTCTTCCTGTTGACTTTTGCTCAGCAGTTAGTTGTGATTCCGGTGCTCTCGCAAGAGGGAGTGAGTTCACGTCTTCCTACTCCGCCATCTTGAACCAATCTCTCACAGTATTTCATACAGCTGAGAGAAGCCTTCTCGAGTGTTAATGGAAATGCCATTTTGTGTGTCTGAATGGGGTTTCAGCTCACCTAATATAAAACTTTATGTTCAGTCTTAAAGTTGGCTCGGTGGCAGAATGCGGCTGTTTTGAACAGAAACTCAGTAAATTTCTAGTGCCTCATCCTGGCCTGATAAGACTTTTGGAGAGCTTCAAGTCAGATAAATAATTTATAACTAAATATCGCAATTTAACATGTTCATCCTTTTATTTAACTAAGTCAATTTACTTTTTGAAAAAGAGAAATTAGACATTTATTTCTATAAAAAGAGAGCCTGTCAAGGAATCTATATGTATAATGGCAGTTCTTTAATTTTGAAGTGAATAGATGCTCAGGCTCTAAACTTTTTTCGGTACTGGCAAGTACTGCTGATGGGAGTAGGTGGGTGATTCTGTCTGGAACTTCCGTTGCCAGCAAAATGCTCACCAGACTATGCTCAGAGTCATCATGACTGCTTACACTTTCCTAGAGTAATAATCATTTCTCCAGAGATTTTTTTCAGTTTAAAATTTCCTTATCAAGAATCTTTTACAAAATACTTTGAGTAAATATAACGAACAGTAACTCTGACCTCCAGCTGTCATCAAAGGTCTCCAAAGAATATACTTTGATTATAAAATTAGATTGACAGGGATTTTAGAAAAAAAGAGACTTCAAAAGTCAAAGAATTATTAGGCCCCTTTGTTCACATAAATTCCCTAGTATGAAGCCATAGAGAAGTGTTAATATCAGAAAGTTCTTTCTTTCTTTTTTGAGAAAGGAAAAAACTAATTACTACCTAGAAATGAATGGTGTGGCTCTCACTTGTGCATACAGATGCTCTGAATGGAAACCTATTATATTGTCTAAATCTAACAATAAAACAATCATAATTTAGTTATCTTCCTTAATTTTCAAAGTATTTTGAGATACATTTTTCTGTCACCAAAGCTATCTTCTGAGAGAGGACAAATTATTATCCCTAAGCCACGGATAAGAACATTGAGTCACAGAAAATTGGCCTGCCAGAAGTGACGTATTTGGCATTTGATTTAGGACTAGAATTCATTCTGCAGTTTCTTAGCAATGCCATTTCCTAAAGTCTACAGGATCATTTGCAGGGACATAGGAATAAAAGGGGAAATGCTGCCCAGAGGAAGGCAATAAAACATTTCTTGCTCTTTCTTCTTTTCCATGTTCATTTCCCTCCAACACTTACGCCAAGGCAAAGTTAATTGACTTTGTTTGTTCACAGCTGTGCATGCATTCTTTATGGCCACCTAGCTACTAATTTACATAATTCCTATAAGTACATTTGAATCTGTTGACTTGCCCCTTTCTTCCTGAAATCCTCTCATCCTTGCTTCTGAGAATCCTTTCTGTCCAGTTTTTCTTCTAGTCTGTGGCCACTCCTGACACTCACCTGGACTGTAGTCGCAGTGTCCCATATTGATTCCTCTAACACCAGCCATATGACCCTAAATCTGTTTTCCAAACAGCCTCCAGAATAATCTAGCTGAATCAAAACATCTGACCATGTTACTCCTCTGCTTAAAATCCATGAAAGGCTTCCTGTGACCCTTGGCAGTGGTTGTCATTGTCCTCAGACCCAGTGCCTCCTATTTGCAACAAAAATTCTATAATATCTCATTTACTCTCCCAAAATGAAATCCATAGAAAATACAATCAACATGCACACACACACCTTGAAAATAAAATCAATATAGTATCCTAACAATAATGTAAAAGGGAAGTGAAATAAAATAATTTTGTATAACATAATATGTATTTCAGTGTGTACATGTTTGGGTGTAACACCACCAGAAGACACAGTGATCAGATGCTTACGCCCGTGAGTAGAATCACAGTGACTGTGAGGGCTGCAGATGCAGATGCATATGGATGTGTGTATTCACAACTCTGATCCTTTAACAGTATTACTGTCAGTGATGTAATTTTCTAAAATGGCAAAATTTGGTGATATAGTTTATAATATTATCTTTTCATACTTTAATATAAACATGAATCACCTGGAGATCTCCTGAAGCTGCTCATTCTGGGGTAGAGTCTGAGCCTATGCTTTTCTAATGAGCTCCCAGGTGATGCCTATGCTGCTGGTCCATGGATCACAAGTTGAATAGTCAGAGCCTAGACTTCATTTGTATCCAGAGGCTAGTGACATCCAGGGATAGTCCATTAAAATCTTGATGTCCCGTGTAAGACTTCATAAATCCTAGCATGGGGTCATCTGTATATTGGAATAACTGCTCTCCTGGAACTTAGCCATGGAAGCCAGCAACCTTAGGGTCTGAGCCCAGAGCAAGGTCCAGGGAACTGCAGAGAAAACACTGTTTCCTTCTCTGAGAAAGAGCCAGTGACTGAGGTTGGAATCCTCTCCAAGGGACTTGTCATATTTTTCAGGAGGTAGTGGAGCAAGGTAGATCCTGATGAGCCTAAATAGATCCTCTAATTTTATGCCATGTATCTATTCACGTATTCAGGTGCCTGAGACAAACGCATGAGAGGTAATGATGGAGGGATGGTACTGCATCTGAGTCCTTTGAAATAGGTAGTGATGAGCATGACTCATTCCTGTAAGGAACCCAGAATCACTGTGGCACTAAAGACTAGAGGCAATGCAGGACTGGTTAGCACCTCTGGAGTTTGGTAGCTTTGCAAGCACCAGTGATGACATTTAAGAAGAGCCTCTGTAAGAGCTGAGGACTTAGTGGATGCAAAGTAGAGATGGCAGATCCTCCCCCGAGGTCTAAGAGAGAAGCAAATGCCCATCAGACATGTAGTTGTTGGTACACGCTCTGTTAATCCCCAGAAACACTTGGGGACACTTTACAGTGGGCTGAGGAATGCTAATGTGACTTCATTTGTAGTCATAGGTTGAAGAGGTATGGGTACATTGGGGCTATATTGTTAATTATTACTGATAATCATCAAATACCTCCTTCATTGTTGGTCTCTATATACCATGCCTGTTGTCACCATCATGTACACTTTTTTTACCCATCTTCATTTGCTTTTAGGTTGACATCTTCTATGTCAGATCTGTATGACTCTGGCCAAAATTTTCTTCCTGATCTTTATAAAATGCTCGTCTAGGAGCTTGCCAATCTAGAATCATAACTTACAGTGCAGAAAGCAAATCTTCTTAATACTTTTTTCGGAGCCAGCTATTTACTTCTCACATTCTCCAGCCTCTTCCAAAGTCATGACCTTTAATTAGAAGAAAAAATTAATCTCCCTTTTGTGTCTCCAAGGCTTCAATTTGTGATTACAAGTTTTTAAGGTCCAAGAGATACATTTTGGATTTTATTGTTTCATTCTTTCCCAGTGAAAGAGAAGAAGTGTGTGTGTGGGGGGGGGTGTGCCCGATTCTAGGCAAGCTCTCCTTGAACCTTGACTGGATACTCCAGGAAGGTTAATTTCCCAAATGGAACTTGCACTCAGCTGCCCCGTCCTCTGCAGTAAGTACGGCACATCCATCCTGGCACAAGCACTACGTGTTGTACTCTCTGGGGCAGGGCTTCTGCAGCTTCATCAGAAGGTGTGAGTCCACCTTGCCTGGGGAGTTTCATGCCTGATATATAGTTGAGGCATTACAGAGTTCCTCTTTTTTCTTATCTATGTCAAAGATAAGAATTGCCAAAGAATGGGCAGTAGTTGTACTCTTTTTCTTTTTGAATTTCGTTTAAGGATAATTTATTCCATTCATCCAAAAACTATACTTCACCTTCTATAAACCAGAGGTGTAGAAAGGAATTACCAAAGCCTTCTCCTCCATCAAGGAGACCAACTTGCATTTAGGACCCATATATTTGTCTCCATCTCTAGCACATGCTCTGCTTGTCCCTGTGATTGTTCCAAGATCATTCGTAAGTCTCAAGTGGAGCTATAGCTCTTTGTACTTCCCCCAGAAATTTCCCCTATAAATCTTATGAAAACCTCTCGGAATGCTGTATTTAAGATTGTCAGGTAATGTTCATGTCTCCTCAGAGCTCACTGATAATTGGCCCTGCCAGTAACAAGCTGAGCATCAGCCTAGCCTTTTGAACCTGGATAGGGGGAGAGGGAATGGAGAAGAAGAATCAAATAAAACAAAGGATGAATTAATAGAAGTTAATTTACTATAGGGAGGCAAAGAGGATGTAAGATGCCTGAGCTTTCTAATCTGGAGCGTTTAGGGAAATAGAGAAACGAAAAGAACAATTTACTTTTTTTTTTTTCGGTAAGAAGTGGATTTATTTAGAGGGATATACGTTCCATAGACAGAATAAGGTCTGTCTCAAAAGGCGAGAGCGGCCCAGGGCATGGGGACGTCTCGGAAAGTGAGAGGGGCCATGGGAGAAACACACTCCACAGACAGAGTGCGGGCCATCTCAGAAGGCAAGACGAACAATTTACTTCTGTGACAAAATCACTGTGTTTGGTTTTAAGGCATGTTGTTTAAATGAAAGTTATATCCCTAAATGAAAATAGTCAGCAGACAACATTTTATCTGATTTCAGTATAAGGAAATAGATATATTGCAAGCTACTCATATACTGGTGAATGATTATCTAAAAGATTTAGAAGAGTACACATAAAACCCTCGGAATAGCTTATTAACTTTAAAAATCTGCATCGTTAATTCTGTTGGTGAAAGTGAAGGCGATGATGATTATGCTGAAACAGGATAGATCTGTTTCACAAAGGCAGGATGTTGTAAATGTTTACAATGCTTGATTATTGTAAACGCTAAGCAGTTATTTGTATAATTTTCTCTTAAACATTTTAATCTGAAATCACATCCAACCTGAATTGCTCATTTATCCCAGGAGCTTTTTCTCTACCGTTCATCTACCAACATGTCAGCTTTTACCTTTTATGAAAATACTAAGGGTGCTTCCACAATAGGAAAAAGAACACCACACAAAGAGTGCCCATAGATGTAATCAACACATATATGTAATGTATACGTGCCAGAATAACCTGTGCCAGAGAGTTGAGTTATACCTGTATTGTCATCAAGAAAATTGAGAAATCTATCCTTCTGAATAGACTAGATTTTTTCTGCTTGCTAACAAAAGCTACTTTTGTATGCACAACCAGAAAAGTGATATCTGTTGTCAAACATGATAATAATAATACAAACCTTTACAAGATCCCAAGTTTACCTATTAATAGTTCCCTCTATGGACATTTCTTAGAGGTAAGCTTTATTGGAGACACTTGAGTATAGCTTTAGTAACCTAGAGTTATCAGGATCAAGGACACTGTTCCTCGTATAAAATAAAGTAATCCTTTCCTTTGTTATTTGCTTCTGTTCTAAATGACACAAGAGTCACTGTCACTCATGTCCTCTCTCCAGACCTGGTGTGAACCCTTGTACAGAGTAAAGCCCCCTCAAGTAAGAGACTACACCTAGGCAAGCCACCTCAGTAGTTTTCCATGTCACTCCAATGAGGCTCTGTCACAAAATGTGCAAGTAAAATAAGACAATGCAAATTTAAAAATTACTTTAGTGAAGAATAAAAGTTAAATATTAATGTTTTGGGACTTCCCTGTTGGCGCAGTGGTTAAGAATCCACCTGCCATTGTAGGGGACACGGGTTCGAGCCCTGGCATGGGAAGATCCCACATGCCGCAGAGCAACTAAGCCCATGTGCCACAACTACTGAGCCTGCGTTCTAGAGCTCGGAGCCATAACTACTGAGCCCATGTGCCACAACTACTGAAGCCCGCATGCCACAACTACTCAAGCCCGTGCACCTAGAGCCCGTGCTACGCAACAAGAGAAGCCACTGCAATGAGAAGCCCATGCACCGCAACGAAGAGCAGCCTCCTCTCACCGCAGCTAGAGAAAGTCTGCGCGCAGCAACGAAGACCCAACGCAGCCAAAAATAAATTGATTAATTTTAAAAAATAGAAAAAATATTTTAAAAACTGAAAATAAGTATTAATGTTTAACAAGTTGACATTAATAGTTTATTGTTTTCAATAAATTTAAAATACTGTCTTCATATATCTCCTTAAGGTTCTAATTGAAGAGACATTTAAGTATTAAAAATCCAACAGTTTAGTCATATAACTTTGCAGTCTTATATCTCATGCTAGAAGACATGCCTAAATATAGTACTCACCAAAGAGGAAAAAAAAGTGTCCTTTATGGAGAGTAGCAGCATAGGTTCTGCTCTGTTCTGTTATTTACTTCCCCTTTGAGCTGAGATACTTTCCAAAGGTGACTTAGCCTGTATACCACCTAAGGCAGGAACCAAGATAAGGGCTTGTGTGCAGGTAATTTATTTTGGAAAGTGACCTCAAGGAAGAAGAGTAGGGGCTTTGAAGGAGTCAAACAAGAAAGGAGGGAAAGCCATGCCTAGGATATATTATTATTTTGCTGATCACCACTGTGGGCAACATAATGTTAGTCTGTGTTCATTTCTACTGAGGAATCCTGTGAGGCACCATAGAGAAAATGTCTTAGAACTATTCTTCCAAGGAATGGAACTATCCTTCCAAGGGGAGGAGTATGTATTCACCAGCTTCAATTCACCATTGGTCAAGAGTTGTCCATTAGAGTGTAAACTTTCTTGCCTTTCTAGGTTTACACATGCATCAGAACGAGAAGGTTTTTACACATATTTCACATGTGGGGTGGGGACAGAGAAGCCATGGGGCAGAAAGTGTGAGATACATGGTGGAAGTGAGGTGAGGTTGAGCTGCTTTCAGGTCCTACCTGTGAGCAGCTGGTTGCCACAACAACAGCTACAGTCAAATGGTTGGCCAAGAGGGTATGAGGTGGGACAGAGGAATGTCTGATAATAGCAACTAATAAAGAAGAGTGAAGAAAAAATGATTTAGAAGAGGTCAGGCAAACTGAAACCACAATGATAAACTGCTACACTTCTGTTAGAATGGCTTCAACCACTCCTACTCCCCCCCAAAACCTGACTATCCAGAAATCTGACAATATCAAGCTCCAGTGAGAACGTGAAGCAACTGGAACTCTCATACATTACTGACGGAACTGCAGGATGGTACAGCCACTTTGGAAAAATAGTTTGACAATTATAAAGTTAAACTTACGCTTAACCATATGACTCAGCAATCCTACTGCGTATGTATCTGAATGAAATGAAAACTTATGTTTATACAAAAACCTGCAGCAAATGTTTATAAACAGCTTAATTGTAATCGCCAAAAACTGTAAACAACCCAAATGTCCTAAAACTAGTGGGTGGATAAACAATCTGTGGTGCATCCACGCAACAGAATGTTTCCCAACAACACAAAGGAATCAACTTCTATACGTGCAACAACATGGGTGAATCTCAGGTGCGTTATGCTAAGTGAAAGAAGCCAAGCCCAAAGACTACTGCTGTATAATCCCTTTTATATAAAACTGGAAAAGGCAAAACTTACAGGGTCAAGAGACAGTAAACAGGCCTGAAGCCACTGCATAACGAGTGAAGGACTGACCAGCCTAGGAGAAGAGGCAGGTTAAAGTATTTTTCAGTTAAAGCTGAAGCTGTTCTGCTTATATGAAAGCAAAATTTAGTTCTTTCAGACGTCAGTGAAGATCTTGTTTTCCTATTATTAATACTTTGTTATCAACTGGGGAAAATGGCACAAGTCTCTTATGTCCTATTTAGTTCTAATACTATTATGTATTTACTAAATAAGCTGTGGGCTGAGAATAGATGTAAAAAGCTGAAATAAGTCTTTGCTCTAAAAGAGGTCCCTTGCCTGATAGAGGAGGCAACTTTAAAATAAATGATTTCAATTTAGTGAGATTAATTTTATAGTAATTCTATTAATTCACTTGGATACATACCAGTAGGACTGGTGAGTCATATGGTTATGTCCTAGAGGTGGTGGTGACACCAAAGATAATTGTCTTATCGTGACTGGATCCAGGAAGGCTTTCCAGAGAAAGAGATGCTTGAGCTAAGACTGGAAATGTGAATAACAATTTCCTACTAAAACAAGAGTTGGGTCGGGGATCAGGGTATTTCAGAAGTAGGAAAGATTATTCAAAGGCATGGGGAACTAAAACAGCATGGCATGTTTGAAGAATTGCATGTAGTTTGTTATAGGTGCAAGTAGTATGGTTTGGGTATAGGGAGGGTAAAGAAAGAATATTCTTTGATAGATAATGGGGGAAATGTTATGTCATGCTAAGAGTTTGAATTCTATCTGGTAGATGAGAAGTTGAAAACTGATAGCCTAAATATGAAATTGGGGCTTCATATATTTGTTTTTTAAAATGTGGGTATTTTCAACATTAAAATATTGGAAAATGTGCATACAAATCCAGACTTCCAGATTCTCTTGAAAAATTGGAATATCTGGTTACCTGGACCCTGCATTTCTATGTGGCAACAACTGGTGAGAGTCAAAAGCAACTGCCTTCCTTAGGTGCCTTTGGGTGGAGCATGTGCCTGTCCATCTGGGTCCAGTCCCTACTACCACTTGGGTGTCTTACACCCAGCCCCCTTTCCTTGCTTTTGATATTTGCCTGGCCCCAACAGATATTTGAACTTATGCCTCTGCTGGAGACAATGGGGAACCATTGAAAGGCTTGAGGCAGTGGAGTAATATCAGATTTTTCACTATAAAAGGATTTTTCAGGCATGATGTGGAGGATGGATTGACATGGGATAAATCTGAAAGTGGGGAGTCCAGTTAGGACTAATTCTCAAAGTCTAGGAAAGGATGATGAAAGTTTAACTGAACTTAGTAGCTTTGAGGCTGGAGGTGTCATAAAGGAGTCTAGACATATTAAGGAGGATTTAGTGACAGAATGGGAAGGGTACTGGAGAGAAAGGAGTCTAGAGTGGCTCTTGGCTTGGGCAATGTGGTGATGATCTATGATGCCATCAACCTGGATAGGGAATACAGGTCCTGAAGGAAGGATAGTGATTCTGTCTTTGAATGTATTGCTTTTAGAGGGCTGTGGATTACCCAGCTGGCAGTTGGAAATATGGATCTAGAGCCATGGAATTGGGCGTTGTGACCACATTCATGGTACTGGAGGCCCAATGGGCTGAGTGAAAAGGAAAGAACCGAAAAGGAAAGCCTGGGAACACCAGAGGCAAAACAGTTTTAAATGTAAAAAATCCCCAAGACATTTGCATATAATGATGTATAGAATTATTGGTCAGTTACATTAGCTCTGTAATGACAGATAGGATCTTTTTTCTAGCTGGGAGTAATTATCTATATGCAGGAAACTTGCAATAGAACATAGACTTAAAAGACCAAATTCAAATGTCTAAATCTCCTGGCATAAGTAGCAGTTAGATTCACACCATCATGCTTTATATCTTCTGTTTAATATGTTTTTATGGATTAGGACAGAGTTGTCTCCTTGGCTGAATAGTATATAATTTTTTATAAGGGGTCATAGCTGTTCCTTCAAGAAATGTATACAGAATAAGTAATTAGAAGGTTGGGAAAATTGGAAGAACTTATAAATGAGCTGCAGTGGAGTTGTCATTTAGAAGCAAAACTGGTTTAATCTTGAACATAAAACAAATGAATTCAAAATAATGCAGATTGTTCTAGTTTTTTATCTGCTCAGAACATTCATTTCAGAGGTTTACCAAGACTATGGAAAAGAATAAGATTTCCCATCTCCACGAACATATTGTAATATCAGTATAGCATCCTGCCTCTTTCTTAGTATCTATTTGGAAAAAGTTCAAGGTGACAGGATTTATCATCTTGTGCATGCTCAGGGAATTGATGTCTGTAACTTCCATTAGCATTTTTGGGGATCATCTGAGTGAGCCCCCTTTGCATGCATATAATGGTTCCTTAATTTTTCATCTTACCTTTTATCTTCCCCCTCTCCCTTTTTTCCTATTGCTTTTATTTTTCCCCTAGGAAGATACTGCTTATTTTTTCTGATATGTTCTGACTGTTCTTTCTGCAGGAAGGCATTCAGGCAATACGCATAAATCAATATGCACTATATCTAGTTTGAAATATTTATTGCTGAATAACATACTAAGTGAAGGGGGGTTTTGCTGATCATAATGGAAGTCACTTTATGATTTTTCCCAGTTAATCTTCTTGTGATCTCCACTTCTCTTCTTGGCCCCCCTTTATAAGTAAGATGTAATGAGTTTGTGTGAAGAGATTAAAAGTATTGCCAAGCTCTTTATCTGTTGTTGATTCTGTGCTATATCTAGAAAGAACTGTGTTGATAAGTAAGAAAAGTATTCTCATTGATGGCTTCCTATTTGGGTCCTATGCGTTAGGAGATCCATAAACTGTAATCATTTTTTATCACACCCTATAATCACTTTCCTTAATTTTTGTTCTCAGCAGTGGTCTCCATTTCATAGCTCCAAAATTATCTTATTCTCATAAAAAAAAAAGTCTATTCCAGTGGTTACTGATCTATGAGCATTTCTCTTAAGGTTTTATTCATTAAAATAATAACTCTAAGGGAAAAATATCAGAGATTTGAGGCGTATGGTTATGCTAGTATAAACCTATGAATTTAAAAATAGTTTACTAATACTTATTTACATTATATAATACATATCTCCCTCTTTCTCCCTATAGACAGCATACCATCCTAATTATAGGAAAGGATTCTAGATAAGTCATCCTTTCTGTAATCTATTTCACTTGCATTAATTAGGCAAATGCCTTGTTAGGCAAATGTGCTAAATATTTTATTTGTATTTTATTTTTAACCATAGCTTAAGATAAGAAAGCTCAAATTGCAGAATCAAAAGTGTAGTCATTTCTGGGGTTGGTGGCTTTGTGGAAAATCCCTGATACTGAAATTAAACTTAGGGCTCAGCAGAAAGTTGTCTCAACTTTCTTGCAAGATGTTTGTTAGATCACAGATATCTTTAATAATGACTTTTACAGAGTACCTTTTATGAATTTAGCATTGTAGTTGGTTTTGTAGATTACAAAAAATTGTCTAAACTTTGACCTCAGAATATAAGAAGCATATAATCTAGTTGGGAACTGGGATATGTATGTGAAATGGCTAATTAACAAAACCTTTTTTCTTTCTTTTTTAAAATCTGAGATATAATTGACATAATTTTGTGTTAATTTTAGGCATACAGTATAGTGATTTGAAATATGTATATATTGCACGAAATGATTATCACAATAAGTTTAGGTAACATTCACTACCCCATGTAATTACTATTTTTTTCTCTTGTGATGAGAGCTCTTAAGGTTAACCCTCTCAGCAGTTTTCAAACATACAATACATTATTGTTAACTATAGTCACTATGCTGTACATTATATCCCTAGGACTTATCTTATAACTGGAATTTTGTGCCTTTTGACCCCCTTCACCCATTTTGACACTCCCCACCCCCTGCCACTGTCTCTGGCAACCACCAATCTGTTCTCTGTATCTAAAAGTTTAATTTGGGGTTTGTTTTTTGTTTTAGATTCCACATGTAAGTGAGATCATACAGTATTTGTCTTTCTCTGTCAACTTGTTTCATTTATCATGATGCTCTCAAGGTCTATCCATGTTGTTGGAAATGGCAGGGTTTCCTTCTTTTTTATGGCTGAATAATATTCCATTGTATTTGTGTACCACATTTTCTTTATCCATTCATCTGTCAGTGGACACTTGGGTTGTTTCCACATCTCAGCTATTTTAAATAAAGCTGCAATAAAGTTGGGGGTATAGATATCTTTCAAGATAGTGATTTCATTTCCTTTGGGTAAATACCCAGAAGTGGAATTGCTGGATTGTATGAAAGTTCTATTTTTAATCTTTTGGGAACCTCCATGCTGTTTTCCATAGTGGCTGCACCAATTTACATTCCCACCAACAGTGTACAAGGGTTCCCTTTTCTCCACGTCCTCTCCAACACTCATTAATTCTTATCTTTTTGATGAGAGCCATTCTTATTCATTAACCAAGAAATATTCATTAAGCACCTACTTTGGGTGAGGCACTGTTCCAGGAGTGGGGTTAGAAAGTAAAGAAGGCCAAGTCTCTGCTGTCATGGAGTTTAAGTATAGTGAGAAACAATGATAAGAAAATAAATCAACTGATCAATAATATAATATTTTCCAGTTTTATTGAGAAATAATTGACATACCTCACTGTATAAGTTTAAGGTGTACAGCACGATGGTTTGATTTACATTTATTGGAAATGATGACAATAGCTAAACAATAGGTTTAGCTGTCCATCATCTCATATAGATATAAGAGAAAGAAAAAAATTCTCCTTTTGTTGAGAAATCTTAGGGTAATAATATAATTTTATATAGTGATAAGTGGAATGAAAATAAAGCAAGGTAGTTAAAGAGTGCTTGGATGTCATCTATTTGTAGACACTATCAAGGATGCACATCAGAGATTGGATTGACAAATGGTGGAGAAGTCATTAGGAAGGGGCCCTGAATGACCTTGAAGGACAGATGAGCAGGAGTGAGGGCTTCTTGGGCAAAGGCCAGTGACAGAGATAAACATGGGTGTGTAGCAGTAGAGAAGAGAGGAAGAGACAGGAGGAAGAGGAAGGTCTGGCCTATTTGCTCTGGGGAGTAATAGGAAATAAAGTCATATGCGTGAGGTCAAGTTCACATATGCCTTAAAAGATTGAGTCCTCCTTTGAATAAGGTGATGTCCAAATAAATAAATGGCCATAGGAGCCACTTGAAATGGTGGCAAATGCAAAGCCACTGCTATTAGAATCATGTGTAAGGGAGCAAAAATGTGTGAAAATCCAATAGACAAATATCTACTGAATGGGTTGAATCAAAATGACACTGAAGTCAGGAAAGTCAGCTAGAAAGCAATTGCAGCAATCCAGGAATATAGTAAACATTTGTGTAGCACTTATGCTTTCTTATCTCATTTATTCACCCATTCAGATATATTTATTGAGCATCTATTAGGTGTCAGGTGGTGTGTAAGGCACTGGAGATACCATGGTGAGCCAATCAGATATGGTCCCTTCTTCATGGAGATCACAGTCTAGTGGGGTAACAGACACTGGTAATGTAATCACAGGACTGAATGTCTGATTTCAAACTGTGATAAGTACATTGAAGAAAAAGTAAACAATGTTATGGGAGCATGCAGCTAGAGGGCTTTATCTCCTATAGGGTGGGTGGGTAAGGCTTCCCTGACAGACACTGGAGCTGAAATCTGGGACTAAGTATTGGTTAGGAAAATGTGTGGATGAGGCGAAGAGGAGGGGAGGAGCATTCCAAGCAAAGGAAATGGTATGTTCAACATCCATGTAGCTGGAGGAAATGTGGCTTGTTTAGGGGCTGGATGATGGCCAGGGCTCCTGGAGCAAGAGGGTGAGTCTGTGATTGGTATGAGGTTAGGAGATGGGGCTGCAGACATAGGCAGGGCCAAACCCTAGAGGTCTTGTAGTCCATAGTTCGGAGTTCAGACTTCACCCCAAGAGTGCTGGAAACCACTGAAAGTGTAGGAAGTGAGATAGCGGGGTGGGCAGGGAATGAAACCAGAGTGGATGCAGGATATATCTGGGTAGCTCTAGGATGGGAGCCCTGAAGATAGAATCGAATGTGGGTGCAAGTGATAGTTGGATGCACAGTCTACAGGACTTGGTAATGGATTATATGTGGAGTGTCAGGGACAGACAGTGTCAGGATGATTCCTGAGTTTCTGGCTTGTGCAAATTGATGGTATTTGCACAGCAGTCCTGTAAGGTGTGTGTCATTGTTATCCCATTTTACATTATTCCGGAGTTACAGGTGGTTGAACAATGTACCCCAGGGAATGCTATTAATAAGTCACAGGGGTAGGACTCAAGGTTTCTGACTTCAAAACCTGGGTTCTCTCATCATGCTTCTGGGTTGATTGTATTATAGAAGGAATAAGGACTGTGGCTTAATGATGGCAACACAGTAGCTTTGGTCTTTATATCAGAGAGCCATAGAATCTCAGCATTGGAAGCGATTATAGAGAACATCCTGCTGTGTTTTTCAAGCTTCTTTCACTGTGACCTACAGTGAGAAATGTATTTTACATCACAAATGAATACACACACAACACACACACAGATACATACACACAATGGAAATTAAAATTTCTTGAAACAGCATTACTGTAATGACATGAGATGCCGTCTGATATTTTCTTCCATAAAGAAATGCTAGTTCCCATCCATAAAATTTATTTCATTATCCACTAATGTGTTGTAACCCTTTGTTTGGAAAACCGATTTAGTTTTCATTTTTCAAAGAGGATTTGAGGCCCAGAAATGGGAAATGATTTCCCTAGATCTCATAGCCAGCAGGCAAGTGATTTCCTGACTGTTAACCCCATTTTCTGTCTCCATTATACAATCTGGCTTTGTCAGCTTCGTAAATAAAAGAGACTGATAGATTTGTAACTTTTGTCCCTTAGGAAAAAATATATGTTGATAGTTTTCTACTTATTAACATTTAGTTTGTTTCTTCCTCTGCAAGTCTTGTTTTACACTAAGGTTAAGACCCTCTGGGACCCAATGAAATGAAACTTTGCAAGATTTTATTTGAAAAGAAAAGGACATGAAACAGTCAAGATAATAGTGCATAATCATTGAGATTCTGTAAACGACTGATAAAAAGTCACAGAAAATGGAAAGTAGTTATCAAAGAGAGGTGATAAAAAATGCACTTACGGGGCTTCCCTGGTGGCGCAGTGGTTGGGAGCCCGCCTGCCGATGCGGGGGACGCGGGTTCGTGCCCCGGTCCGGGAGGATCCCACGTGCCGCAGAGCGGCTGGGCCCGTGGGCCATGGCCGCTGAGCCCGCGCGTCCGGAGGCTGTGCTCCGTGACGGGAGAGGCCGCAGCAGTGAGAGGCCCGCGTACCGCAAAATAAATAAAAAATAAATAACGCACTTATGAAGTCACCCAAGAAACCAAGGGACAATTGTGAAACCAAGAGGAAAAGCCAAATCTTTCTGCTAAGCAAAAATGCTAAGAAGAGTATAGAAAGCTTTAATAATGTATGCGAAATCACAGGTACTGTATTTCATGAGTGGAGTTTAAACATAAATGGAACACATTAGATAAAAAAGCTTAGTTAAGTAATATTGAAAAATGGTGGGACATGTGCAAAATTTAATGGAACTATCACACTGTTGAAGATTTAATAAAATGAAAATTTGAAGTTTACTCAGCTGAACTGAATTTAGAAGCTTATAGAAACATTTAAGGAGAAGACAGAAAAGGATTTGCTTGACACTTTTTTGGACACGTCCTCTAACATTGCTAGAAATAGGAATTCATTGTTGAAAATCCTGACAAGGTTTTCTGGATATTTTCCCTGAGGCAATCAGAGGTGGAGCTTGGGAATCCTGGAAACAGCTATAACCAGGAAAGCAAGGATCCGTCATCACAGGGTGGAAGAATCAGAAAATGGTAGCATGTCTGAAGAGGGTACCTTTCAGAGAGAAAGGGGAGAAAGGGAAATACTGTCAATCTAACTGACAGGCATAGTCTCAGAGACTTTTCCATGCATTTACCAACAAGTATTTCTTGAACCCTTACTATGTGCCAGATGCCATGCAAGGCTCTGGAGACAGCCCATGAATAAAACAAATCTGGTCCCTGCCCTTAGGAAGTTTGTAGCCAAGTGTGAGATATAGGCAAATCCCACATGGTTCCATGCTGATGTGTGCTGTAATACAGGAGAGGGACAAGGTGCTAGGGAAGTAGGGAAGTAGGGAAGAGGCAGCTGACCTGAACATGGTAACTTAGGGAAGGCTTCCTGGAGCAAATGATGACTAAGCTTAGGGCTGAGTAGGATAGGGAGAAGTTAGCCAGATGAAGCGTGAAGAAGATAGCTTGCTTGTTTCAAGGATTACTTCACACCATGTGCTTAATGCCTTTATAAAGCATAGGCCCGGCACACAATAAGCCTCATATATGGCAGTTTTTAATATTTTATAATCATCAGTTACAGGCACTGGTCAATGATACTTTTCCCATATAAAACAACACACATGATACAATGGTCCATAAATAATGGCAGATAGAATTCACAATTAATGTTTAATTGTCTGTTATTATTTAACAGGCTTATAAAACACTAACGTTCCTCATTGAATTCATTTTGCTTGAAGAAGACAGTTGCAGAGCATGCCATATTGTGGTCTCTCTATATAAGGAAAATATAAAATAGAATCAGAATATTAGGACTTAAAGAAAGTATAGAACTCACCTGATCCAGTCCTCCCCTTTAACATGCAAGAAAACTAGGTTAGCCATTTGCTCAAAGTAACATTGTTGTCCGTTAGTGGCAGAGAGAAGACAAAAAAGCTGGTATTCTGACCAGCAGTTCAATACTCATTTCCTTTATACTGCATCGCCACTTAGAGTTATTTTCAAAGCTTTCAATTTTGATGTAAAATTGTGTTAATATTGTTGCCTTGATGTTAATTTCCCCTATTGCCTTTGAAGTTTTCATGGGTTTCATTTTGTGTTTTTCTAGTACTTTATTCACCCTGAAAATATGTATGTTAATTAATTTCCCTTGAACCATTTAACTTTTACATTAAGAGCAAGGGATACATGTAATAGTACTAACCATTTTCATTTTAAATCCTTAATTTATTATTTGCAACAGATGAACATATTTTAAACTTCATTTGTTCTCTGTTAGGTTAAGGTTTCATTCAAAGACTGTATTAACTGAAGAACTGGGAAAATGTCCTGTAGTTAATAATCTAAATAATGCTTTCCTTATAATGCGCTCCTGACTGCCACTGTGGTAATGTTCTTTTGTGGTTGCTAAACTTGCATTTGTTTCATGATTTATGGTGTGTGCCCCATTTAAAAAACTACCATAATCTTATCTTTTCTGGAGAATAGGAGAAACATCATTTAGACTTGCAAATGACAAGGAGGGCAATTGGGTAAATTGGATAAACTGGGTTACCTGAGTTTTATTGATCTGGTTATTTTCTTGCTATACTTACCTTTTTAAACAGAAATCTTGACCAGTTATAAGTATTTGCTTATATTTGGCTTCATAAATCATATGACATCACATGTGCAGAGGTCATTCAATGATAATTCCCATAAATTAGTCTTAACTCAAAAGGTGATAAGACTAGTTCCAAAACACAAACTTCTTTCAACTGAAATTTATAGAAATAGTCTCAGTACTTGGAAAGGATGAATGTATGCTATTTTTCTTTACATTAGTTCACTGCATCTCTGGTCTCATTGTCTGAGAACCTTGAGACTACAGTCTTTTATTATACAAATCTCTTTGGACATACATTATATTTTATGGTTTATTTTGTTTTTTTACAAAAATTTTAGTATGGAAAAATGTAAAAACATACAAAATCTATCATTACTCAACTTCAACAATTATCAGCTTATCAGTCAAATACCCTTACGTACTCTCCCATGCCCACTGGATAATAGTTAGCAAATCCCCAAATATCATATCATTTCATATGTATTTCAGTATATATCTCTAAAATTAAAGACTCTTTAAAAAAAATAACCATACTATGATCGTACCTAAAAGCTTTAACAGTTTCCATAATAGTATCAACTAACTAGTCAATATTGAAATATCTCTAATTGTTTCAAGATTTTTTTACATTTGGTTTATTCAAATCAGAAACCAAATATTATCCACATATTGCATTTGGCTGATAATGTTTCTTAAATCTCTTTTAACTCATATATTCCCTTCCTTCTTTTTTCCTTGTAATTTGTTAAATCCTTGAAAGTTTTTCAAATTTCAATTTTGCTGATTGTATTCCCATAGTGTTCTTTAATGTGTTTTTCCATTGACTTAATTTTCTGTAAACTGATAGATAGGTCTAGAGATTTGATCATATTCATTTTCATATTTTGGCAAGAATGGTTCAGGAGAATGTTGTATACTTATACCAGGATGCCAAAATGGCTGCTTGTTTCTCTGTGATGTTAAGATTATTCAGCGTTTTCAACAGTTGTCAGCCTGATCCATCCATTATAACGTTTCCTATCAGCTGTCAAAATGAAGTTTTTAGTAGCAATTGATGATCATGAACGAGGATCCATTATTTCATTATGTGTTGCAATATGGTATATTCTCATGCTATCATTTATTTTTATTTATTTGGTTCCACTTTAAAATGTTATTTTGGTAAATTAAATAGGTACTAATTGAGCACCTATGATGTGCTAGCACTCTGCTAGACAGTATAAGGGGAAAACAAAATATGTATATATCATGGACTCTGCTCTAAATGAAAATAGAAACATTATGCTCAAAATGATTAGAGAACAGTTATCATATGGTAAGTGAAATAAAAGAGAGATGAGTGTGGGTTGGAGAATGTTTCATGGAAAATGTGAGACACGTGGTGGACCAAGAAGCACTTTATGAAATAGGGGGGAACAGAGGGCATTTCAGGTGGGGGAATAGTTTGGGTCACGCCATGAGGCTGAGAACAAGAATGGTGGTATAAGGAAAGGCACAGGAAAAAACCTACCTAGAGATTATACATTAGCTAGGTTAAAGTAGGGCATTGGTTGAAAGTGAGAAAGCCAAATTATTTAGGTCATATTTGGAGAAATTGACATCACCCCATGAGCTTTCTGGTATTGTTCTAAATACATTTGGCACATAGACTTTGGGTGGACTAGGAAATTACAGCAAAGTGGCTTAGGGAAATTCAATAGTCTAGAAGCTGATTTGTTATAAATAAAAGCTCATCTGAGCTTAAGAAATATAAGATTGGTTCAAGTAATAGGTAAAATGTGAAGAATTAGTCATGTTGATAGATGTACATAGTAATAAAAATGGAAACTACAGAGATACTTGTGGTTTCACAGAACAAACAAGATTGTTTGAAAGAAGAGGCAGATGCACAGGGCTTGGTGTGAAGCTATGGCAAAGTTAAAGAAGTTGAGTTTAATTTTGGAAATGTTGTGTTTTGGGTGCACATACATACAGCAAAGTCTTTAAGCATTTGTTAGGATGGGATTGCAGACAAAAATGCAGAGTTGCTATTGTACATTTTAGAGTCAGACCAACAGAAGTGATAGGTTAACTCATAGGAGAGGATGAGCACATCAGATAACGAACAGAGAGAGGCTGAGGTTGAGAAAGGATAGCAATAGAGTTGGGGGTATAGGGTAGACACAAGAAGCAGGAAGAAGAGAAGAAGGTAGTATTCATTGATGGAGAAGCAGGGTAGAACAGTGTTATAGCCGAGGAAGGAAAGAGTTTTAAACATGAAGAGATGGTTGACAGGGTTAAGTACCAACCATGAGGTTAAGGAAAGAGGGACCGAAAACTATCCTTTAGGTATTCAGGAGAGTGATCCCTGGTAGCGCTTGATAGGACACTTGATTTTGATATAGCATGTTGCAGATGGAAGGTGGGTACAGAAAGGAATAGTTGGGAAGTAGGAGGTCAGGACAGAAGGCATAGATGATCTTATTCTAGGAACAGGGTTCAAAACAAGAAGATAAATATGGCCAAGATAAGCAGTAGATGGGGAAACCTAAGTGTACTTGAAAATCAAGGGTCTGAATTTCCTTGGTTATTTTGATACATAGAGCAAAATATATTTTTAGAAAATAAACTTTGAATAATGAAAGTGCAAAAAGAGCTTAACTATTTAGTTATTTTAGCTCATCATATTTCTATGATATTTTATTTATTCAATTTTCACTTTATTTATTACCATAATGAGTCATGCTTATATCAAATATGTAAGGCAAAGAGGTATTAAACTGAGAATGCTAGTTTCTTCCTTTTCCAAAAAAAATTTCTGCATACCTCTCCATCTCCCTCCTCTCTGCTTCGTTAGCTACGTGTGTACATGGAACATGTGTTTGTTTTTATTTTGTTAGTTTCATTGGTTTACTGCTTACAAAGATAATACATGTTTATTGTAAAAATGTCACTTGGCATAGAAAGGCTTAAGGATAAATTTTTAAAATTCCATGAAATGCTACCATTCAGAGATAACAATTATTATTGTTTTGGTAAACCTCCTTCCAAATCTCTTTCTATGTGTAGATACATAGATGATAATTTATATTAATGAGATCATACTATAAATGTGGTTTTGCACCTGCTTTTTTGCATCTAATAATATGTTGTGGATATTTTCTATGTTGATGAATATGGAAATATAGATCCTTTTTCAATGGCAGTCATTGTATGACGATACCATAATTAATTTAAGCTATCTCTTGTTGCCAGACACTTAGACGCTTTCCAGTTTTTCTGTTTAAGCAGAACTGCAGTGAATATTCCTCATGGGTACATTTTTGTGCACTTGTCCAGTTGATTGTCTTCTTTGAATAGCTTCCCCAAAGTGGGGTTGTGGGTCAAAGACTATGCATGTTTTCTCTTGTGATATGTATTTACATATTGCCCAGTGTCCTCTAGAAGTGCTGTGCCAATTATACTTCTACCAGTAACACCTGTCAGTATCCAGAAATTTCTTTTAAATGTCTTAACATTTTTTTCATCTTCATTCAGGCTCATTTTATTCACTTACAAAAATCAGGGTGAAATATATCAGTAGTTCTTAAAAGTTTTAGGATATTAGGACCATTTGAAAACTGTTGACCAGAAACTGGAACTATTGTTCCAGAAAATCACAGCTGTGCAAAAACACAAAACTTTCCCATAGTACTTATGAGAATTCACAGATCCTTTGAAGTCAGTTCACGGACTCTTTAGGATTTCATTCCATGTATCCAAGTGAAGAATCTCTGAATGAGGTGATTTTAAAGTTGCTTTCTCCTTTTAATACTAACACACACACATCTTACACATACATCACACACTCATGTGCACACAGAATTTTAATGTGTACTTGGAAAATCTTTGACAACTGCTAGATTCAGAACCTAGTCTCCTTGTGATCTGTGAAATCACTTGAGTGTGTATAGTTATTGGAATGAATTTCTATTTCAGGTTCGTCAGTGGCGAGCCCACCAGGAAGAGGTAGCAAGACTGGAAATGGAAATTTCTGCCAGAAGGAGAGAAAAGGAAGAGGAGAAAGAGAAACAGTGGAAGAAGAAGGAATTGTTACAAAGAGAAGAGAAGAAAAAAAAAGTATTTATACTGTTGCTGTGAATGTGTGAATGAATGTTTAATTGCCTGATTGAGATTTGATTGACCTTGGTGTTTGGCATGGAATCCTCATATGCAGCTCTTAGAAAGATTCATAAGGTTCTAGTGGAGTCTTGCTTAAATATATTTGAGCTTCAGAGACATGGAGGAGAACCCACTTTATTGACCTTCACAAGCACAAGTACATGTGATTAGAAGAGATGCTGTAGATAAAGAAAAGATAGGGTTTGTGATTGTTGTTAAATCGTGTACTAAGTAGGGACATGGCAAAACCAGAGGTACTGGGGTACCATTTTGGTTGACTGCAGTACAGCAAATGACTATCAAAAGATGTCCTTATTGGGAAAATACATTATACTGGGGTCAGTACAATTCATAGAATACCAAAAGGCCCTTTAAAGAATTTACTTCTTGATTTATTATGTGTTAGATTGTTTGGTTTTTCATATTGATACAAATTCATCATCTACTTTTGAACGAACATTTGTTTCCAAATCTTCAAAATATTAATCAAAACACTTATTTTTTTTAATTTTTTTTTTTGGCTGTGCCATGCAGCTTGTGGGATCTTAGTTCCCCAACCAGGGGTTGAACCCATGCCCTCTGCAGTGGAAGCGTGGAGTCCTAACCACTGGACCACCTGGGAATTCCCCAAAACACTTATTAACAGCTTTAAAATGATTTCTGACAACCTGTGGAAAGTAAAACATATTCAGAGGAGATTTTTAAAAAATATATGGGATATTTGTTTAGATATTTTGTTTTTCCACACCACAAAAGTGATAGAATTTACAGTAAAAAATATTTTTCTTTAAGATTTTATGACTTCTGTGGAAATGATTCACAAAAGGCAATTTATGATCAACTCCATAACATAATGAAAGGAACTTCCATTAACCTGTACACCTGTATTGGCTTGATCTGCATGATATGTAAAATGTTTTCTTTTGGAGTTGCTTAAAGTGCTAAGAATGACTAATTCACAGTCCTTGATGAGTAAATTTTTGCTTTTGTGAACACAATTGATTTTATATGGTCAACCAGGTTTATGAAGCTCTTGTCTAGAAGTTTTTCCTTTAAAATTAAACATGAGGGGGAAAAAAAGGCACTATGGTTTTTTAGCTAGAAGTCAGATTTCTGCACTTTATACTTCAGTTGCCATTATTCTTGCTTGTTTTGTGCTCTTATATCAGCAAATTGGTGTAGAGTCAGCATGTGTAAAAAACAACACGTAGAGAAGTTATATGATTTTTGACAAAGTAAGCTGCAAAGAAGACATAATTTACAGTCTAACTTTTAAGGAAGTTGGGTGGTTTCATCAAGTCCCCATCAAGAGAGAAACTCATAAATATCAATCATGTTTCAAATAACATAGGTGAACTATACACATCTCTGTGGGAAAACTTAACAATTATTAACTATTATGAAACTACATATGCTTAGAGATTTGTCCTCTACCTGGGCACCTTTCATAGCCCTTCCTCTCTATGAATTAGTATAATCATGAAAAGTACCGTATTTTTAAGCATTTGTTTGCATGTAGTGTCATTTTAAGTGCCATATAAAGAGATTTAGATACAGTTCCGCTTTCTGGGAACTTACAAAGGCAGTGAAAGAATACACAAATTAGTAACTCAAGTATTGAGAATTGAAGTAAGTGCATTTCATTATTAAATTAAATTTGAGTTGGGGAATTGGCATGGTTATACAGGAATGGATAGACAAACTGCTTGCTGTTTTCTCCTCAGTCTCTTAGATTTCTGGAAATGAGAGAAAGGTGTTTTGAAAGATGAGAGAGAGACCTTTGTTAGCTTGCAGATAAGCTGTTGACATTTGGCTTGAAATTTGGCCTGACACCAAAACAACAACAACAAAACAAACAGTGATGGACGGAATAATTAAGCTCTAAGCCAAATTCATGGTCAATCTCTTGAAAGTGTATGGGCCCGAGGCATATATTTTATTTTATTTATTTTCTTTTAAAAATTATTTCTTACATTTAGAAAAAAGTTTAAAATACAGAGATTGATGTAATAAATACATTAGTACTCATCACCTAGCATTGAAACTGTTGACATTTTCATTCTGTTTCAGGTTTATTTTATTTTATAGATAAAGTTGAAGTCTTCTTTTGAGGACTTAACTCAGTACCATTTGCCTTCTTACCACACCAAAGGCAATCTCCATCATGAATTTTATTGTTATCTTTCAGGCTATCTATTGCTTTTAACATATTTTAATATGTATTTCATTTCTCTTACTTCTCTCATGAATATTACCACACTATTATTCTGCAGCATGTACTTCTCCATTTACCCTTACATTTTGAGATATAGCCATGTTAATACACAGAGAGCTAGTTTATTCTTTTAATGGCTATATAGTGTTCCACTGTAGAACTAGGATACCATTTATCCCTTCTTTTAGTGGATAACATTTAAGTTTCTTAAATTCTGTTCTTGAAAGTGTGCTGCAGCAGCCACTTCGTACATATTGACCAGGGCATGTATGCACAGCTTTCTCTAGGGTGTCCCTGGGGTGGGAATCACTATGTTGCAGGATGTGTATGTTTTCAACTTTATATAAGACTTTTTTTTTTTACTTTATAAGACATTAAAACTATTCTTTTTGACTTTGGCCAATATGCTAAATGGGAACAGTATCTCAATGTTTTAAATTGGATTCTCCTGGTCACTTGTGAGATTGGAAATCTCATGTTTATTGGGCAGTTTTCTTCCTCTCTGAATTGCTTATTCATGCTTCTTGTCCACTGTCTGTTTTTTCTTTATTTAATCTATAGATGTTCTTTATAAATTCTGAATATTATTTCTTTTTATCAGTTACATGAGTTGCAAATATTTTCCTTCATTGGTCATTTGCCTTTAAATTTGCCTCAGTGTCTGTAGTTCCACGGAAATTTCAAATGATCAAATAATCGAAGTTTTTAAACTTTTTCTTTGTGAATTGTGCTTTCCTTTATGAACTATGACCTGGTAGTGAGAACATCTCTGCAGAGAGCTTTTATGTTTGCCTCTGCTAAGGGCCCTATGCATTTTACTGGCCCAGGACCAGTTTGTATATTAACTTTGAGACTTGGGACCCATGCTGTGAGCTGGGAGCGGGTGCTGACTTAGCACTCATGCACAGCACTGGGGTTCTGCACTTGGCCCTTTTCTTCCTCTGGTCCCAAGCAGAAAGTTGGCTCCTTTGTCACTCTCCTGGGGAGTGGTCACGGTGTAGCTAGTTTCCCTTGTGTGTATGGACAAATCCTATATGATTTCTTTCTCTTCGTAGGTAGCTTGGTTCCTGCACCCATGTGCACAGGTCCCACAACTAACACTGAAGGCCTGGCCACCAGGTCCTCAGATGTATCTCAGGTCCAGTTCTCCCCAGGAGTCACTTGGCTTTGGCTCCTTCTCACTGCTTTGACTTTGAGTTCCATCTTTATTTTCAGCACTGGGACACTGGGTGTGTGTGTGTAGTTGTGGTATAGTTTGTCCAAAATTTCTGTGTTTAAAGTGGGAAAAAAGATTTCTATGTCAACTCAGGCATACTGACCAAAGTTCTGACTACCTTTATATATACTAAACGCAAATCTAGATTCCCTTTGTTTTAACTATTTTACGTGTTGGAGACAAATTTTAGTTCTTCAGTGCTTAATAGAAGCTTGGCAGAAAACCCCCTACAGACAGCCTCCCCCTGACTTGCGACTGGCTGCTTTATTACCTGGTGTTCTGTCTCTCCCCATCTACTGTTTCACTTGCCTGTCTCTTCTCGTAAGAGAGCAGCAATAGAGGTAGAGAAACTATGCCATGCGTAGAACCCCACATTAGGATTTCTGAACAAGAGATCAGCTTTATCCTAATTCTTCTTCCCAGTAATTTGTCTTTTAGGAAATAATATTTTCTTTTTGTGGGAATAACATAATTTGTATCCAGTGGCAAAGTTTATCCTAGTAGTTGCCCAGCTCCTTGCAAATGTACATTTATTAGATCACTTTTTTCTTTTGTGCTTTAAAACTCCAATTGAACATAATATTCAGTTTTCATAGTTTTATCTCAAGACTCAAGGAAAGTTTTGATTCATAAGCTGTTAGGTGACAATGGTAATATTTCAGAAGCATCTCTCCACTTTTGCAATTGTCATGGTAAAATCAAGAGATGATGCCTTTCCATAAACTATCCCTAGGAGCTATTGTAAGAAACAAGACTACCATGCTAGATGAACCTCAAAATGCCTGATATGTAATATTGGTCCCAGAACCACCCTTTTACTAGGTGTGGCTCTTTGGATGGCTTGAATAACAAAAAAATTGCTCTGCATCACAGCATTTTAGGAGGTTTTGTTGCTGCATGATGCTTGGCATTCTATGGGATCCAAGGTGAGGATATTTTCAGCCTTGCTCCCAAAATGGAGATTTTAAGCAAGGCTCACAGAAAAAGGAGACATATCCCTTCCTTGATTTATCGTGTCACAGTTCCCTCCCAATTTTCACCAACTCTGAATCCAGCATTGAAACCACTCATATTGCACAACTGAGGGGTGGGGAACATAGTCAGAAAAGTCAGAATAACTCCACCAGCCATGTGACCTTCAGCCTTATCTCAGAGATGTTTCTGGGGAGCCTCAAGTGACATTGCACCAGTAAATACCAATAGACCCAGTCTTCAGTAGAACCTTGGCACTTAGGTGCTTCCCCTTGTCCTCAGGTGACCTGGCAAACACTCAGAATTATATTCATCTGACAGATAACCAGGGAAGAGAGGAAAGAATCTAAAACAAAAGAGGGGAGGCTATCTTAATCAGAATGCAGGCGAAAGGGGTGGAACAGTACTACTTCTCAGAAGGTTCAAGAAACTCTGTGCTTAGGAGGGAATCCAGAGTACATTCAGATCAAAGCCATTCTCTCTATGTGGGGATTTATGGGTTCTTATGAGAGTAATTCATCATGATATTATGAAATCTCTTCTCCAGTGTTTATCAATCTAATAATATACTGATCTAAAGAGCCAAGAGTAGAAAAAAAGGTGGACACAGAGAATGGTAAAAAAAAAATTCCCAGGTTTTAAACTCTGCTTCTTCAACATTGTTGGGACTTAAAGGGGCCAATGAATAGCCCCGTGACAGACAGCCTTCTAAGATGGGCCCCGAGACTTTCTGCCGTCCCGGGATACATACCTGTATAATTGCCAGGACTGTAAATACCTAATTAGGTTATATGGCACAGACAACGTTGAGAAAGGGAGATTATTTGGGTGGACTTGACCTAGTCACATGAGCCCTTTAAAAGCAGAGAGGTGTCTCTGGCTGGTCACAGGATGGGTAACCAGAGATTTAAAGTATAAAAGGGACTTGACCCACCATTGTTGGCTTGGAGATGGAGGAGATCACATGGCAAGAAATGTGGGTGGCCCCTAGGAGATAAGAGTGGCCCTAGCTGACAGCCAGAAAGGAAATAGGACCCTGTAACCTATAGTCCTATAATTGTAACAAACTGAATTTTGACCAAAAAAAAAAAAAAAAAAAAGGAAAGGAATGAGCTTGGAAGCAAATTTTTCTCTGAAGCTTCCAGATGAGAAATCAGTTTTGGCAACACCTTGATTTTAGGCTTGTGATGTCATGAGCAGAGAGCCTAGCCATGCCTTTCTGAAATTCTGACTTATAGGATTCTGAGCTAATAAGTGAGTATTGCTTTAAATTGCTAAATTTGTGTTAGTTTGTTACACAGCAATTTAAAAAATCAATACAGATTTTGGTATCTGGACATGAAGTGCTACTATAACAAATACATAAAAATGTGGAAGTCTTTTTGGAGTTGGGAAGTGGAGACAAGTTGGAAGAATTTTGAGGAGCATGATAGAAAAAAGACTAGAATGCCTTGAACATACCGTTAGTAGAAATATGGATAAGATGTGGCTGATAAGGGTTCAGAAGGAAGCAATGAACATATTATTGGAAACAGGAGAAAGGAGGATCACTGTTATGCAGTGGCATAAAGCCTAGGGAATTCTGTCCTGCAGTTAGATGGAAGACCTTCCTAAATAATGAACTTCATATGTAATGAACTAAGAAGATTTCCAAGGTGTTGAAGATGCCACCTGGTTTTGTTTTTTGGGTTTTTTTTGTTTTTGTTTTTGTTTTTTTTGCTACTTATAGTAAAAAGGAGAGAGATAAATTGAGGGAAGAACTGTTAAACTAAAAGGAACCAGGACTTGATGCTTTGGGAAACTCTCCATCTATCCTAATGGCAAAAGACTCTAGAGTTAAGAGTTTATTTCCAACAGCATGGCATAGGGAAAAGACTGAAAGTGTGAATGTACAACCCTTTGTTATAGCCTCGGAAAGATCAAAGGGTCAGTGTATCCATTCATATAAGCAACACTTCCAAGAGATAAGGGGTGTTTCTCATAGATATTCTCAAACTAGAGAGCCTCAGAGAAGTTTAAGGGCAATTTCTCACAGCCACATCAGCAGGAGGCCAAGAGAGAGAAAGGTTCATCTCAAAAAGACCTGTGTTTATTGGCTTTTTTCTAACAAGGTGAATCCCATAAAATCCACAAAAGCCCATTTGGTTCTTGGGGAACCAAATGCTCTGGGGAGCAGAGGGAGGGAGAAAGACTGATTGGTCTAACTGGATCCCACTTAGACTAAAATGACTTAAGATATACTGTCAGTTTATGTAATGTACCACTGGGGACCAACTGAATTGTGAACACAAACAAAAAACACTGTGGCAGCACTCAGTCATGCAGTGACATTCAGATGATCTCAAATTGGTTTACAACACTTTTTTACATTTTTATAAAATGGAGAATATGGAATATAAAAACTCTCATAGACTCTTTCGACCTTAAAAACATGTCTTTGAACCTCTCTGAACGCCAGTTTGACCTCTGCTATAAAATCCGCCCACCCAGATCTCTCACTGCAAGCATCTCTGCATAGGGACCACCTGCAGCTAGAGCTGGAGTAGCCCCATCTGGCTGAGGACCAATCTGTTGAACTACTTCCCACCTTCGGTTTTGTGGTTCTCTCAATTACTAACTCCTAGAAATGTGATCTTGCAGTCAAAGTTTGAGCGGGTGTTTTTCTTTTAATTTTTGGTACTTTTATTTGAAAATCTGATGAAATACCCAAAATGTTGGCACCATAAAACCTAGTAGGTAAATTAACTATCAGGATATTACAATGGTCAAAAAGAAAAGATAGTTAAGGTGTATTTTATGTAGAAATGACTCCAAAATAAACTGGGGGTTCAGACTTTATCTTCTGAATATTTAACCAGTCCTCTGAATGATATTGTATGAGTAAAGAAATGAATGCGGTATGGGAGAAAAGAAAATAAATCAAGGATCATATAATTTAAAAATATTCATAATGTTCCTTATTTTGTCATTAAAATTTAGAAATGAACATTAACATAGCTTATTAACTGATTATGACCTTCTAATATGAGTCTAAATGTAGGGTCAGCTCTCAGTATATGAGTCAATAGGTGACAGAAAAGTAGGATGGTAATCCAAGAGGCTCACTTTTCTGGTTTCCATGTCTTTTAAAAGTGAAGATTTCCATTAGAACTTCTTTTTTAAAAGTGGAAATTATGGAATCTTCCTACTCTTTGTCAGGACACAATTTTAAGAAAAAGTCAGATGGAGGGGAAAAGATACCCTAGATGATCAAGAGACAGATGTATTTGTTTTTCTGTAAAAGATTTCCCAGTAGGCAGTTTTAAAAGTCTTAAAAATTAACTCCAGGTGTCAATTTTTGGCTGCATTTTCTGTCTAGGTCTTGATTATTCACAGTGATATGATTTAATTAACAGACACCTATACAGTGCTTGCTATGTGCAAGGCACAGTTCTATGTTCATTTAATCTTCTTAGTAACCCTAAGGGGTGGGTACTAATATGATCTTCATTTTATAAATGAGGAAACAGAGACACATAGAGGGAATATAATTTCCCCAAAGTCACATAGCCATTAAGCAGTGCAATTAGGATTTGAACCCAGGAGGTCTAACTCCATCGTTCATGATTTTAAACACTGTGCTGTGCTGCCCATCACGGTGATTGCTGTTTGCTATTAATTTTGTGATTAATCAATTTTGAGAAAACTTGGTTTCAAACTGTTTGCTTTAGGGTAATTTTCATGGCTTTGATCCTGTCCTAGTGTACTCAGAACTGTTAAATTGATAGGTAATTGATAATTTAAAATCTCCTTAGTAGTCTGCTTACTAGGAGTATTTCTTTCATGTTTTACAGGTACATGCAGTCTGTCTTATTAATATTCTCTCAGGATTTCTCTCCTTGGGTTAATGAACCACTATAGCCAAACACTTTACAAGAAGCCAGACCATTATGGTTTGATCACAGTTGAAGTGTCAAGTATAAGACATGTGTTATGAGCAGGTTAAAAAAAAAAAACAGCTTCATTGCCTCCTTGGTGTTGCTCTTTTGTTAAGTTGACTGAAGAAAATATTAACGATTTTAATTGTGATTTTTTTTTTTTTACCTCTCAATATCTTATTTCACAAGAAGAAAATTTCCACAGGCTTCCAACATTGCATCTACCAACCTATCAGAATCTGTACCCACTCCCTACCTTCCCTCCTTCCACAATGCATTAAGTATCTGTACTCCTGTCTATGGCCAGCCCCTTCACTTATGCACAGAATCCTATTCCCTCTCTCCTACGCAAGGTCATCCAAATCTCTCTCCCACCACCACTTCCCCCTTTTATTCTAGATCTTTCCTATTAACCTATAAATATACCATTCTCCCTTGTATTTAGAAACACACTCTCCCTTGACCTCATGCCTCCTCTGTTAAGAAAATCTCACCATCCTGTAGCCTCTACACACTGTCCTCGCTTCATCCCACCCATTGTCGCTTGAGCCATTTTGTCCCTCGACTCCAGCAAAGCTGTGCTTGTCAAGGTCATCAGTGATCTCCATGTTGCTAATTCCAGGGGTCTGTTCTCAGTCCTCACTTTACTTGAACTATTAAGATGGAAGTGATCACTGCCTCCTCTTTGGAAAACTTGATATTTAGCTTCTAGGAAGCCATCCTCTGTTCTTTTATCTCACTGGGTTCTCTTTCTCCATAAACTTGGATGGATCCTCCTCATCGTTCTAAGTCTTGGAGTTCCCTGGGGCCTCGGTGCTCTAAGTATGTGTACTTTCTAGGTGATCTCAACCAATCCAATGTATTTCATATGCCATTTGTATGCTGACTCAAATTACCAATTAATATCTCTGGTCTAGATTTCTCTCTTGAACTGCAAACTCACACATCCCACTGCCTCAAATCTAATTTGACCCAAATGTGATCTCGTTTTTCTCTCCAAACCCACTCTTTCCCCCATATTCCTTTTCTCAATAAATGGAATCCTATTCTCCCAGTGCTCAGGCCAAAAGCCTTGATATTTTGACTCTTGTTTTCCCCCCTCACACCCTATACTCACACCCTTACCTATTGTCATGAATAGAAGGCTCTGCCTTCCAAATCAGAACTATTATAAACCTCTTACTCTTCTAATTCATTTCTCTGCCTCCTCCCTTTCTCTTCCCTCCCTCCCCCTCCGTCGATTTCCCACGCAACAGGCAGAGTGATGCTTTTAAAAGGTATGTCAGATTATGTCATTCCCCGCATTACGCTCAATATCTATTGGATCTCATATCCTTCGACTTCCCCCATCACTCCTCCTGCTCCAGCCATCACAGCCTATTTCTTCCTCCTCGAACACCCTAGCACATGTCCCCTTAGCCTTTTGCACTGGCTGTTCCTTCTGCCTGGAAGAGTCCTACCCCAGATGTCTGTATAACTCACTCTCTCACTCCATTCAGGGTCACGCTCAAATGTCATCAGAGAGAATGTCTATCCTTGACTACCAAACTTAAAATAGCATCCTCCTTCCTTGTCACTCTGTCCATTTACCCTACTTTATTTTTTTCTTGGCATTTATCGTTCCTCTGACATATCTTTATTTATTTATTGACTGTCTTCTCTTTCTCTTCTAGAATGTAAGCCCTGTAAAAAGGGGGGATTTGTCCATTTTCTTCATTGTTTTATCTCCCGTGCCTGATACAAGGCACTCAATAAATATTGTTTGAGTGAGTGAATTTAATGATTGAGCAGAATACAACTGTACTTTGATGTTGAGATATAGAGGAAAATATGCCAAACTAGGAGGCCCTAACAAGGTGGATGACCTTGGGCAAGATATGTAGGCTCTGCAGGATTTTCCCTCCCCAATTGTAAAATGAGGTGTTTGAATTAAATGATTGCTAAAATCACCTCAGCTCTAAGAAGTCATGATTGAATGACTCTGAGGTTTGATTACTTTTCACTTTTCACTCTCCCTGACACTTCAGGCTTTGAAATACAACATCCTCAGTATATATACTCCCTTTTTAATGAATAGTGAAAAGAGAGAAATTAAACAAGATTACAGACAAATTCATTTTAGCAATATCAACATATGACACGATCATTATGTAATACTTCAATGCCCAGACTGAAAATAGACCTTACTCCTAAAGAAGACATAACAGTTATTTTTAAATCCACCTGGAATTTCAATTAAGAGGGAGATAACTAATGTGTTTACACCAGAATACTTTCTTGGCTCATCACGCTCTGAGGACATAAGACTACATCACGGCAGAAAATAGCTATTGCCGATTCGAGTAGGTAGCTCTGCTATGGAAAAAATGCTCACAATAGTGACCAAAGTGAAATCACCTAAAAGATTCATGTTATTTACTTACACATATAGACATCACCTACTTCCAAATAATTTATCATAAAGGCACTAACGTTATTGTGCTAGATATCTACCCGTTGGGGCGTATCTACTCTCCATCCTGCTCTGTGTCCCAGGGAGTTGTCCTGTAGAAGGCTCCATTGCCCTCTGGCTTCTGATTGTGTTCAGTCAAAGTGGAGCACTAGAGATGAGGATGAGGGAGGAGAGTGAGGTTGGGAGAGCTGCTCCCCCAGCTCCTGGCCCTGCAGAGTTGTATTGACCAGCTGTGTCCTCCACCAAAGGTCTCAGCCCCTGTCAGGTGGCCTTCCCCACACAGCCTTCTCTGGCTCTCGGTAAAGCAGCATGGCTACTACATGATCCCTTGTGATTGCCCTGCATTCTAACCTTCTTTGTCATTGTCCCCTTATTACATTCTTCTGGATTTAACCTAATTTTGAGTGTGCCATCTGTTTCCTATTAGGAATCATTAAAATAGAAAATTAGTAAGAGAATAAGAGACAAAAAACTAAGAGGATGGGAATATAGTTATGTCAGCAAACCAAGACTAAAAAGGGATGCTGTAATTGAACATGGTTAAAGTTAAAAGGAAGCATTTAGCTCTTATTTGCTAATAATAGACAACATCTAGCACATCAGGAGCTGGCAGGGGGAGGGAGGCAAACCACCCAGAAGAAAGCATTTTCAATAGAAGTTTTACTGAGTGTAAATCAAGCCTTATATGATATTGTGTTAACCTTTATAAGGCCTATGGCATAAAATTAAATCATAGCTCAGTGAAACTTTTCTACAGAAAGTGAAAGTAATGCATGCAAGGTGATAAAAAGTGAAAATGTTATATACAAGGATATACAGTATTTTTGTCATTTAATTTGATATGGGAATAGAGTTTAAAAACTTCCAGAATGAATAACAGTCATGTCCCTTGGATATTCCTTCTAAATTTTGATTTTTTTTGGCCAGACTTTTAAAACATCCTTTTGTAATTATAAAGTCTTTTATGTCCATTGTAAATAGTTTGGAAAATACAGTCAAGCACATAAAATACAATAAATATCACCTGAAATCCTAAACCACTAGCAAAAGGTTAATAATAATGTTCATATATTTTTTTCTATCTACACAAAGATTTTAATTTAACTAGATGATACTGCATATATTATTTTTAACCTGATTTTTTTCATCTATCAATATATCTTGCATATTTTCCTCTGTATTCCTACCACATAATTTTTGGTGTTTGCATAGTGTTTCATTATGTGAATAATTGCATTTAACCAATTTCTTATTTGGTGGTGTTACAATATTTCCAATTTTTTTACCCTTTTAAGGCTGTAATGAACATACCTGTATATAAATCTTTGCATAGGTGCCTGCATATTAATTCTTAAACTTTATTTCTTAATTCTGAAGGCTTTTGCTAGTTAACTTCCCTATTCTTCAGAAAGAGTATGACAATTTATCCTCTTACTCTAGGTAGATGTGCTTGTTTATCAGATTAGAGATTGGTGGCAAAAAGGTTCAAGTTTAGGACAATGAAAATAAGTAGCTGAAATACAAATAGTCTGAATTGTGGACTGAAAGGAGATCCGTTAAATTCAAATAACCAGGCAGGATGGTGGAAAAACTGACTTTCTGTTTTTAAAAACCAAAGAACTAGCTTTGATTTCTTACCCGTGTAGAGAGTTTTCCCATCTTTGCATAAAGAATGCCCTGCAAAATAATTATTTTGGAGCCAAATTTTTTGCTCAGAAGCTTAAGCACATCCTGGATTGAAGCCCACAGAGATCTCTATACCACAAAGTATAGAAAAGATAACATTGGCTGAAAGGTTCTGAGGATGGAAGTGACCAAGTGTCCACCTTCAGCCCAAAAAACCTTGAATCTGGCTTCCATGGACAATTTGACTTAGAGAAGTACCACGCCCTTGTGCTCCTTTGGGATTAAATGTACCTCTACACCCCACATGACTAAATGAATTGGTTCACTGATGTCTGTGGTCTGTCATTATTTTCTGTCTGGATACTTTATTAATAGTTTTGGATTTATATGAATTGATATAAGAAAAGTACTGTGTGCAGTGTTGCCTTTCCATATTCTTTTCCACTGGAGTAGTTTATCTTGTACCTCTCATCTGCAAGGTGCAATATACTGGGTACAAATAAATATTACAGTATAAGGCATGTTCCTTACCTTTCGGAAGTTCACACAAGTGTGTGAAAATTTACTTGGCAAAATACAAATGATTGTCAAATAGATTGCATAGAAATAAGAGTCAGACTTCGGTTGGTGGTGACTTTATGTGATACAGGCTCATCTACATGAAACACGTGGGAAAAATTTAAAGTAAAAGAATGACTCTTTTTAATGAAGAGGCCCTGCTGTGTTTTCATGTGGAGCAACAACACTTTTTCTGTGGGTGCATATTCCGGGCCAAAGTAGAAAAGGTGTGAGATGTGGGGAATTAGCTAAGTAAATGAGAATCTAGAGAATGGAATAAAAATCACTCTGCCTCAGTGGTTTATGAGGAAGGCAACTGGATATTCTGTACTTCATATTTCATGTATTTTGTATATCTGGTTAAGAATTATGACATCCTGCTGAATTAGAGCCTTTGGAGCCTTTGGAATAATGACCTAGGAGCAAGGTACAGAAGATTGCTTGAAATCAGAGACCAAACTGTCTTCCTACTCTAATGCTTTAGTCCTAACTTTCTGGTTTCTATGTGTAAACAATAAATTCTTCTTCCATGCAATTATAATTTTTGGACTGAAGGAATGAAAATAATTGAATGGTTATGTAATATTAGTCCAAGTTTTTAAAAATTAAACTCTGATATACTCTTAATACCATAAATGTCATGTTTACTAATGGAGTTTTTAACTGGAGACAAATTGTTTGGAAGATTACAAAAGTAAGGTGGGATATAAAAATGATCTTAAACCCTCTGAAAAGATAGCACAGCATTACTTTGGCTCATAAATCTATATAGAGAATAGTTTCTTCAGTTTGTTTACACTTTTATTGGCTTAACTCTACCAAAATGAACAAAATATGGGACTATGAAAGAGGACTATCCAGTACAAATCAGAGATAACAAGCGGAGATGGGGGATAATGAGGGCCTATTTTGGTTTTCAGAAAAGTAAGCTTTTTCTAGAAACCTTATCTGCAAGTCTAGAGGAGACAAGCTTTAAATTCACCTCTTACCCCGTGTGCTAACTTTCTGGTTCCTCTATCGTTAGAAAGTTATAAGGATCACTCAAAAAATCTAAACAGTAGTGTGTTTAAAATCTGTGTCTCAACAAATGTTCCAAAAGGCTAGTTAAATACTCTTAACCTTAACTTTAGTTTGAACCTTGCAAAGCCAATGTTTCATGACACACACTTCCTGCTCTTATTAATTGATGGAAAGTAATGGAACTGTCCTTAGGGAAATGTTTAGTTTTACCATCCTGCAAATAAAACTGCTGGCCTGGTTCCCATCCATAACTTTGTTATTCTCAGACCAGAGACCAGAAAGTGCTCCCACTCACCTAATTATGATCACTTAAGCCCTTCTATGTGTTATTTACAATACAACATACTAGGGGTACAAAGATGAATAATGCAGATCAATATGGAAAGTATCATGCTAAGGATACATAAATAGTGCCTTAGAAGGTACACCTAGTTATGTCTGGAGGAGAGGGGAAAGGAGGAAGGCTGAGAAAGCAAAGCTACAATTGAGTCTTAAATGATGGACAGGAGGGATTTAGCAGGTAACAAGGCAGGGAAGACCATGCCAGGCATGTAATAAATGTCCAAATATATCAGTAACAATCCAGTGTTAGACCCTCCTGAAAAAGAATCAAGGAATACAAGGCAGAACAAAGAAGGGAGGGTAATAAATCTTAATTAAGGATCACTGGTGTGCCAAGGATTGAGCGAACATTTTCTTTTTTCAAAATATTTTTGCTATTATTATTATTTTTAATGAAAAGATGAAATTGGAGCTAGGAGCTCTCTCTCTCTTTCTCTTTTTTTTTTTTTTTTTTTTTTACTATTTATTTATTTATTTGGCTGCATCGGGTCTTAGTTGCGGCACATGGGATCTTTTGTTGTGGCATGCAGGATCTTTCGATGTGGTGCACAGGCTCTTCACTGTGGCATGTGGGCTCTCTAGTTTTGGTGCGAGGGCTTAGTTGCCCTGCAGCATGTGGGATCTTAGTTCCCCGACCAAGGATCAAACCCGCGTCCGCTGCATTGGAAGGCAGATTTTATTTATGTATTTATTTATTATTTTTTAATATTAGGGGTTTTTTTAACATCTTTATTGGAGTATAATTGCTTTACAATGGTGTGTTAGTTTCTACTGTATAACAAAGTGAATCAGCTGTACATATACATATATCCCCATATGCCCTCCCTCTTGCATCTCCCTCCCACCCTCCCTACCCTACCCCTCTAGGTGGACACAAAGCACCGAGCTGATCTCCCTGTGCTATGTGGCTACTTCCCACTAGCTATCTATGTTACATTTGGTAGTGTATATATGTCCATACCACTCTGTCACTGGAAGGTGGATTCATAACCACTGGACCACCAGGGAAGTCCTACTAACATTTTCCATAGAGGATTCAGAGGAAGATTCAAGGAGATGGCATTTGTTCTGGTCTTAAAGGTAGAATAAAATTAACAGGTGGAGGAGGAAAATGAAGTTATGCTGGTTGAGAAAACTGCAAAAGGCAGATAAACATGAAAGTGCATGATCACCTTTTCTCTTCTATTTACGTTCACACTTTATAGATCTTTTCCAGTCTTGTAGCATCAAATAGCATTTGTAGCATTTTAAGTAGATATCTCCTTAATTTAGACCAGCCCTGAATTCTCCATTGAGCCACCCATCTGTACCTCCAGATATTTATTTGAAATCTCTACTTAAATGTCTTACAGTCACATCAATTGTTTAATGTTTAATACTGAGCCTCCTGACTTTCTTTTCCCAACCTGTTATTCCTTTAATTTCCCATCTCAGTTATTGGTACCATCATCCAACCAGTTGCTCTAGCAAAAACCTAGGAATTATCCTGGATTCCTTTTAGCTTCAACAGCCATGTCTAATCCTTAAAAGAACACTCTGACTCCACTCAAAAGCACATCTCAGATCTGAATAATTAATTTCCTAGATCCCAGTGATCATTTTTGCCATATTCTCTTTGGTCTCTGTTTCTCCTTTGCTCCTCTACTATCCATTCTTCACTCAATATAGCCCAAGCTATATTTTAAAAATCTAAGTCACATTATATCACTCTTTGCTTTAAACTCTTCCATATCTTTTTTGTTTTGTTTCTAGAACTAAATCTTTGCCTAATCATCTAGCCCCCATCCAGCTTCCCAAACTTACCTCCAGTCTTAACTCACACTACCTGCTCCAGCTGTGCTGTTTTCTTCCCAATTCTGAACATGTGCAAGGTCGTTCCCACTCAATACTGTTGCACCTAAAGCTCTCATTTCCTGCAGTGATCTCCCTCATCTCTTTCCATGGTTGTCTCACTCTCATCTTTCAAATTTTAATCCAAATGTCATTTAAAAATATGCCTTCTAATGGTTCTACACAGATTTTTCTACATCATCACCATACTTATTTCCTTCTTAGAATTGAACATGTAATATTCTTTTCATTCATTTACTTGTTTATTTTCTCTCTTTCCGAAACTCCCAGCTCCATGAGGCAAAGGCCTAATTTTTCTTTAAGCACCATATCCCAAGTACATAGCACAGTATCTGGCTTAAAGCAGATGCTCAATAAGTATTTTTTGAATGAATGAATGCCAAAGTCAGTAGTTTCTTAAGACTGTAAATAAGGGTTTGTAGAATCAGAGACATTACATAAAATAAGGATTGAATTTGCTTTGATCATTGGGAAGTCACTGGCAAGAGTAGTGAATTGGGGTGGAGGCAGAGGTAGGAATGTCATGGGTGAGGACCAAAATAAGAGATGTGAAATTGGAGAAGAATAGGTATCATTGACTGAAAGGGAACAATGAAGGGTGTGGTGCTACAGTCTTGGGGGTCTAAAGAAAGTCCTTTAAAATTTTTGTTAATGGGTGAGATTTGTGTAGATTTTCATGTGAGGAGAAGGGAGCAGCAAAGACCAAGAGGTTGAAGTTACAGGGGAAAGAAGGGTAGGCGATGGAGTAAGGTTATGGAGTTGGAATTGGGGAATAGGTTCTGGAGCCCAGGTGAGGGTTGCCTTGGAAAGAAGGAAGGACAGCACTTCCTCTGAGGAGCAGGACATCAAGGAAGGAATCTTTTAGGGTCTGTGTTTCCTCTGATAAAACCGAAGAAATAGAGGCAGGTATGGAGTTTAATATAGTGAATGGGTTTTGAAATACCACCATGAGCAATCGAGAGGCACTGGCCAGGAATTCATAAAAGGAATGCTGATTGTCAATAAAGATTCAGCTGAAATCATCAATTTGGTACAGTTGCTGTTGGAAGTCCCAGGATAATAAATCACAGTTTCTGCAGTGTAGTGGGAGAGAGGAGCAAGGATACTAATTAGCAAAGCCTTGTGGTGAGGGCTGTACTAGAGGAATAAAATTTTACGACCTGAACACAAAAGATGATGGGGAAGGGCTCATAGGTTCTGGTCATAAGATCGATGGCTATAATTGAAGCTTTTGGAGTTGGAGCTGTTCTCCATGGTGGTAGAATCCTGGAGAAGGAGGTAGCTCACTGGAATAGAGGAAGTCATAGGACTCTGAGTTGGCAGGTCAGAGGGGCTTCAGACTGCAGTTGCGTAGGAAGGTAGAAGGAGTTGTTCTGGACAACAAGTCCTATGTGTCTGTGACTCACGTATCTGAATTCTCAATGAATATTTGAGAATGACCTGGAAGTCCACACATGCCAGTGATAAGGACATGTAGAGGGTGATATAGCCAGATATTGTAAACATCAAAGGAAGAAGGCATTGTACATGAGAGGGACAGCATCAGTGTCTCAAAGTAGCCATTAACAAGGAAGAAAATGCCCGAATCATTCCCCAGCCTCTACCAGAGTCAAGGATGGAAATAATTGGTCCTGAGATGCCAAGAAGCCTCAGGTGTGATATACTTCTAGGGCCTGCACAGGACACTGCACCAGATGGTGTCAGTGATCTGAGGACACCAGAAACCTGGGGTTGGTATGCTTGTTGTCAAGGGACTGTCAGCAGAAGGACCACTGACTTCCCTCCAAGGTCAGTGCTGGGAGTAAGCAACATTATTGGTCTGTCAGAACCCAGAGAAAAATGCCCTTTAATCCAATATCTGTTCTTTTGAAGTATCTTCTTTTTCCCTCTGATTATGAAAGAATTATATATTCATTGCCCAAAATAGGGTAACACAGAAAAATACAAAGAATAAAGATCGCTTATAAACCCAGAGGGAGATAATATAATGGTTGTTAACATTTCCATATCTGGCACTAATAGAATGCGTTGGCATTTGTCAGTTAGGACTCTGAAATATCAGTCAGTGTTTCCTTTTTCTCCCTTTCCTACCCTTTCTTTCACTTTCCATCTTGGTGTGCTACCTTTCTAGCTTCATCTCTGTTCTCCCTAGATTCCGATCTCCATCATCTCTGGAGTAGAATCACTTTACCTTGGAGCCATCAGTAACTCATTAAGCATTGAATGGATGTCACTGGCGTGACTGCTCGTGTTGCAAGCCCTGCCACAGAGTTGCTATGGCTGTGGCCATGGTACTGGGATGCCTCTTTTGGTTCTCCCAGGTGTCAGAGCCCATGCTGCTGGGCAAGTCTGGAAACCACTTGGCTTTTCATATTCATTTCTCAAAAGAGAAAATGCCACCTTGGGGATGAGGCTAACCCATACTCTACCAAAGCCCCTCTGCTGGTAGTCACTCACTGCCATTCACCATTAAGGTACTGTTTTTTACCAGCAAGAAACCACTCTCTTGACCCAGACACAACATGGCAGGCCAGAGCAGTTGAATGGTCCTCTGTCAATTAAACATAAACTTCAACTGCCCCATCACTAAGGCAATAATTTTTTTAGCCCCCTAAAAATAGCTTATGTGTGCTTCAGGTTTTCTCATTCTGCCTCCATTCCCAGAAAAAGGAAGTAAAACATGCCTAGTGAGGAACAATGCTTTCACCTTTTTGAGCCTGATAAATCTGTCCTTTATGTTACCACATGAGTCAGAACTACTATTTATCACAACCCTGCTAATTTTTTCTTTTCCTCCTTCCTCCCACCTATCTCCTGCCACTTCCCCAGAAGCATAAAACTTTCAACATCCTGCTGTCCATTAGCATAAATAAACTCGTGCTTTTAAAGTAAAAATAGGTTTAATGCTATACTTGTTAAAGACTACATTACCATAAGAGGATAAAAATATTCTTGAGTAACAGGTAGATCATATACTTTAGAGACAATAACATGCTTTTATTGTGGTTCCCTGAAAGCCGATTATTTTAGCCATAGATTAAAACCTTAGGTCTCAGCACAAGTTACATTTCCACTTCAGAAACTGTTAAAACATGCAGCTTCTCAGGACATGTATTTTTGTGTTTTAACTTATTTTTTCTGTTGCCAATACACTGTAGGCAGATCTAAGAGATAAAATAGATGAAGGGTCATTTAAACTCAATATTTGCTATATGAAACAATGGATAATGTTGTTATAACTTTGTTTCTTGTTTTTAACATACCTGTTGTTAATTTAAATTTTATGTGATATTTATGCAATAGATAAGAAAATACTGGGCTAAAAGAGAGCAGAAATGGCAAGAAATGGAAATGAGAGATCTTCAGCGTCTGGAAGAACTGAAGAAATTAATGGCTGAACAGTCACTAAAAGACAGAGAAAGGTAAAAGAAAAAATTTAAATTGTGTGGTAATGGAATTCTGTAATGTGTTAGGTGAATGGAGTCTTCTGTAATGTGTTAGGATAAATAATATCAGAGGGAGCATTTTTCTATACTTAATGTGTCCTTACAATATTTATATTCATAAATGAATAAAATGATACTTATAATGTATTTTAAACTCTCATATTCATACATGAATCTCTAGTTTTCCATTTTGTTCCTCAGAGAGCTTCCTAGTTAAAATCCTCACAGAGGATTTCATAGTATTTGATTGCCCACTGTGTGTGTGAAATAATGCTGGCTGCTGCTGTGACTTAATATTTTTACCCAGAAGGAGGAAACCATTATTCAGATAAAAAGTCATTTACTACGACTGAGGCTGAGGAAGACAGTACGCAATTATTCTGTGCTCTGTGGTATTCATTCTAGTATACTTAAGATGTACCCAACGGTATAGGAAAAACCTGAATTCTCTAGGATAACGCAATTTTAGAGCTGGAAAGGACATTTGAGATCAACTAATCCAGTTTCCTCATTTTATGAATGAGTGCACTGAAAAATTAAAATTATTTTTCTCAAGGTTACTACATCAGTCAGGGTCAGTGAGGAGACAGAGACAACATGGTAATTAGGATAGGGAAAGTTTAAGATAAAGAATTATTAATTCTAACAAAAAAAATCTCTGTTATATAAAGGGATAAAGAACTTTAAAGAATGCTGCAGGGCTGAAGGGAGGGTTCTCATGGAAGGAACAAATTTGGAGGTGGGGCCCCCCTCTCTGTGGTTGGGATTCAGACCTCAATGTAGAAGGTGTGGTGGTGGCCCACCACATGGTGGAGAGGTTCTTGGATGGGCTCATCCAGAACTTGTTCCTAGTCACGGGGCAAGCAGGCAACACCCTACCTGCGTGCAGGAGACCAAAGCTGGAAGTCAAGCATTGCGATGGGAACCTCAGTGGGAACCTGACCATGGGAGTACCTCTGAAATTTGATGGGAAACTGGCCACGGGGTGCAACTGAACTCCACAAACACCACTGGGTGTCCCCCACACATGCTGCTGGTAGCCACGAAGCAGGAACAAGAAGGAGTAAACACTGGAACTAGGAAGGAAAGCCCCTTCCTTCTTCAGCATCCCTCCTGTACCCTTTTCTGACATGGCTAAGCATTGTACCAGCTGCAGAGAAGAAATAGTTACAGGGTCCAAGTCTATTTTCATAGAGCAGACAATGAAGGGAGATTTGGAGCTGAGAGACAATAAAGTGGTAACTGGCATAGTTATCTAGTTTAGCTAGCTCCTGAGTAGATTTTCACAAAAGATAAATTAAAAATAGATCTTACATTTCATAACATAAATCACAAGTTTTCTTTACAGTTCGTCAGTGTAAAAAAAAATTGCACGGAACTCTTTATACTTTCTGCTCAATTTCACTGTGAACCTAAAACTGCTCTAAAAAATGAAGTCTACTAAACTAATAAAAATTGCATTTTAGATTTATCATAACTTAGGATGACATAACTATTTTACACAACAAGGTTCACTTATATCTAGGAAGCTTCCTTTGTGACCCATGTGACCAAGCTTGCAGAGTGAATCTGTGGTTCCACACAGATGCCATGCAGTTCCCAACAACTTTCTGGATAAAATTCACATGATTTTCCAGGTATCTCAGGATTTATAATTGAGTTTAATCTATTATGAAGAAAGCCAATAATATAGCAAACCTAGGGCTCAAGGCTAAGAGATGAAACAACCAGTGAGAAATCAGTTAAACAAGCACAAACCAAGATATAGGAGGATACCAGAAGGCAGGCCAGGCCATGGGTCAGACAGGAACAAGCAGCTAAATACTAAAGGCAAGGCAAATGTGGGGGTCAAAAGGCTGGTTGGATAGTCTGAAACTACACTGGGGAAACAAAAGAGAGCCACAGGAATTAAAGGGGTAGGTAAAAAGGAACAGATGTGAAGTCCCAGCATCTAGGAGACATGCTTCTAGTAAAATCTGCCCTCATAGCCAGGAAGTTTCTTTGATTACAGAGCCATTTCAGTTGTGTGTTTCTTGTCCCAATAATTATCAAGCTGACTCAGCCTCTACGAGGCTCTGTTTTGTCCTTTGTAAAATTGAAGTGGATAACTTTTGAGGGCTAAGTGAGCTATCAACTTTTAAGGGTTTATGATCTGTGTATTCAACTCATATGAAATGTCGTAGATTCAGATAATTATGAATCCAACGCTTGCATGCCAGTGGGAAATCAGTGAGGAAGGCCATTAAAATATCCAGATAATATATCAGAAAAGAATTCTCAGAAAATTTTGGATGATATTGTAGATGAAAGGACAGTCCTCATTTTGTGATTTAGAGAGATGGAATTTAACATGCAAAAATGCTGATTGCTTTTGCTTCTGACAAGAACCAGAAGTTGTGTTTGTTTGTAACCATTCTGATGCTAAGAAATGTGGTTGATTGGTTAAAACGTATTTTTTCTACTACTGAAATACAATTCACAAATCTCATGTGTGATATTTTAGCTGTAGGCACATTTTTCTCATGTCAGAATAAGAAGGCTTGAAGCAATTTCCAGATCTGTTAAAAACACACATACACATAGCCTTGAGGGTTTGAAAAGTTCTGTTGTTTATTTCCTTTTTCTATTTTCTAATTCTAAGATTAAGTGTCTTGAAAACAATACTCATAAATTAGCACATACATCAGGTTGAATCATAAGGAAATTCCATTTTTGTGGGTCAACAAATGGTTAAGTATTGGCAATCTTATGAAGTTCAACATAGTAAAGAGATATAGCAATTCCTTTTATTTATTAATTAGATTTCCCATCTCAGTCTATTACAAGCTATCTTTTGCCCTCATCACTTTTTTTTAGGTTAATTTATTTATTTATTTATTTATTTATTTTTGGCTGTGTTGGTTCTTCATTGCTGTGTGCAGGCTTTCTCTAGTTGCGGCGAGCGGGGGCTACTCTTCATTGCAGTGCATGGGCTTCTCATTGCGGTGGCTTCTCTTGTTGTGGAGCACGGGCTCTAGGCACACGGGCTTCAGTAGTTGTGGCATGTGGGCTCAGTAGTTGTGGCTCATGAGCCCTAGACCGCAGGCTCAGTGGTTGTGGTGCACGGGCTTAGTTGCTCCGCGGCATGTGGGATCTTCCTGGACCAGGGCTTGAACCCATGTCCCCTGCATTGGGAGGCAGATTCTTAACCACTGTGCCACCAGGGACGTCCCAACCCTCATCACTTTTTAAAAATTGTTTTTGCCAAAATTTCCACTAGCCTCCTAATGCCCTATTTTCCTTTCTCAACATGCCAAAGAGGTTGAGGCGGAAGACTCTAGAATCAGGTTGTGAACATTAGAATCCTGGCTCTATCCTTTATAGCTGTGTAACCTTTGGGTAAGTTATTTCACTTTTCTGTGCTTCAGTTTCTTCATCTGTAAAATGAAGACATAAATAGTATCTACGTCATAGGATTGTTACAAGGAGTAAGTGAGATGTTAAATAGAACACACAGCAGGAACATAGTGAATATTCATTAAATATAATGATTACTATCAATTGACTTTTTAAAACATGAGACACCATCTAACATAATTTGTTTTCAAAATATTTAAGTATTTAAGATACTTTAAATAAAACGTGTAAGAATGAGGACACTCATAAAAAATAAAATGTTGGGAATTCCCTGGTGGCCAAGGGGCTAGGACTTGGCACTTTCACTGCTGTGGCCCAGGTTCAATCCCTGGTCAGGGAACTAAGATCTCTCAAGCCACGCAGCATAGCCAAATAAATAAAAATAAAATGTTAAGGTTAAGGAAACAGTGCCCCTTGATCACTAGCCTCATGCAATCTGTCCTCTAGAAGTTCTCTCTGTTATCAGTTGTTTAATACGTATACATACAAACTATCTACATCTACATAAAAAATGAGTTTAAGAACAACAACAAAGACCCAATACATTTTACAATATAATACTGTTGTATTCGCTCCAGTTGCCATAACAAAATACCATAGGCTGGTGGTTTAAACAACAGAGATTTATTTTCTCACAGTTCTGGCGGCTAGAAGCCCCAAGATCAAGGTACCAGTATGGTCTGTTTCTGGTAAGAACTCTCTTCCTAGCTTGTAGACAGCTGCCTTCTTACTTTATCCCTAGAAGGTGGGAAGAGAGACAGCAAGCTCTCTGGTGTCTCTTCTTATAGAGCACTAATCCCATCATGAGGGCCCCACCCTCATTACCTCATCTAAACCTAATTATTTCCCAAAGGACTCATCTCCAAATACCATTACATCAGGGTTTAGGACTTCAACATATGAATTTTGGAGGAACACAATCAGTTTATAGCAACCATTTGTGTAAAAACAAACAAACAAACAAAAAACCGATTTATGTATGTACAAATTACCTGTTTATTATTAAGTACTATTTATTGTTTGCTGCTAGCATATAAGGCTTTTGTGCCAATTAGAAAAGGTGCCCCTTTCCAGGGGAAAAGTACATAGAGCCCCTACAGGAAGCAGACAGATTAGGAAAAAGACAAGACGCCCCTTCTGAACCATGGAACACAGCTTGACAAGCAGAGGCAAAGCTGGACATCATATCCCCTTTTTACTCCTGGTTGAGTATCACTTTCTGCAAAGCACAAACTTCAGAATGGGTATCCCTGCAAACAGACCTACCTGATTCTTTAAAAATATTACATATTATCCATGTTTCTTCTAAAGTTTAGCCATCTGGGATTTCTTTTCATAAAAGATTGGAGCAAAATGTCTGACTTTCATATTTTGGTCTAAACTGATAGGTATCACGACACCAATTATTTAATGATTCATCCTTCTGCACTGATTTGAAATGCCACCCTTTATTATATATTACACTTCTAACTGTGCTTTTATAGTCATATGGGCTCTTGATTAGATTAAATAAAAACTGATCTATATTTATATTTCTACATCAGTACCATGCCGTTTTATTTATTCTGTTTTGCTATCTGATAGTACAAGGGTTCACTCATTGTTCTTTTCAAAAATATATTAGTTATTATATCAAATTTCAATGCAAAAAATCAACAGATTTTGAAATTTTGTTAAGGAGAGCTGACATATATGCCACATTTAATCTCCAGTCTAGGATCATCCTTCCAGAGTAGCTCTCCAGTTCAAATCTTCTCTTAGGTTCTTTAGAAGATTTCATAGTTCCCCCTTCCCCCCTCTGGTGAAGGCCTGGAAATTATTTTGGAATAAGTAGAAATGAGTGACCAAGGAGCCGATTATAAATTTTCTTTAGTCGCTATGTGAGAAAAGTGTCTGAACTAAGAAGTGGCAGTGGGAATGCAGAGGTGACAGATGCTTATAAAGTATTTAGATCAGGTAAAATATGGTGATTCATTTCACTAGGGATGGTGTTTGAGGGAAGACAGAGGAAGAAACATGATTCTGAATATTATTGAGCTTTTTCTGTCCTCTTGGGTTGAAAGCTTTTAGTTATTTTGTTTTTGATCTCTTTTATCTTCTAATAAATTCAATTGGCTATAGGTTTTTATTATCTGTATATCTTTGGCCACTTTCTACAAGGCTTGAAATACGTTTTTATTATTTAATTTCTAAATAGTTTATGTTTCACTTTTGATGTCCTAACAATAAATTGGTAGATATTGGGGTGCTTGCCAAAGACAAGGTTGATGGTAGGTTTCAGTTTCTTCTACTTTTCTATTTTCTGTCTTTTCATAAAAATGTGCAAAAATTCCTCATGATTTATGGGAAGCTACCAACACTGCTACTTTTAACGTAATAAAAAACTCTTTATTGAAGAATAACGCATATATCACAAATTCCCCTCTTTTACGTGTACAATTAAGTGATTTACACTTAGATAAAGTACATTTATATAATTGTACGACCATCACAATAGTCCAGTTTTAAATCATTTACCTCACCCCCAAAAGATTTTCATACCTATTTGCATTAAGTCCCAATCCCACTCCCAGCCCCAAATGACCACTGATCTATTTCTTACTCAGTAGATTTGCCTTTTCTAGACATTTTATATAAATGTAATGCATCTGAGTTCTTTCCCTTAGCATAATGTTTTTGAGGCTCATCCATATGGTAGCGTGTATCATTCGTTCTTCTCCTTTTGACTGATGAATAATATTCCACTTCAGCATTACTTTTTTTTTTTTTTTTTTTTTTTGCCGTACGTGGGCCTCTCACTGTTGTGGCCTGTCCCATTGCAGAGCACAGGCTCCGGACGCGCAGGCTCAGTGGCCATGGCTCACGGGCCCAGCCGCTCCGCGGCATGTGGGATCCTCCCGGACCGGGGCACGAACCTGTGTCCCCTGCATCGGCAGGCAGACTCTCAACCACTGCGCCACCAGGGAAGCCCCAGCATTACTTTTTAAGTCTGTTTTGCCAAGCCAATATAGCTTCCTTTCTTGTTGGTAAAAGATTAATATTAATGTATGCAGAATGGTTAAAAAAGGAAGTTTTAAAATTTATGTAAAGTATGATTTTTATAAAAGACGTTAATTTGTACAAAGGTCAAATATTCACTCACATTATCCCAAATGCATGAAGAATAGTAACTGATTTCAACTTTTTTATGAGTCCCCTTCCTGTAGGGTAGTGAAGAAAAATGGAAACTTTTAAAATTAAAAGTATCTCAGGCTCTTTCATTTCTAAATGGTCTCATTTCAGATTATCTCTGTCTCTTTGGGGGGTAAGGTAGAAACTCTGCTGGAGGTCAGACAACCTCCCCCAGTAGAAGGATGGGATGGCTGGTCAGCCTGCAGGTTCTGATGCCCCTCAGGGTCCTCATTACCCTCCACAATTTCACCTCATCCCTCCACCTCCCCAGGGTACAAGGCAGTGCTATCCAATAAAAATATTATGTGAATCACATATGTAATTTAAAATTTTCTGTTATCTACATTTAAAGATGTAAAAAGTAGCATGTATAATTGATTTTAATAATAAATTTTATTTAACCTGATCTATCCAGAAACATTATTTCAATATGCTGTCAACATAAAAATTATTAATGACATAGTTTACATTCTTATTTTCATACGAAATCTTTGAAATCTGCTGTACATTTTACACTTTCAGCACATTTCAGTTTGAACTAGTTACACTTCAAGTGCAGAATAACCTCATGTGGTTAGTGGATCCGTATTGGCCAGTGGAGGTGCACAATAAACCTTAGTGGCCTGTCAGTGGAGGGTTGAATGACTGATCTACCTGCAGATTCTGACTCCCTTATAGAATTGATATCATATTTTATATAAATTTTGAACCCTGCTTTTCTCATCATCTTGTATCTTTCAAGGTCTTCACTGTCCTTACCAGTTTGTCCTTGGTATTGCTTGTCTTTGGGAATAGGGCTTGGTCCTCAGGTAATCTGCTGGTAACATAACTGGATCCACTGAGCCTTAGGTTGCTGGTTAATATATATGCTGCTGCTGACTACACACCCTGCCATTGCCTCTGGTCCTGAGGTCCCCTCCTCAGGTCTTGCCAGCCCTGGTTTTCCCAGCACATGGCTTATACTTCCAGCAAAACCTTGCACAAACCATGGGGTCAAATGTTCTCTCATGTAATCTCTAAACACCTCCCCTTCCTACGTCATGCTGGACAGGATGCCATGCTAAACGCAGGGCTTCCCTGGGGAGCATTTTTTACCAGGAAAGTAGGAAACTAGCCCCATGTTCTTGGACTCTCCCATAGCTATCTCAGTGTTTCTAATAACCCCCCACTAGTTACAGTTGATTCACTAAGGGGTAGAAAGTGATGAAGCTGGCATCTGAGAACCGCACCTACTTCTCCTTCCACACTAGTGGAATGGCCAAAGGAAAACATGATATCCAGGAGAAATAAAATAGATGAGGTTAATATTTTCAAAATGTTTTCGCTTTAATATCTATATTATGATAACAGTTTTTGTTTCCAGGTAACGAAATGAAAGACAGTTTTGATTTTCTTCTTTATATTCCTGCATTTTCCAAAATTTCCACAATGAGCATAAATTTCTGGTAGGAAGAAAACACTCACAGTATTTTTAAAAATAATAAATAAAACATACTTTTCTATTTTCATTGATTGTTTGGCTGTGGGCTTCAAATTGGTGGGAAAAGTAGGAAGTAGTGGGAAATGTATAGAAGTGAATATGTGAATCCAAATACAGGAGTACCCTTTTCAGGTAACAGAAATGGCAGTCTTCAAAATAGACATAAGAGTATATACTTCTCCTTGGCTTTTTACCACAATGTTTATACCTGGTATTATCTAATTTCGCTGATTCTTCACTCGGAGCTCTTTTCTGGTCTTCCTGCTTCCTTGTCATTTGATCTCCTGATGGCTTTCCCCAGAGCCTTCTTTTCCCACCCACTGATTGAAGCTAAACTTTCTCTCTTCTTTTACGTACAGTGGTTCTTTCTTTCTTTCCAGCAGGACGCTGAATGCACAGCCTTCCTCCTGGGGCCTGTTGGGGCCAATGGCACAGCCCTAGTAACTGTGGCGTGTAGCTCTGTAAGCTGTGATGGTTCTGTGATGTTTATGTTTCTTTTGTTTTTGAGTAATTTTAAACATACTTGTATTGTCTCCCAAAACTTTCTTTACCAAGTATTCTTTATGTTAGATACACACAGGGAGGAGTAGAAAGTAAGGACACATAATGGTCATATCTCATTTTTTGTCTTTCCTTAACATCATTGCTTCCCATTACTATTGAAATTTGCAGAGTAAATGAGCAGAAATTAGATCACCCTTCCATGCATGGGCTCCCCTAGTCATTAGGACATTTTGTAAATCCTTGTTCAAATGTTCAGTCTCTAACTTTTCGGCAGTTCAGCTCTCTTGCAGCTAACATATACCTTCCTTCTTCTGTATTTGCCAATTACTGTTTCTACAAGGATGGATATAAGTGTGGCCTTTCATAAATAGCCTGCCTTTTCCATTTACCTCCTTCGTAATAATTTTAGCATATTAAAAATGTTTTAAACTATATGCTGTAGAAGGTAATTTTAAAGATTTCTAAAAGCAAATTAACTTGGCTAAGCAGTTCTTCTGGATATCATTTTATAACCAGAAAACTGAAGCTGGGCACAGCCAACAAATAGAAGGTACAGGCTCTAAGCACTTCATTGGTCAATGCTAATGTAACACAAGAACAGGATTTCCATTCTTTGATACAGTAGAATCACCTGGGAAGCATTCGAAAGTCCTGATGGTCCAGGTCAGGCCCCAGACCAATTAAATCAGAATCCCTGGCAATGGGATTTCTGCCCCAGCAGTTTTTGAAAATCCTCAGGAGATTCTGAAGTGCAGCAACATTTGAGAACCAGTGTACTAGAGTTATTTCCGTACTTTCTGAAGTATGGGCCTCAAATCATCTATTGGATTCTTGAGAAGATTCCACTTTTTGTAGAAGTGCTCCTAATTTCTCTTTGCCCAATGCTATACCCTCACTGAAATTGTTTAGGGAAGTCATGTAGGTGAAACTTTACATTCATGGGGGAGTTTATCAATTCTAAGAATCCTCTGTAAGGAAAAATCTTGCATTTCTCTCCAAGCAGGGGTATGTGTGTGTGTGTGTGTGTGTGTGTGTGTGTGTGTGTGTGTGTTTGAATGCAAATGTGTTTGCTTTTTTTTCTCTTTACAGTCCAGGTCTTTTATTTTCTTTACACCCATCATGCCATGGTGGGTGTTCCTTGGGAATGGGCTCCAACAGTTCAGGCTCCTTTCCGTTGGTTCTTACGAAGTGTGCTTCTCTGGTTGGAGGCAGGCTGGCACTTCAGTTAAACCCAAGTACCTTTCTCTTTGGCTTCCTTCTTTTTCTGATCATTTTCCTTCACATGTTTCAGGAAGCTGTCTCGGCTCTTAGAGTGCTTAATATGCTCGATACGCACATTAATTCTCTTGGCAAGAATCTTGCCCTTGTTTGTTTACAGTGATACCAACAGCATGCTGGGCAACATTGTAGATTCTTCCAGTTTTGCCATGGTAACATTTGTGGGGCATTCCTTTTTGAACAGTGCCCGTTCCCTTGATATCTACAATATCACTGTTCTTGTAGATTCTCATGTATGTGACCAAAGGAACAACTCCATGTTTTCTAAAAGGCCTAGAGAATGCGTAGCAGGGTGCCCCTCCTGTTTAGCAGTAACAAACACTAGTTTTTAGTTATTGTTTCCGAAAAAAGAGGGTTTTCCTATGTTGTAAAACAAATATTTGAAGTTGAAGATGGCGGTGACCGTTTGGAAGGAAGAAACTAGAGCCAGCTGCCTTCCTAACACTAAATTGGCTTTCTTAATCTAGTGTGTGTTTTTGGGTGCGTGCCAACAGCAGGGAATTGTCAGTTATTGCATTTTCTAAGTAGTAAAACCAGATGTTTCTCTGTATTTTCATCTTTTCTTAACAATATGCAAAATTCAGCATGTTATATTAGAAGACATTAGGACATTTGAAGTGGGTCCATGGTCTAATCCTTGAGATTTTGAAAGAGCATGTTCAATAAAGTGACTTCAACAGAAACTTTACAAACATTTGTTGTGTTTTTGCTTCTCAGCATGAGATTCCCCCGAATTAGTGGGAACGTTCTTGTTCATTAAATCTCTGCCAACCAAATCCCCATTCCAAGTGGCTGTGCCGAATGATGTCGACCAAGGGTCACTGTGAGGCACTAAGCAAACATAGTTCCTAGAAAGACTGTTCTGTTTTTTAAACGATATCATGAGAGTTTCACAAATTAACATTCGTTTAAAAGGCTGCAAGAGACCCCACTGTTAGCCAACATGCTGTCTTATAACCCACAGAGGTAATTTTGTCTAAAGAAAAGTAATAATAACATGTAGAACCTGCTCATCAGTGTAATATAACTGACTATGGTGTGTGCGTATATGTGTGTCTATGTTTTCACATACTGGGGCATTGATACACAGATCATTTGGACATAATCATAGTACTCCTTGAATGGATCTTAGCTGAGCAAGCATGATCAACAGAGGGAGGCTAAGAAATTTATGGACAAAGCATAATATATAGTGTCATTTTAATGTGAAAATAAATAAGCAAACTTGTGCCATGGGCAGACGGAGCACCAGCTGGGCAGGGATGGCTCAGCTGGTTGTCATTCTAAAGGTCTCGGACGGCGATTTATCTCCTGAGTTACACAAGTCCAGCTTCAGGTCTGTGGCCCTTTCCAAACCACAGGTAATTGGAGAATGCCTTTTGTATAGTAGTTTGGGCTGCTTTTTTTTTTTTTTTTTTTTGCGGTACGCAGGCCTCTCACTGTTGTGGCCTCTCCCATTGCGGAGGGCAGGCTCCAGACACACAGGCTCAGCGGCCATGGCTCATGGGCCCAGCCGCTCCGCGGCATGTGGGATCTTCCCAGACCGGGGCACAAACCCGTGTCCCCTGCATCGGCAGGTGGACTCTCAACCACTGCGCCACCAGGGAAGCCCTGGGCTGCTTTTACTTTAATGTTTACAACCTTGATTTTTGATTTTAGAACTCTTTGCTCATTAAAAAAAAAAGCTAGTGGATTTCTACTATATGCCAAGTTGATCTGTCTGTTGCAGTTACTTGTTTAGGACATAAAATGAATTGTCAGCAGGTATGTGTTTGGTAGAGGGCAAGCAATATTCAGAAACCCTTTATAATACATTTTTAATACAAAATGAGCATTACTGCATCCCTTTAGTGCCCACCATTTTTTTTTCATATGTATATGTCAATGAAATGATCACAGATGCTATAACTCCAAATAGAAGAGCTACGTTCTATGGTATTTTCAAGATTAAGTTATCTCATATTCTCTTCCCCAGGAACACACATTTTTATCTTGGTCCACAGATATTTAAAAGTTTCTCTTTGGGCATTGGGATGTTTTGAAACTTCATTACCTTTCTCCCATTCAGCATTTATACTAATACGTAGCGGTAGATGATTTGCTGTGTTCCTCTTCTGCAGCAAAGGGATGCTGTGTCCTCCAATGCCCCACACAGTATTTGGAGTAAATACTGAGTAAAGTGGAGCAACAACTTTGTATGGTATTGATGTCTTTATCACCAACCCCTTAGCTCGGGAGTTTTACTAAGCACTTTCAGGTAATGAAATAACTTTTAGGCATAAACTTTAGGAAGATTTTATAAAGTTGCAGGGCTAGGTAGGCAGAAATTTAGCAGCTATGATGGAAGTATAAAGCCATGGAGTGGGAGGAATGTAATGGCAACTTACACGAAATGCCACTATTGTGGCAGATACAATATAGATTTAAGCACTTGATGTTTATCTTTGTTTGCAGAACTACTCCTGCAAAAAAATATATGTGTGTACACACACACAGAGCTATCAGGTGATATTAAAGTAATTATTTAGTTAGTGAAAGGAGCATGTTTACAATCAGGGTTGTTTTCTTACTTTATATATTTTAATATGAGTTCTATAGAGTCGTATAATTTTAGAGCTGGAAGGAATCTTGGAAAGCATCTAGTCCAGCCCTCTTGTATTAACTAGGGTTCTAGTTTGCAAACAACAGAAATCATTTCTAGTTGAATTTTGCAGTAGAAAGATTTTGTTGAAAGATATTTGGGTAGCTTACAGAATTACCTACAGAACCAGCTCAGAAAATGGCTGGGAATAACAGAGGACAGGAAGATTAGAAAGAGTCAAGACAGTAACCCAACTCCCTCTACAGAATCATCCCAGTTAGTCCAACCACTGACCATTAGATGCCCTGCTTGCACCTCCTCCTCTGCTGTCTCTGGACTGTGGACATCACTGTTAGCAATGTGCCTCTGTTCAGATTCCTGCCCGACTGCCACTAACCATGGCCTTAACAGAATCTCCACGGGCGTTGCTTCTTTGCATCACTGGCTTCTAAGTGAAGTTTGTGGTGGGCTGAACTCAGGTCAGATGCTCATGCTCTAGCTGCAGAGGAGGCTGGGAAAGCAAGTATCTGACATCAGCTTACAGTGGGGATTTCTTCAAAAGAGGAAGGGGGCGCAGAAGCTGAGAAAAAAAGAAAAAGAAAAAAATGTCTCTTACAGTCATAACTTTAACTGGCAAAATTAACATGTACCCTTCTTTCTATACTTAAACTACCCAAAAGTTTCCTTGTACCTAACATTGTGTAATTTTACCTTTTACAACCCAAAACATGCTTACCTCATTCCTAAAGGGAATCAACTCAAAGTCTCATTTATTATAACATCCAGCCCTAAATTTAATATCTACAGGTGATATCTAGTCTGTCATGATCCATCTTGATATTCCATGACCTGTGAACTAAATTTTAAAGTTTACTACCAATAAACATATCTCATGTAAAATTGTAAGGAAAAGAGAGGTGAAGGAAGCAGACAGAAAATTAGTTTAAATAAATATATATGTATATACACATATATTTATACACATTGTATGTATATAGATATGTATGTGTGTGTATGTATATGGCAGAACAAGGATGAATGCCTTCCTTTGGTAAATGGTTAAGTTCACAATTCAAATTTATAATTTTTCTTCTCTATTATGCATTACATGTGTCCTTTCCTTTTAGCCAGCGTCTTGGTTGTGTGAGATTCTTTACCTAGTGGGTCAACCTATTCTGGCTTGTATAGGGTGACTTTTACCACTGGCCACATGATACTGGAAAGTATCCTGGGAATTCCTTGGATTCCCTCTACTTCTCCCTGCCTCTATTAAATAATAGCAGTCCTACTTCTCTTTGATAGGTCACTTTTTCCAGCAAGCACTGTAACCTCCTTTTCTACCTGTTTACTTACTGTTATTATAAACCCCCAAAGGCAAATACTTACATCAGCTCCTAATTCAATGTTACTTTTGTCATCCTGGTGGAAGTATTAGAAGCTAAAGTGAACAGAGCGTAGAATCTCAGGGAAGGGAATCAGAAATTTTGCAAATGGGTCTTTAGGGTTTGTAGTGAAAAGCACCATTCCCACTTGTACTTTTTGGTCCACCTATGTTCATATACTGGCCATGCTGAGAAATAGCACCATATGTTTGTCACTACTTCAGAGCAAAACCACCTCCTATAAAATAGCACTCAACCTCACAAAATATTAGTCCCCAGCTCATGATGTATCTGAGTCATCAATAGACCATTCCTCTGTTTTATAAGGATGGCAGCATATGGGCTGCAGCCTGTTGTCTTACATCTTACAGAGTGAAGGGAGTTCCTTAGGATGAAGCAACATTCTGTGGGATACTGAGTGCACAGATGGTGCAAACATGGTGTATAAGGAGAGAAAATCCAAATTGTTTTTCTGCCTTTCCCATGATAGAACAGGTGTGATATAATGTACCAGCCATCACCGGCTAATTCCCCAGGTGTTTTATATACCCTGTCAAGGGCTCAGAGTGGCAGTAGCCAGATCAGTCTTCATAAGGGCAAATCCGTGTAGTTGAGCAACATGTAGTTTCTGTTCGCACCACTGGGGGCATTTTATCATGAGCCCATTGAGCAAGTACCAGTCTTCTGGAGAAGAAGATCGATACACACATAGCACATCATCTCTTCCACCTAATTCTTCTAAATCACCTCCATAAGTTACTTCTACCCAACTCCGTCAGGTCCACCCATATAATCTGTCTGAGTCTTCCTGTCACAAATCTTCCAATCATATTCCTTCCATGTCCCTAACCAGCTGGCCCAGCCATGAACTATTTTCCACAAAATGTTATTTTTTTTCACAAAATGTTATTAATTCATCATTTATTCATTGACTCAAAAAGTATCTATTGAGTCTCTAATATGTGGCAGTCACTAATCCTTTAGCTCAGGTAAAGTGGACATTGAGATGTTCCTTTTAAAATTATACTGAAATGAAATGAAATGAAAATTTCCCTTCTTTACCACTTCTCAGGACACCAAAGTGGATAGCCCTGCTTGTGTCTGGTTCATTTTTTTTTCTCCCCCAGTCAGTTCGTCATTGAGAATGTCCCACAGGCCATAGTTGTGGGTTGAGGGAAGGATGTCAGTTGGAAGGAGAGAAAGCCTCCCGTTTGGGCAAATTACTTTTGTCTTCAGGTCATGCTCAAGCCCAATGCACTTTGTTTCATTAGTCTGTGCTGGAAACCACTCCCAGCTTTATGGCCAGGGGGCTCAGATAATACCCAGGTTATTATGAGTAGCTAGTCTCATTGTCATCTGGTGTCTTAAAGTCAAAAGTCCAATTGATACCTATAAAATAGAGATAAAAAATAATACCTGGGCTTCCCTGGTGGCGCAGTGGTTGAGGGTCCGCCTGCCGATGCAGGGGACACGGGTTCGTGCCCCGGTCCGGGAAGATCCCACATGCCGCGGAGCGGCTGGGCCCGTGAGCCATGGCCGCTGAGCCTGCGCGTCCGGAGCCTGTGCTCCGCAACGGGAGAGGCCACAGCAGTGAGAGGCCCGCATACCGCAAAAAAACAAACAAACAAACAAACAAAAATAATACCTGGTTGTTGAGAGGAATAAATAAGTTAAAACATAGAAGCACTTACTACAGTGCCTATTACATTGTACCTGCTTGACCGACAATAGTTATCATAATAATTACCAGGGTCCAATAGTAAGCCAAGAGCTATTTCTCAAAAGAAAAAGCATAACTTGCAAAGAAATCATGAGCATGCCGCTGAATCCTGAGGGTTTCTTTGATACAAAGACCTATAAAAGTTTTTGGCAGGCTCTGCAGAACATTCTGGTCATCCAGAATACACCAGTGCACCAGTGAATCCACAGTGTCATAGGGCCAAATGGCATTGCTGTCTGCACTGTGGCTTAGACCAGCTGGACAGTTTTCTCTTGCTCTGGCCACTGTTCAAAACTGCTAGCTTTTCAGGTCACCCACTAAACTGAATGGAGAGGCATTCCCAAATGCTGACTTTGGTGCCTTCAACATCCAAAGAGTATTGCCCAACATTGTGATTTTTTTTTAAGTGGGAAAGAGTACCATGTGTCTTTCACTATGCACATGGAGTAAGAGGGTCTATACTGAAATCCCTACCTTACCTCTTCCTGTATCTGTGACCTTTGGAAAGTTACTTACCTCTCTGAACACTCCCACACGGTTGTTAGCAGAATTAAAGGAAATGACATCTATAAAGCACTCATATTAAAATACTCGGTAATGTTAGTTCCTCTCCATACCCTCCTCCTTATCTATCATGTTTAGCCAGCTGTCTCCTGGCTTTGCCACATGGATGTCTCACTGGCGCTTCAAATTTTCCATGCTCCAGATGGAGCTACTCATCACCCCTTCCACCTGTTCTTCTTCCAGTGTTTCCTTTTTGTAAATGACTCACCCCGCTCACCCTACTGCTCAGTCAGAAGCCCAGGGGACTCCTCCTTCTCTCACTCCACACCGCCACCTCTCCCAGCCAAGGGCTTGGTAAATCCCATGAATTCACCTTTTCAATATTGAGCCTCTTTGCCATCCTGATCAGCCTACTATCATCTCTCACTTGAATTAGGGCTACAGCTTCTCCCTACATCAGACTTGCCTGCTATGCAAGCACATCCAGTCACAACATTATAATACTGAAAACCCTTCAGTGGTTTGTGTTCACACTTCGGATAAAGTTCAGATGCCTTAATGTTGCTTACGAAATGAGCCATGGTCAGACTCTGTTTCATCTCTTATCTCCCACTGGACTCTTGCCCAACCCACTTCTCTCCAGACTACCGCACTCTGTAAGTTCCTGCAGGGCCCCAGGGTTTTTTTTGCCTCCACTGGCTCTTCAGACAGACTGTTTCTTCTACTGAGAACATTCTTGTGGCTAACTCCTACTTCTTCCTCATGTCTCTTCATGCTCAAATGTGACTTCCTCAGAGAGGTCTTTTCTGGTCCTCCTTAGACAGGGTAGGTCTTGATATATATTCTCATGGTGCCTGTTGCAATAAACTATTGCTGGGCTTCCCTGGTGGTGCAGTGGTTAAGAACCCACCTGCCAATGCAGGGGACACGGGTTCGAGCCCTGGTCCGGGAAGATTCCAGATGCCGCGGAGAAGTGCCACAACTATTGAGCCTGCACTCTAGAGCCCACGAGCCACAACTATGGAAGCCCGTGCACCTAGAGCCCATGCTCCGCAACAAGAGAAGCCACTGCAATGAGAAGCCCACGCACCACAATGAAGAGTAGCCCCTGCTCGCTGCAACTAGAGAAAGCCCGCGTGCAGCAACAAAGACCCAACACAGCCAAAAATAAAATAAAATTAATTAATTAGTTTAAAAAAATAATCTATTGCTGCCTTACAAACCACCCCATAACTTATTGGCATAAAACAACAACAATATTATTATTATTATTATTATTATACATATGGATCCATTGGCTCAGGAATTTGGACAGGGCCCAGAGAGGATGGCTTGTCTCTGCCTAATGATGTCTGGAGTCTCAGCTGGGAAGATGTGAATGGATGGGAGTGACTTGAATGAGTGGGGCTAGAATAATCTGATGACCTCTTTCATTTGGACTGGGATAACTAGAAAGTTAGGAATAGCTGGGAATTGTCAACTGGAGCTCTGTATGGTTTCTCCATGAGGCTTAACTTCTTCAAAGCACGGTGGGCTTAGGGGAACTGAACTTCCTACATGGTACCTCAGGGCTGCCATCAAACAAGGCAGAAGCCTCATGACCTTTCATGACCTAGCCTTGGAAATCACATGGGCCCATCAAGGGAATTTGGGGACCCAAACTGTCAAAAGGAAGAGTATAAATGAATTTGTGATCATGTTTAAAGACCATCACTGTGCCCTATATCTGTAAAATCTCAACACCCATGTTTTAATTGTAATTACTTGTTAAATTTTTAATTTTTTCTAGCAAATTGTTAATTTTATGAGAGTGAAATCTAGTGAAATCTAATTTAGTACTTTCTGATACTAAACTTCCAGGGCAGTCCATTTCATCTTCGGACAGATACTAGATTATTTTTTTTCTTTTCCTCTTTTTATTTATTTATTTTTGGTAGTAAGCCCGGATCTGTCTCACTGGCTTCCATACATTAATCCTCCTGCTATTGCTTGAGACCATGTGGAACAAGTCTGAACCTTCTTTTCCTTGACAACCATTTAAACATTAAGGATGGTTATCTATTTCTCTTCCCACATATCCATTCTCATCCCTATAAGTCCTTTCTTTTATAAGCTGTTTTTGGAAGGGGTATGCTTTCAACTCATTTGTCATTTATAGTGGAGGAAGGCTTAGGGGAAAACCCTCACTGGCCAAAGGAGCGCACCATCATGATTCAACACATATCATAGTTCAGGGTCACTATGGAAGTATTATCAAAGGATATAAATTATTGTAAATAAAGGTTATTACTTAGGAAGTTGCCTGTATCAGTATCTAATATACATTTGTTTAAATAAGACACATTCATATCTAGAAGCAAACTAATTTGATTGCACAGAGGTATTAACATGACATGGATCTGTCAAGGCAAAGGCCCTAGAGTGCAAAGACAGGGGAGTGGCTTCCCTTGCAGAGGGAGCGAGGGAGACACTTCTCTCTAGCTCCAGGTGGGACCTGGGCTGATAGATCACGGTTATGACTCTTCCCAACTACACTGATTACAAACTTGAAATGAGTCTTCCTATTTAGAGCAGTTCATGGCCTTCTTTAATCTTGAAGCTCTGGGAAGAGACTCCTATGGTCTGCTCAATGACATAAGAGCACAGAGCTGGGAATTCCCTGGTGGTCCAGTGTTTAGGACTCTGTGCTTCCAATGCAGAGGGCCCGGGCTCAATCCTTAGCCAGGGAACTAAGATCTTGCAAGCCTCACAGCACAGACAAAAAAAAAAGAGAGAGCACAGAACTGCTTTGACCTGTCATACCATCTAAAGGAGCCCCTTTCCTTCATCAAAGCCAAGTGGGGCAGCTAAAAGGCAACCAACACAAAGGTACAATTGTAAGTTTTCCCCTTTCTTCTCTGGGTTTAGCCATACCCAGCCTTCTGTCTATTTTTCACATTGCTTACAAGCTAAGAATTTTTTTTTTTTTTACATTTTTAAGTGGTTGAGAAAAAAAAGAAGAAATCATGTTGTGTGGAAACTGTATGAAATTTAAATTTCTGTGTCCATAAGCAAAGTTTTATTGGAACACAACCATGTCCATTCATTTGTCTATGACTGCTTTTGTGCGCCATAGTGACACCTATGGTGTAACACATACAGAACACACACAGAAACTCTGTGGCCCAGTGTGACAATGACAATGTGATCCATACAATGACTGTATGGCCCACAGGCCTAAAGCATTTATCTGGCTCTTTACAGAAGAAGTTTGCTAACCCCAGGTCTAACGGGATGGTGAAAGAGAGAGGCATTAATGCTGTTGCTTAAAAAAGCAAAACTTTTTTATATACTTGAGTTCTAGCCTTAAATAGCCTCTAGACTGACCTAACTGGAATGAAGGAAAGCTAAGAAAACTTGACATTTGTTCAAGCTAATGCACCATTCTCTCCTCTCATTGCATTCCTTTTTGTCTGTTCCCTTTGACAGTAAAGCACTTGGAGCTCTAGGTATGGTCTGATCCTCCTGCCAAAGCAGAGCAGAATTAAAAGCTTCTTCCCCAAGATAAACACATCAGTTAATTTTGCCCAAGGTGGCAAAGTATTTATGCATGTGTATATGAATCACTTTTAAGAATCCATATTGGACTAATAATCATCCTTCTCTTTTTTCTCCACCTATTTCTTTAACTTTTAACTTCAATAAAATTTTAAGCTTAAAGAAGAGTTGCAAGAACAGTACAAAAAAATTACCTAGATTTATGGATTTTTAGTACTGTGCCCTATTTGCTTTATCATTTGTAATCTTGCTCTCTCACTCTCTCAACACACACACACACACGCTGTGTTTTGCCATACTATTTAAAAGAAAGTTGCAGACATCATGACACCTCACCATTAAGTACTTTGGCATGAAATTGTTAAGAACAAGGACAATTATGATGTCTACGAAAATGAACAATAATTCCATAATATCATCTAGCATCCAGTCCATATTCAAATTTCTCTGTCATAAGAATTTTTATAGCCTCCCCAACTAAAATAATATAACCACATGAAGAAAAAATTATTTCAAGTGACTTCTGAAAATAGTGCCCTGTACGTCCTTATTTGGATGTATTCTAAGTGAAAAAGTGCTAGAAAGAAATCCTAAACTTCATTCAGTGGGTTTAATATTAGTGGTAACATTGGTATTGTGAGCTTGAAATATTTTATATTTGTGGTAGGATAAAACATACAAGTGAATATTTTAATGTTAACTGGACTAGGACTCAGTGTATAAGAAAAGATACCTATATTAAATTCGTGTTTGAGAGACTATAATATTAAATATAAAATTAAAATATCAGTGAGGACGTGTGATTTTTTTCTTTTCAAAATAAACTTTTCTTCCTCTGGAGAGCGTCACTGAATGTATCACTAGAAACAATGACACTTCAGTAGCAGTGAGCATACCTACTACCATTTAAATATGTGGTGCCCTTCCCTTCTGTCATCCCACTAGATAGGATCAGTAAACTTCTGTAAAGGGCCAGATAATAAAACTATTTCAGGCCTATAGGTCATACACTCTACATACTAAATCATACAGTCTAGTATCTAAATCAATTAAGATAGCGATTTCTAAATACCGTCCTCACCTAAAGGAACCAGGGCTAATTAGAAAAAAAAATAGCTGATTCGACTTTATAAGGTGAACTTAGGCTGTTTTATTGTGCCACCTGATAAATGTTGAAAAAATGATAGATTTGGAAAATGACCTTTTTCAATCCCTAATGTAATAATTATTTCAGGCAAAGATCATCAATGAATAGTAGAGCCTTTGGATGGAAGATTTTTGAGTAATAGGATATTTACACAGAGCCAAAATATCACTCCATGAATTACTTACTAAATGAAAAGAGGGAAAAAATGTACCTTTACATACAATGAGGAGACCTGGCTATCACCAGCTTCATCAAGGGTACTAATTTAGCATCACTGATAGTTGAGTAGCCTGGCATTGATGAATAGGAAATACATCACCTTTGTGCCAAAGGTATTTTACTTCAATCCAACCAATTTTCTAGTCTAAGAATTGACATTTTTTAGAAGGAGACAGATTGTAATTATTTTAGTTTTTGTGGGCCACATGGTCTCTGTCACAACTACTCGACCCTGTCCTTATAGCGGAAAGGAGCCATAGACACTATGTAAAAAAATGGGTGTGGCTGTGTGCCAATAAAACTTTATTTACAAAAATAAGCAAGGGATTGGATTTAGCCTGTGAGTTGTAGTTTGTTGACCCCTGTTTGAGACCTAACTTACAGGAAATTCAAGGGGAAGAGGAATAAAAGGAGATTATTAGATACCAAGAGGAAATAATCAGACAAGTCCGAAAACGAGGGACATTCTACAAAACAGCTTCTTTAAATGCTTCGAAAAAGTCAGTGTCCTGGGAGAAAAAAGTGATGGGATTGTTCAGACTAAAACTAGTGAGACATAAAAATCAGTCTCGATGTGTGAACCTAGATAAAGGCCATTTTCTTTATACATGGTGCCACTAAACCCTGTCTCCCCATCCCTGTCTTGTGCAGATGATCTTTTGGACCAATGTGCAGAATCTTTCAATTATCCTCCTCCCTCCATCAGAATGATATGCAATCACTACCAGAATGATTAGTTTGAGAGTTCTCAACTCTCTTGGGCTGCTTTTCAAAGCCTCATGACATAAAATCAAAACTATTTTTCTCTGAACTTTTGATTAAAATCATTAAGAAAGCAAGTTTATAAAGAGAGGGAAAGGCAGAGAAGAAAATGTCTGTGCTTTAATCACCAATCTTTAATTGTCATCAGTCACAAGCTGGAGGTTTATATCATTTGACCCTTTTATTCCCAAATGAAAAAACTTGTTCTTAGTAATAATTTAAGCGAATAACTATATTTTTACTAATAATTGTAATAAAATGATCATCCTTATTCACCTGCAATTTTCCTATAAGACAGAAAGAACTTGGAGTTAAAAATCTTGATTTATTTCAGAAAATGTCATCTAGAAGCACCTAGGATCTGTTATAGAAACTAATTTAAAATAACATATAAACTGAAAACTGGTCTTAATATCAACATATCTCTTTATTGAAACAATTTACAAGAAAGTTATTTTCTAAGCTTAAAGTATCATATACCTTAGAGCAAACTAATGAAGTCAAGTAAGACCTCTTACAGACCAAGATATTTTTTTAAAAATTCGTACCTCGCTGCCATGACCCTCTTCTATTCTCATAAAGCCTACACACAACTTTACAGCAGACTTCTTTATGTTGGACTAATCTTTACTAGTCTGATTCTTCCTGCCTCTATTTTTCCACTCTAGTTTTGCTTTCCTCCCTTAAGAAGTCACCTTTGTGAGGACAAAGCTGTTGCAAAATCAAGTTTTGTTTGATTTCCCTCATCACGATGAAAGTTTCTCCTGCTTTTGTTCCTTGGAGGAGGAGATATTCTTGAGCTTTACAGTGGCTTTTCAGTTCTGCTTAACAAAGGGCTAAAGTTTGTGCTGCCAGTAACATACAAAATCATGCAAGATAAATTGAAACTCAGTTCACCATTTCTGCTGCTTCTATCCTACAAACCATGCTTATAGGATGATAGTTCTAAGTGATTATTTACAACCTATAAAAGAGATCTTGAGGCCACTACATGTATTTGCTTGAAGATATCAGCCAAAAAGTCCAGTGAAATCCAAGGTAACACTGGGAAAGAATGCAAAAGCATGAACGGGCATGTGTATAAGATAGTTATAAATTTCCATTTGAGGGACTGCATGATTCCTAGTGTGATTCAGGAAATGATAAATATAAGGGCCATGAAGTTGGGCCATGATTATAGAGGGCCAGAGTTGATGGACTGAGCCAGGATGCAACACAGTGGTACAAACACAGTGGTGATGTTATTTTAAATCCATTGAGCTACTTACTTTATAAATTTAATAATTATTATTGAATGCCTACTGTCTTGGCATAGAGTAGTGAACAAAGAAGACACAGTCTCTGTTTTCAAGGACCTGACAGTCTAATGGGGAATTCAAACATTCTTCATGAGGGCAAGCAGCTGTACTATGGAAACATTTGGGAGCAGCACCTAAACCACCAGGTAGAGGGTGGCAGAGGGAAGTCAGGAAGTCTTCATGGTGGAAAGAAAACATCTTCCAGAAATGGGAAATGTCAACTGCCAAATTTCTATAGCAGTTTAAGGACCTAAAAATAATTTAGAATAGTTGAAGCATACAATTTGTGGTGGGTTGGGGAAAGTTTGTGGTGAGAGAAGATATGGGATAAGTAGAGGCCAAATTATGAAAATCCTTGGAAGTCTTAAATCTTGTGGGATTTAAGTAGGGTAAACTCTGTTTTAATTACTTGATTAATTATAATTAATTGCATTAAACAATTAGTGAATACATTTAGTGGTTTATATACTTTCTATTTCCAAAAGGATTTTAATGCATGCATAGAGATTCAACAAATTTCATGGAAATCACATGGAAACTATACCTACCATGAGAGTGGTAGTAAAAACTAAGGAAGCAATTACCCTAGGAGGTTGCACATATAAATACATGAGTGAGTTCAAAATGGAATTAGACACACAAATGGACCTAGTGGATTATTAAGGGAAGTTGTTTATTTGAGCCCCTCACATGCCCTCCCACAAAAGGACCTCACTGACATGATCAGAAACCGAGTTTCAGATATAATGTTTCTTTGGTCTGATTCAGTATTACATGTCTTAGGTATTTATATCCTTATCCCTTAATTATACATGCCTATCTATTTGGGTTAGCCTTAGTAAATATGACCTTCAATTGAGCTTCGAACTTTGAAGAATATTTAGAAAGCTAAAGTCCATATCTACTTGTGGGGAAAATCCAGACATCCCACCTTCCATTGAGTGCCTTTTGGGGTAACTTTTTAGTAATAAGACTCTACCTTTAATTTAAGCTTCTGTGGGATCATTGATTAAAATGGCTGATTAAAAACAACTTTAGGAGAAAAAAAACCTTAAGATAATTTTCTCTTACTGAATTCTTGTAAAGTTCTCTCTATAAAGTGCTGTAAGTTGAATCCCTCTTGACTTATCCTGAGTGGAAACAGAGAACAATGACACCTCTGTATAAAATTCCCAATCAGTCTCCAAGATCACTTTCAGTTTCCCATTAGCCTTATCATTGCCATATAAGGAGTCTTACTTTCTTTAGATTTTCCTGAGTCAGTTTCCTGATCCTTTAATAACATTTGCTGACCTCCTCCTGAATTCCCTCCTAAGAATTCAAGTATTGATTCTAAGACATTTAATGATCTCCCTTTCTACTGTTTTAGTAGATACAGAGCTGGGCTTAAATTGTAGTTATTTTAAGCTAAAGTTAGCTAATCAGAAATAACCATATCTGTGTGTTATATAGTACACACAGATATGTACACACAAACACGAACACAGAACACAAACACTGATGCAAACACACATCAGGGCAGGGTCTAAGAGACAATGTGGGTAAAAGAGAGGGGATTTTGAGTACAGAAAATTTAGATATAAAATTTCTTTAAAGGAATTTCTGACTTCATCTTAGAGAGGAAAGCCAATAAATAAACAACTCAGACTGAACATTATTCGAGTGAGTTATTTGATATAGATTCTTCTTCCAAAGGCCTTGATTTGGGAGATGTTAGACCATGTTGAAAGGAAAGCAGATTGGAAGGAATTGTCAAATAGGGAATTTCACATGACCGTACTGTACTTTTGTGTTTTTTCATCTTAATACTAAGTGGGTTCAAAGCAATAATGTACTGGTAAATATTTAACAACTGTCTTGGGGTGGGAGGAGAAGATGGGGGTAAGCCCTGATTTGTAGCGTTTGAGGATTTCTGGGGTATAGATCCTCCCCCATGGCTTATTTCAAATGACCGACTTGATATCATTGAACAGAGTTGGGAAGAAATATGTCATTACACACCATTATATTTCTACCATGTAGATACAATAGCTGTAAATAACCCCAAGAGCCTAGATAATAGTAATTAGACAATGATGAGTTTCGAGTATTTTTACCTTAGTTTTTAAATACAGTCTATTTCATTTTAACTTTATGTAATTTAATGTTTATTAATGGCTATGTTTAACAACTAGCTTGCAAAGATCCTGAAAGTTTAGCAGTCGGCTCTCCAGCTGGTGTGAGGCAGCTCTAGCACTTGACTAAGGTTCTTAGGCACCCCCACAGAGGAAAGAAATCATAAGACTAGGTCCCATGAAGCGATCACTGTGACTTCCTACCGACTGATATGGAATTGCCAGTGAACAGACCTTCCGGGCCCTATCAGCTGAGCTGCCTCCCCTGTAAACTCTCCCGCAATTCAGAAGCAAGTTTCTAATCTCATGCACCCACCAGGCACTGTGCACTTGTTCTGGCTTGGATGGTGAGTTTGAAGAAAAGTGGAAGGTGTCCAGAAACTTTGGTGTCTTAAGTAAAAAACCGAAGAAGCTGGGTGTTGAGGTGGTGTTTCCACCTGATCTTCCTATTAATACTGGCAGCTTTGGAAGCGAAGTTAAACAGAAAAAAATTCTCAGGATATACTGTATATGATCTTTTAAAAATGGTTTCCAGGGTGGTCTATGACCAGAAAAAGAGGCTCTGAGCTAGGGACAAAGGATACTTCTCAAAGATGGAGAAAGTATTTTTGACAAGAGTTTTACAATCCTAAAACAGGGGAGGGAGCTGTGCAGAGTATTATCCTAAATTTGAAGAGAAAAGGCAAAAAATCACAAGAGAATGAGAGAAAAATCTTGGGGCTAAGTGAGTGTTACAGGTTGATGAATTGATTCCCAGGTGTATGACTGGAGGACTGATAATTATAATGTAGAAATTAGGACCATAAACTTTGAAGTCAAGATGTTGGGTGTGCCTTCATGTGAAATTGTCAGACATAGGAGGCACATCAAGTGTAGAAGACAATAGTATAAGCCAATGATTGTATTGAGGAAAGCAGAAAATGACAGGGGCGGTAGACTGTGTCTAAGAGCATTTGGAGAGTGGGAAAAGCATAATATATGTACCTCAAATATAGAGAATAATCAAAGCCTATGAACTGGAAAGAACATTAAAGAGCAGAGATCAGATCATTTCTCCTACCTAGGGCTATATCTGGGCTTCGATGGCCAGAAGCTGGAGAGGGAGTGTCTCCCAGGTTCCCATGAAGGGCAATGGAGTAATCTGATCCCAAGTGAAATAAACAGAGAGTGTAGTAGCATGTGCGGAACTATCAAAGTGAGTTTAGGAGTAACCAGCAGGTGTTGGAACATACACAAATATCAGGAATCTGTGGCAGGAATTTTTTAAAAAGCTGATGAGCAGGAAGGGGATGGGATGCTGGAAGGAGAATAACATTACAGTCAGAAGAGGCCAAGCACACAGGGACATTCAAAGTAAAACATCAAGTGGGCAATGGGCAAAACATTTGAAAGTAGGATAAGCACAGGCAGCAACAGGAAGGCATAAAGCAGTATCCAAGGGACTGATCACTCGAACAATTCTCTACCTTCTTGATGCTGGGTTTTCTATAGTTCCTGTGCAGCAAGCACGGACCCCAGCAAAGCAGGGTTTCCAAACTCTCAAGAGCAAAAACATCACCTGATGAGTATGTGAAAATATAGATCCCAGAATCCTACAACCAGCGATCCTAGGTCAGGTCCAGGAAAATAACATTTTAAAAATAAGCACTGTTAAAGATTCCAGTGCAGTTGGTTTACCAACCACTTTCTGAGAAGTGCAGTAGTATAATTAATCCAGGGACCCTGCTGGTGAGACAGGTCTGGAAACATACTGTTACACAGGCCCAGAGTTTCAGCATTCCCACCTGGTGAGCAAATGCTGACTCCTATGAGAAGCAAGTTCATGGCCCAGCTGTGACAATTTGTTGCAGTTGCTTAGAAACATCTACTCCTTTTACTTGGTTCCGTAAAATATCTTTGATTTGTAATGTGGCTGTTTTTCCATGGGTTTAATATTATGTATCATTTCAAATCTTGTTTGGAAACAGGTAGGGTATAAGTCCTAATTAAATTTAAAAATGCTGACACCCTCTCTCATATAATCAGGAGAAGTGGAGTAATGCTCTTTAGATATTAGTTGAATAATAAGTTATTTTTTTATACAGAATCTGTCCTGATAATGTATGTGAGAGAAACTTGAAAACTGTAAAGTTTTATACAAAAGGTGATTTTTAAAAATATTGGCATTTTATATATACCAGAGAAGTGTGTATATTTATCTATTGTGTTCCTATAAAGTCTTCATATACTCAAACGTTGTTGTATTTATTACATTGTATTAACCCAAGGGAGAAAGTCCAAAATTTTCCATCAAATACACCTAAAGAGAAGAATATATCACTTTGTCAAAATATTGTGGCTCTTCATTCTTTGTAGCTCTTCCAAATCCCACAGAGAGGATTATCAGTACTATCTGAGTGTGTGTGGGCTTGAAACCTTTAAATGTTTCCAAAAGAGCAAAGCTTTTTGATGTTTTTTTTTTTTTTTTTCAATACTGGGAGCTTTTGGTGCAAGTTAATCCTTATGATCTGTCAGAGTATTGTCCCACAAACCACACCTTCCCAGGTGTCCGTGCAATGGACATAAATGATTTTATGTTGGACCAGGCTCAGGTTGGGTCTTCCTGTGGTCCATATGTAGCAATTGGCCTCTTTGCAGAAAGGCTTGTCTCCATCTGCAATTATGCCAGATTCTGCATGTGAACATTTTTATGCATAGAAAAAGAACAGCCCAAGCAAGTCTTTCTACTTGAACTGAAGAATACATGTAAGAGAGGAATGTTGGCTGTGCCTGGCCAAGGTGGTAAAATTCTTTTCAAAGCCAAGGATCCAGGCAGAAGATAGATTTATTGATGTGACAGCCTTCAGGGAAACCAGAGACATGGCCTCAGAAAGATATATATTCAAAAGGAGGCCTCAGGGAATATTCTTGTCTTTTGAAATAATGGGGGATCTGGCAGAGAGGAGTTGTGACATCTGGGAGAGAACAATAAAGATTAAAATTTAGAGTCACTTGGAGAGAAAAATGTGAGCTGCCTTTCATATATGTGACAAGGTTGGCTCTATCTCTAAGACATTAGAATTGTGTAGACACTCAGCTTATAGCTTTTAGAGGAAATAAAATAGCCTTCTTTTTGCTATCCAGGCCATTGGATTGCTCAGTAGCTTGGGTTAGAGTAAATAATCTACCTTTGAGGAGCAAGATGCACACCCCTTTTGTCATTTTAACATGGACTAAGTGGATTTTCCTGTGGGTTCAGTGTTTGGGGGTTATGATTAGTCCCCTTGGGAAGAACAGGTCAGCCAATTTTCTGAGCTCAATTACTGTGAAGTTCTTGTGATGGGAGGGAACTCTCCTTCCTAAGGAACCTCTCACGCTGCTGCTTTGTTCTCTGTGCAAAATTTGAACACATGAGACACAACCACCTCTCCGTGTCCTTGTTAGCTGTGTCTAGATGGGCCAACACTGGGCCATTGCAACGTTTATTAAAATACAGTTTCATAAAAGTTAATTATCTATTGTGTTTACACCACCAACTTACTTAGGAAACTGCCCTACTTCTCTTCAGCCTCTCCACCCTTTTCCCAGCTGCTCCCCAAGTTTGGGATTTAATTGCAGTTCTGATATACTGTTAAATTGTACGAATTGTGCGTTTTTTGTAAACCTGCTTTATTGTACTTCTTTGGCCCATGACCCTCCTCTAGGAATTTCTCCATTTCCTTTGAAAGGCTTCCAAAGAGAAGTCCCATGGAATATGGGTGTGGACATCTTTAATTTAATGTAGGAAAGGAAAATACAGGGCTTTTGGAGATTTATTTCTGCCCGTACCTAAATAATGCTGTTGAGAAATTATGGGTCTCCTTTAAAAGAGGTCCTAAGAGTCAGGGACATAGGTATTATTTGTAAATCACTGTTTTATCTTTATTTTGTCTTTTCCAATAAAGCTGGTTCCCTATCAGTTTAGTCAATAATATTATTTTCAACTTTGTTTATCTGCTTGGGCTCTGGAGAAAACCACACATCTCTCTCTCTTGGCCTCAAGTAATAGCCTTTCTAGAACATAAGCTTTGACCTCTCACCTGAAAAACTGCAGTGTAGGGAACAAAGCTCTTGAAGGTGCCCTAGGGACTGGCCCTGTGCTCCCAGATCCAAACGCCAGTGTTCACTTGGCAGGACTGTAGGGGGCGCTGCTTTGTGGAGGTGTCTGTCTCTAAAGGAATAAGGAACAAGGATTCCAGAGCTCACATAGGGAGGCTGAACTCTGAGAGAAAGGAGACTGCTAAGAGAGGCAAGCCTTGGCAGGAAGTCACCTGAGAAGCTAGTTGAAACTTGAAGGGGGAAACTCCAGCTGCAGCAGGAATAAATCACCATTTGAGGGACTGAGCAAAGGAAAAGAGGCACTAGGAATGTCACATCCAAAACGAAATATATTTTATCATTTGTTTTTTAAAAAGTGTACTTTAAATGCCTAACCAAAAAATGTTGGTAAAGAAAATATTTTATAATGTTTGCATGGGGGGGGTGTGGATTAGAAGAGTTACTTAAAAAAAAAAGGCAAAAAGAAAGGAAACAAACCCCCCCAAAGATATTTTTGTAAGTAACCTTTCTGCTACACTGATTTTTTTTTTTTTTTTTGAAATGTTGAAGAGGCTATTTGTGAAGCCTCTTTGCTGATCTTTTCCTAGGCTGAAAGAAAATCAGGGTTTACTTCATTGCCGTGGGTGGCTGAATCACTATAAAAATCTTTGGTCTTTTTGATGTTTGCTGTCTACAGAAGTTCTGAGAGACCTGGGAAGGAAGAAAGAGAATGTAAGGGGGATTTTCAACCAGTATTAGAGAAGGCAAGTTTTATTAATCTTATTTACTTAAATCATTTGTTTGAGGGAGAGGACTGTGGTTTCTTTTGTTGTCTCAATGCCATCCCATCAAGAGTTCTGAAGAAGAAAAACCAGTTCCATCATAACGATACAGGTGTCTGTCCCTGGAAGAACGAGGACCAATTAAAATCAAAAGTTAAAAAGAGATAAAACCAGGGGCTTCCCTGGTGGCGCAGTGTTTGAGAGTCCGCCTGCCAATGCAGGGGACACAAGTTCGTGCCCCGGTCCGGGAAGATCCCACATGCTGCGGAGCGGCTTGGCCCATGAGCCATGGCCGCTGAGCCTGTGCGTCCGGAGCCTGTGCTCCGCAACGGGAGAGGCCACAACAGTGAGAGGCCCATGTACCTCAAAAAAATAAAAAAGAGATAAAACCAGACTGAAATATTATGATTCGATAACACAGTGGTATATTTTATTAGTGTGACTTTTCAAAGTTCCACACTCATGCAATGCTTCTTTCAGTATTTGTGATTCTGAAAACACTCCTGTTGAAATTAGGGTTGTCAGAAATTGTATGTATCTTCTAAGAATCCTTCAGAGGGAAAAAAAAAAAAGCTCCAATAAAACTAATCACCCATGCTTATCTTTTTCTTACCTTTAAATCATTTCTTTTTCTTTACAAACCTAAGTGGGAAGAATTTAAAGATAGCTTCTAATATTGTGAGATAAACCAACACAAGTTACATTTTTATACAGCGGATAAAATGATTATGTAGCATCTTAAAGATTTTTAAAATGCAATACATATAAATTGTGATGTTAAACTACCATAAACCATTTTTTATCTACCGTAAACCATTTGTGAGTTCAGGAGTCACTGTGCAAACTACCCAATTAGTGTCGAATGACAGATGTCTTTTCTTAGTGAACTCATATGATGGCAAATGGCAAGCTCCAGATATAGGCTCAAAAATCCAGATATAGGCTCTGCTCTTGTCTACTTGATAGGTGTTTCCAGCTGCTCTGGGCTTTTCCTATGTTTTGCAGAATATGATTTTTATACATTCATGTATGTGGCATTTAATATGAATACATTGAATAAATGAATGTAAGGAAGCAATCAGGCAAATAAATGCCGATTTGCCTGGGCAGCCTTTTAAATTTCAGTTCATAATAAATAATTCCTGCAAGCCAACATGTGATGATTCTTCCCTGTGCTGCCCCTCCTAAATCACAGTGCCAGCAAGTCTTCTCCATGGATGTCATTTGAGTTTGCCTTTTAGCATCAGTGGTTCCTAATTGTCCAAAGAAACTGGACACCTGATTTGTTTTCCAGTAATTCAACTTCTCTTCACTCCTTAAATGATTAAATACCTTACAAAGGAATACCCACTGACTAATTTGACAGGCTTAATGGAGAAGTGTGTATTCAATTTATTCTTAACTTTTTATTTTATCAACTCCCATATCCTGTCATTTACCTTCTACTTAGGAAGTTCAATTGGGTGCCCCGGTCCATAGCTTTAGAAATTCATTCATCATTCATTCTGTCTTTCATGTATTGGTGCATACCTTCTGTTTTAGGCCCTATTCTAGTTATCGGGGATACAAAGGCAATTAAGACATAGCCAGTATACTCAGGAAATGCAGTCCAACAGAAGCAACATGTGAAAAATAACTATAATACAAACCAATGAGTGTATTTGTGTTTATGCCTGTTGGTTCATTTACTTGAATATCTCTGCTTGTTCATGGAAAGGCAAGGAACATTTCCCAAACCGGGTTCTATGGAAAAAGTTTCTATTATCAGATAATTTGGGGAAATTAGCACACTAAGTCCTCCTTTTGGAAATTCATAATGCATACCACTGTATCATAATAAATATTTTGAGAGATCCTACTATAAAGAAACTTATTTCACTTTATCTTAGTTTTCCTCAAACTTACTGGAACATCCAACACATTTTTGATGGCACACATGTTAACATCCTGTGGGATCTTAACATTCCACGGGCCATCAGTTTGGGAAATGAACTGATTACCACTTGGAACAGCTCTGTATGTGCTCCACTGTTAGAGAGAGTAAAAAAGGTAAGTGTTCCCTTATAAATAGAAGATATGTTTATTAGTCAGGATTCCTCAGAAGCAACTGAGAGAAACCTAACTCAAACTAGCTTAGGCAGAAAAGAGAATGGATTGATTCACGTGAATGGAAATCCAGAAGTGGGTCTTGCCTCGGGGACTCAAATGGCATCTTCAGGTTCCTCTCACTCTCTACTTACTTACTCTGTACCTGTTTGCACATTGAAACGGACTTCCTCATGTGTCTGGGCTTGGGGAGGCAGAAGGGGAGGGAGGCATGGCTACAGGCAGCTCCAGGGTTAATCACATGATTCAAGGTTAGTAACTTCAGAGAGAAGAGAAAACTTTTCTTCTTCAATATCCATATATAAATCCCCAGGGAAAGATTCCAGTTGGCTCAGCTGAGGGCCAATCACTGTGGTCCTATTTGTAATATACTACTATAACCATATCTGGTCACATGTAAACCCCTAATATGAGGAAAGGTGGGGGGATTCTTGATTACAGGCTTCAACAGACCTACGTAGAATGAGGTGAGGCAGTTTGAAGGGGATTGGTGTTACTAGGTTGATGCTAGAGGGTAAAAAAACAACAGATGTTTACCAGTGTGGTCTAATTATTAAAATCTAATTTGGCCATAATAGGCAGTAGCCCTATACAATTACTATCAGAAAGCAGGGATTAAAAAAATCAACTCTTCTAATATTAAAGTCATTTTTTTGGAAGATATCTCCTATTTGTAAAATGGTTTATAGCTAGTAATCCCAAATGTTGTGTGCCCAGTCAGTTGTTTAAGCACATAAAAAATTTTCTTGGTTCCAAGAAGTTATATTGCTCAAAGTTATACATTTTATGATTTTTAAGTAGCTGAAGTGACTAACTGTACTATAAATATTTCAGGCTAAAATTGTTGCAGCCATGTTATAAGGTATTAAACATTGGGAACATAAGTCTCAGCCTTTGGATTAGAGCGAGCCCAAAATAATTGGCTAGGCAGAATCTTGGCCCTGTCCATGGTACCCATGGTGCCACGGTGGTTCATTTCTAAGAGGATCTGGGGAGAAATTCCAGACTTCTACTTAGCCATGTGTCATTAGGTTTGTTCCTAAGTTTTCATAAAAGGATGTCAACACTATACCAAGCTCAGATGCCCATTAAGGCAGAAGCTGTGCATTTAACTATCACTGTAATATAGTTACATTTGAGGGATTTAACTGAAGTCAATCCTGAAATTACATAGAGAAGAAATAAAAGATCAAAGGATTTGGGGCTTTGAAGGAGTTGGAAGCTGCAGCTATTCATGCCTTGATTGTAGCTGAAGTCATATTTTCCAGACAATGTTTTTAAATTGTGGATTTAAAAAGAGGATTTGTGTTGGAAACTTGGGTGGACAGATGAGGAGGAGCCAGTAAAGTATGAGGAAAAGCAGTCAGAAATAGGATGTGCATTCATGAAGGAGGTGGTCATCAGTACCAGGCATTGTTAGGTCAAGTCAGAGGAGCTTTAAAAGGAGGCTCTGAGTTTACAATTTGGAGGCATTAGTGAGAGCAGTTTCCACAGAGTGGAAAGGTCAGAGGCCAGACTGCAGGGGGTTTTGGACTAAATCAGACTGAAAGAATTAGAGACAAAATATGGCTACTCCATTTAAGAAATTTTGCCAGGAAGGGAAAAAGAGGACGGTAGCTGAAAAGAGAGAGTTGAGAGATATGTATTTTCCCCATTTGAAGAAGTTTGTATGCAGAAGAAAAGGAACCGTGGAGGGGAGAAGGACTGAAGAAATAGGAAAGTAAAAGATTTACTTCTGGAGCAGGGACCTAGAGACGACTAGGTTTATGGTATTAAGAGCCCAGGTTTAAGGAGCAAAGGATGAATAAAGATGAGTCTTGACAAGATTGGAAGTGAACAAAGCATGGTAGGGAAAGTGAACGCTTATGGCCTTTTCAGTAAAGTAGGAGGTGAGGTTCTCTGCTAAGAGGGAGACTATCAAGCAGCTGAGGTAAATAAAATCATTCTGGAGGAGTGTTAAATGTCTAGGTAAGGTTCAAACCTCACAAATATATAATAAATTCAATAAAGAATGAGGGTTGGAAATTGTCAGAGCAGATGTGGAAAGAAAAGAAGACAATAAAAGAATATTAATGATAATGCCTTTGAAGAGATATGCCCATCGATCCAAAGCTGGAGAGAGAATTAAGTAAAATCTGATTGTGCCTCGTAGCCTGGGAGAAAAGGAAGAGGTAGAATGACAGTAAACTTCATGAGGGAAAGACCTAGCCCAGTGCCTGGCACAAAGTTCATAGTTCATAAATATTGTTGAGAAATGGAGAGCCTGATAAGCTAAAGTAGTAGCAGGTTGAGTAAGGTTAAATGAGTGAATGTAAAAAGGATGGGAGGTTGGAAGGCAGTCCATTCCTAGAGTTATGCAGCATGCAGCCTTCATCAGTATATGTGGTGACCCTAGAGATTGGAGTCAGAACAGAATCCCTCAGTGTAAAATTTTGGCAGGGAAATGGTGTTCCCAGACCAGGTTCGTTTTGCCTGACAGGCAGCAAGGCAAAACGCTGAGAAGCCAGAGGTGTGCAGCAAAGAGAGCGTTTATTAGCTAAGCAGCCAAGTAAGGAGACAGGAGAACAAGTCTCAGAGCCCCCTCCCCAGAGGCAAGGGACTCCGGGTATTTGTGGGATAAAGAATAAAGCAGCAGGATGGCCTGAGGTGTATGGAGCATGGGGAAAGTTGGTTGGAAAAAGGTGCAGCAATCATCGTTCTGCTCAGGTGTAACTAAGCTACAGGCCTCTGCATGTTCAAAAATGGAGATGCTTAGCACGATCTGAGGGTGGAGTTTTCAGCTCGCTGACATCAAAAGGTCACCTAGCGGACACTCGTGCATGCTCAGTTGGAGGGTTGGTGGTCCTATCCAGTCTTAACCAGCTCAGCTGAGCTAGACACAGCTGACTCCTAGTTACCAGAAAGCAACTCAGGTAAACATCTTATTGTATAGGCTCCCTGCAGCTTGGAGAACATGCAAGTCTTAAAATGACCTTGATTAGTGAAAGCAGGTGAAATGGATTTGAAAATGATTACCCACAGTTTCAATAGGTGATGCCAAGCTCCAAGTTTGGTCTAAGGAGTGGGCTGTTGAAGCAGGGGAGAAGAAAATGCTGCTGGGGAATCAAGGAACTGTAAGAGTGGAGTTTTGAATAACCCTCAGGAAATGTCGGGCAGTGACCTGGGAAGCCAGTAGTTGATCCCAAGAACCCTATTAGAAAGAGGATGGTCTAACCCAAGTCAATGGATAAAACTTTTCTGGAATTGTTGGAGAGCCAGGAAAATGCTAGCCTTCTTCCCTCACCATTGTAAAAGGGTAACAATGGAAGTAGGATCACCTGGGAAGCACTGGTTTTCAGTTAAGGGAAACATTTGAAAGGAGCAGCCAAGAGTCAGTGAGATGGGGCTGCATGCTCCAGTGGAGGGAGTTTTTATCACTAACTTTGTTTAGAGTTGCTGACGCATGGTGATTAAAAAGAAAAAAGAAGACAGGCTTTTATTATTGCTTTTAATTCCCGATAGACAATGCATCTTTTATTTCTTGTACCCTACTTGAAATGCTATTGGAAAGGAGTATTCTAGGAAATTTTTGAGGCTATGTGAGGGTATAAAAGGATTACTGAAAACTAGATGGAAAGGGGTAGGAGTAGTTCGAAAAGAGGAGGATAAATGTGGCAGAAATGTCTTTCTGCACTAACTTGAGGCAAGGGCTAATACGATATTTGCAACATTCTTTCAGTAACCCTTTCCTCACATCTTGTCCTATATTCTGGATTCCCAGGTTTAAGTCCTTGTTTCACAGCTGTTTATATCTCTGCATTTCTAACTCAGGTGAACTCAGATGGCTAGGTTGGAACTGATTACAACCAACAGGAAAATGTACATGACTCTTATTTATGGGTTTTCACTTCCAGCATGAAAAATGTTTACCCCCCTGGAGTTGCAAGAACTATTCCCAAGGGAAGTGGCTCATAGCGGAAATGCTTTCAAGTTGTTTCTTCCTTTTTTGATTTTACTGAATAGACCCTTTAAATATCACCAGGAGTCTGAGGTTTTCAACCGTCATCAGGATACACCAGTGTTTTGTCCCCTGGAGGGAAAGAAAGAGGTTCAGTAACAGCCGTTGTTGCAACTACCCATCACTGACACTGACCCAAGCCGGGGCCGACCACTGCCACTGAGGGAACCTGTCACCCATGTGTGTTAGGGTCATGGGGGTGGGATGGGGTTGAAAGATTCTGCTCTTTTTTAAAATTGAGGGACCCTTAATTTACAATGTTGTGTTAGTTTCTGGTGTACACCAAAGTGATTCAGTCATACATATACATAAACATTCTTTTTCATATTCTTTTCCCTTACGGTTTATCACAGGATATTGAATATAGTTCCCTGTGCTATACAGTAGGACCTTGTTGTTTATTCATTCTCTATATAATGGTTTGCATCTGCTAATCCCAAACTCCCAATCCAACACTCCCCCATCCTCACCCCTGCTTGGAAACCACAAGCCTGTTCTCTATATCTGTGAGTCTCTTTCTGTTTCATAGATAAAGAACATGTGGTATATATATATATATATATATATATATACAGTGGAATATGACATCACTTATATGTGGAATCTAAAATATGACACAAATTAAAGATTCTGCTTTTGAACGTCAGTAGCATGAAAGCAGGAACTTCTAGTGTGGGTCAACCCGGAGGCATATAACTGTTTAGCACATGCAACCATAAATAAGAAACCCTATCTGGGTAGTAATTTGTATCTAGTTTTGTCTTGTTAACAGTAGGCAGGTAGAGTCCCTCTAATCAAAATATTTGTCTTAGCTGTAGTTCTCAAAGTGTGGTCCCCAGACCAGCAGAACCAGCATCACCTGGAAACTTCTTAGAAATGCAGATTTTCAGACCCCGCCTCACTGCTCCTGGATCAGAAACTCTGGAGGCAATCAAGCAATCTGCACTTCAACAAGGCCTCCAGGTGATCCTGACATTAGCGCAAATTAGGGACCCAAGGGGCCAGGTGGTGCTGCACTCAGACCAGACTGCTCATTAGAATCACCTGGGTAACTTTTAACAAAATACCAATGCTGGAGCCCCCGAACCAGACTGTGATGTAATTAGAGTGGTGTGGGGCCCTGGCATCAGAGCTTTTTCTAAGTTCAGATAATTCCAATGATAGTCACAGTTGAGAACTGTCGCTTTAGAGCAATGTAAGAAGGAGCTCTTTAATTCAGGACTTTGTGATAAATTCAAAAATAATTTATTAAAACAATTTAATGTATTTTACTAGGATGTTAATTTAAGCATGCTTATATAGAATAACCCACAAATAACGTAAGATTTAAGAGGGGGGATCTTGTCTGGTTTTTATTTTTCACTATTGTTATCCTGAGCACCTGGGGCAGTGCTTGGCACATAGTAAGTGCTCAAGTAACTCTGTTGACTAATTGAATTAATCAATTAAAGACTGGAGTTCCAATAGGAACTTGCCTTTACACGGCACAAAGGAACCAGTAAGCGCTCTGAGCCAGAAGAATAGTATCTTTTTCTGGGGCTGGCGTGAGTTCATCTCCTTGTGGTTTTGCGGGTTCTCTGTGAATCCTCTTTGTTCTTGTCCCATGCTGATCTGTACCAGGATGTCACTGCTTTGTATCAGGATTCACATTACATTTGCAGGAACTGGTCTCTGCTTAGGCCCTTAGCCAGAACACCCACTGAGTCGAGTCTCATCACCCGGATGGTTAGAGGCGCGATACCGGCACTGGTTATGTTATCTCCCTTCTTTTCTCTGGGCTGGCTTCTCCACCTCCTCTCCCCCAGACCTCCACCTTTGGACAGGTGCTGCCACCTGGCCTGCCTATGTTTTGATCTGCGCACTCTTCCCTGTTGGAGTTCCCTAGAGCTCACGGAGGGGTTTTCTTTGCTTGGTGGGCAAAACTTTCTGAGTGGGGTTTAAGCCAAAACTGGATTTCCCAGCAGGCAGAAACAGGTTCACCATGCTGCTGCTGCTGCTGCTCAAACCCCTGTGGCAATAGCACCTCCAGTGTGTGCCTGTTAAAGATTTCTTGTTCAATGTTGAGTAAGCCACATCACCTAAAAATGAAGTAGCAGATTTGTTTAGAAACTGCCTCTAATTCAGTAGGGCAAATTACTTCCCTGAAACATTTTTGATGGGAGTTCCATACTGGTTAGAGTAATCTAATTAAGATGTGTTGTTAATGCTGTTTTATTTACTGCTTAAGTTTTAAAAAAAAAACACAAAAACTGTAGAACCTCCCACTACCAGCAATTATTCTGAAGTCTTTTTTCCCCTCTTGTTTGCTGTAGCTTCCTTTTAGACTGAAGTTACCTGTGTCTCCAGATAGGAGGGAGGTCAAGATTTTGTACTTAATATTTTGCCCAGTTCTTACTGAAGTTTCACTAAAGCAAAGGGAGGCTGTTACTGAAGTTCATGGTGTTTCCAAACCATTTGCATTTGTATACTCATCTCTTAGAGTGCAATACACACATAAAAATTATCCAAAATTATCCAAAAATTCTCCATTTCTACATGAAAGCTTCTTGTCCCTTCAACTACACTCAGGTCCAGAGGCTTAAACAAAATCCTTCTCAGATTATTGTTAATGCTGTGCCTGATTCTGCAGCAGCTGTTGCTTTTGAACAGTATGATGCTTTTCCTCCCCCAAGAGGAGTGGAAAAGGCCTCCTCTGCCGCACTCTCAACCTTCGTCAACTCAAGGAGCATAAAACAGACTGAGAGAAGAACCTAGGATTCCTGTTTGGGAATTCAGTGCAGAGCTTAAAGACTATTGAGTTTTGCCACTTCCTGACATTGACTTTCATAGCAACAGTTTAATTTGGAGAAAAGCTGCTACCTCAAATGGCTGAAGGTATTTATGTGGAAAATTTTCCAAATGATTGACTTTACTGTGTTGCTATTTTCTTTCCCCATGAATATGTGAGTATTTGGCTTTCTCCCAGGAGTTTTTCTGCATCACTTCTCTTTAGGAAAAGACATTTTTCTATCCAGACTGGGAAAAGAAAGATGTACCAAGAGCTTCCCCCTTTACAGTGAATTATTATTTGAGTTTAAACGATAACATCTCTAAGAATGAAGAATTTGAGTGTGTCTGTTTCCTGAAATCTTCCCTTGGCCAATCTTCATGGTAGTCAGAGTCATCTTGATCATCACTTTGGAGCCAATGCAACTGTGATCAGCTTCCTCCAGCACTGCCCTGCCTCTCTCCTCCCCGTTGGCATCAGTCTTACTGAAGGGGTTGTCTCTGCTCCCTCTTACTTCCTTATCTCCCGCTAATTCTTCAGCCACCTCTCTAATGCCGAGGTCGCCAATGCCTTCCTGTTATTTAATCCAATGATTATCTGATATTATAACTGATTTGTAGCATGTGACATTGCTGTTCCCATCTTCCTTTGCTTCTTTGCCACCATTTCTCCTCATTCTCTTAGTTTCCTCCTCTTCTGCCCCTTTCTTAAAGGTTGCTTCCTTGGGTTGTAGCAGAGTGGGGAAATTAAACTGATAATATCCCCCACCTTTTGAAAAGAAATTAAACTTCTAAATAGATGAATAAATATATATGTCTAGAATTGAAACTCTATGAGAGCCGGGTTGTTTTGTTTTAATCAGCATGGATCACCCACCCTAGAACGGTGCTTGGCACAGAGTAGGCACCCAGCCAACGAATGAATGAATGATATAAAATTTATAAATACTGAAAATATATATAGAAAAGAAGGAAAAAAAGTTGTTTCCTTGGGAACCAATGCAAGGCCTGCCTCTCTTCTTACTCTACAGTCTCTTCCTGGCTGGTGCCATCTGTCCCTCGGACTCAATCCCATGCCATTGATAAAGATCCCCATCCACTTCTCCAGCCCAGATCTTATGACAGCAGATCTATGTCTAAACTGAACCTGATTCCTTCTCTTCCTGGTTTCTCTAAGTCCCCAGTTTTAGTGAGGGATGCCATTGTTCATCATGCAAGACAGAAACCTTAACTTCCTCTCCCCTCTTCCCATAAAAAACACTAACGATTCCTACTTATTCTATTTTCTACATAAATTTTAAATACATGTCTTCTCCCTAACTCCTACCAGCACCCCTCCCTCTGCCCTAATTCAGGAAACCATCAACTTGCATCTGGATAATTCTCTCTGGTCTTGCTTCCTTGCAATCCATCTTCCATATTATAGGAGAGAGCTTTCTGATCCCATTGCCCTGATCAAAGCCCTCATGCTTGCAAAGCCCCCGCCGTCTGGCCTCTCTTGCCTCCCCAGCCTCAGCTCTTGGCACTCCTCACCTTACATTTTTCATTTTTGGTCATTCCAAATATTTTTCAGTTCTTCAAAAGTACCGTGTTCTTCCACCTTTTGGGCCTTCATATTGCCATTTCTTTTTTTCTACCTAGAACATTCTTTCTATTCTCTCCCCATCTGGAGAATTCCTTCTCCCTTTTTAGATCTGAAATTCAGACCACTTCCTGTTGGATGCTCCCCTGAATGCCCCAAGTCTGGCAAAGGTACCTCTCCCATGACCTCTGCCCCATTGTCCCATCAGAGCAAGAGTCCCCCTGTGTCATAATTGCCTGGGTCTTTGTATCGGCATTATATGGTCACTTCTGTGAGGACAGGAGTGTGTCTCCTGTGTCGAAATCGTATCTCCAGTGCTTAGCACAGTGATGGATGCAGAGAGGTGCTCAAATTTTTGTTGAAGCAATGAGTGAGCCTCAAAGTAAAGCATGAGCCAACTTTCTTTATCACACAGCCTCAAATGCCTCACTCTGCAACCTCTTCCTCACTAGTCAAGCTCCTCCAAATAAAACAACTATTACTTTCCCACAAAGCAGCCAAAACTTTGCTGCAGACAAAGCAACCTATACATCCAGAGGAAGAGAAACTTTTCAAAAGTTCTGAGAATTAACATATGGTAATTGTCAAATCCCAGGGTGTCTTTTAATTGAACCTTCACAGTAGTTCACTTAGCTTGTACTCAGTGCTTAAACTGAGTAGAGCCTCATTAGGGAGGTTGTGTCATGCCTTAGTGAACCTGGAGGGAAAGAGAAATAGAGCTCTCCATGACAGGGAGGCGGCAAAGAAGGGGAGCAATCTGGTCTTCAGATTCTTTAATCCATGTAGCTGACTGTACTGACTCCTGAAATGGGAGATGATGGCGGAGAACAGCCACAGCCATCAAGTGAGGCTAGGATCTTCCTTCCAAACCCCATTCTGGGTTTTGTCCTCGAAAAGCATCTGCTGCCTGCTTCCCTTCTGTCCTTTCCCAGAGCACCTTCTTCAGTGCCAGCCTCAGGAGCAACCTGATTTTAAAGAGGGTTTCCTCCCCAGGAGCAAATCATTGAGGGAACCATGTAACTACCAGGTTCAGCCCTCCAGTGCTTTTCTTGGCCTCTCTGTCACTGCTCATCCACTTTCTCTGTTCTAGCCACCATGAACCCTTTCCTGCTCAGGGCTGTGACGAGGTGGGCAAGTGAGGCCCCCGGGGATGCAAAACTGAAGAAGTCGCCCACTCTTGGATGCCAGCGCTGCACATGCAGGAGCCTGAATGCGAGTGCCTCCCTGGACTCACCCCCATTCCGGCTCCTGCTCTGTCCCACTTTGGCCACTGTGTCTCCTGGCCTCTGCAAATTCTAGTCCTCCAGACCCAGCTCAGATGCTGCCTCCTCTAAAGAGCTCTTGCTGAAGTTCACCAGTCTCTCTCACAGCCCAGCAAGTAGTCATCGCACCTTACTCTGAATTCTCAGTGGACCTTATTTATACCTCTCTGAAGACACTGTATACCTTGTTTAGTTCTTGGGCTTGTCTGTGTCTCTGTTAAACTACAAACTGTTTAAGAACAGTCATTTTCTCAGTGTGCTTTCAATATCTAGCACAGGGTTTGGCACACATAAGTCAGTGAGGTGAGTGGGGTTGTCAGGAAGAGAAGAGAGAAGAGCATAGTGGTTAGTTGCGTGGAGGTGAGAGGGTGAGGAGTAGGCATGGGCCCTGGGGCCAGTCTGCCTGGGTTTGACCTCAGGCTCTGCCATTTACTGGGTGTGAGAGCTTGGACAATTTACGTCACTTGTCTATGCCTCCATTTCTTTATCTTTAAAATGGGATCAATAGTGATACCCTAACGTGGGATCAATAGCGGTACCCCAACATGTGATGTCTAATTGAGCTAAAAGAGGTAAAGCCCTTAGCACAAGACTTGGTGCCTAGTGAACACCTCAGTAAATGTCGGGATTCAGAATAAAAAAGGGTCTAGCGAAGGGATATCCATGGAAAATGCAGGTGTGCGCGCTAGGGTAAAGCACATTTGTGACTGATGCCATAGAGGAAGTTAAATCTAAACCGTTAATGATAGAAGACAGAGGCAACGGCCACCTACTCCCTCGAGAACCCAGGTGCCTACTGTTTTTGAAAAGACAAATCTTATCTCTACAAAGAAGATGGTTAGGGAGGCTGCCTGAAAAGGCAGCCGAGGAGACCCAAATGAACCTGGGAGTATTAAAACAGATATTTAAATATGCCGTTTTAATATCTGCTGTTAAGGGGGATGGAAACAGAATGCTAAGGGAAAGTCATGTTTTTGCTGCCATCTACAGTCAAAGTGCAGTTTTCAAAGTTTCTTAACACACACACACACACACACACACACACACACACATAGTTATGAATAACAGTATAGAGTTTGGTTTAAATCTAGTAATTGAGATACTTTGGGCATATTATTCTAGTATTTTATTTACCAGTGTTTCTAAAATTATGTATATTTAATCAGTAATATAGCCTTTTTAACATCTCAAATTGTGTTAGAACTTATCAGAAGACGGCTGAAATAAGAGTGAGGCTTTTATCTGTCGGGTTGGATTAGCTGCAGCTGTGGCAGATGACATTTCATACAAAGATTTTAATGAAGAAAGAGATAGATTTGATTTTACCCCATGTTTTCCTGCCCCATGACCTGCAGTTCTATGATTGTTATTAGAATTATCATAAATTGTATTTTATACAAGCATCCTTTATTGTTTTGATATGAGAAATCAACCAAAAGCAAGTAAAAACAGTATGACAGTGATGTCACTTATGAGTTGCCTTCTGTCCCTATGCACCCATCCACGTAATCTCCATTATCATGATGTTTTCCTAACTTTCCTGTGCATTATTTTTAAAGGGTTAAATATAGACGAGAATTATTGGAAAAGCGTTTGATGGAGAAAAAAGAAGTGACCCTTCAAGAAGCACTTGAAGAAGCAGAGAGAGAGAAGCGAATAGAAGCCCTGAGGAAACAGGTGTTTTTAATTTGGAAAATTTCATGGGTGGTTTAAAAAAATGTTTCTAAGTGCTCTTAATAACATTATTACTAGGGCTTAGTTCATGATATCTGCTATATAAAATGTAACTTTCCCAAATTGGGACACTGGTCTTCATTGCTGGGAGCAATTAGATTTATGTTGAACCATTTCCAGTTTCTTAGTGTATTAAAAGAATTTTATCAGCACCTTTAAAATAGCTCTCCCAAGATTTAAATGCATCCATATTACCTCTAGTTTATAAGCTGAATAGTATCCATGTACAGCAGTGAAACTCTGCATCTAGCCGAAGGATTTTACTCTCCTCGAAAAAATGTGGTGGAGATTGAGCAAAATATTCCTCCCTAGGGTAGGAACCTCTGTTTGGAAACATCCGACAGTCAACAAACAGGTTAAAAACCACTTTATAAAAATACTGTTTTTGTGGAGAAATAAAAGTCTCCCATTGCTTTGGCTCGTAAAAGTAGGCAAAAGTTCCGAAGGTAGTAGTCGGCAAGAGCAAGAATTTAAGACCTTGGGAAATGTAATAAAATAGTTTTACTTGGTAATTTTTCATAGTTTTTAACCTGAAAGTGATTAGCTCAACTCACAAGCTCTAAAGTCTTCATTGACACCATTTCCCAGCTGATAGGAAATGACTGTCTGGTTTCTTTTCTCTGTCAGTGAAGGCAGTATAGAATCTTGGGTAAGAACTTGGCCTCTGGTGTCCTTCAAAACTGGTACAACCTGGTTCACTACTTACTGACAGAGAAAACTTAGGTCTTTTAACCTCCCTAAGCTTCATTTCTTCCTCTGAAAAATGGGAATCATAATAATAGTACCTACTTCACAAGTTTGTAGTAATGTGCATTCACATTACTCTTCTAAATGCTTTTAGCTTTTAGGTTTTACCTCATTTAATCTCTACCACAACCCTATGATGTAGGAAGTATTATTATTCCTACTTCATAGAAAACTGAGGAGGCCCAGAGGTTCCCCAAAGTCACATAGCTAGTAAATGTCAAACTGGATTCAAACCAAGGAAGTCTAGTTAAATGAAATATTTAGTAAAGAGGAAGTGTAAATGCATACAACTATTATATCATCTTTTATAAAATAGATTATAGAAATATATTCCTATACTTTGAATTTAAGTCCTGGTCATCTTAGATTCAACAAAATTTAAATTATTCAATCATTAGCAAATAGTGATATACCATGGTCTTTGGGAGACAAAACTTAATGTCACTCTTACTAAACACATTCTTGTTCAAAATACAATTTTGATAACTACAGAGTCCATATGATTAGGATTCTTTCCATCTGTGAGCCCTTTGAAAGAGGAAATATCTGTGCCCGTTATCTGTAATCAGTGTTTAGAACTACAGTAAAAGACATTTTGGCTAGGAAACCTATAATAATTAAAGTATGTTCAACCCCCAGTTATGTCGTTACAATTTCTAAATGGCATTAAAAATGCCATTTTCTTAATGCTAATTCTTGACTTTAGGAATTAACAGGCAGGTGTTATTAATGGTGCATATAATTTACAAAATTAGTGGCTTCTTTTCATTAGGATACAGGTTTGAACAATTTCAATTATCATAAAGGACAAGGGCATTTGGGTTGAAACGACTCTGCAGTTTTTCACTGGAAGGGGAAACAATGGTTTTTAACAGTCCCTGGAAATCTAGTTGCCTGGTACAATGAAAACTCACCCGTCTTGCTGAATAATGCCAACACACATGACTTTACCCATAAATGACATGCTCTAGATTCAGCTTAATCAGATTAAACTTTCTAGAAAGCTTCATGGGGTTGTTACCATGGCCGTAGATTGCTAGTGGTTAAAAATTAATGTTTTCTACTTTTGGTTGCTTTCAAGGTGGTTGAATATGTGGGTTTTCTATATAAAATTTCCCTTGACTTTGGATGAAAAAGAAATTTTTATCTAAATTTAATCATAACTGTAATTATGTAATCTTTAATAAAATTTCTTAACTTTAATGGACATTATCATTAATAATGTTGCCCAGAAGCATTTTGCTTGTATCTTGTTCCAAGTAGCCATGCTTTTTCTTCTTTTAGGTTGCTATTGTCGCTCAATTTGATCCTGTTAGAATGATGTCAGACACAATGGCATCAAAAGCGAGGATGGGTATTGGAATCGAAGAAGAATTTATTCTTCAAAAGCCACTCTTCACATTGAATACATACAATGAACAGCAGGTAATTATGGAAATTAGCACGATTGATGCAAAAGCCATGATGATAAGAATTGTAGAAGTGTGTGTTTTGGGTTACAAATTATTTTCAATATTTACATTTAAATACCATCCATATTAGCATAATTTTTATTTCTAAGTGAGAGCACATAATTACTGAACAATTCTTAATATAAAATAGTTGATAGGTGACCATAGAACAAAACACTTTATGTAGAAATGTTATGTCATTGAAAATTATTTTAGTCTAAAAAATAATTTTATAAAATTTTAAAGTTTTGTTAATACTGTATTTTGTTTAAATATTTATCATATTCAGAATTTTTTAATGCATAACATAAATCCTATTAAAGAAACAGCTAATGATACTGATAAGACAAAGCAGAGGGAAGCTTTCTGAAATTAAAATGAACAGAAAATAATGTATCAGAGCTAACGATGAAACATTTGCTGTGGGAAAAGGTATTAAGAGGTTATTTAACTGTTTCTAGGAACTTCTGAATCATTTTAATCTGTTTCTATAGCTGAGAAAAGATTTTTAAAGGTTTTTTTAGATGGATGGATGGAAGAGAAGGAGCCAGGACATATGAATGAATGGATATCACTGAAGTTAAGGGAGAAAGTAGTTGTTAACTTTACAAATCTAAGAAAAGCTAAATGCTTATTTAATTATTTAAAAAGCAGGAAACTTCATCCATTCACTCACTGACAAATAAATCGAGTGTGCCTCATTTATGCGCTGCATACTTTGCTAGGGAATAAAAAGATGAACAATTCACATATTAATTGGGCAAATATTTATGGAACATATACTGTATCTGGCACTGAGCCTGGTGCCAGGGCTGCATCCTGAGCAAGATAAACTTGTCCTGTGTGGAGGAAGTGAGCAGGGGAGTTGCGCTGGGAAGGAAAGTCGCATGCATGGGAATAACTCAACTAGGGTGAGATTGCCTCCGGCTAAGGGCTGCAGCGTCAAGAGGAAGGGAATGAACTGGCAGCCCTGAATGGGAAGTCAGAGAAATGGAAAAGGGGAAACTAAGCTCCATCTTAGTTGAGGAATTTTGGCAGCAGTGACAGAATTCATTCCAGATAATTTAAGTTAAAAACAAACAACAGCAAAACTGGATTGGGGGGAGGGGTGGGTGTAGGGAGAGGGATTAATTAGAAAATGCACGGGTATCTCCAAAAGCCAAAGCAGGGAGGGCAGTTGGGCTTACAAAGAATTGAAGTCAGAAGCTGGAAAGCTTTCAGGTACCTGGGCTGAGGAAATAAGTGCTTCACCAAGCAGAAGAGGGTGACCCTTACCGGTATGTGTTCAGTGTAAGGTACATGGTAAGGGTGGGTGCTGGGGGATGAGACTGGAGACATAAATTCCGGTCAGACTGTGAAAAGTATAGTAGATCTTACTTGCTAAGACTTTTGACCTTTATCCTGTGAGCAGAGGTCAGACTTTGAAGCAGGTGAATTAAATACTCAGCTTTATGTTATAGCAATGTGTCCTGAATGGAAAATTGGTGGAGGTGGAGTCAGGTCCTTTGAAGATGGTGGAGCCCTCATAGAAATGGCATGGAGTGAGGGGAGGGTGGCCTGGCAGGGGCATGGATGGCTCTGGCTGAGAAGAGGAGGGGGATAATGAGTGAGGGTGATTCTAAACTAGGCAGTGAGTGATATTGAGAAGAGCCTGCATTTTGGATTGAAATCCACATCCACTATTTACTGGCTGTGTGAACTTGTGTAAGCTATTAACATCTTTATGTCTTGTTTACTTCATCTGTAAAACAATTTGTAAGGTTCTTGTGAGGATTAGTATAATAAATGTCAATTGCCTAGAATATTGTCTGGCACCTAGTAGTAATTCAGTAAATTATAATCATTAGGTGGTGCTGCCATTAATCATATAAGAATTCAGAAGGAAAAGCGGACTTAGGGAGAGAGCATTTATTTTGTTCATATCAGGTTTAGGTTGAAGATGTCTAATACACACTTACAGGAAACTGATGGGCTTCATCTGGGTAGGAGAATTGGGGAAATGGAGGTCAGTATGTGAGGGAGATCTTCATTTCACTTGATACGTATTGAAAAAAAAAGAATTATGAAAACATTTTAAAACTCACAGTTCTGGAGCTGGGGGGGGAAAGGTGAATCCTGGAGATAATGAGGACGTCAACAGCACACAGGTGGAGCATGAATCCTTCAAAGTGGATGAGAGTGACCAGGGAGACTCTTTTGGAGCAAAAGAGGAGAAACCTAGGTCTAAGGCTCAAATACGTTGCTTTTCAGACACAAATCTCAGTGTTATTCCTGACTTATATGCATCGTTGCCCCTAGTCCCTGTATTGATCAGTTGCCAAGTTCTATTGATTCTTCCCTTCATAGTATTTTGGACAGTTCTCTCTTCCTTGCTACCAGCCAATTTTAGGCATTTATTATTTCATGTCTAGACAATTGTAGTCGATTCTTAAGCACTCTCCCTGCCTCCGTCTCTTCTTTCTCTGCCACCTTAATTTATCTTGAACTTGTAATCAGATGCATCTTCTTATGCAACAGCAATGATTATATTAGTTCCATGCTGAAAACAGAAACACAACCTCAGTAGCTCCCCAGACTCCTTGGCATAGCCTTCAAGCCTTTAAAATTCAAGTCCCAGTCTTAGAAGTGTCCTTTTTCAGTGTTCCCCAATGGTACCAAGTACTCTACCCAGATTACCCCAATCCCAACTTAACCTATTTCGTCTCTGATTTTGCATGTGCCTTTCTTTCTTGATCTCTCTTCCTCCCCCAGCCCCATCCCCAGCTTTATAGAAGAGTAAGTTGAACTTTAAAGTTAGCTCAAGTTGTCCTCCTTACCTGAGACCATCCTAGTCTCATTGGCACCAGGAGATGTCTCTCCGTATTCTACTACTCTTGGAGCATCTGTCACATGTTGCCACGGACTGTAGTTATCTGGGTACATTTTTTTTACCTCTGTTAGTGTAAGAGCTCCTTGAAGGAGGGGTTGCTTTCAATGGCTTATTATCCCATCCTCTAGGGGGACTTCAAGTTCATGTAAAATGTTTCATTAGCTGAAAGCCATACGTGGCCACCTTCTTATCATTGCAAACAGTGTCTGTTGACATTAATATTCATAGAAGGAGGAATAATGTCCAATCAGCTATAAATGAAAAGGGAAATTGAACTACTCATATGTCTATACCCCTTAGAGTCAGATTGATGGAAGCATTTTCTAGTTCTGCTTGAAATAGAAATCTGGCCTTGGAAGAAAAGTTCTATTGATTTTGTTTTTCAAGTAGTGGCCATGTGTTTGAACTTAATTTACATATTTCCAAATGATGGAGAAATTAAAATGTCTGTTTAAAGACAGATTTACAAGGTTGTGGTTTAGGTTTATTTTAATCAATGGTTGTTTATATTTTATAATTACAGCTAACAATAAATAACAAATCAATGATCATACTGAAAGTAAGCTTCTTTTATCCCATCTTTTGATAATTTTAATGTTTTATTTTGACTTATCTAGTATACAATATTCTGTACATCTTATGTTGGAAAGCACTGATATACTGGAAAGTAATAATGTCAAAAGTTTGGATATTTTCAGTAAGTTCAGAATATAGTCACTGTATACACAGAATTTACTGTCATCTAGTCATCTATCCAGTAAAAATAAATTACACGGCTTGGGGAAATACAGAACTAAATGATAAAATTTACTTCAATGAAATGCTATTTATTTAAATCATTTTATTTCTACAGATAATTTCTGACCCTAGACTTCGTTTTGAGTTAGCACTTCGAGAAGCTGGACTTCATAAAACATTTTATGCCAAGGAGATATTACCAAAAATCGGTCCTCAAAAACCTCCAAGAAAGGATACAGAGTCTACTGTATTCAAAATCTAGAGTTCATCCTCAAATCATGTTATACATAAATAAGATTTTTCTTTGAATACATTTATATGGATAACAATACTACTTTCTAAAATTTTTTCAAATATCAGACATAGAAATCATAGCATCTGTTAAAAACAACTTTTTCTTTTATGATTCTTAGACTTTTATGCACTATTTCCAATATCTTTGTTATGTTTAATAGTACTAAATTCTCCAAAGACTATGGAACTTAATTATGACACATATGGGACATATATTATCATTTAGTAAATTGAATTTTGGAGGTTGCATTATGCCATAAAAAGAGCTCAAAATAACCATTTGCAAAAATTACAGTTTATGTTGCTACTACCTACTAATGTTCATTTCTGCTTGTTATTTCAGAATTTGAGTTTTTTAATTATGGAAGTTTCATTATCATTAATACTTCTATTATTTCTCGATTATTATAAGAGGAGACTCAACCTTTCTCTAAATTTAGAAGCCAATTTGGTATACCATGTTTACTGCAAACCAATCATCCAAACAACTTCATTTTGCAAATTAACCTGTAAGAATAAATTAGAAATTAGAAATAGCATTTCAAGCATAAAGATATCTGTTTTGGCTTGGAAAAATGTATTTGTATGGTTGTTTGGAAGGAATGTTTTAAAATTCAGAATGCTATCAAAATTTCCATGTTATCTATTAAATATCTAGATGATTTTATAGAAAGGAAGTGTTTCAAATAAAACTCAAGCATAATTTTTTACTATTTCTAAACAATCACACAAATACAAGTAGCTGGTGATACACAGCAGGAGGTAGTGTCACTATTTTGAGAACCATGGAGTTGATACTTGTGGTTATGATGAAAATATTAGTTGAGGTTTGGGCAGCAGCCTAGATGCTGGCTATGCCCAGACTCAGACCTTATTAATTTTCTTTGTTTTTTAAAATAGTATTAATAATAGTTATCATTCATTGAGCACAAACTGTGCTCAGTACCCTATATGTACTTTACATATAATGTCTTACTTGACCATCATAACAACCTTATGAGATGGCCATCCGCATTTTACAGATAAGGAAATAGATTCAGGAAGGTAAAATAATATGCCCTAGATCAGTTGTTTGTCAAACTGTGGGTCATTAAATCAATCTAGTGAGTCCTGACCAGTATTTTTTAAATGACACAAAATAAAATAAATCTGAAATCCATGTGTGATTTGGGTTTCATCCCCTCTCAGTTCCACAAGAATTTCTCTTGTTTGGTTACCCTCTTTCTCTCCTATGTCTTCAAGTTCTCCTTCAGCATACATATACGCTCAAATAAATTCCACTTAAAAAATCGATTTCCATTAACCCCACATTTTCCCCTAGCCACCAGGCTATTTCTCTGCTCCTCTTCTTAAGTGAACGTCTTGAAAATGTTGCCTCTAGATATTTGGTTTCTTCTCACTTTCTAGTTACGGTCACTCGTTCTGAGCTAGCTTTGCCCTCACCCTCCACTGACACTGCTCTTAGCAAGGGCACCAGTGAACTCCATACTGACAAATTTGATGACCATTTTCAGTCTTCATCTTACTGACTTCATGGCAGCCTTTAACTCTGTTGACAACCACCCCATCTTGGAACATGTTCTTCTCTTGGCTTCTATGACACCAGTCTGCTTTACCTCCTGTTTCTTTAGTCACTCCTCAATCTTCTTGGCTGACGCCCCCATCTCCATTGATCTCTAAGTGATGGAGAGTTCTGGGATTAGACCTTCTAGCTGTCTTTCTTTACTGTTGAATCGCTCAAGGGAAGATCCTTAAACACTATATTTTAGTTTTAGTTATAAAATTATGTCTGAGTGTCTTTTAATCTATAGGCCTCCCCCTCCATCCTTGTTTTTTTCCCTTGAAATGTATTTGTTTGAAAAAACAAATATATTTACATGTAGAATTTCTTATGTTGGATTTTTTTGATGGTGTCCTCCTGGTGTAGTTTAATATGTTCCTCTGTCCTGTGTTCTTTGTGTGTGCTATAAATTGGTAGTTGAACTTAGAAGCTATATTAGATTTAGGTTCTTTTTTTTTTTTTCAAGACCACTTAATTTTACTGTTGTGTTCTGCCATCTGAGCATTTTTTTTTAATGTTAGCTATTACTAATTCTTAATGCCTAGAGCCATTAATTAATTATAGATTACATGCTAGAAATTCTGTAATTCAATCATTCCTTCTTTATTAGTGGAAACCTTATATGAAGAAAAATTTCCCTCTTCCCTGTTTGGTAGAGAAGATAAGAAATGTAAGCTAAGTGTTTGAGCCTTTTTTTTCCCATTAACTTATGAGGTTTGAAAATAATGAATTGGCTTTCTAATATCATCCAAAGGTGATCAGTTTTGTTGTATCTTTATGGAGTCATAGATTTAAAGGAATTTGATGTTTCAATCTGTTGAAGTATTATCCTTATTGCTGCTCAAATTATCTCCTCCTTGCCCAAAGGAAGTCTTTTCAGTTAGGCTCATGGGTTCTTTAAAGACAACTTAATAGACTTGATAACTTCCTTGCTATTCTAGTTATCTATTGCTTTTTAACAAAACTTAGTGGTTCAAAACTACATTTTTTTTTTTTTTTTTTTTTTTTTACTATCTTTCATGGTTTCGTGGGTTGACTGGGCTTTGCTGTATGGTTCTTGCTTGGAATTTGTATTAATTTTATATCACTGTTGTAACAAATTACCACAAACTTAGTGGTTTGAACAATACAAATTTATTATTGTTCGGAAGGTTGGAAGTCTGATTTGGGTCTCACTGGGCTAAAATCAAGACGTCAACAGGGCTGCATTCCCACCTGGAGACTCTAGTGGAAAATCTGTTTCTTTGCCTTTTCCAGCTCTTAGAGGCTGCTCACATTCCTTAGCGAAAATGTTAGAAATATAATATATTACTCATTTACATTATCTCACATTTTATACACAACAAACAGTCTTAGAATAAAATACCAGTATGATAAAAACAAGAACAATAAAAAATTCTATGCACTTTCTATTCTTTTTCCTTTTGTTATAGTTGTACTTTATATTGTCAAAGATTATGTAAATATTATATTCTCTCTTAGCTCTAATTTAATCTTAGTTCTATAAGTAAATATGTATTTACTGATTGCCACCAATCTTTATATCAGTGTTTTTCTTCTCATTTTGGTTGTCTGTTTTCTAGAAAAATCTTCAGAAATTACTCATGGAAACAATATTTTCTGAATTCTTGAATGTTGATAACAGTTTGTCAGAGTTCTTTATAGTTGAAAGTCCGTTTTGCCTGAGTATCAGATACTTTATTTACATTTACTTTCCTTAGCATAAAATGTCAAAAGGCTGGTTATAATCCGATTTTAATTTCCCTGATGATCACTTGATCTTTTGCCTGATTGTACCAACGATATTTTTTTTTCTAATCACATAGTAGTTTTTTTTGAATTATATATCTGTTTATTTTTTTTTTTATTTAACATCTTTATTGGGGTATAATTGCTTTACAATGGTGTGTTAGTTTCTGCTTTATAACAAAGTGAATCACACATAGTAGTTTTATGGACTTGATTTTTTTTTTTTTTTTTTTTTTTGCTGTACGCGGGCCTCTCACTGTTGTGGCCTCTACTGTTATGGAGCACAGGCTCCGGACGCGCAGGCTCAGCGGCCATGGCTCACGGGCCCAGCCGCTCCACAGCATGTGGGATCTTCCAGGACCGGGGCACGAACCTGTGTCCCCTGCATCAGCAGGCGAACTCTCAACCACTGCGCCACCAGGGAAGCCCTATGGACTTGATCTTGATGTTGGCCATTCTGGGTCAGTATACCTTTCACAATATAAATTTAATTTTATTTCAGGATATTTTTAAAATTATAATTATTAGTATTATGCTCCCTTTTAACTTTTTCCCTAAGGACCTCTTTTATAGTATTATGCTATGTTGGATCTTCTTTGCTCGTAGTCTTTGTCACTTTCTCTTGAATCCCTTTGATCTCTTTATTTTTCCCAGGTTTTGAAAATCTTTTTGTATAGAATTTCATTCCTTTTTAAGGCTGAATAATATTCCACTGTATTTATATACCACTTTTTAAATTTTTTAATTTAATTTTATTTTTAAAATCATTTATTTATTTATTTTATTTTTGGCTGCATTGGGCCTTCATTGCTGTGCCCGGGCTTTCTCTAGTTGTGGCGAGCAGGGGCTACTCTTTGTTGCGGTGCATTTGCTTCTCATTGCGGTGGCTTCTCTTGTTGCAGAGCATGGGCTCTAGGCATGTGGGCTTCAGTAGTTGTGGCTTGTGGGCTCAGTAGTTGTGGCTTGCGGGCTCTAGAGCACAGGCTCAGTAGTTGTGGTGCATGGGCCTAGCTGCTCTGTGGCATGTGGGATCCTCCTGGACCAGGGCTCAAACCTGTGTCCCCTGCACTGTCAGGTGGACTCTTAACCACTGCGCCACCAGGGAAACCCCTATATACCACTTATTTTAGACCACGTTTTGTTCACGTCTCAGTGAACATTTGGTGTGTTTCCACCTTTTGACTATCATGAATAAGGCTTGGGGTATAATAGTTGCATAGCTTTTATTTATTTATTTTAACTACAGGCATACCTCATTTTATTGTGCTTTGCTTTATAGTGCTTCACAGATATTGTGGTTTTTACAAGCTGCAGGTTTGTGGCAGCCCTGCATCAGGCACTATTTTTACAACATTTGCCTACTTCGTGTTTCTGTTTCACATCTTGGTAATCCTTATAATATTTCAAAATTTTTTATTATTATGGTGATCTGTGTTCAGTGATCTTTGATATTACTGTTGTAATTGTGTTGGCACCATGCTCATATAATATGGCAAACTTAATTGATAAACATTGTGTGTGTTCTGACTGCTCCACCAACTTGCTGTTTCCCCATCTGTCTGCCTCTCCTTGGGCATCCCTATTCCAGGTGACACAACAATATTGAAATTAGGCCAGTTAATAACCCTTAGCCTCTAAATGTTCAAGTGAAAGAAGAGTCGCATATCTCTCACTTTAAATTAAAAACTGGAAGTGATTAAGCTTAGTGAGGAAGGCATGTCGAAAAGCCAAGATAGGCTGAAACCTAGGCCCCTTGTGCCAAACAGTTAGCCAAGTTGTGCTACATGATTCTGCATGTTCAAAATGGAGACACAGCATGATCTGAGGGTGGCATTTTCCAGCCCTCTGACATCTGAGCAGGCCCAGTTTTAGGGTCATAGTTCCATCCAGTCCCCAGCCAGCTCACACTGGGCAGGAGCTGACTTCAAGTTCCTATAAAACAACTGGGCTGTATGAAGCTAAGAAGGTATGCAGCTTAAGCAAGGAAAAGAGAAAGAAAGAAAAAAAATACTAAAGTGAACTCAATCAATGAAGACAGTTTAAAAGCAAAGGGGTTTTAACAAGGTGATCCCTTATCTGTTCTTCTGTAAGACAAATTCAAGAATTTCTGTAGTTATCAGCTTCTGTTAATTCTGTGAGGCACAGTTTCAGTGGCTACACTAAATAAGAGATTTTCAGTGTAGGTGAAATAGCCTTCTATTAGAAGAATATGCCTTCTAAGACTTTCATAGCTAGAGAGGACAAGTCAATACCTGGCTGACTCTCGTTAGGGGCTAATGCTGCTGGTGACTTTAAGTTGAAGCCAGTGCTCATTTACCATTTTGAAAATTCTAGGACCCTTGGGTTATGCTCAGTCTACTCTGTCTGTACTCTATAAATGGAACAGCAAAGCCTGGACAAACAGCACACCTGTTTACAACATGGTTTACTGAATATTGAAGCCCACTGGTGAGACTTACTGCTTAGGAAAAAAATGATTGCTTTCAAAATATTTCTGCTCATTGACAATGTCCCTGGGCACTTAAGAGTTCTGATGCAGATGTACGATGAGATTCATGTTGTTTTCACGCCTGCTAACACAACATCCATTTTGCAACTCATGGATTTTGTAAGCCTATAGCTGCCATCGATAGTGATTCCTCTGATGGATCTGGACAAAGTAAATTGAAAATCTTCTGGAAAGGATTCACCATTCTAGATGCCGTGAAGAACATTTGTGATTCATGGGAAGGAGTAGGGTTAGGAGTTTGGAAGAAGTTGATTCCAGCCTACATCGATGACTTTGAGGGGTTTAAGACTTCAGTGGAGTAAGTAACTGCAGATGTGGTGGAAGTTGCAAGAAGACTAGAATTAGAAGTCGTACCTAAAGATGTATCTGAATCGCTGATAAAACTAACAGATGGAGAGTTGCTTGTTATGGATGAGCAAAGAAAGGGATTTCTTGAGATCGAATCTACTACTGGTAAAGATGCTATGAAGATTGTTGAAATGACGACGAAAGGATTTAGAATATTACATAAACTTAGTTAATGAAGCAGCAGCTGGGTTTGAGCAGATTGACTCCCACTTTGAAAGAAGTTGTACTGTGAGTAAAATGCTATCAAACATCATTGCAGACTACAGAGAAATCTTTTGTGAAAGGAAGAGTTCAGTGATACAGCAAACGTCATTGTTGTCCTATTTTAAGAAATTGCCACAGTCACCCCAACCTTCAGCAACCACCACCCTGCTCAGTCATCAGCCATCATCATCGAGGCAAGACCCTCCACCAGCAAAAAGATTATGATTCGCTGAAGGCTCAGATGATGGTTAGCATGTTTTAGCAATGAAGTATTTTATAATTAAGGTACAAACATGTTTTGAACATAATGCTCTTGCATGCATAATAGACTGACTACTACAGTATAGTATAAACATAACTTTTATATACACTGGGAAACCAAAAATTTCGTGTTACTTTATTGCAATAGGTGCTTTATTGCGGTGTTCTGGAACCAAGCCTCCAATATCTCCAAGGTATGCCTGCATGTCGTATTTTTTCCAGCTAGCTCTGCCAGTGTGTCATCGTCATCATCATCATCTCCTCCTCCTCCTCTTCTCCCTCCTCCTTCTTCTTTTTAAAATTGAGGTATAATTGACATATAACATTAAATTAATTTCAGGTGTACAACGTGTTTTAATATTTGTATATATTATGAAATGATCACCGCAATAAGTCTAGTCAACATCTATTACCATACTTTTAGTATCTCGCTCTCAGAATAGGTGATGCAAGCAAAGGTGCATGGGACTAGCAGAGCTGCAGTGGGTCTTCAGGGAAGCAGTCTCCTAGTGAGGGTTGAGCATCTTCTCTGGCCCTCCCAGAAATTCTAGGAACTACCTAACACCCTTTAATAAATTGCTTTCCTATTTCAACTAGCTTAAGTGGGTTTTGCTGTTTGCTACTATGGATGCACTGATACACTGTTCTTTTTTCAGTTCCTCTAATGTACCAACCACAAAATTTCCTCTTTTTTCAGTCTCATGCCCTCTGTAGATAATCCCTCCATCTCAGTAGTCTGTCCTCCCAATTATCGTTTTCTCTTTCTCCAAAAAGTAGGATAAAAAGAACATTTACATGGTGTTTTTGGTTTTTTTTTTGAATGTCACATTAGTTGCTGACTGCTGTTTTCCAAAGCATTGTTTTCTACTCTATGAAAGGGCCTACTGAAAATTACTTTCTTCTTAAAAAGTTTAGCCCATTTTCTCATACCCAAAGTCCTATGTAGTATTTTTATTTTTAAAAATCATGAAGAGGGTGAGGCTTCCTACATCTGGCATATATTTAGTTATTCTTTATGGGGACTGCATTTTCTTGGGTTTTATTTTGCCCCCATTAACACAGCTTCATCATCTCCTTAGCTATGCTAGATTTTAAGTGTAGGACACAGAGGTAAAATATTGTCATTCTGAAGGTAAAAGACATTTTTAAGGAAACCTGGGAAAATTGGAGACCTTTTAAGACCAAGACTTTACCTAGAGAGGTTATGAGGAAAATCTAAGATACAGACTTTTAAAGATCTCAGTCAAATCCCAGAAATGATGAAGTTTGATCTAAGGAGAAAAAAAAGGTCTGAGAATTCTACTGTTTCTGACATCTGATCGAGTTGTTTTGGAAAAATGGTTGTATGATGGCTAATACATTTGAGGATGAACACTTGATAGATTACTGATGAGTGCTGGAGAGGTCCTGAGTGGGAAACTTTTCAGGAACTTAAACATTGAACATTTTGAAACACTGAGTATTTCACTTTGAGACTCAGTGTGGGACTGGATTATAATAATAGAATTCACAAACTCCATGACCCCTTATGGAATCAAGTCTCAATCATTAGGGAGGAGTGTGGCATCAAATCTGTCCTGTTCATATTTTAAAAATCTCTAGGAAGATGTTTTCCAACCCCTGCAGTAATTCTTTTTTTATTCTAACGAGTGACTGTGTTCTTGTTCTTTGCTACCTTCCATAGTATTTGAGTCTGTTTTTTTACTGCTTAACCTGACTCAGGTTTGTTTATTTAAATTATTTAAATTCATGTTTCTAATGTCAATGTAGGCCTTACTAATATTACCAAATACCTTTTTTAAAAATTTTTGTCCCTTAGAGAATTTGTTATTTTATATGTGGGAATGTAATTTTGGGGAAAGAGTAGTTGCATTATTTTCCTTCTACTTTGCACGTCTTCCTGGACATGTCAATATTACTTAGCACCACATATGCTTAATACTCCTAATATTTATAAACAATTCCAAAAACAATTTGCTTGCATTTCCTTACATTTTATAAATATTGTATTAATCTGAAATAATTACCTTCACATATATTTAAAACAAATGCTGCAAAAAAAATTGTCCTGTTACTATTGACATTATAAGCTTAGTGTGGGAAGATTATTAAAGGTAATATTTATTTTTAAACTTACTAAAATGAAATAAAACTTTACTTGGAAGTAAAAATAATTCACTTGCTAAAGAAAATCCAGCACAATGCAACTTGAAGTCCATGTGGATTGTGACTCTATTATCTGGAAAGAAAAGATCCAGATAATGTGAAGAAAATATTTTCTCATCCATGTTTCATATCAATATAACATTGTTACTTAAAATTGACTTAAAAGACCAGCAGAAGCCTCAGAGCTTCTTTATTTTTATGTTTCTAGACAATCTGCTTTTTTACCCTACTTCCTCTGTCCAAATCTATGGCTTAATTCAATTCAACAAATATTTACTGAAATTATGGCTTAAGAGAAAACAGAGTCTCTGCAACCATTAAAAAGAATGAGGATTGTGGTGATGGTTACACAATTCTATGAATATTCTAAAAACCATTGAATTATACACCTTAACTGGGTGAATTATATGGTGTGTGGATTATATCTCAGTAAAGCTGTTACAAAAATAAAAAAGCAAGGAGAGTTACATGGACTAATATGAAAAGAAAACCAAGATATATTATATAGGTGAGGCATGGGGAGCAACAACAGAAAAATACATATAGAATGATCTCATTTATGTAAAAAGAATAATGCACATTTCTGGAAGGATATATAAGAAACTATCAGCAACTGTTGCTTTTGAGTAATTGGAATAGGAAATTTTGATGGAGTGGTGGCCAGGGAAGTTTTGCTTTTTTCTTTATACGCTTTTTACACTGTTTTAATGTTTACCATGAGCCTGTATTACTTTTATAATAATGGTGTTTAAAGCTGGATTATTTTATAGGGTGCTATGTATCAGATGCTGGGGAATGTAGGAGTTCTAGAACCTGCATAAACCATTCACTGTGATGGGCAACATCTAGCAGGGCTTCCAGGTGAATAGGGGTCAGTCAATAAATGCTTGTTGACTCAGTGAATGGATGGATTGAACTATATGATTTTGCCTTTATATGGGATATTCAACCAAGGAATAGTTATCTGTAGCTTCTCTGGATAGGATAAATATACATGGTAGAAAGACAAAGTTCAAAACCCCTTGTCTTCCTAAAGCATGCTCAGAATTTGACTGGGGAGATAAAACATCTCACATATTTAGGAAAAAATACAAGTAAAAGGCAGTAGATATGAGAGAACTACAGAGCAAGACACGTCGTATCCCGCTTGCTTCCCTAATGTCTGTGGTCCAACTCCTCAGCTTCTTGGGACATTGGAACAACTTATGTCCTCTCCATTCCTTCTCTGCTCTCCTTTTCCACCTTATGCACAGAGATAAGAAAGAGCTAAGAAGTGAAAGGAACAGAAAAGGTAGACAGGGTTGGATGGGTCCAAAGGACTGTGTCAAGGAGGAGAAAGAGTTTTACAGTAGACTTATGGCCTAGCATATAAGTTAAAACATGAAGTTGGGACGCCATTGCAAAGGACTTCTGTGGAGACCATGACCAAGACCACCCTCAGAAAACCTCTGAGGGGAAATGGAAAATCTCCTAGTCCTCTACACACATGTAGATAAAGGAAACTGTATAACCTGTGGTGCAGGCACAGAACAAACGATTGTAGAATATTATGCAACCAGAATATTGAGACCCAGAACTCAAACATTAGGCATGGATAATTACTCAAAGTGTCATGGTTTGTTGAGTGGCTTTACAAGGTAGCAGAAGTTGATATTGGGACCCTTCCAGTACGGAAGAAAATAAATTTCTGTGAGTCCTTTTGTTCAGACCTGGCAGAATTTTCACTCCTGCAGGCTGCTGACCATCATCCCCTCCTTGGTCTGTCCCCATGACAAAGGAAATGATGCACCATTCGGATATTTCCTTTGTGCTGTTTGTGTACCCACTGAGGCTTGATAAAGCTAGAAATTGGTACCTATTGGTATCTGCGAGTTTCACTTCTGTCATCCTCCAACCTAAGCCCATCCTTCTCTGACACAGGCCTATGGACCCTTGAATAACAGCCTAAGGTGTTTGAGCTTTATCATGTTGACAGTATAAATAGTTCATGCTTTATTGGATACAGAAACAAAGACAGTGCTTTTGGAAGGTTAATATGAGATCAGGGTACACGTTGGATGGAAGCAGAAAGAAGACTAAGATTGGGGGAACTCTTTATGGTTAGTTAGAATAAATCAGGTGTGAGATGATGTGAAAGTGGGCATCAGTGGAGTCTGTGATTCTTATCACTTCAGGAGAAAAACTCAGCTCTGAATTCATTAATTCCTTTCCCTCTTGCAAAGTTCCTTTAGATGGGTAGGGGAACAGATTTAATGCAAATTAAAATATGCATAACACTCCTGAGCACCAAGGTGTGATAACTGCGCTGGCTCTAGATTTTCTTTTCCTCTTGTCCAAACCAGGTATTTCTGAATCTCAAACAGTACACTTACTGCTCTTCCAGAATCTGTGATCAATCCTGATCCCAAGCACAGGTGATAAGGAAGCCCCCCTCACTCCGCATCAAGCCCTTGAGGCTGCTTCTGTGGCCCACTTGTCGCTCCAGCACCCAGGGCCTGGTCTCTTGCACCTGTCATCTTGTCTGTGGCTACTTCCCTGTGCTTCCTTGGTGATGGTTTTTCTGCCTATAGTACTATAGGACCTAGAGGTGGTGTTCTCTGACCAAAACCTGCAGCTGCTCTGATCCCTGCCTTCACACATCTCCTGTTACTAACCAGCTGCCTGGAGTTATGCCCCGTCCCATCCCAGCTTGAATCTCTCTTACTCTCTGTTCATTTCAGTTATTGGTTCTTCTGCCTTATCTGTCCTTCATTTTGAATGTGCCATACTCTCCATACTCATTTCCACATGCCAACTCTGCTAGCTGGCACCAAAGACCACACCCAGTGAGCCAGCTTCCCAGTTGTCAGGCCTGTCTGTAGTTCCTTCCCTCCACGTTGAATCTGGGTGGCATTGTGGCTTCTATAATATAACGAACAGAAGTGATGGCTGTGCCAGTTCTGGCCTAACCATTAGAAAAGGCTTGGCATCTTCTGCTTCTGTGTTCTCAGAAGCCAAGTTGCCTGTGAGAAGTCTGACTACCCTGATGAAAGATAGGCCACATGGAGAGCCCTGGAGGATGAGGAGCTCTGTAAAGAGACATGCTATGTGGTGGAGCACTAAAACACCAGATACAGGAGGGAAGAAGTCATCTGGAACATTCCACTACAGTCAAGCCTCCAAATGACTCCAGCCCCAGCTGCCATATGACTACAACCATATGAGAGACCCCCAGTGAGACCAGCAGAAAACCACCCATCTAAGCCCAGTTAACCCACGGAATTATGAGAAAGACAGTAAGTTTGTTGTGTAGAAGCAGATATCTGAATCAAAACCTTCAAGCAAGAGATCCTTGACTATATCCAGTCCTTTGCCTGAACTTCTAATAGTAGTTGGGTTGGCCAAAAAGTTTGTTTAGGTTTTTGTAACATCTTACGGAAAAACCCGAACAAACTTTTTGACCAACCCAATAGTAGTCAACAATTTTTTTTTAAATGTATAACTGAGTCACCTTACTGTACAGCAGATATCAACACAACACTGTACAACAACTGTACTTCAACAGCAACAAAAAAACCCTAAAAAAAACCCCTGTAACTATACATCTCAACCCTAGGTATATATGTACATGTACCGGCAAATAAATGAGAAATAGGCTAGATATTAACAATTGTTGTTTTGGGGTAGTAGAACTCTGGGTGACTTTTTTTTCCTTCATCTATTTGTCTAACTGGCCCAAGTTTTCTTTAGTGAGGAAATCTGTATAATGAAGGTATGGAATTTTAAATTATGTCACAATTGGGAGTAATTTAAGCAAAACTTGCCTAAGCGTACAGAGTGTGGTGGACTAGAAAATCTTTCAAAGTTCAGGTTGCTGTAAAAGGATTGGTTCTAGAAGTTGGCATTAGATGGGTGGGTTAGCTCAGGAAGAAAGCATAAGAAGGGGATATGATGGTTGCACACAACCCTTACTGTCATTCAGTGGGTGGTATTTCCAGGTGTCATGTTGACCACAATCCCACGAGAGCTGGGGAACCCCGGTCTTCTTTTCTGCTCAGGGTTAAACATGCCGAGAGAGGGTGGTTCACACAAGTCACCCACAGAACACACCTGTGACTCTCACAGCTGAATCCAAGTTTTCCTTTTCACCTTTCTGCCCACTTGGCTGGAGCCAGAGGGAAGGGAGGAGGAGGAACACAGGACACGGTCTGTGCTCTACAGCTGATCCACATCCCCTGATCATGCCTTCTGACAGCACACAAACGTCCTCACAGTAAACCTCTGGCAACTGATGATATTTCTTTTCCAAATAAGCTCATTGTTCATGGAAGAGACAGGCTTAAACTTGGGAACAATTATCATCTGTATAGCTCAGTATCATCTTTAACCCAAACTGAGAACTTCCGTGTTGGAATATGCAATGGAACACAGGATATCATCTCTGCTCTCATGGAATTCACAGTTTAGCTGCACTGCTGAGATATTTACATATGAAGAAATTACAATATAGGAAGATTATAGATACTAATTTTTTAATAGATCTTTATCGGAGTATAATTACTTCACAATACTGTGCTAGTCTCTGTTGCACAACAAAGCGAATCAGCCATATGCACACACATGTCCTCATATCCCCTCCCTCTTGAGCCTCCCTCCCACCTTCCCTATCCCACCCCTCTAGGTCATCGCAAATCACTGAGCTGATTTCCCTGTGCTAGCTGTTGGTTCCCACCAGCCAACTATTTTACATTGTCTAGTTTCCCCAGCACCACTTATCGAAGAGGCTGTCTTTTCTCCATTGTATGTTCTTGCCTCCTTTCTCGGAAATTAGGTGCCCATATGTGCGTGGGTTTATTTCTGGGCATTCTATCTTGTACCGTTGATCTATATTTCTGTTTTTGTGCCAGTACCATACTGTCTTTTTTTTTTTTTTAACATCTTTATTGGAGTATAATTGCTTTACAGTGGTGTGTTAGTTTCTGCTTTATAACCAAGTGAATCAGTTATACATATACATATATCCCCATATCTCTTCCCCCTTCCGTCTCCCTCCCTCCCACCCTCCCCATCCCACCCCTCTAGGTGGTCACAAAGCACCGAGCTGATCTCCCTGTGCTATGTGGCTGCTTCCCACTAGCTATCAGTTTTACATTTGGTAGTATATATATGTCCATGCCACTCTCTCACTTACTCCCAGCTTACCCTTCCCCCTCCCCATGTCCTCAAGTCCATTCTCTAGTAGATCTGCGTCTTTATTCCCATCCTGCCCCTAGGTTCTTCATGACCACTTTTTTTTTTTTTAGATTCCATATATATGTGTTAGCATACGGTATTTGTTTTTCTCTTTCTGACTTAACTTCACTCTGTATGGCAGACTCTAGGTCCGTCCACCTCACTACAAATAACTCAGTTTCGTTCCTTTTTATGACTAATATTCCATTGTATATATGTGCCACATCTCCTTTTTCCATTCATCTGTCGATGGACACTAAGGTTGCTTCCATGTCCTGGCTATTGTAAATAGTGCTGCAGTGAACATTGTGGTACCTGACCCTTGTTGAATTATGGTTTTCTCAGGGTATATGCCCAGTAGTGGGATTGCTGGGTCATACGGTAGTTCTATTTGTAGTTTTTTAAGGAACCTCCATACTGTTCTCCATAGTGGCTGTATCAATTTACATTCCCACCAACAGTGCAAGAAGGTTCCCTTTTCTCAACACCCTCTCTCCAGCATCTATTGTTTGTAGATTTTTTGTTGATGGCCATTCTGACTGGTGTGAGATAATATCTCATTGTAGTTTTGATTTGCATTTCTCTAATGATTAATGATGTTGAGCATTCTTTCATGTGTTTGTTGGCAATCTGTATATCTTCTTTGGAGAAATGTCTGTTTAGGTCTTCTGCCCATTTTTGGATTGGTTTGGTTGTTTTTTTGATATTGAGCTGCATGAGCTGCTTGTAAATTTTGGAGATTAATCCTTTGTCAGTTGCTTCATTTGCAAATATTTTCTCCCATTCTGAGGGTTGTCTTTTTGTCTTATTTATGTTTTCCTTTGCTGTGCAAAAGCTTTTACGTTTCATTAAGTCCCATTTGTTTATTTTTGTATTTATTTCCATTTCTCTAGGAGGTGGGTCAAAAAGGATCTTGCTGTGATTTATGTCATAGAGTGTTTTTCCTATGTTTTCCTCTAAGAGTTTGATAATGTCTGGCCTTAAATTTAGGTCTTTAATCCATTTTGAGTTTATTTTTGTGTGTGGTGTTAGGGAGTATTCTAATTTCATTCTTTTACATGTAGCTGTCCAGTTTTCCCAGCATCACTTATTGAAGAGGCTGTCTTTTCTCCATTGTATATCCTTGCCTCCTTTGTCATTGATTAGTTGACCATATGTGTGTGGGTTTATCTCTGGGCTTTCTATCCTGTTCCATTGATCTATATTTCTGTTTTTGTGCCAGTACCATACTGTCTTGATTACTGTAGGTTTGTGGTATCGTTTTGAAGTCAGGGAGCCTGATTCCTCCAACTCCATTTTTCTTTCTCAAGATGGCTTTGGCTATTTGGGGTCTTTTGTGTTTCCATACGAATTGTAAAGTTTTTTGTTCTAGTACTGTGAAGAATGCCATTGGTAGTTTGATAGGGATTTCATTGAATCTGTAGATTTCTCTGGTAGTAGAGTCATTTTCACAATATTGATTCTTTCAATCCAAGAACATGGTATATTTCTCCATCTGTTTATGTCATCTTTGATTTCTTTCATCAGTGTTTTATAGTTTTCTGAGTACAAGTCTTTCGTCTCCTTAGGCAGGTTTATTCCTAGGTATTTTATTCTATTTGTTGCAATGGTAAATGGGAGTGTTTCCTTAATTTCTCTTTCTGATTTTTCATTGTTGGTATAGGAATGCCAGAGATTTCTGTGCATTAATTCTGTATCCTGCAAGCTTACCACATTCACTGATTAGTTCTAGTAGTTTTCTGGTGGCATCTTTAGGATTTTCTATTTATGGTATCATGTCATTGGCAAATAGTGACAGTGTTACTTCTTCTTCTCCAATTTGTACTCCTTTTATTTCTTTTTCTTCTCTGATTGCCGTGGCTAGGACTTCCATAAGAATGACGAGAGGGGACATCCATGTCTTGTTCCTGATCTTAGTGGAAATGCTTTCAGTTTTTCACCATTGAGTATGATGCTTGCTGTGAGTTTGTCATATATGGCCTTTATTATGTATTATGAGGTAGGTTCCCTCTGTGCCCATTTTCTGGAGAGTTTTTATCATAAATGGGTGTTGAATTTTGTCAAAAAGCTTTCTCTGCATCTATTGAGATGATCGTATGGTTTTTATTCCTTAATTTGTTAATGTGGTGTATCACATTGATTGATTTGCATGTATTGAAGAATCTTTGCATCCCGGGAATAAATTCCACTTAATCGTGGTGTATGGTCCTTTTAATGTGCTGTTGGATTCTGTTTGCTAGTATTTTGTTCAGGATTTTTGTATCTATGTTCATCAGTGATATTGGTCTATAATTTTCTTTTTTGGTGATATCTTTTTCTGGTTTTGGTATAAGGTGATGGCAGCTTCATAGAATGAGTTTGGGAGTGTTTCTCCCTCTGCAATTTTTTGGAAGAGTTTGAGAATTTTCAGTGTTAGCTCTTCTCTGAATGTTTGATGGAATTCGCCTGTGAAGCCATCTGGTCCTGAACTTTTGTTTGCTGGAGGATTTTAAATTACGGTTTCCATTTCATTACTTGTGATAGATCTGTTTATATTTTCTAATTCTTCCTGGTTCAGTCTTGGAAAGGTGTACCTTTCCAAGAATTTATCCATTTCTTCATGGTTGTCCATTTTATTGGCACATAGCTGTTTGTAGTAGTCTCTTATAATCCATTGTATTTTATTGATTTGCATCCTCTCCCTTTTTTTCTTGATGAGTCTGGCTAAGGGTTTATCAATTTTCTTTATCTCCTCAAAGAACTAGCTTTTAATTTTATTGATCTTTGCTATTGTTTTCTTCGTTTCTATTTCATTTATTTCTGCTTTCATCTTTATGATTTCTTTCCTTCTACTGACCTTGGGTTTTCTTTGTTCTTCTTTCTCTAGTTGTTTAAGTGTAGGGTTAGATTGTTTATTTGCGATTTTTCTTGTTTCTTGAGGTTTGACTATATTGCTATAAACTTTCCTCTTAGGACTGCTTTTGCTGTGTCCCATAGGTTTTCGGTCGTCATGTTTTCATTGTCATTTGTTTCTATGCATTTTTTAAATTTCTTCTTTGATTTCTTCAGTGATCTCTTGGTTATTTAGTAGCGCACTGTTTAGCCTTCATGTATTTGTGTTTTTTACAGTTTTTTTCCTGTAACTGATTTCCAATCTCATAGTGTTGTGGTCAGAAAAGATGCTTTATACGATTTCAGTTTTCTTAAATTTTCCGAGGCTTGATTTGTGATCCAAGATGTGATCTATCCTGAAGAATGTTGCATGTGCACTTGAGAAGAAAGTGTGTTCTGCTACTTTTGGGTGGAATGTTCTATAAATATCCATGAGATCTTTCTGGTCTGTTGTGTCATTTAAAGCTTGTGTTTCCTTATTTATTTTCTGTTCGGATGATCTGTCCACTGGTGTAAGTAGGGTATTAAAGTCCCCTACTATTATTGTGTTACTGTCAACTTCTCCTTTCATTGTTGTTAGCATTTGCCTTATGTATTGAGTTGCTCCTATGTGAGGTGCATAAACATCTATAATTGTTATAACTTCTTCTTGGATTGATCCTTTGATGATTATGTAGTGTCCCTCCTTATCTCCTGTAACAGTCTTTATTTTAAAGTCTATTTTATCTGATACAAGTATTGCTACTCTGGCTTTCTTTTGATTTCCATTTGCATTAAATATCTTTTTCCATCCCTTCACTTTCAGTCTGTATGTGTCCCTAGGTCTGAAGTGGGTCTCTTGTAGACAGCATATATATGGGTCTTGTTTTTGTATCTGTTCAGCCAGTCTGTTTCTTTTGGTTGGGGCATTTAATCCATTTACATTTAAGGTGATTATCGATATGTATGTTCCTATTACCATTTTCTTAATTCTTTTGGGTTTGTTTTTGTGGGTCATTTTCTTCTCTTGTGTTTCCTGCTTAAAGAACTTTCTTTAGCATTTGTAGTAAAGCTGGTTTGGTGGTGCTGAATTCTCTTAGCTTCTGCTTGTCTGAAAAGCTTTTGACTTCATCGTATCTGAATGAGATCCTTGCTGAGTAGAGTAATCTTGGTTGTAGGTTTTTCTCTTTCATCAGTTTAAGTATATCCTGTCACTCCCTTCTTTTTTTTTTTAATTTATTTTATTTTATTTTTTAAATTATTTTTGGCTTTGTTGCTGCACGCGGGCTTTCTCTAGTTGCCGTGAGTGGGGTCTCCTCTTCATTCTGGTGTGCAGGCTTCTCATTGTGGTGGCTTCTCTTAACGTGGAGCACGGACTCTAGGTGCGCAGGTTTCATTAGCTGTGGCTCATGGGCTCTAGAGTGCAGGCTCAGCAGTTGTGGTGCACGGGCCTAGCTGCTCCACAGCACGTGGGATCTTCCTGGACCAGGGCTCAAACCCACGTCCCCTGCATTGGCAGGTGGAATCTCAACCATTGTGCCACCAGGGAAGCCCCACCACTCCCTTCTTGCCTGCAGAGTTTCCACTGAAAAATCAGCTGATGACCTTATGGGGATTCCGTTGTATATTATTTTTTGTTTTTCCCTTGCTGCTTTTAATATTTTTGCTTTGAACTTAATTTTTGTTAGTTTGATTTACCCTGTATGGGACTCTCTGTGCTTCCTGGACTTGAGTGACTGTTTCTTTTCCCATGTTAGGGAAGTTTTCAACTATAATCTCTTCAAATATTTTCTCGGACCCTCTCTTTTTCTCTTCTTCTTCTGGGACCCCTATAATTCGAATGTTGCTGCGTTTAGTGTTTTCCCAGAGGTTCTTGAGATTGTCTTCAATTCTTTTCATTCTTTTCTCTTTATTCTGCTCCTCGGCAGTTATTTCCACCATTTTGTCTTCCAGCTCACTTATTCCTTCTTCTGCCACAGTTATCCTGTTACTGATTCCATCTAGTGTATTTTTCATTTCAGTTATTTTATTGTTCATCTCCGTTTATTTGTTCTTTCGTTCTTCTAGATCTTTGTTAAACATTTCTTGTATTTTCTCAATCACTGCCTCCATCCTATTTCTGAGATTCTGGATCTTGACTATTTTTACTATCATTTTAGTATCATTACTATCATTACTCTGAATTTTTTCAGGTAGATTGCCTATTTCCTCTTCATTTATTTAGTCTTGTAGGTTTTTACCTTGCTCCTTCATCTGTGACATATTTTTTTGCCATCTCATTTTTTTTTTTTTTTTAATGAGTCAGGATTGTATAAGACAGGATTTAATAAGACAGGATTGTGTTCCTGTCTTACTGGTTCTTTGGCCTGAGGCTTCCAGTACTGGGGTTTGTAGCTATTGAGTAGAACTGGGTCTTGGTGCTGAGATGAGGAACTCCGTGAGACCTCACTTTGATGAATATTCCCTAGGGTCTGAGGTTCTCTGTTAGTCCAGAGGTTCGGACACAGAGCTCCCACTGCAGGAGCTTCATCCCGCCCCTGGGCTCATGATCCAAGATCCCGCAAGCTGTCTGAGGTGACAAAAAATATATAAAATAAAGGAAAAAATAAAATTAGACTAGGAAACTAACAGATTTGTTAGAAAGAATATAAAAATATAGATGAATCAACAACTGGAAGGTACATCAGTACCACAGTAGTAAGAAAGAGGAAGAGGGAAAAGAAAAAAAAAAGGAGGGGGGAAAGACCTTGGTTGTGGAGAGCGGGGCCTAAGCAAGGGTGAGGTTTGGGTGGTGGTCGGGGCCAATGCTCAGGACCCACAGGGCTGGAAAAGGCCCTGGGGGCTGTGGAGGGTGGGACTTAGGCTCGAGGGACAAAAGGGGCCCAGTCGTGCCCCCCACCCCTGGTCTCAGAGGGCAGGGGACCTCACCTGGGAGCCCAGCAGGCTTCCTGGGCTCAAGTAGGCAGGGCAAATGCCCTCCTCTCCTCTCCTGCTCCTCCAGTCTGAGAGGGCCCCTCTCGCCTGCCTCTCCTGATCTCCCTGGCCTCCCTCCTATGCCCTCAAGAACCCACACAGCCTGGATGGGGCTTTGGAGGGGGTTTACCAGCCTGGGAGCTCAGCAGGCTCCCTGGCCCTAGTGGGCCAGGCGATCACCCTCTGCTCCTCTCCCGCTCTTCCCAGAGAGTTCCTCCTGCCTGCCTCTTCTGATCTCCCCAGCCTCAGGGGCACTGATCCTATCTGGCCTCCACTTCTCCTCCCCACTTGGTCCCCGTGCATCCTACTGGTTCACTTTGGGGTTCCTCCCATCTCCTTGGGTGTCAGAGTCCCTCACCAGCGGCCAGCACGTGCCCTAGTTGTGGGGAAAAACTAATTCTGCATCTTCTCACACGGCCATCTTGACTTCCATATATCAGTCAGCAACTGACTGCTAACTGCATACCAAGGGTATGTTATAGGTGCTTTGCATGTATGAAATAATTCAATATGCAACAACAACCCTGTGAGATATGCACTATTTTTAGCTGTGTTGTGTAATTGGGAAACTAAGGCACAGGAAGGTGACTTACCTTGCCCAATATTACACAGCTCATAAGAACCTAGATTTAAAAACCAGGTAACCTGGCTTCTGAGCCCTGAACTCTACTGCCTCCGATCTCAGGATTTGCCAGTCTGGCCATCCTCTGATGTCACAAATATCTAGAACTATGCTGAGAATCTATAGGAAATGATGGGACATAGTCACAAGTCAGGCATGGGGACTCTTCTTTGGATTTTTACCTGGGTATGAACTCAAATGTATCATAATGGTGTGATTTAAGAAGTGCTGAAAAAGTCCCCTAGGAGCCCCCGTTATCTGGAATAGATGCTAAGTTCCTTCCAATAGTTGAAGCACTTATGAAAATGTGAATCCTCCAGGAAGGCTATTCCCTTTAGCCATCGTTTCCAAGGTCTATTCCATAGAACTTTCTTTCCCAAGATCTATTCATGCACCAAATACTGTAGTCCCAGCTAGTGAGTCTAAAAATAAGGCCTCACTTCTTTTTTATATATAAATGGTTTTGCCATAACCACCATCCAGTATTTTTACCTGTTTCTCTTCTACACGTTTTCGGAAATGCCTGCATGTTACACAAATGCGTCCTGGTTGAAGCTCGTCATTGTAGACAGCCCTGTGGCTCCATCCACAGGTCCACTGCTCAGCAGATCATCTTTTGCCATCTCATATCTGGCTTCACTTAGGCAGTTGCTGTTCTTCCTTCAAGCTTTGCTCCAAGCATGAAAACAGAGAATTTCCGTAATTCCACACACTAATAGCCTGTAGCAATTCACAAGACTTATTGAAGGCTTGGACGCTAAAAGGGGATTATGATCAGAGAAATAAGGAATGAATATACTAGTTGTGATCAGAGACCAACTCTTCCACAGGTCTCCCACCAGCCACCATTCTCCTTGGCATTGTGTGCCATGATGTGGTAGTGGCCAGCCAGCCTACATCCAGGAGGGAACCTGTGTGCCTCCTCCACCTAGAGGCCAGCCTCCAACAATCTCAGTCCCCAAGGGATGAAATGATTCCACCCCTTTAGAGTCTTTCCAGGACTACTGATGGGGGTAAGGAAAGAGGGCTGTGGGGAGGTGATGCAGAGAAAAGTGAAAAATCCATCCCTTCCCAATGGGGTTGACTTGCCCCAAGTGCTCACAAAGTACCCATCAGAAGCTAGCACTCAGTGCCTTCTTCAATGAACTATTCATTATTGAACAACACTGTGTTGGGTACACCAAGAATTCACTGCACCAAACCCAACGTGTTACTTTCCAATCTCTTCTCCAGCATGCTGTGAACACTGGTCCAACCCCATACCTTCTGGTCATGGTTCAGTCACTGCCCCAAATCTCCTATAAGCAAATACCTAGGCAAGAACACACAGAGCACTCAGGAACAAGGACAATGTTCAGGCATAGGGTAGTCTAAATGTAGATTTAGAAGAAAAAAAAAATAGTTCTTAGTGTTATCATTCTGCTAAAAAATAAATCCAAACACATTACTAAATGAAACTTAATATTTCAATTTGAAGCATCTACATTTAGTTGTTTCTACTGTATTCAGGTCTTCCAAAAAGAACGGTGATGTATGTATATTAAAAAAAAAAAAAAACCCGCATGCTGTAATATTGTGCATTAAAAGTAGCAGAAAGCAAGCAAGCAAGCTGGGGTTAGAGACAAACCACTCCAAACCCATGCAACTTTGTAACCAGAACACTAACATTAACATAAATGTTACCTGGGGAATTAACTGGGACCACCCAGGAGACTACCATAGTAAATGAAAAAAACCCCAGACACAGCAGAGAGGAAATACTGCTAACACCTCATTTGGAGCACAGGTGGTAGGTGCTGAGAAATGCCCTTGGAAGTGGGCCTCTGAGCTGGCAGTCTGCTTTTGTGGTGGGCCTGGGAGGCAGCATGAGTTCAGGCCATGGCCGCCAAACTGAGTAACCCCAGCTACAGCAGGGCCGCAGGCTGCCAGCTCTCCTCATCCGTACCCTTTGCAAAGAGTCAGATTTTCTCTCAACCTGTTCTTTCACAGAGAGTGAAGTGGTTTCAAGTGTCCTATTTGTGGGGAGTCTCCATTTCACCTCCTTCACTGTGCACAGACTAAATGCCTGGGCTTTGGTTTCTACACCTGACTCCATGCCTCCTCACTCTTGCCCCCTGGAACAGAGGTCAGCAAACTTTTCTTTAAAGGGCTAGATAGTAAGTATTTTCACCGTTGCCAGTCATATGATGTCTATTGAAACTGCTCAGTTCTGCTGTTGTAGTGCGAAAGGAGCCAGAGACAATATGTAAACACTGGGCCTGGCTGGGTTCCAATAAGACTTGACAAAAACAGGAGAGGCGATTTTGGCTCCCAGACTGTAGTTTGCTGACCCCTGACCCAGAGAAGCACCACTTTCTGTATTGTGTGTTCATCTGCTTCTGGGATATGGGCTTACTCTTTGTGTTTTCTCTCTCTTAAGGATTTCCCCTTATTTCTTGTGAGCTTAATAAGATGTTTTAAAGTGTCTTTGTGTGATTTATCCAGATCTGGGTGTTTCAGGGTGGTAGAGGGAGTTTTGTAAAACCTAGTTCTCCATCCCGTTGGAAACAGAAGTCTGGTATGTCTTTTTCTATCTCTTTAATGTCAATCTTCAGTATTATGTTTTAGAAGTTCTTCCATAAATAGGATATAGCTGGATTTTGTTTTACTTTTCAATCTGATAGTCTCTGCCTTTTAACTGATGAGTTAAATTAGTTTACATTCACTATGATTACTGGTATCTTTAAATTTATTTTAGTCACTCTATATTATATTTTCTATTTATCATGCTATTTCTAGTCTTTCTTTTTCTTCCTCTTTCTTCCTTCTACAACATTAATCAAGTTTTCCTTTATTCTATCGTTTCCCCTTCAGTTGTTTGGAAATTCAACATTTAACTACCGTTCTGTGGACAGTAGCCTTTATATTTTAAATATGCACAAGTAACTTAATAAAGTCTAGTGTCATTACAACCTCTACTCTCCTCCCAGTGATGGTGGGCCTGTAGGACCCTCCACTGATCCCACTTCAGTTTTCCATTTTAATTTTATCTAGTTCTGGGTTTTAATCCCCCAAATTGATATTTCAGTCAGTTTTTACCAATTTCATTTCTCACCATTGCTTCTTGCATTCTACACATTCTTCTGAGCTCATTTCCCCTCCGAAATACATCTTTCAATTAGTTGTTCTTGCACTTCCCTGGTGGCGCAGTGGTTGAGAGTCCGCCTGCCGATGCAGGGGACACGGGTTCGTGCCCCAGTCTGGGAAGATCCCACATGCCGCGGAGCGGCTAGGCCCATGAGCCATGGCCGCTGAGCCTGTGCGTCCGGAGCCTGTGCTCCGCAACGGGAGAGGCCACAACAGTGAGAGGCCCATGTACCACAAAAAAAAAAAAAAAAAATTAGTTGTTCTTTCAGCAAGTATCTAAGTGTAGGGAATACTCTCCACCTTTGTTTTTTTTTGTTTTTTACATCTTTATTGGAGTATAATTGCTTTACAATGGTGTGTTAGTTTCTGTTTTATAGCAAAGTGAATCAGTTATACATATACATATGTTCCCATATCTCTTGCATCTCCCTCCCTCCCACCCTCCCTATCCCACCCCTCTAGGTGGTCACAAAGCACCAAGCTGATCTCCCTGTGCTACGCGGCTGCTTCCCACTATCTCTTTTACATTTGGTAGTGTATATATGTCCATGCCACTCTCTCACTTTGTCACAGCTTACCCTTCCCCCTCCCCATATCCTCAAGTCCATTCTGTAGTAGGTCTGTGTCTTTATTCCTGTATTACCCCTAGGTTCTTCATGACATTTTTTTTTGTTAAATTCCATATATGTGTGTTAGCATACAGTATTTGTCTTTCTCTTTCTGACTTACTTCACTCTGTATGACAGACTCTAGGTCCATCCACCTCATTACAAATAGCTCAATTTCGTTTCTTTTTACGGCTGAGTAATATCCCATTGTATATATGTGCCATATCTTCTTTATCCATTCATCCGATGATGGACACTTAGGTTGTTTCCATCTCCTGGCTATTGTAAATAGAGCTGCAATGAACATTTTGGTACATGACTCTTTTTGAATTACGGTCTTCTCAGGGTATATGCCCAGTAGTGGGATTGCTGGGTCATATGGTAGTTCTATTTGTAGTTTTTTAAGGAACCACCATACTGTTCTCCATAGTGGCTGAACCAGTTCACATTCCCACCAGCAGTGCAAGAGTGTTCCCTTTTCCCCACACCCTCTCCAGCATTTATTGTTTCTAGATTTTTTGATGATGGCCATTTTCTGACTGGTATGAGATGATATCTCATTGTAGTTTTGATTTGCATTTCTCTGAAGATTAATGATCCACCAAAGAACTGTCAACAGCTGCCGGCTTTTCTCTGATGCACCTGCTAGTGTTGGAGGGTCTCCTGCAGAGGCGGGAGATGCTGTGGCTCACCGAGGGGATAAGGACACTGGCAGCAGAAGTTCTGGGAAGTACTCCCTGGCGTGAGCCCTCCCAGAGTTCCACCTCTGTTTTTTAAAAAGTTTTTATTTTGGGCTTCCCTGGTGGCGCAGTGGTTGAGAGTCCGCCTGCCAATGCAGGGGACACGGGTTCGTGCCCTGGTCCAGGAGGATCCCACATGCCGTGGAGGGGTTGGGCCCGTGAGCCATGACCGCTGAGCCTGCGCGTCCGGAGCCTGTGCTCCGCAATGGGAGAGGCCACAACAGTGAGAGGCCCGCATACTGCAAAAAAAAAAAAAAAAAAAATTTATTTTGTTATTCATGCCTGAATAATATTCTACCTGGGTGTAAAATTCTGAGTTGACAATATTTTTTTTCATGACTCTAAAGATATAATGTCCTAGATAATCTAGTATCTTTCAGGTTCTGTGGCTGCTATTGAGATGTGTGTTATCAATCAAATTGTTCATTTGTAGAGAACCCCTCTTTCCTTTTTTGTTTACTTTTAACATTTTCTCTTAGTTTTCTTAGATAACTTTACTACAGTATTCCCATGTGTGATTTGCCTTTATTTATATTGTGCTTCTTGAATATTTATGTCTTTTACCAATTCTGGAAATTTCTTAATCATTATGTTTTTGAATATTGTCTCTTTATTGTTCTGTGTACTCTTTCTTTCTAGAACTTCTTTTAGAAATTTATTAGATCTTCTCATTTTATTCTTACTCTTACTTTTATATTTTCCATCTCTATTTCTGTGCTGTATTCTCAGTTGTTTTTTCAGTTCTATTTTAAAGTTCACTAATTCTTTCTTCAGCTGTGCCTAATCTTCTATTTAACTCATCCACTGAACTTTAACAATTACAAATTTTTTCATTTTTGTAATTTTCCAATTTTGAAATGTTTTGAAATTTTACATTTTATTTGGAAGTAAAATCTGGTTCTTGGTTTAGTATAGTGGTTCAGACCATATACTCTGGTGCTATAGACTGAAAGTTGTGTTCCCCAAATTCATATGTTGAAATCCTAACCCCCAATGTGATGGTATTGGGAGATGGGGCTTCTGGGAGGTGATTAGGTCATGAAGGTATAGCCCAAATGAATCAGGTTAATGCCCTTGTAAAAGAGACCCCAGATGGTTCCCTTTCCCTTTTTGCCATGTGAGGTTACAATGAGAAGATGGCCATTTATGAACCAGGAAATGGCTTCTCACCAGACACTGAATCTGCTGGCACTGAACTTGGTCTTTCCAGCCTCCAGACTGAGAGAACTAAATTTCTGTTGTTTATAAACCACTCAGTTTATGGTATTTTTGTTATAGCAGCCCAAATGGACTAAGACATTTGGATAGAGAATGTTTTTGTACAAACTTCAGCTCTGTTTCTTATTAGACTTGTGACCTGGAGCAAGTTACTTAATCTCTCTGTGCTCTAGTTTTCTCATCTATAAACTGGTAAAATAATAATACCTCATAACACAATATAACAGTGTTGTTTGAGGATTAAATGAATTAGTATTTGCAAAGCATTTTTAAATTAAAATTGGAATTTATTTTATTTATTTATTTTTAAAATTTGTTTATATTTTTGACCATGCCCCGTGGCCTGCGGGATTTTAGTTCCCCAACCAGGGATCTAACCTGCGTCCTTGGCAGGAGGAAAGCCAGGAGTCCTAACCACTGGCCTGTCAGGAAATTTCCTTGCAAAACATCTAGAAAAGTGGTCAGTGCTGTGCTATTATTATTATCATCATCAACATCATTCAAAGCAGCCTTGACTTTTTCCATTTCTCATTTCTGTGTTTCAATTACTTCTGTTACAGCTTTAATAATTTTAAAGATATTCTCTTTGGTAGTCACTTTCTATATCCCATCTAGTAACTCAAATTCTTGAATATAATCTTCCTGTATTTTATGACCATTTACTGTGCCTCACACAAAAATTGTTACGTACTTATTCTGTGACTTTTTATCATGAGCCTCATATTCAATGAGGCTGAATATTTTGTGAAAATGCCCTGCCACCTGTCTGTGTCTGTTGTACCATGTAGTTTTGCTTTTACTTATGCCAGGAGTGCCAGGGACATCTCTGTTCATAACCTAATTTTCTGTTTGTATTTTGAAATGGGGTTTCCTGGAATGCAATATAAATTTAAACTCCAACCCCAAGTAAGGATCAAGCATGGATTTTGTATCTCTCAGGGAATTACATGTTTCCCCCCACAGGTTGCCTAGACAGAGGCAGACAAGATTTACTAGGGTCTCCTCTGCAGGTGGGCAGATTTTTTTCTCTTGAGTCTTAGTCCCAACACCTCACCGAAAATGTGTCTACGTAAACTTTAATTCCAAGCCTCCAGGCTGTCAGGTCACTACTCTGGCTTTAAGTTTCTTCCTTCCTGTTAGCATCTTTTGATTCTCTTCCAGAAATGTTTTATGCAGCGTTTGCAGGTGTTTCCAGTGCTTTGGGATATGTTAGCTCTCCATCTTGCAGAACCCTCAGTAGACTTCTTTCTTCTCACAACATTATTTCACAACTGTCTTCCTTCCTTACTAGTCCCCTTCCTTCTCAATATTTCATTTTTCATCTTATTATCTTCCCCCACTTCATACCAGTTTCTTTCCTTACCTGGCAGTATATTTCGATCCTAGAGAGTCCCATATGTGCTATGACAACCTGAAAAGATAAATAGCCTTATTAAATGGTCTTTTACTGTCATTGAGATGCCAAAGTATTTATACCAAGGGCAATACATAACTGCATTGCAAAACTGTTGCAGGCAGTTTTCATTTTAGCATCACAGACTTTGATCCTATAGGAATATTTCCTGATTTTGCTCTTCTTCTCTTCTCTCTACTGAGTGTTTTAGATTTCATCATTGTTTCTGATAGCTATTGATGTGTTAGTCATATTCTCTTACTGCATTCCTGACTCTGATAAACTGTGCTTTGAAAAATAACCTTGGTTAATTATACTATCTTGAGGAAGAGTGCCCAGACTGGCTGATACAAAGATTCAGGCCTCCTTGGTAGATATATTCCTATATTGAAGATGAGAATATTAGGCAAAACAGTCTCTCTACTGGTAATCATAACCATACCCAGCTCCTTGCTCTGATTTCTCACTCACCAAGCAAGCTTCTTAGAGCCAATGTGACTCCTTCTGTAGAACACAGAAGCCCATTGTAGATTGCCAACCAGCAGGCGTGATTCCATCAGGCCATATCGCATGAACTTTCTTTCCAAAAATTAGGAAATTAGAATTTGGTATTATAAAAACCACAATACAGACCTCATTGAGCTTTTACTTTTTATTGTAGTAAAATATACTTATCATAACATTTACCATTTTAACCTTCTTTTGAGTGTACAAATCAGTGGCATTAGATACATTCACATGGTTTTGTAACCATCACCACTATCCATCCCAAACTGAAACTCTGTACCCATTAAACAATAACTCTCCCTTCCTCTTTCCCTCAGACCCTCATAACCACTTCTTTCTCTTTGAATTTGACTATCTAGATACAATAATTGTCCTTTTGTGTCTGCCTTATTTCACTTAGCATAATGTCCACAAGGTTCATTCATGTTGTAGCATGTGACAGGATTTCATTGAGCCTTTACTTTTATTTTTAAATTTTATTTATTTATTTTTGTTTGGTTTACTCTAAAAATTTTTTTTAATTTTTAAAGGTTACTTTTCATTTACAGTTATTAAAAAACATTGGCTATATTTCCTGTGTTGTACAATACAGCCTTGAGCCTATTTTATACTTAACAGTTTGTACCTCCCATTGCCCCACCCTTATATTGCACCTCCCCCCAACCACCAGTTTATTCTCTACATCTGTGAGTCGAGCCTTTACATATATCCTCTGGGAGATAGAAGATTCTTTATTAGCCACAAAGCCATAAGGAGTTTTATCTAAATAGATACTGAGATCACTGCTGACATCTCTCACTCATCAGCCCTTTAAATGCCACTCTCTCCCACAGCTACTGCTCTGGCTCTGTCATGTTTGAACTTTCCTTAGCCTTTTAGCAAAAGAAAGACTTTGGAAGCACATTATCTTCACATGAGAAGGGAATTTTTATTCTGAAGTACGTAAGCTGTTTAACTTATTAGGTGAAAATTTGAAGGCACAGACCTTCACAGTAGGGGAGCTGCCTAGTCTAAAAAGAAAGCAATGCCTTTGACAGCCCCAGCTTATCTTTACTCCATCTCTGCCCTGTGAGATGTGCCCTCCTACTGTGAGAGGGAGCTAGTCACGTCCTGGTCACCTACACCAGGTACAGTTTTTTGTTACCAGTAATTATCTCAGCCTTACTCCTCCTCCTTCCTCTTACCCCTTCAGACTGCCAATCAGTCCCGCTCTATGTGTTTCAGCCACTTCCCTTTGCCTGGGAATAAGGTCCAAACTCCTTACTCTGACTTTTAGGGCCTCACATAATAGAACCCCAAATCACCTTTCCAGATCCAGCAAAACAGGATTCTTTACTATTCTTATATATGTTCTGTATTGTCCTCCTTTGTCTTATTTCATGCTTTTTCCTTTGATGGCAACACCCGCTTTAGAGTTTCTTTCAAAATTATGGCCCTTAAATAAAGTTCATCTCAAATATCCACCTTGTCCAAGGAACCCTTTCAAACTTTTCCATCTCCATTCAATCATTTCCCCTGGTAAGTCCTTAGAACACTTTTATTTCCACCTCTCTTTTCAAGTCTATCAGATTATCCTTGAATTGTAGTTATCCGCACATTTGCCTTAGTGCCTCAAACTTAGTAGGCTGGGAATTGTCTAAAGGAGGTGACTGTGTCTTGCTTTCCCACAACACCTAGCACTGTGACTTGTGCAAAGTAGGTCCTTTATCAATATATTTTTTCTATCATTTACATGTTAACTTAGAGCATGTCCATGGCACTGCAACCTTGAATCAATCATGGAACCAGTTCTAGAATAGGTGTGACCTCTGGAGACCAAGGGGAAGGAGAAGGACCAGGCAGTGTAGGAGGCAGATCTAGCTAGTAGATTCGTGTCCACTGCTGATTATTTACCCAGCGTAAGTGGGACATGGGTAACATTTTGTTTACCCCATCATTGGTTCCTGTTGGTTACAATGTCGGGAGGAAGTGCAAATGCAAAGGACCTTAAACTCAGATGAGGAAATAAGGTTGGGGCTTCCCTGGTGGCACAGTGGTTGGGAGTCTGCCTGCCAATGCAGGGGACGCGGGTTCGTGCCCCGGTCCGGGAGGATCCCACATGCCGCAGAGCGGCTGGGCCCGTGAGCCATGGCCGCTGGGCCTGCGCGTCCGGAGCCTGTGCTCCACAGCGGGAGAGGCCACAGCAGTGAGAGGCCCACGTACCGCACAAAAAAAAAGAAAAAAAAGAAAGAAAGTGATATGGAAGTGAAAAGAAGAATCCAGATTTTTAAGGATTTGTACTTCCTTTTTTAACAGAGGAGAGAGCAAAATCAGATTACTCAGATGATTTCTGTAACTCTGAAATGTCCCCAGTGCTTCATAATGTTAATGATTAAGTTACTATAGAGAATAACAGATTTTCTAAGAAATTTTAGAAATTTAGAAAATAAATAGACACAATCTTAAATTACTACCTTCTGGAGGGTAATTTTTGACTAATCCTGTACAAACTAGATGATACCGGTTTCTAGATTGTTTGCCTGATGATTTTTTAAACTATGTTATACTTATAAAAATAATGTCCAAATCATATTTAAGGTTTCAGGGGAAAAGGTGATTTAATGGTGGGCTTTTATTCTCAAGTTAAAATTGCTATGCTCAGTTTTTAGAAAAATAAATGTTACGTTGATTCCAGACTGAGCAACACCTATTTAGGAGGAGTGAAAAAGCAAATAAGAAATGAGGAATGGGCTTCCCTGGTGGCGCAGTAGTTGAGAGTCCGCCTGCCGATGCGGGGGGCATGGGTTCGTGCCCCGGTCCGGGAAGATCCCACATGCCGCGGAGTGGCTGGACCCATGAGCCATGACTGCTGAGCCTGCGCGTCCGGAGCCTGTGCTCCACAATGGGAGAGGCCACAACAGTGAGAGGCCCACATACCGATAAAAAAAAAAAAAAGAAAGAAATGAGGAAAACCCTTGAGGAGTAAATAATGAAGCAGGTTGCAAATTATAAGTATTTTTAGTTCTTCATCTTAGGAGACATTGGATGGTAGACCCCCACTGGCCAATATTTTAGAATTCTTAAGAGATAGAGAAAGTCCAGGAGGACTGAGGAAAGAAATGTTTATAGAGTTTCTTTATTTTTTAAAAAGGACAAAGAAAGACCCTAATAACTAAGGATTGCATTTACTTAAGCTCTGATCCTGAGATGAAGATTGTAGATCAAATCCTCAAAAAATCTACTTATGGTATAGACATCTAGAGGCACACGGGATCCTGGAGAGGAACAGGGTGGCTTTATGAAACTCAGTATGTCAGACAATTTTAATTTCCTTCCATGACAGGGTGATGGAACATGTAGCTTGGAGGCAAGCAATAGAGGCCATTTATCTGTCTTTTACTCAAGCTTTCAATTCTATAATACATGGGATGCTCAGCAGCCAGCCAAGAAAGTGTAAGTTGAACACCCTGTTTTTCAAGCTGCAAGTCCTGGAGAGTTCCAGGAGAATTTTAAATACAAGCATACATTCTCGAATAGAGGGTTATATCTTTTTTTAAAGTGCTCTAGCAGTTAAGAAGAAAAATACTAACTTCTGTTTTGCAGTAAAAGAATTATCATTGAAAGATCTGCATATAGAATGACTTTAGCTTCTTACATTTTTCCGAATGGTTTTTGGTCCCCAGATGTATTTTGGAGGCTGTATTAATGGATCCCAGCAGGAACCAGATGGTACAATTAAACTGGGGAACTGAGAGAATTTCCTGAAAGGACTATCCACAAAGGGGTGGGCAGGATTTAGGGAACAACAAAGGGTGGTGTAGCTGGAACAGCTGTTACCAGCCCTGATGTGAGGGGTCTGGAAGGGAGCAATAACCAGAACCTAGAGGACAGCAGTATGACTAGGGCCATCCAGAGGGACTGTGGCCTGTGGTAGGGGACACAGGTATCCTGCCATGACTCAGCCCAAGGAAAGTGTGCAAACCCATGAAATTATATGCAAACTCAGGGGTATACATGTGAATGTGCATTTTTCTGCTGAGCAGGTCCATAGATTTTTATCAGCAGTCTCCAAAATGAATCCCAAATGTTAAGAGCTATGTTTTTAAAAGAAGGATATAAAATTTAAACTCACTTTGTTGTATTTCTGAAGTTGATAGTTTGTAGTCCTTGTTAAGTACGTACAGGGTGCAAAGCATTAAATAACATTCTATAACTGGATAAAAATGAACCAGGAGAAGTTATTGAGTGTATTTTGGACCAAAGATTGTGTTTTACTAAGATTGTGTTGTGTGTCAATGGTCTAGTGTGTTTGGGAGTGAAACATGGAGCAGAGGAACTGGTCTGGCTGTAGCAAATTACACGTAGCAAATTACACTGAATAATGTACACATGTTACTTGGAAAGGTTGGTCAAGGGATAACATTTGGGCAAAATTAACTTGACAGGTAGTCAGCTATGTATTTGCTTTAATTGGTTGATTGATTGTGGTTTTGTTTGTTTTTTGGGTTTTGTTTATATATGTACACACACACGCGTGTAATTCATACATATGATATATGTCTTAGCTGTGGGTACCATAACAAAATAACAATGACTGAGTGGCTTAAACAACAGAAATTTATTTTCTCACAGTTCTGGAAGCTACAGGTCCCAGACCAAGATTCCAGCTGATTCCATATCGGTTGAGAGCTCTCTTCCTGGTTTGCAGATGGCAACCTTCTCACTGCATCCTCACATGGACTTTTCTCAGTACATGTGTACAGAGAGAGAAAGAGAGTGAGCTCTCTGGTGTCCCTTCTGATATGGACACTAATTCTATCAGATCAGGGCCCCATCATGTGACCTCATTTAACCTAATTCCTTATAGACCCCTATCTCCAAATATAGCAACACTGAGGGTTAGATCTTCAACATAAGAATTTGGTGAGGGGAACACAAAAATTTAATCCATAACAATATATATAAATATATTAATATGTATAATTAATTCACTTTTACTGTGTCAGGCACTGTGCACGTTGCTGGAGATATAAAATGGTTAAGATATTGTTCCTCTTTTTGGTGAGAATGCTAAAAATCTACTCTTAGCAAATTTCAAGTGTACAGCACAGAGTTAAACTATAGTCACCGTACTGTACATCAGATCCTCAAAACTTATCATCTTATAACTAGAAATTTGTACCGTTTGACCACTTAGACCAACATCTCCCCATTCCCTGCCCCCAGCCCTTGGTAACCACCATTCTACTCTCTGTTTCTATGAATCTGACTTTTTTTTTGGATTCCACATGTAAGTAATACCATATAGTATTTGTCTTTGTCTGGTTTATTTTACTTGGTATAATACCCTCCAGTTTCATCCATGTTGTCACAAATGGCAGGATTTCCTTTTTTTATGGATAAATAATATTCCATTGTGTGTATCTATCTATCTATCTATAGATAGATACAATGCATTGTGTGTATGTGTGTGTGTATATATATATATATATATATATATATACACACACACACATACATACACATATATATAACACATTTTCTTTATCCATTCATCAGTCAACAGACACTTATGTTGTTTCCATAGCTTGGCTATTGCATGAAAGGTAACTATGTGAGGTGATGGATGTGTTAATTAACTTGATTGTGGTAATCATTCCACGATGTGTGTATCTTATCAAGTCATCATATTGTACACTTGAAAATATATACATTTTAGCTGTCAACTATACCTCAGTTAGAGAAAAAAGATACTGTTCTTGTTGAGGAGTAAGAGTCAAGTAAAAGAGCTTGACCTTTATATAACTAGTCCAGTGGAGGCACCATTGAAAGACTTCTAGAAGTTCAGCTGGAGGAGTGCCTGCCAGATTCCCAGACTCTTCATTCTTTTAAATCAGTGCCTTTTGACCCAGGCTGCACATCACCAGGGGAAATTTTTTTAATAGGGTTTCCCAGTCCCACTTCCAGAGATTCTCATTTAGCTGGTCTGAGATGGGGCCCCAAATGGTGGTTTTTGAAGGCTTCCCTGCTGACCCTAACGTGCAGCAGTGTTGAGAGCCACCTGGAGTAAAGGCACTGACACACACACCCCTCCCCCACCCCACACCCCACACTCACCGCTACACTACACTACACTCTGGCTCTTGGAATCACGGCTAGTTGTTCTTCTTCTGATGATTAGTTCACATTTTGTCTTAGAGATGCTGTAAAATTTTTCTCTTTATGAAGCAGCTGCTAGGCAGCCCAGAGCCAATTCAGCGCCTCCTGTCGGCTGGTGCATGGACTGTATGCGATGCATCTTGGTATTAGCTTCAGGCTTTGTGCCAATGATGCCCCTTCCCTTCCCTTTTCCTTTTTCTTTCCCACTTAGGTCTAATTTGTACTATCTTGATGTGCTTTTATTTATCCTTGTAAACTGTCTCTGATTCTTTTGGGGAAGAGGGAGGGATATGGATTTATAATGAATGAATGAACAAAGAAAAAACACACCAAAAATACATGCAACACCCATATACAGAAATCACCAGAAGAGTTTTTGCAAGCCTGTCTGTTTCTTGAATAGATTTCTAGGAGGGCGAGACTCCTAGAGTGGAGAAGGTGGGGTTAGAGGTGAGGTGAAGAGCTGGCTCCCAGACTTAGCGCAGGAACAGGTGAGTAGTGACTGAATGCCTGCATCTGACAGCACTCCATGGCAGTCGAAGGGTAGAAGGAGGGCAGTCGAAGGGAGGCATGAGCCTCCCAAATGAAGACAAGCTGGGCAGCCATTATCCAAGTTCTTGAGAAAGGACAAGTGTTCTCAGCATAGCCTACAAACGAGGACACACTGATATCTTCCTAGTGCAACCCTAGTTCTAAGGGAACTAGATGTGATGAACTGAGGGGGAATTAAACTTGGAGACCTTCCTGAAGGAGGTGAATCTAGGGTTTGGTTTTGACAGAGGGGAAAGACATGTGCTATAGCAGAAAGCAAGAAGCTCTAGACATCACCACAACTCTACACTGATGGTACAGAGGACTTTCACCCCGTAAAATGAGATGTCCTGGGAGGGACAGCCAAGGAGAGCTGAGATGACAAGGGACTGAATAAGGAAAGGATAAGTCTCGTAAAGACTAGAGGCATTTTAGTGAGAGTTTATGAAGGAAATGTATGAAGCGGATTCATTCTTCATTTAACAAACCTTTACTGAGCACCTAGAATGAGACAGGCGCTGTTTGGGTGCTTGGGGTACAGCAGTAGATAAAACAAATGCAGTCTTTGTCCTCATGAGCCTTATAGCCTAGGCACATTAATTCTATAGAGACACAAATCATGACATAATTGCAAGCGGTGATGAGTAATTTAAGGAGGCTGCAGAGGGCGTTGTGGGAGGCTGTGGGTGGGGCTGGGAGGAAGCTGGCTTGAGGAGCAGGAGGGCTGTCCACTGGTGGACAGGTTGGAGAGCTATCTAGGAGAATCAACTCATAGGACTTGGCAATTGTTTGGATGTGGGAATGAGGAAAGCAGATTTGTCAAAGAGGTGTCCCAGGTTGCTGGCAGGTGCGTGCGCATACACACACCCTTCCACAGGAGCTGAGGGGAGGACTGACTGCAATTATTTCTTTCTTCTCTCTCTCATAACCTCTCTTCTTCTCTCAATAAAAAGGAAAATAAGATTTTCCAGGAACAGGTAAATAAAAGTTCATATTGAAGGCTTACGGAGAACAGTCTGAAGTAGTTTCCACCTGGTCTAAAAATATATATGAAACACAGTGAAAACCACACTAATGACCTCAGTATTATTCTACCTTACTTTTAGTTCTGATGCTGGTATTTGATGGTGAATTACTGGGATACTTTAAAAATTGCACTCCGAGCATATCTATTGCCAAAAAAGTTCCCAAACTGATGCTCCTCTCAGGAGATTGTTTATTGTCTTTGATTACAAAGAGAAAAAAGAGGTCTCTCTCATGGTTGGAATTAAATTTTATTTGAGCCACAACAATATAAATATATGTACACAATGTTACATGCTATTCAAGATTGTAAGCTCTCCTCCACCCTTCCGCCATCCATGCTTCCCAACTCTTAAGTGTATCAGCCTTAGAAGAACCCCCCAGGAGGCATCAACTCATACAGAGCAAGGTGTATTCCCTAAGTGACGCCATGCCTGCCAGAGGGTCAAACTGAATAGGGGTACAGGTTGGGTGCAGGCAAGACCTGCTTCAAAGTCACACGAAAGGATGACTTTAACATCCTAAACGCAGGTCTAAATTCACTTGTTATTAATTCCTCAGCCTATGAAGTTAATATTGAAATGAAATTTTAAAAATACAGCCTCGGGCTTCCCTGGTGGTGCAGTGGTTGAGAGTCCGCCTGCCGATGCAGGGGACACGGGTTCGTGCCCAGGTCCGGGAAGATCCCACATGCCGCGGAGCGGCTGGGCCCATGAGCCATGGCCGCTGAGCCTGCACATCTGGAGCCTGTGCTCCGCAACGGGAGAGGCCACAACAGTGAGAGGCCCGCAAACCGCAAAAAAAAAAAAAAAAAAGTACAGCCTCTTCAAAATGCATTTTCTTAAAAGAAAAATAATTGCTAGAAGGTGATTTAATCATTTGTGATTTCTGAAGAAAAATGAAGATCTTTCTTTGCATTTCCAAGGGTTTTCATTTGAAAATCAGTGTGTGATCTAGAGTTGTTACTTTTTGTGATAAAATCACAAACATGGGCAAACCTAAGCCTCTAACCTTATTACGTGGTGCACTGAAATCCTGCAGGGGAAAAAAAAGAAGTATGGTCACATTTCCCTAAGTGTAGCTTTTTCATATAGACCTACATTACACTGACACTTTTTTTCTGTAAATATTTTGAATATGCATGATCAATTTCTGTCACTTGTCCAACATCTAGAAGTGCCTGACAACGTTCTAACATGAATTTCTGGATTAGTTTCAGAAACAGAGTGACGGGTAACTGTATCCACAAGTGGTTGATCTATTTTGATGTGAACCTAATTAATGCTGCATATGAAACTCCAAATGTCACAGTACAGGAGTTTTACAGTTTTAATTATTAGACTGACTTAGCTAACTCATTCTAAAATGAAATTTGAATTTAATTTAATGTAAGTTATTAAACTTTTACAATAAATTCTTTTTTTAAGAGAAAGGGTTGTATAAAATCATTCAATTATGATTTTAGCATGTGGATGAGAACTATATAAAATTGCCACAAATAATATATGACTTCAAATTATGACTGGAACTACAAACTTGCAGGGAAGGATTGGGCTGGCCAGCTATGATGTCTGGTCACGAAGTCCAAGCCGCTGTTTGATGAATCTGGAGATTAGGAGCTGAGGCCGTTTCTGGTACTCCACCAGAACATCATGGGGAGAGTTGATCTGGTCGCATTCAAGTCTGTTGAGAAGTGTCACACAGACCACAGCAGCTAGAAGAGCAAATAAGACCATTACCAAACAAATGGGTTTATCTTTTGCATAGAAACATTAACCAGACACCCCCGTGTCCCTAGCACATGTACTTTGTGTTGTTTTCCCTTTACATAAATGCAATCTACTGAACCTTCCAGACTTCCATATGAATTATAATTCATATTTCTGTGGACTCCCACCAAACACTCCACCTAAATAAGTTAATTGAAATAATTTTCAGCACTCTCCCTTCTCCTTTCCCCTATAATTGGCTACATTAAGGCTTAGAAAAGATTTGTGTTCAAGATAAGAACAAGGAGGGATCTTTGCCATCCAAGATACACAAACCTCCAGCTTTCTATCCCATTTCCAATTCTTAGAGCAGGATTTTCTTTTTCTTTTTTTCTTTTTTAACATCTTTATTGGAGTATAACTGCTTTACAATGGTGTGTTAGTTTCTGCTTTATAACAAAGTGAATCAGCTATACATATACATATATCCCCATATCCCCTCCCTCTGCATCTCCCTCCCATCCTCCCTATCCCACCCCTCTAGGGGGTCACAAAGCACCGAGCTGATCTCCCTGTGCTATGTGGCTGCTTCCCACTAGCTATCTATTTTACATTTGGTAGTGTATATATGTCCATGCCACACTCTCACTTCGTCCCAGCTTACCCTTCCCCCTCCCCGTGTCCTCAAGTCCATTCTCTACGTCAAGCAGATTTTTCTTACTTCAGGATATAACTAGAGAGCTAGCCATTTTTTTCCTGAGATGACATTTTACTCCTTGGTGCAGTGTTTGAGTTTGCCTACTGGAGAGGGAAGTAAATAGAGAAGAGACATGGCCACTAACCTTGGGAAATAGCAATAAAGGCGAGTACTGACTCTTTTGAAATCTGAGAAAAAAAAATGAAATGATATGCTTAAATGAAATGATATGCATAAGTGATATGCTTAAGAATCAGCTCCATGAAGGAGCACATTTATTAGCATTTAGTTTCTAAAGAATGAGGACAAAATCTTGTGATAGTTACAAAACTAGGGGGAAAGAGCAAACATCTTTCTTTTAAAAAAAATGAAATTCTCATTTTTGAAAACACACCATAAAAGCGGCGTCTTTGGTTTGTTCCAGCAAGAACAAGAGAGAGACATTGGGTCCCCTGCAAATTCTTTATCATCAGTTTCACATGAAATCTTTGATTTCAAGGAATGTGGTTATACACATTGAAATCAGTGACAACCACTTTGAATTGACAGCAGTGTCACAATCTCTATGTTCATCTGCATCATTTTAAAAAGGATTTCAGTGGATCTGGGATTAGATGTAGCTACAGTCACAAGCTTTGAGGTCATGAAGATAAAGTTGGGTTTGAGTGTGATATTTATTTCTTTGAATTCTGCACTATCTCAGACTTCTGGATTTGAGAAGGCGAAATGGACTGTAATCATAATAGATGCTATCTTTTTTGTTTGGTTTAGCTCTTGCTATATGCTGCGTATTTATGATACCATTTAGACCTCAAAGCTGTGCCATGAGCTAGCTCTTATTTTTATCCCCTTTGGACAAATGATGAAATGAGGGCTTAGGGAGGTAAAATGGCCCAGTAGGACACAGCTAGTAAATAACCAGTCAATTCCCAGCTTCATAAACTGCTGAGAAGACACTCTACTTCCCATCCCTCCTCCTCTGCACATGGCGAACCATAAGGCAGACAGATCAGTCAAACTGACCCTCCTGTTCAGTGAACTGAAAAGCAATTGAAAATATCCAACTTGAGCTGAGTCAAGTATTTTCATCACCTAGTACCCTGTTTATTCAAAACTCATTCAGTTGTAAAGTAAGTTGGCCCAACAGGTAAACAAGTAAATGGAAGAGCTAGAAACTTCCTCGGCTTTTCAAGTTAATGATCAGCAAGTCTGTGATGGCTGACATGAGCTGGTGGTAGCAGGGAAAAGATGAAAGTACTTCTCTAATCCTTCACTTGGCAGAAGGATAAAAGGAAACACGTGCTCTGTACTTGTCAAGGAGCGGGAGCTGACTTGACTTAACGTCTTCTCCGGCTATTTCAAGGGTGAGGCCAAAGAGGGACAAGAACAGGTCGTCGTGATCTCAGTGGTGTTTTCTTGATGCTAGAGGACCCATTAACAAGCAGCCTGTAATAATCTTGTCGTCTAAAATTACTATTTCCACAAGCAATTAAAAGGGACTAATTTACCCAAAACAATTTGTCAAAGTTAAGCCTGACAGCTTTGCTACCATAATCCTCAGGTTGGGCAGGCAGGATGGCTCCTGCAGAGAGGCATTCAGTGACCTAGCTGTCACCAAGGAGGTTGTCAGCTAACTGACCTCAGGCTGCAATGGGATGGGAACACACCAGTGTTAACGTGAAGCTCAATGTACCCTCGGCCACACCAGGAACTCCCAGTGATTCTAACTCTTTGATTGTTTTTGGTCCCTTTGCAAATCTGATGAAAGTTGTTAACTGCAACCTCTTTTCACAAAAATACACATATGCACATACACACAAAATATTGTATATAATTTCAAGGGTTTCAGGGCTCCTGAAGCCCACCCTGAATTATTAGAAATCTATGGTCCCCCATGGATCCCTGCTTTAGCTCCACCTCTGTGATTCAGAATGGAGTTCCAGGAAGGTTTTCCCATGAATTGTAGGCAAAGGCAGCAATGTGAGGCAGAAACTCCCTGTGCACAGCAGAACCAAACAGGGCTGGGTCTCAGAAAATGGCAAAGCAGCAAAGGTTGGCTTTGGAGTGTCCAGCCTGGCCCTTAGGACTGCCCCTCTCCCACCTCTCCCCGGCCCTTTACAGGGAGCCCTTCACTTCTCAAGGTTTGAGCTTTTTAGGCAGACCCCATCTTTATTTCTCAGGTGCCTGGTATATAAAACACAGAAACCTCAACAACCCAGAACCTTTGCACTTCCTCTGTCTCCTCTGAGACGTCTATCACAGGCTGTTGACTGCTAATCAAAAACCAAGTGGAGAAAATTTATATTCAAAGGATCTGATCAAAGCTAAGGAGCATAGGAACAAGTTGTTCATCTAGACTGGCATTTCTGAAAATGTGCTCCACTGGCCACTTGCATCAGAACTAGAGCTTGTTAATAATGCAGATTTTTAGGCTTTATCACAGACATACAGAAAAAGGAGTGAGGAATAAGAAAGGGCAGTTAATCTGTACTTAAAACAAGAAACTCAGTTAAATTATTTGCACATTGATATTTGACAGCTATTGCGTTAAAGACTTTAAACTCTATCATGAATTAAATCAAATTAAAGCAAATGTTCATACCTGCACCCTAGTACTTTAGGTTCCCAGAGAACCAAGATTTAGCATTAACTCTATCAAAAATTGTCCCATATCTTTTATAGAAGTATTACTAAAGACACTGTCGATGTAATATAGCTGATAATTTCACTTAAGTTTAACATTTGGATAACATTTTTATGACAAACCTTAAATGCTTTCTTTATAAGATAATGAGAGCTGTGTAACTCAAAGTGTTTCCATTTTCAACTTGGCCTCTAGGAAACTCAGAACTAAATCTAAGTATTTAGATTTAGTATTGCCCTACCAGGTAGCTCTTTGATATTGAGAACTCCCCATCCACTCCCTTAAATACATGCCTCTTATTCTCTTTACCTTTGCTTAAATTATTTATACATTCATCTTTTATTGAAAGCTGCTGCTAATGCCTTTTAGAAAAAGGAGAAAGTATAAGTAATCTGTCGATAGATAAATATGATACTCTTTTACACCTATGGAATAGTGCCGGGAAAGGGGGTGAGGAGGCAGGAGATAACAGGGCTAGTCCATCTTCATTTTGATCTGGCTGTGTTTCCTTAGACAGGTCACTTTTTACTCTCTGGGTCTTATTTCATTCTCGGAGAAAGGAGCAGGTTGGACCTCAAAGGTCTTGCTCAGCTTCTGTGCCTCACATTATCTTGGTATGAGGACCATGCTGTCATCTCCAGGAGGTCCAGCTGCAAACTTGGGGACTTGTGCTTCTGCTGGGTGCTGGACCTCCAACCAGAGATGTGTCAGGATGGGCAGAGGATGTGCCTACTGTGCTAGGGGCAGAGGCTCCAACAGGGAGAACCCAGGGAGCCCCACTGAGGTCACAGGTGGGAAGAGGCAGGTCACAGGTAATGCCAACACAAAAAAAGTTGAATCTGTGGCCCCAAATCATTCTCTAACATGTGAGTGTCTTGGTACAGGAAGGCAGGAGTAGGATAGAGGACAGGAGAGTAGAATTAAAATGAATCAAACAAAACTCTAGACACAGACCTTGATTTAAAATATGTAAAAACCAGCAAAGCAAGAAGAAACAATTTTTTAAAATCCTGTCTTTATAAGCGTAATAAATGAATTACTTACCATTTATGCTTGATTTCCCAGACACACCCTCTTATTTTCTTGGTAAAATAATAACTGTGCATACTACTGAATAAGTATCAATGTAATGCTTTATTTGATTCCAACACTAACCATCTTGGTATGTGGTTAGCCCTTAGGGGGTTTGCTTTCTTTCTAAAGTAGCACAGCTAACTTTTAAAATAGAAAAACCTGCAGGGTTTTTTGTTTGTTTGTTTGTTTGGTTCCTCTGAATAGAGATCTGAACCTTGTGCATCCATGGGAGGCTGCTGGGAAGACTCAGCAGGGCATGGTGCAAAGGGACCTCAAGTCAGACAGAGCTCGGTTCCAATTGCAGCCCAGCTACTTCTTATTTACTGTGAGAACTTGGGAAAGTTATTTAACCTCTCTGAGCCACAGTATCTCTCAGGAGATACTGTGAGGGTGAAGAGCTGCAATGGGTTGCCTTTTGCCTTTGTGTAATAATATTTCAAAACCCCAATTTTCCTCATTTTTGAGTTAAGAAACGGTCCAGTTCCAGACTGGGTATAATCTTTAATCCTTGTTGTAATATCTTCTTTACTTTATCAGTGATCATCCTGCAGTTCCCAGAGCCCAATAGCCTTCATTTCTGGGACCAGCAGAAGGATATAAAATGGAATTAAAGCCAGATTCTGCTCCCTTTCACTGAGCTGTAATATTATGAAGACTGAATACATTCCCAAAGTTCCCAGTATCTGTCAAAAGAAATAACACTGAATTCTTCCATTACCCTTAAAGAAAATCCACTGTGTGTGCTGCCAACAACTAAAGACAAAGATTTAAGTGAAACTAATCTTGGATAAATATTATGTTTCGTATATTGTCATGCAAGCAAGCTTGTGTCAAAAGGCAGCAGGCACTGTCTTTTAAAGATGGATAAAAATTGAACGTACTTATCACAAGTTCACAGTGCAAAAGGATTAACATCTTTAATCAGAATGTTAGGGGTTTAATTAAAGTAGATTTTGCTTTAAGAGAGGGACAGATATATGCATATTATAAAACCATAGATGAATGCATTCATACAGCATTGTACAGTGGGTTTACCTTGTTCTGAAGGTTCAGCCTTTCAAGGTAGAATAATTTTGTGACGGCCACTATTTCCCTCACCCAAGTCCTTCTTAAAGCAACAATGGATTCCCACTATTATTTTTCAGGATAATGAGATCAGGATAACAGTAGTGACTTAGGGGTGTCCGTGGCCCCATTTCAAGCAGTTTGTCCACCTATCAAATATCAGGAGATCCAAGGGCTACAGCTATAGCAGAAGTATTGTATGAAATTTACAGCAAAGGGAGGCTTAACTTTAAGGCTTTGCCTCTTCCTAGTTGGACAATTATGTGGCACTCCGAAGTCCTTTAGAAAATTCCAAGCCATAAATGTAGCTGGGTAATGAAGGAACCAGTTGAATTTGTTATAGCCGTCTTCCACGGTCAGTAGGGGTTGAGTGGTCATTCTGTTCACTCATTTGTTCATTCATTTAGTAAATATTTATTGAATGCCCATATGGCAGATATTATTCTAAGTGCTAGAGATATAGCAAAAAAAATGACAAACAAGGTCCCTGTTCTCATGCTACTTATACTGTAATGGAGAAAGATGCTAAATACTTACCTCCATGCATTAATACATGTAAAATAATATGTAAGTTAATATATAAAGAAAACAGAAATGTAGTCTGGTATAGTGGTAAATGTGATGCAGAGAAATGAAGTGGAATGGGTGAATGAGTGAGTAAGTAGAATGAATGTGGGTGAGTTTAGTTTAGGTAGTCATGCAAAACTTCTCTGATGAAGTGAGACTTAAGGTGAGATCTTATATTAATCATAAAGATAAGAAGTGGTAATCCATGTGGTCCCAGGTGAATGCAGAAAGATCTGTTTTTGCACCGGTCCAAAGTCAATGACTGACTCCTCTGAGTTAGGACAGTGAGCCTCTAGAAGACTCTTGTTTAAATAAAAAGTTGTTATTTATTAGCCATCATTGCCTTACTATGAAGTCAGATTGGTTATCCAGTCATCTGGTAGTATTAAAGGGACATAAAAAGACCATTAGAGAAGGCTGTCTGGAGAGACTGGGTGGAAAGGGCCATTGCTGACAGTGGGAGAGGGATTGAGGGGGAGGGGCACTAGGCCTGGGAGCCCTGAGCTTTCGGTGCCAGATGAAACACATTTTCCAGTGTCACTTAGCACTGGTATATAACCTCCCTAATAAGTATGTTAAAACAGCTGCTTGTGAAGTCTCTCTCAGCCCTTCCCCAAAGCAAGCTTTTCTACCTCATACAGAGCTTTTCCAAGCTTCACTGCTTTTGCGGAAGGATATAATGAAGTGGGGATGAAAGATAGGAACATGGTAGCATCATATGCATGGGGTTTTGGTCTGTTTCCTTGGTCTTCCTGTACCAGGAGTGCACCTTTGGAAACGGTGGTGTCTGAGGTAGATAAAGAGTCCCTGTCACCATGAAGAAATTTGGACAGAAATACTCCCAAGAACTACAGAATTACAGAGTTACAGATACAACCTTTAGTGTGCATGTTGGCAGCCCAGAAAGGGTCTGCTCAATGGAAAGGCTGCAGCAGTGGCCTGGAAGAGAGCTATTGGCAGGCCGAAATCGGCTACCAACAGCTCCAATAGCAGCAGAAAAAGGAAAGCGCAGCATGGGGCAAGCTAGAGAGGACAGAGTCCAGGAAGGTACCTGCAGCTGGCAGAGAAAGCAAGGTCACAAGGATTCGTGGCAAGGACAAAAAAATCCCTCATAACAGAATAATGTCGCCGAAGCTTTGGTAACACCCTCAAAGAGAGAAAGACTAGGGTCCGGGGTTCACAAGCCTAGAACTCTCTGGCTGCCTCTTAAGAAAGAACTGATGCTCATCACTAAACTTACATCAGGGCAGCAGTTTGTGACGTGGCATTTTATGTTTGACTAAACTGGTTACCAAATTTTCCTCCATCTGCATATCAGGTGGAGCGATGACGCAAGTGACCGCTTGCTGTTTCCATAAGAAAGAAATGTGAGGAAACATTTCCTGGAGCAGAAGTATCTGAATCCAGGTGTTCCTGCAGGTCATGTGCTGGTTAGGCTGCTGCTCAGGAAAGGGCAAGCTGCCCGCCGCTGGGGCTCCCACTCCCACCAACTTGTGGAGAGAAAAGCAGATGCTGTTGTTTCCCTGAAAGGAGGTATTAATGATGACCTTCGAAAGAGGACAAGGATGCACTTGCATCCTTTACTCATATGTTACAAGGATTTGTGTGTACATTCATTCTGAGATGAGAGTAGTGGTTCTACAATTAATCTCTTCTTGTGACCTATAACTCCTTTCTAAAATGTTACCGCATACATTTTGTTTGTAGTTTTGTATATTAAAATTGATTGACAATAAGGACAAGTATTAGAATTAAAGTTCCACTTGTGATCACATAAGGCATTATTCGGCTGTAATTCTTTACTTCTTTGAAGATTTCTTTGGGGCTGGGACACTAGACTCTCCAGGTATACTGCCAATTGCACTGACAACTCTTCCTTAGTTTCTGCTGGATCTCCCTCACCTCCCTGACTTGAAATTTCATCTGTTTCTACACTCAGGCACTTTGTCATCTCATTTGTTACATGGCTTTAAATGCCATCTATATGCTGTCAACTTCCAATTTTACTTCCCCAGTCCAAATTTCTCACCTAAACTCCAGATTCATAAATCCACCTGCTCACTTAGCCTCCATTTGATGTCTACTGCAGTACCGCCAAATCCTCACCCAATTTTTTCTATCCCAACTGTGATAACTCACTCCATCCTTCCAGCTGTTCAGGCCAAAAACCTGGAAATCGTTTTTCACTAGCATTTCGCTCCAAATTCCCATCAAATTGTCAACAAATCCTGTTGGATTTGCCTTCAAGATGTATCTAGCATATGACTACTTCTCACCTCCTCTACTGTTGTTGTACTGGTCTATCATCTCTCCCTAGACTACTATATCAGCCCTCTTACTTCTCTCCCTGCTTCTGCCCTTAACCCCAGTAGGATCTTCCCAGATCAGCAGCCAGTGTGCTCCTGTTCAAACGCAAGCCAGATCCCGTCACCTCTCTATTCAAAGCAATGACTTCTCATATTTCTCAGAGTGAAAGTCACAGTTCTCATAGGGACCACACAGTCCATACTCCCTCCATCTCCTACCCTTTCCACTGCTGTCACTCCCCTCCAGTCACACTGGTCTCCCTGTTTCTCCGTCACACTCTGAATGCTCCTACCTGGTAACCTTAGATTTGCATTTCCTGGACTCCTTTTGCCCAGACACCCACGTGGCATTTTCCTAAATGGCACCTTCTCTGTGTACCTTTCCCTATTTTAATGTATGGTTTCCCTCCTCAGCATCTAACATATTACCATATTATTATAGATTGCTCTTTGTTGTTGTTTGTCTCCCCCCTAGACTCCGCAAGGGCAGAGATTCTGTCTGTGTCATCCTCTGCTCTGTCCCTACTGCTTGGGTGCTCAGGCCACTGGTTGATGCACAGAAGTCCTTCTTTCTTTAGGAAGATAATAATTGAGACAAATCTTATCAGCCAAAGATTTGATTTAAAAATCAAGCTTCTTGTATTGTGCTATGCACTCAGTAGGTACACTATAAAACACGTTTGATAGGTGACATATTTTATGGGCTCTTTTCTGAAAAAAAAAAACAAAACTATGAATTCTAAAAAAAGTTGCTCCAACATTTTCTTAGACATCATTGTTCATATTTGGGCACTGCTTCCCACTCAAAAATTATATTTTAGATGGTGCTATTTTGCTTTAGGTCTGAGGCTTTCATAGCCAATTTAATAAAGAATATTTAATTAACTTTTCAGGTTTACCTCTTCCATCCATAAAACTTGAATTTTTTTTAACATCTTTATTGGAGTATAATTGCTTTACAATGGTGTGTTAGTTTCTGCTTTATAACAAAGTGAATCAGTTATACATATACATATGTTCCCATAGCTCTTCCCTCTTGAGTCTCCCTCCCTCCCACCCTCCCTATCCCACCCCTCTAGGTGGTCACAAAGCACCGAGCTGATCTCCCTGTGCTATCCGGCTGCTTCCCACTAGCTATCTATTTTACGTTTGGTAGTGTATATATGTCCATGCCACTCTCTCACTTTGTCACAGCTTACCCTTCCCCCTCCCCATATCCTCAAGTCCATTCTCTAATAGGTCTGTGTCTTTATTCCCGTCTTACCCCTAGGTTCTTCATGACATTTTTTTTTGTTAAATTCCATATATGTGTGTTAGCATACAGTATTTGTCTTTCTCTTTCTGACTTACTTCACTCTGTATGACAGACTCTAGGTCCATCCACCTCACTACAAATAACTCAATTTCGTTTCTTTTTATGGCCGAGTAATATTCCATTGTATATATGTGCCACATCTTCTTTATCCATTCATCTGATAATGGACACTTAGGTTGCTTCCATCTCCTGGCTATTGTAAATAGAGCTGCAATGAACATTTTGGTACATGACTCTTTTTGAATTATGGTTTTCTCAGGGTATATGCCCAGAACTGGGATTGCTGGGTCATATGGTAGTTCTATTTGTAGTTTTTTAAGGAACCTCCATCCTGTTCTCCATAGTGGCTGTATCGATTTACATTCCCACCAACAGTGCAAGAGGGTTCCCTTTTCTCCACACCCTCTCCAGCATTTATTGTTTGTAGATTTTTTAATCTAGAGGATGACTATGAAAATAATTTAAAATCACAAAGAATAGTTATATTGATTAGTCCTTGTGAAAATTATGTTTTACTTCAGTAGGTTTTCTTGGTGTTGGTCAGAGATTAGTGGTTCTATTGGAATAATTTCGCCAAAAATAAAAATGCATGCCACACACATATTTGGTTTCTTAATGCCACTCTCCACCCAAAGGAAGCAGAGATTCTTGGAGAAATGGCTGATCCCAGACCTGAGGCAAGGAAAGTGTAAGTGGTACCTAAGAACCCCGTTGTGCCTGAAAGCAAGAAAATTCTCAAGAGTTAAGAGAATTATGCCAGAAGGACAAAAGAGTGCACTAGAAGGGGCTCTTCCTGGCCACATTTGGGATAATTTGAGTATCAAAAAGAATAATGACAGAAACTGCTTATAACACACTGCTTTGAACAAAATCCACCAAACAATAATGACTCCCTGCCACCAAAAAGAAAAAAGAGAGAGAAGAGCGTGAGAAAGAAAGGCTCTTCTTAAAAGAATGCTAGCTAACAAACGTAGGAGGAATGATGGAATTAGAAAATCATCATTTGTATTCCATGCTAAAATCACTGGGAAAAGATGATTGGGTTACAGGATATTCGTTCACACAGTGCCAGATTATCATCCCAGAAGTTACTTGCTACTTTCAGAGAGAAAACATTAATTTTTCAGAGGAGGGAGATGGGCAGTTACCCCTTGAGCCAAGTGATCCAACTTGAAATTACTAACAGTGGAATATCTTCACATTACCTTTCCCTGATGTGGTGCAATGGAAAGTTTACATTACTATGAAGTGTTCTTACCACATAGCTGAATCTAATCAAGCCACTAGACTTTACTTCTGCTTTACAGGAAATAAAGTGAAATCCCACGATGACAAGTACAGACAAATCTAGAACATGGATGTTCTACAAGATAACTGCCTGAACTTTTCAAAAATTCCTCTGTCCTGGGGTAAAAAGAAAAGTAGGGAAACTATTCTAGATGTAAAAGTATAGAGATACAATAACTAAGCAATACAGTGTATAAAGTTAATTCAATATTAGATTAAAATAATCTTTAAAGATATTTTTAGGAAAATCAGAAAATTTAAAAATGGAATGGATGTTAAATGATGTTATGAAATGATTTTTACTTTTCTTAAATATTTTTTTTTTTGGTTTGGTAATTGTGGTCATTAGGAGGACATCCTTATTCTTAGGAAATGATGCTAAGTTACAAGAGTTAAGTGACATAATATTTATACTTTATATACAATGATTCAGGAGAAAAAAAGCAAATAGGTGTGTTTGTGTACATGTGTGTATATATATGTATGTATATATATATATATATACACACACATACACAGTATTCTTTCAATTTTTCTGTATTATTGATTTTTTTTCAAAATAAAAAAGTTGGGAAAAGCAAAAATGCATGTAAATTAACTCTAAAAACACACTACTCCACTGATGTTTTGTCCTTTGATGGACTATTTTAGGAATATTTTATTTGTGTCATATCTCAGTAAATTCAGTTGTAGTAGAAAACAGCTTCCACTACCAGGATGAAGAAAGCAGAACAATCTATCAAGTCTTGGCTATGTAACCCACTAGCTGGTGACCTTGGGCAACTTAACTTTTGACCCTTGAGGCTTGGTTTCCTCATTTGCATAACAAATAATGTCCTGCCCACTCACAAGATATTATGAGATAACCGTGCATTCAACCCAAAGTAATATATAGCTGGATTCCTTTTTCTTCTCCTGGAGAGTGAAAATAACTTCATGAAAGAGGAGAATTTGACCCTTAGGCATTCATGAAAGTCTTACCTTTTAGACCACAAAGTCTACACATGGCCGCAAACACCGTAGATTCCATTTCGATATTCCTGATGCCGGCATTATATGCTCTTTTCAAGTAATCTAACCCCTTTTCTCTGGAAAAGGAGCACAGCGCTCCATCTAGTCGACCCTGGCCTGAAAGAGAATGGAGAATGTTTAGCGACTTGATGTCCCACGGTGGCTGTGGCATCACTAAGAGGCTTGCTGTCAGCCCAAGTGCTTTGTGGCTGACTCTAACTCATGGGCCTGCACCCCAGGTAGGATAAATCTGGCCATCTGAATCATCCTATCAAAGGACCTGGGGCAAGGCTGTGCGCAGCTCAAGAGTCTCACACAGGAATCTCCATGGCACTGAGCTCCCCCAGCTCTGGGGCAAGTGACCATTGAATGGCCGCAGCAGCCAGCACTGTGCCCAGAGACAGCAGGACCTGGAGGGTCTCTGGAAGATCTGCCCTTTGAGGAAAGTCTCAGGTTGCACCTGCGACTGGCGGCTGGCCCAGGGACAGGTGCTGGGGAGGAAGAAAAGGCTCCAAGCCCCAGTGATGATCCTAAGCTACTTGAGGATCAGGGTGGTGGTTTGGACCTTGCAGCTCCATCTGTGCATCATGACCATGGTAACCATACACAGATGGTCGATTTGTCCACCTTTTCCCTGCCACACACCTCAGGCTGCACGCCATTCTTTTGCGATCACATTTTCCCTTCTAGGCTGCTCTCGGTGTTTACTTAGCACTTGAATTCCATCTGTACCAACCAGTGGGGCCAGAAGGAGGTGGAGAAAAGCCTGATGCTGTTACTCCTCCTCCACTGTGGCTGCGCTGGGAACAGGCTTCACCGCATCCCACCCCCAAGGGCGTCCTCTTGAAGTAGGGAGGCCAGTAGACTCTGTCACCATCTATATTGCAAAATCCTCTTTTTTGTTTTTTATTTTTTTGCGGTATGCGGGCCTCTCACTGTTGTGGCCTCTCCCGTTGCGGAGCACAGGCCCCGGACGTGCAGGCTCAGCGGCCATGGCTCACAGGCCCAGCCACTCCGCGGCATGTGGGATCTTCCCGGACCGGGGCATGAACCCGTGCCCCCTGCATTGGCAGGCAGACTCTCAACCACTGCGTGACCAGGGAAGCCCCTCTTTTTTCCCTTTCCTGTATCTTTCATGCTATTTCCATCCTTGCTGTCTGCTTCTGCTTGTGCCCTCCTTCTTAGGGCTGCCTGCCAACACCTCTAATGCAGTGCTATTTTAGCCGATTCAAACTCAGATGTCCCACAAGTTAAGCAGGTAATGTCAACGAGGTCTGCCTGTTGGAAGGGAGCAGCCTCACCTCACCTTCAGTGAATGTAGCCCCAGATGTGGGCCGAGGCTTGCCAGGGCTGCCATGAATAAATTATTTTATATTTTTAATGTTATGTTATTTCAAGAAGCCAAAAATCTGGATTTTCATATGAAATCTCCAGAAATTATAAATGTTGGCAAAATAATTCATATTCTAAAAAATACTGTGCAGCCCAAAGAAAACATTGACTCCAATGGGTACCATTTGCAAGTTCTGGCTTAAACCCGTCAGTGACCCTCCCCAAGAAGGGGCCAGTGGCCTGAGACAAAGTCTCAACCCTATCACACCCAAAGTGGCCCCTATTTTATAACACATATGTGGTGACAACACCTTTACTAACCTGAAGTAATGTTTATAGATAATATATCTCCATATATAACTGTTTAGAATTCAATATAATAGTCTAGGTTTGATCCAAAGGGAAAAGAAAAGAAGAATAATTTAAAATGGGGTAATATGTAGTTTGATGAACATACTCAAATGCAGCTACACTGTAAGATTTCTAGAATGCTCTCCAAGGAATGGTACCAACCCTGGTTAGATTCTTTCTTGTGGAATGAGCAAGGTCTGTCCTGGAGGGCGTTTTCTCCTGGCCCTCCCCGCTTGTGGCAAGAGCTGCTACTTGGGAGTCACCATCACTTTTGTTCCTAAACTTGATTTGGGGACATTTTACTCATGGCCAAGAGAAAAAAGAACTGCTGTGAGACTACCCCATCCCTTTGGGATTTCCTCCCCCAAATATCTCTTCCCATTTCCTGATTCCCACTCTTTCCTGGGTACCAGATCCCTTCCAAGGTACAGGTGACTGTACCTCAAAATGGAAGAAACATAGAAGCATATCCCCCTTTTCCGATTTAAATTAAAGGCATCAACAGAGATAAGATTTTGCTAACATCACAAATTGCATTTGAGTATCCAATTTGTTCTAGGAGGATTAAACCTACTCTGAAAATAAATTCATTATGTGTGTGTCTCCACCGCTTATTATGTCCTTACGTTCCTATGCTTTAGTAAGTTGAAAAGGCTGTTTCAGTTCCTTTTTTAATCCCCAACTATGAATTTCTAAAGTGGAGTTTTTAATATAAATTGTGGGTTTGAATAACAAAGTATTGCTGGCAATTTTCTGCTGCTTTCACAGTTTATAAATTCTTCTCACCTTCATAAAAATCATAGGTACACATCGTATGTCCAATGAGGGTTGGGAAGTCAGGAATTTCTTTGCTACAGTTGAATAGTTCCTCAGCCAGTTCTTTGTCAAGTTCAGTACTTCTGGTGACAACATTGTCCAAGATTACCTGTTCAAACCGGGGCTTAAAAAAGGAGTCTACGGCTCTATCTGTTATTACAACAGACCCTGGTGCAATCCCTGCAGTGTGGGAATAAATAGGTGGTTACAGAAGAATGTCACTTAGGTTTACTTTTGACACATAGTATGTAATCTCTTCTGCCAACATTAATTAATGCTAGTTGCTAATGATTCTCCCCATTTTCATCTTTAAAATTATTTTCTTTTCCAAATGCAATTAAATAATAACATTCCGAACAGGCATTTACATTTGCTTTCTTTCCAGATTCACATTTACAATGTGATTGGGTTTAAATTTCAAGACAAACATGACTCTTGGACATGCAAATTAGTACTGGCCTTCAGGTTCAAATTTGAATAAAGTAGGTCAGGAATAAACTAAATGAGCCTGCCAGAAAGTAGTTTTCATAAAGTGATGTGACTACTTGATATTTAATCTTCTCTGCAACTCCTTGATTACTATAATTTCTTTGTATCTCTGTCCTCTCTTCCTTTTGATTCTCATTACACCCATTCCCTCCTCCCCTCTCCCATCCCATGTAAATTAGGCCTCTTGGCTGACCTTCCATTGCTACAAAGTCTGGCTTGCTCCTGGGACTCAGGAACTCAAGTCTCAGGGACTTGAGAAACGATTTTCTGCCAACTGTTATTCCCCTGGCCTGGTGTGTTCCCTCATCCTCCCACACACACTTTCATCAGACCAACTTCAACTCATTCTTCTGGTGTCAGCTTAAGTCACTTCCTTCAAAAGATCTGAATCCACAGAGGGGGAAAAAATTAAAAGGCAACACAGATACATTACATTCAGTTTTCCCAGGTCCAGCTTTTGACCTAGTTTTTGACCCGTTCTGATTCCTGTTTAGAGCCTGGATGAGGGGATATATATTGATAGGGCCCTAGACTCTCTCTCTGTCCTAATATTCATCATATTTTTTGTAATTACTCATTTGTTTGTCTATTGCCCTGATAAAACATAGGCTCTATGAAGGCAAGAGCAGTGTCTGTCCACTGTTGTCTCCCCAGTAGCATTGTGCCTATCACATTATAGGTATTCAATAAAAATTTGTTGAATGAGTGAATGTTTCCATAGAGATGCCATAGACAGAGATCTGCAAACTACAATCCATGGGCCAGATCCAGCCCATCTTTGTAAATAGAGCTTTATTGGAACACAGCCACATTCACTCATTTGCATATTTTCTATGATTGCTTCCACACTCTAATGGCAGAGTTAAGAAGTTGCAACAGAAACCATATGGCCTGCAAAGCCTAAAATATTTACTGTCTGACCTTGTATAGAAAAAATTTACCAACCCCTACCATAGCACATAGCCATATCCTTCTGGGTTCTTAATAAATTCCAATGTGGATCAACATGGGGTTAATTTAGAAGATCCAGCTAGACCCCCAAGGTAGGCTCTGATGATAGAGCCTCGGTGAGTCAGATACTTTTTAAAGGAATCAAACAAGTATCTTCTTGAATTATTCACAGTGTCCTAAAAACAGGAAAGTGACTGAGAAGGAAGTTGAAAATGTGGAAATCAAAAATGAAGTTATTCACATGACATCCTAATATTTAGATGTATTAGAGCATTTATATCCCAGTTAAAGTCTCTTAAAGGCCAAGACACTGTTTATTTGAGTACCTCATCATCATGAAGTTTTGTTGGCTCATCTAAAGAGTGGTAACATCAGCAAAAAAAACAAAAACAAAAACCCAACAAGCTACACCTCCTTCATCTCCAAATCAAAGTTTTTAAGACAAAACAAACACATCTTATTGATAAGCTAAGAGTTCTTAATGAGAACAGAACTTCAAAATGATGGATAATCCACAACGGCACATTGCTTTAATTTCCCACAATTCATAGACCTTCATTGTGCTACATGGGCTATATGTATCATGTTACCATCAAACAAAAGACCTAGAATCCATGACCATGAGCTGGATGGTCAGCAGGTTGCTTTGCCCACGCTGGACACTTGTTAATATCAAGGGGCAGCCACAGCAGTCAGGGTGGTACATTGCATGGGCATGGGCTATGCAGACAGATCCTTGTATCCCACAACTCAAGAATTATGAGCAATCTTAATAACAGTGTTATCCATTTCATCCCCAAATGCATCATTCCCTACTATTGCTTATTTGGGATAATATTGGATAAACAACAGTCCAGAAGGATGCCTGATCTAATAATGATTGCTAACATTCTCCTTCTCTTTCTGGAGGGACATCCACAGATGTCCTTCTTTAATCCATCTGTGAGGGCCTTGGCTGGACTTTATTCCTGTACCACAGCTGTGGAAAGGGCATGATATTTTTGAACATGTTTGTTTCTAGTGAAGGATGACTTAGCCACCTGTGTAATTCTAAGACCAAAATCTCAGCCTTTTTTTTTTTTTTTATAATTCCCATTCAGTCCTGTCGCTCTGTCAACCAAACATTTCCAGTTACAATGCCCTGTCTGTATTTGCATTTGGTGACATAGTAGAATCATCCCCTCACAAGATCTGCTCCTGAAGAAGAGGTTGAAAAAGAAGAAGGTCTCCACAGAACTTTACCTCAGCCCAGGGTGGATGTATAAACAAGGCTCCTGACTAGCTTCCTGACCAGCCAAGGAAGAAGGGAGGAGAGGAGGCTCTGAGAAAACCTTAGGAAGCATCACCCAACTCTTCCCAAAAAGCCTGGCCTGATCTCTTCTGCTGTGTTGGTGAGGAAAAGACCCAGCTAAGAAAAGGGTAGTCACTGACATGAGCTAAAAGCAATGTTTTCCTAAGAGCTATTGATGTCTGCTTACTTAGCTGATAAACAAGGCAAATCTTAGTGATTTATTTCTTTTACTTGAAAGCACTTATAAAATTCCTAAGCTTCAAAATCTATTCGAACCCTCAAAACTTACTCTTATCCTCAAAACATATTTCCTAGCAAGTTTCCACTCCTCCCTTTAAGAACACCTAAGTCCATCTGGGCAGTGGGATGTGGGATGTCTCACTCCAGGTTTCCATGCAGGGAAAAAGAGAAAGATTATATACACATGCATTTCCTTAAATTTTTAAAATTTTCTTTAAATTTAAATTTCTCAATTGCCTCAAGCCCAGCCCCCTGACACTATTTAGCCCATCTGGGCTCTGAGTACGTTGGTGTGTTACCACACCAATAGCTTACCCTGTATGGAACAACCACTTGGATTTAATAGTATATAAATCAATCCATCTCACCTATTCCCCCTGATGTACCAATTCTGATAATGGTAACGTCACAGCACCGGGCATGGTACAGTAATTTAATGAGTTCATGAAGCATAATAGAAATGGAGGGGATGCCCATGCCATGCTGTGGAGAGAAAAGGGAAAGTCATTATACATCTTGCAGAATGATAACACACACAGGACATATTTACTTCCTTCATTACAAGTTAACAGCCCTCAGGTAAATTTACATAATCATTATGACTTTGCCATAGCTGAGGAAAACATAAGTCAGCTCTAACCGACGCCCACATGACATGCTGATAGATGGGTCCATCTGTGACGATGAAAGAGAGACATCTCCCTGTCAGTTAAACTGAGTTCAGCCCTCATTGTCAAGAGCAGAAGGTGGGGGTGGCGTGGTGTACTGGTGTGTCAGGGCAGTGCCATTTCTCAGTTCCCCACTGGGCTCTTCACAGTGAGTTTTGAAAAAGAGCTCTTTGCAAGATTGACTTGATTTTGAGGAAATATAGATTTGGCTACCATGTATTTAGTCCTTTTCCACTATACTAAATGAAAGAGTAAATCCATCTCATTACTCTCATGTGTCCTTGTTCATTTGTTGATAATTCTGTTGAGCTCTGAAAGGCACAAGGGTAGAGATGTGGGTTACATCTACATCTAACAATTTGGAGTATATAATGGATACACACTCAGTATATAGATCATGACTGCAACTCTGGTCTTCCTCAGCATTTGGAAGAGTAGAATCAATGTCACAGAATAAGGGTCAACACAGGTTAGAGGATTTGGCCGCTCCTGGTGGTTACAATATGTTCTAGTAATGCTCCAGAAAGGTCCTCCATGCTGGAATCTGTAGTAGCTGGAGCTAAGTTTAGAATGGGTGTCTATTTCATTCCTAATATAACACGAGAGAGTCAAATGTGGTCTTCAGTATTCTACTCTTGGGCACAAAGACTTTGTGCGCAGAAAAGCACCAGGGGCATCTTGGCAGTTAGGTGATGGCTGACACTAATTCTTCATTAACAAATCTAGAAAACTGTTACAGCCATGACCACAGTATTTTCACCTGAGTTCCCTTCTTCTCACCATCAAAAATATTAAACTATGGAAACTTTGAACCTCTGGGTTTCCCATTTTTGGTTGCCATGGAACATGTTCTGACTTCCAAATGCATTGTAAGTCTCCAAGAGGCTATCAGTCAAACTGGTATTAGTTGTATGTCCAAGATTCAGTAACACAATAATACTGTGGGACTTTAACACCTCACTTACACCAATCGACATATCATCCAGACAGAAAATTAATAAGGCAACACAGATTTAAATGACACAATAGACCAGATAGATTTAATTGATATTTCTAGGACATTCCATCTGAAAACAGCAGATTACACTATCTTCTCAAGTACACAGGTAACATTCTCCAGGATAGATCACATCTTGGGTCACAAATCAAGCCTTGGGAAATTTAAGAAAACTGAAATAATATCAAGCATCTTTTCCGACCACAACACTATGAGATTAGAAATAAATTACAGGGAAAGAAATGCAAAAAACACAAACACATGGAAGCTAAACAATACGTTACTAAATAACCAAGAGATCACTGAAGAAATCAAAGAGGAAATCAAAAAATACCTAGAGACAAGTGACAATGAAAACACGACAGCCCAAAACCTATGGGGTGCAGTAAAAGCAGCCCTAAGAGGGAAGTTTATAGCAATACAATCCGACCTCAAGAGCCAAGAAAAATCACAAATAAATAATCTAACCTTACACCTGAAAGAACTAGAGAAAGAAAAGAATAAAACCCAAAGTTAGCAGAGGGAAAGAAATCATAAAGGTCAGAGCAGAAATAAATGAAATAGAAACAAAGAAAACAATAGCAAAGATGAATAAAACTAAAAGCTAGGTCTTTGAGAAGATAAACAAAATTGATAAACCTTTAGCTAGACTCCTCAAGAAAAATAGGGAGATGACTTAAATCAATAAAGTTAGCAATGAAAAAGAAGTTAGAATGGACACCGCAGAAATACAAAGCATCATAAGAGACTACTACAAGCAACTCTATGCCAATAAAATGGCATGGACAGAAACGGACAAATACTTAGAAAGGTGTAACATTCAAAGACTGAACCAGGAAGAAACAGAAAATATGAACAAACCAATCACAAGTAATCAAATTGAAACTGTGGTGAAAAATCTTCCAACAAACAAAAGTCCAGGACCAGATGACTTCACAGGTGAATTCTATCAAACATTTAGAAAAGAGCTAACACCCATCTTTCTCAAACTCTTCCAAGAAATTGCAGAAGAAGGAACACTCCCAAACTCACTCTACGAGGCCACCATCACCCTGATTCCAAAACCAGACAAAGATACTACAAAAAAAGAAAGTTACAGACCAATATCACTGATGAATATAGATGCAAAAATCCTCAACAAAATACTAGCACACGGAATCCAACAACACATTAAAAGGGTCATACATCATGATCAAGTGGAATTTATCCCAGGGATATAAGGATTCTTCAATATACAAAAAATCAATCAATGTGATACACCATATTAACAAATTGAAGAATAAAAACCATATGATCATCTCAGTAGATGCAGAAAAAGCTTTTGACAACATTCAACACCCATTTATGATAAAAACTCTCCAGAAACTGGGCATAGAGGGAACCTACCTCAACATAATAAAAGTCATATATGACAAACCCACAGCAAACATCATTCTCAATGGTGAAAAATGGAAACCATTTCCTCTAAGATCAGGAACAAGACAAGGATGTCCACTCTTGCCACTATTATTCAACGTAGTTTTGGAAGTTCTAGCCATGGCAATCAGAGAAGAAACAGAAATAACAGGAATACAAATTGGAAAAGAAGAAGTAAAACTGTCACTGTTTGCAGATGACATGATACTGTACATAGATAATCCTCAATATGCCACCAGAAAACTACTAGAGCTAATCGATGAATTTCTTAAAGTTGCAGGATACAAAATTAATGCAAGAAATTTCTTACATTCCTATGCATTAACAACAAAAGATCAGACAGAGAAATTAAGTAAACAATCCCATTCACCATTGCAACAAAAAGAATAAAATACCTAGAAATAAACTACCTAAGTAGGTAAAAGACCTGTACTCAGAAAACTGTAAGACACTGATGGAAGAAATCAAAGATGACACAAACAGATGGAGAGATATACCATGTTCCTGGATTGGAAGATTCAATATTGTGAAAATGACTCTACTACCCAAAGCAATCTACAGATTCAATGCAATCCCTATCAAACTACCAATGGCACTTTTTACAGAACTAGAACAAAAAATCTTAAAATTTATATGGAGACACAAAAGACCCCGAATAGCCAAAGCAATCTTGAGGGAAAAAAATGGTGCTGGAGGAATCAGACTCCCTGACTTCAGACTATACTACAAAGCTTCAGTAATCAAGACAGTATGGTACTGGCACAAAAACAGAAATATAGATCAATGGAACAGGATAGAAAGCCCAGAGATAAACCCACACACATATGGTCAACTAATCAATGACAAAGGAGGCAAGGATATACAATGGAGAAAAGACAGTCTCTTCAATAAGTGGTGCTGGAAAAACTGGACAGCTACATGTAAAAGAATGAAATTAGAACACTCCCTAACACCATACAAAAAAATAAACTCCAACTGGATTAAAGACCTAAATATAAGACCAGACACCATAAACCTCTTAGTGGAAAACATAGGAAGAACACTCTTTGACATAAACCACAGCAAGATCTTTTTTGACCCACCCCCTAGAGTAATGGAAATAAAAATAAACAAATGGGCCCTAATGAAACTTAAAAGCTTTTGCAAAGCAAAGGAAACTATAAACAAGACGAAAAGACCACCCTCAGAATGGGGGAAAATATTTGCAAATGAATCAATGGACAAAGGATTAATCTCCAAAATATATAAACAGCTCATGCAGCTCAATATTAAAAAAACAAACCCAATCCAAAAATGGGCAAAAGATCTAAAGAGACATTTCTCCAAAGAAGACATGCAGAGGGCCAAGAGGCACATGAAAATCTGCTCAACATCACTAATTATTAGTGAAATGCAAATCAAAACTACAATGAGGTTATCACCTCATACCGGTCAGAATGGCCATCATCAGAAAATCTACAAACAACAAATTCTGGAGAGGGTGTGGAGAAAAGGGAACCCTCTTGCACTGTTAGTGGGAATGTAAATTGATGCAGCCACTATGGAGAATAGGATGGAGGTTCCTTAAAAAACTAAAAATAGAATTACCATATGATCCAGCAATCCCACTACTGGGCATATACCCAGAGAAAACCATAATTCAAAAAGAGTCATGTACCAATATGTTCATTGCAGCACTATTTACTATAGCCAGGACATGAAAGCAACCTAAATGCCCATTGACAGATGAATGGATAAAGATGTGGTACGTATATACAATGGGATATTACTCAGCCATTAAAAGGAATGAAATTGGGTCATTTGTAGAGACGTGGATGGATCTAGAGACTGTCATACAGAGTGAACTATGTCAGAAAGAGAAAAACAACTATTGTATATTAATGCATTTATGTGGAATCTAGAAAAATGGTACAGATGAACCGGTTTGCAAGGCAGAAATAGAGACACAGATGTAGAGAACAAACATATGGACACCAAGGGGGGAAAGCGGCAGGGGGTGGAGGTGGTGGTGGGATGAATTGGGAGATTGGGATTGACATATATACACTAATATGCATAAAATAGATAACTAATAACCTGCTGTTTAAAAAATAAAATTAAAAAAAAAAATGAACAATGCTAAAGGAAAAAAAATAAGTAAAAATGATAAACCCCCCTAATAAAGACAGCAATTAATCAGTTAAATAAAAGCAACTACAATATCAACAAAGAGAAACAAATAAAACTTATATTCTATCATGCATTGACAAAATAATACCAAAACATTAGAAAAAATGATCTGAATTGATACATGAAATACACACAAAACAGCTGTTATAGCAGACTATTTGAAGAATAGAGAAAATTTGAAGGAAACTTTAGAGAGTTACATACATACATACACACATACACGCATACAAGTATAGATGATAGGTGGAAGGAAAAAGAAGGAAAAAGATAGAATGAAAGAAAAGAAAGAAAAAGGAAGGAAGAAAGGAAGAGAAAGAGAAAGAAAGAAAGAAATCAGATGGGTAGATACATACACAAAAGATGGAAACATGTATATCAGTAATTCTGAATATGGCTACAGTTCTTTATTTGCATTTTTCTGTATTTTTTAAGTTGATCAAAATTAAAAACATTACTTAATCAAAAAAAAATGTATGTCCAAGATTAACAAGACTGGACTCTACTACTAATGAGTAAACTCTCTAAATCTCATTTCCTCAATTGTATATTAAGAAAATGAACCATTATTTAATCTATTAGGTTCCTCCTAAATCAGATATTTGATAGGTTTATGATTATCACTTAATATGTGGCATGGTGATAAAATGACAAATGGGCTTGTATGTTTCTGCTAGACTCTCTCTCTCTTTCTCTGTCTCTCTCTCTCTCTCTCACACACACACACACACACACACACACACACACACACACACACCCCTCAGCAGCTGCTGGAGAGGAAGAATTTTCAAAGAAGTGGTCTCAACTGGAAATCCTCTTTCTGCCTAGTGAGGCTCATTTCTAATTGTCTGACCCCTCTGGACATGATGCATATTTCAGTTCTTTTTCCCTGATGGACAGCAGGATCAGTCTACTGCCGTTTTTATATCTTACTCTGAAGTTTTACTACTTGTTTATGATAGTTTCACATTTTTATAAATTTTACTTTTCTGTCCTTACCCATTTATTGTGCAAAAAAAAGGACAAAGAGTTGTAGTCTAAAAGTCAAGCAAAAGTTAGCAAGACAAAATGTGCCAAGATCTGGGGATACTCAGTTTCTTTCTAGTGTAGCTTTCTGTAATTGTTGAATGAACAAATGAACAAATGGATTCTCCCATGTGAGCCCAAAGCAGGTTTCGTGTATTTTGTCCCAGAGGGGAGACCAACTTGGCTGTCCCACTGGTGTTGCATAATTTTCCCTTCTTCAGTCTAGGCTTCCAGCCATGATCATCCATCCTTCCATCTCCACGTACTATAGAGCAATTGATAGATAGTTATTCCCCGGTGCGGGAGTCACATATAATCCAGCTCCTTAGAATTATCACATCTCTGCAGTGGATTCTTCCCTTGTCACCTGGCATGCTTAGCTGTGCCCCTTATGAGGGCTGCAGTGTACAGATATGTACAGACTCATAGCTATTGTTTCAGAATACAGCCCTGTGGCAGAGAGACCCACTTGGAAGGCAAGCTGGGTGCACATGCATGTACATTCTGCTAAGTGTATGCTATCCTGAGTCCAAGAGGGAAACGGTCTCTGTGTTCCCTAAAATTGCAAGTCATTCCACTTTCATATTGTCTCAGGACACTGTGTGTCCAGAGCTGTTAACATATTCTAAATACAGGAGAGCAGTTTGCAAGAGCTCCATGGAAATGTATTAGCAGCTTTTCAGTGAGCTTATTACAGTGTTAAATGGCACAACTTGGGTAATCCTGAAAATTGGCCCCTGTGTACTAAAAGCCCAACATTCCCAAAGCTGGATAAAGGGTAGAGGAGAAAAAATTGCTGGTGGCTTATTAATCAGTTACAAACTAAAGAGAGGAAGTGTGTTTTGAGGGTTTTTTCTCCTAACTTGCATAGCTAAGTGGTAACTAATAAAGCAAACCAAAGTAACACTGAATGTTATTTTCTGCCCCTAGGACTTTTTCCAACTATGAATGTCACACCTGGACACTTAATTTATTGTGTGAAAATGCAAAGCAGGAGGGGAAAAAGAACTCCTGTATTTGGAAGTTCCCACTTTCTTTTGCTAGCTTGTGATGACTACGTGACGTGCAGCCATTGAGTACTTACACTGATAGAGAGCACGGGACCAATTTTGTACATACAATATCTGTCAGTCCCGGCGCAGATGTCCTTGATGTCTTCTTCACTGTCTTCCAATCTGAGCTCCTTGTGCATAAACAGTGCAAATGCTTTCATTCTGTTAGGGCTTCCACCAACGCAGACAAACTGTTAATAAAAATAAACAATAACCTGCCTTAGTAACTGGGATAAAAAGCAAGGGTCAGCTTTCAACTTTAATGTTTTTATTTTTCAATTATATTCTTAAGGGTATATGTAGATGTTATGGGTTATGTTCATGAGTTAACTAATTGGCATCATTAACCGGTAAATAAGGCAACCAGAAACATAGTTTATGTACATAATTAGTAATGAGAAAGATAATCACAAAATCAAAATAAGTGTTGATTTTGTTCAGGTGGGTGTTTCCTGGTGTTTTTGTCATGGTGAACATCAAGAAGCATCTTAAGTGGACATAGACAGCTTATTGCTGGGCATTAGCGGGCTATAGGCTTAATGTGTCAATTCCGATGACATGGAAATACATAACATGAGAACTATAAGTTTAGATGTGTTTTCTGATTCCACATTCCCAATCATACGTTTTTATTATAAAATATACTATGTTAATTTAAAGCTTTAAAGAAAACACATCAAGACTTTCCAACTTCTCATTCAGAAGACATTTTCATGGAACAAGCCTTATCATTGTAGACTAGAAATCTCACTACGGTATTTCTTCATTTCCAACAATTTGGTTTTATTTTTGTTTTATTCACATTTTAACATCTCTGAAATTACAATATGGATTGTAGTCAAGGGTGTCAAATCTAATAAAATATGGTAATAAAATTGTCTGGTGGTTGCTTGTGCAGTAGCCTCTTAGGGGTACATCAGTCCCAGGGATGGGAGAGGTGGATGTCAGAGAGAGGATGGACATGGCCTAAGAGCAGCGTGGATGAGCAGCCAGACTGGTGGGGACCAGGGCTCAGCAGTGGGGAGGAGGAGTGGCAGCAGATGTCCGAGACCCGAGGAAGCACAGCCCACAGACAGGTGCCAGGTGCAAAGTCATTCTGGAATCTGAGCTGAGCAGTGAGGTGCACAGAGTCTGAAGAGGCTCCAAGTCAGAGAGATAAGGCAACACAATGGTTTAAGGACTAACCTTTGAGGTTAGAGAAGCCTGGCTTTGCACCCCAACCCTGTATCTGATTAAGTAGTTTGTTCAGTGTTATACATGTAATCTCTACGTGCCTCAGATTATTACCTCCAAAATAGAAACAAACAAAAAAACCGTAGTATCCTTCAGAGGGTTTTTGTGAGGATAAGATGGGATTGAACATGATGGGGGACAAAGCCAGGCACTTTCTGAGTGGTCAACAAATGGCAACTTCCGTTTTTCATATCATAGAGCAATTTCCTGGCCCTGCTTTTGAGCTTGCTTATTTGTTTCTGTATTTTTGGAATTTAGTGCAAATGAAACTAGTTCAAATCCAGTAAGGAAAAGGCAGCTGGTAGTGCCTGACTGATGTGGGCAGCATTAGGCAGAGCTTCAGAAGGATTGCCAGTGAGGCCCCTCACAAGGATAAAGAGCATCTGCCTAAGGAAATAACTAACTGAGGTTGTAGAATTAGGTGCCCGATTCACAATTTACTGTGAGTATTGGGTGGTCTCATTACATGATGCATTTTGTTTCCATTTAGCAATAATTCCTATGCCACCCTCATTCTCGATTGTGGGATGTAATTATCCTTTTATCCAGGCCCTCTGCCTCTCTTCTACCCTCATTATTATCTTTTCTGTGTCTTCTTATGAGTTTCTCTGTTGGGGCCTAAAGTTGGTAATGAACTGCAATGAAAGTTAGCCATCAAGGCTGAGTAGCAAAGAGGATAAGACCCTGGTCTAAGGTAAGTTTTTAAATTAGCATTGATTATTTGTGAAATATTCCCCTCTGTTCGTATGGATAGTTAAGACTTGGCTCAAGATCCAAGTACAAGGAGGTCATTTTTGTTGTTGTTTCCTTTTTACAAAATACAGTAGTTTGAAAATAACCTCAGTGTGTGGTGCCAGTAAATGTAAATTACAACTATTCAGATTGACCATAAAACCAAAACAGATGTTGGAATAGCTTGTGGTTTGAATTCTTCTTTGAACTGTAGATATTGCTGTAATCAACAGGAATTTCTGAATGTTTCTGGAAACATAAAGATGACAAGTGTAGACAAAAGCGTTTTTGTTCTTGAAGACTTACTTCTAAATCAGACTTACTAAATATCACCTATTGACACAATTTTCAGTCTGGCTGCTTTGACGAGGAGTAAAATATGGCTGAAGACCACCAACCAACAATGACTTTAAGTGACACTTTCTGTGATTTATGTCCCTCCCAAAAAATTATCATTTGTCCTGGTTTTATCAAAGAAGATAGAAATGTCTTGGGAAGGAGTCTGAAGCATTACAAAACTATGTTAAGGACTTTGCCTAAAGACTGCCAGAATGAACTCACTTTCAAATATGCCTAGTGTCTTGAAAGACTTAGCTTTGCCATGTTGTATTTATCTGGTCCTACTGCAGTATATGTATTTTGTCTGTTAATAAAGGAGTATAGAGACTTAAAATACATATTACATAGTATTGTAAGATAATGCTTTTCCATGTTACTTGAAATTTCTAGGGAGAGATTGGAGCGTACCAGTTAGTGATCTTATAAAAGATATATTTGGAGGTTGAATTTGAGTAGATAACTTCTAAAGATACTCCACTATATTTTTCAAGTGATTGATTGATTCAAGTCTATATGACAAAAGACATTAGCTGTTTACCAAAACTGTTCCCCCTTCTTTCTGGGCACACTACTAAACTCAACTTCCCAGCCTCCTCTTCAGGTAGATGAGACCATATGCCTGAGTTCCAGCTACTAGAATGTGAACAGAAATGGTGTCACTTCCAGTTCTAACACATAGAAATCTCCCATTGGTGATCCTATAGATTGTCTTCTGTCTGTCTGCTGAATGGGTGCTGACACCCAGTGAAACTTTGCAAGGCACTCCTTGAAGATGACAGAGCAACAAGATAGAAGGAGCCTGGGTCCCTAATCACCAGTTGGAAGAAAGCCACTGATTGACCAGGAGCACCCACTTGGTACTCAGTGTGAGTGAGAAACAAACTTACATTGTGTTAAGCCACTGATATTTTGAAGTAGCAACTAACAAAACCTTTTAAGTACAGTAAGTAAGAAAATGAATAAAATAGGAATGGTTGTCAGAATCTTTAAGATTTAAAATTTTACACACCCAGAGTTCTCCTTTTCTTTGAAGATAGTGCTATTAATAATGATTATCATCTCTGTGAAGACAAGGCTGAGTTTTCAGGTACCGGTGGATTATGTCCTCTCTTATTAGCTAGAATTGCTACCCTGGGATTTAAGGGAGTCGAGAAATTGAACCTAGCATGTTCTTATTCAAAGATAAGAACGTAACTGGAAGGAGGCAAGTTTCTGAGAAGAGCATCTATAAATATAAGTCAGGCTTTACCTGTTGCCTCTAAAGAATAGGTTAAACAGCCAATTCTGATCATTTGGAACTACGTTACCTGCTCCCCAATCTACACCCGCCCCCTACACACTTTTGCCTCCTATCCATCAAAATGGCCCAATCAATAGAGTTGTTCTCTGGTAGAAAAAAATGGGTTCTAAACCAGAGCATGTCTTTTTATCCAAAAGAGAATCTATTGAAATGGTCCACAGCCAGGTGGATTATGAGCTTATAAGGTTGGATAGTGGTTATGATGAAGTATGAGAATAAGTGCTGATAAAAATCTAGGCAGGTAGGGGAGAGACAGATACCTAGATATGTAAATAAAAGATCACTTTCTATCTCAAAAACATCAGTCTATTTAGTTATTAATTAGATGTTCATGTTAGTTTATTAATTATGATAGATCATTTAATTAATCAGAATTATCCTTATGTAAGGGTCCTGGAAAAGTCATTGTGAAGCATGAACCTCAAACCTAACATTTGAATTCAGGTAAAGTCCAATTAATGAGTATCAAAGACAGCCTTGATCAATTTACTCTTGGAGCATAAACATCAGAAACAGCAGTAGGAAAAGATGAAAAGATGAAGCAAAAGATTGAGGGAGGCCATGAAAGAGCAAAGAGCCACTGACTGCAGAGGAGTAGGGAAATGGGCGGGTCACATCAGATCAGCCCACACCATCACACCTGTGCCCTAGGAAAGATGGGAGGGGGAGGGAGCAATGTAGCCCCTACTGTTAATGAATATCATAGACTTATTTCTTCTCCTCCCCACCCCGCCACCCTTCCTTCCTTCTCCTCCTCCTCCTTCTTTGTCTAGCTAACCGCCTCCTCCTATTCCTCCCCTTTCTTCAATGCCCCCTGTCAATTAATGGACTATTCTCAGTTATGATGACTCAAAAAGCCCAGCTAGTGCAGTGGGCAAGAACCCTGGAAATTGGACTTAGAAGAATTTTGTCCAAGTCCTAGCTCTGCCACTATATGGTGTGATTTGTTAACCACCTTTGACCACTCTGAATTCAATTTCCTTGTTTTATGGAGGAAATGAATATCTGCTACACCCACCTAAAAGAGGGAGTGTGAAGATTTGAGGTAGTGGGTCTGAGAGCTTTTATTTTTGTTCTTGTAATTGCTAAAGGAGTGACTAAAAGTCAGATGAAAACTGCACAATTCTCTAGCGGTGGGACTGTGATTAGGTGTAGGCCTTTTAGAAAACAAAAAAAAATTTTTAAGTTCATTCCCTTTGACCATTTCTGTAAATCTTAATAGACTTAAATGTAAAAAAAATTATAGGTACAAAAATATCCATTTGAGTGTGTTTATGATAGAAAATACTTCAACATTAAAGTCAATAGTAGACTATGTAATGTATGGCAGAGGCACTTGGCATCCATAAACTATGTGTTTCAAAGAGAACATTATAATATGGGGAAATGTTAATGACATAAAGTTAAGTGAAAAACACAGACTGTAAAGTTATGTAATTCCAACTATTTAAAAATCTATTTGTTAAAAAGAACTGAAAGAAAAGAAAATAGGTTGACGGCATCATTGTTTAGCTGGTAGGGGTTTTTTTAGACGTGTTTTTAAAAATCATTGTTCTAGATTGGTTCAAGATGACAGAGTAGAAGGACATGCACTCACTCCCTCTTGCAAGAGCACTGGAATCACAACTAACTGCTGATCAATCATTGACAGGAAGACACTGGAACTCACCAAAAGAGATACCCCACACCCAGAGACAAAGGAGAAGCCTCAGTGAGATGGCAGTAGGGGTGCAATCACAATAAAATCAAATCCCATAACCACTAGGTGGGTGACTCACAAACTAGAGAACAATTATACCACAGAAGTCCACTCACTGGAGTGAAGGTTCTAAGCCCCACATCAGGCTTCCCAACCTGGGGGTCCAGCAATGGGAGGAGGAATTCCCAGAGAATCAGACTTTGAAGGCTAGTGGGATTTGACTGTAGGACTTTGACAGGACTGGGGGAAACAGAGACTCCACTCTTAGAGGGTACACACAAAGTAGTGTGCACATCAAGACCCAGAGGGAAGGAACAGTGACCCCATAGGAGACTGAACCAGACCTACCTGCTAGTGTAGAGGGTCTCCTGCAGAGGTGGGGGGTGGCTCTGGCTCACTGTGGGGACAAGGACACTGGAAGCAGAAGTTCTGGGAAGTACTTCTTGGCATGAGCCCTCCCGGAGTCCACCATTAGCCCCACCAAACAGCCTATAGCCTCCAGTGCTGGGCTGCTTCAGGCCAAACAACCAACAGGGAGGGAACTCAGCCCCACCCATCAGCAGACAAGCAGATTAAAGTTGTACTGAACACTGCCCACCAGAGCAACACCCAGCTCTGCCCACCACCAGTGCTTCCCATCAGGAAGCTTGCACAGGCCTCTTAGATAGCCTCATCCACCAGAGGACAGACAGCAGAAGGAAGAAGAAATACAATCCTGCAGCCTGTGGAAAGAAAACCACATTCACAGAATGATAGACAAAATGAAAAGGCAGAGGACTATGTATCAGATGAAGGAAAATGATAAAACCCCAGAAAAACAACTAAATGAAGTGGAGATAGGCAACCTTCCAGAAAAAGAATTCAGAATAATGATAGTGAAGATGATCCAGGACCTTGGAAAAAGAATGGAGGCAAAGATCGAGAAGATGCAAGAAATGTTTAACAAAGACCTAGAAGAATTAAAGAACAAACAAACAGAGATGAAAAATACAATAACTTAAATGAAAAATACACTAGAAGGAATCAATAGCAGAATAACTGAGAAGTGACCTGGAAGACAGAGTGGTGGAATTCACTGCTGCAGAACAGAATAAAGAAAAAAGAATGAAAAGAAATGAAGACAGCCTAAGAGACCTCTGGGACAACATTAAACACACCAACATTCACATTATAGGGGTCCCAGAAGGAGAAGAGAGAGAGAAGGGACCCAAGAAACTGTTTGAAGAGATTATAGTCGAAAACTTCCCTACCATGGGAAAGGAAATAGCCACCCAAGTCCAGGAAGTGCAGAGAGTCCCAGGCAGGATAAACCCAAGGATAAACATGCCAAGACACATAGTAATCAAATTGACAAAAATTAAAGACAAAGAAAAATTATTAAAAGCAACAAGGGGAAAATGACAAATAACATATAAAGGAACTCCCATAAGATTAACAGCTGATTTCTCAGCAGAAATTCTACAAGCCAGAAGGGAGTGGCATGATATATTTAAAGTGATGAAAGGAGAGAACCTACAACCAAGATTAGTCTACCCAGCAAGGATCTCATTCAGATTTGACGGAGAAATCAAAAGCTTTACAGACAAGCAAAAGCTAAGAGAATTCAGCACCACTGAACCAGCTCTACAACAAATGCTAAAGGAACTTCTCTAAGTGGGAAACACAAGAGAAGAAAAGGACCTACAAAAACAAACCCAAAACAATTAATAAAATGGTAATAGGAACATACATATCGATAATGAACTTAAATGTCACTGGATTAAATGCTCCAACCAAAAGACACAGGCTCGCTGAATGGGTACAAAAACAAGACCCATATATATGCTGTCTACAGACAACCACTTCAGACCTAAGGACACATACAGACTGAAAGTGAGGGGATGGAAAAAGATATTCCATGCAAATGGAAATCAAAAGAAAGCTGGGGCTTCCCTGGTGGCGCAGTGGTTGAGAGTCCGCCTGACGATGCAGGGGATGCAGGTTCGTGCCCCAGTCTGGGAGGATCCCACGTGCCGCGGAGCGGCTAGGCCCGTGAGCCATGGCTGCTGGGCCTGCGTGTCCGGAGCCTGTGCTCTGCAACAGGAGAGACCACAACAGTGAGAGGCCTGCGTACCGCAAAAAAAAAAAAAAAAAGAAAACTGGAGTAGCAATACTCATATCAGATAAAGTAGACTTTAAAATAAAGAATGTTGCAAGAGACAAGGGAGGACACTACATAATGATCAAGGGATCAATCCAAGAAGAAGATATAACATTTATAAATATATATGCACCCAACATAGGAGCACCTCAATACATAAGGCAAATGCTAACAGCTGTAAAAGAGGAAATCAACAGTAACACAATAATAGTGGGGCACTTTAGCACCTCACTTACACCAATGGACATATCATGCAGACAGAAAGTTAATAAGCATGGACTTGAGGACACGGGGAGGGGGAAGGGTAAGCTGGGACGAAGTGAGAGAGGGGCATTGACATATATACACTACCAAATGTAAAATAGATAGCTAGTGGGAAGCAGCCACATAGCACAGGAGATCAGCTCAGTGCTTTGTGACCCCCTAGAGGGGTGGGATAGGGAGGGTGGGAGGGAGACGCAAGAGGGAGAGGATATGGGGATATATGTGTACGTATAGCTGATTCACTTTGTTATACAGCAGAAACTAACACAACATTGTGAGGCAATTATACTCCAATAAAGATGTTAAAAAAAAAAGAAAAGAAGGAAACAGAGGCTTTAAAAGACACAAAAGACCAGATTGATTTAATTGATAATTATCAGACATTCCATCCCAAAAGAGCAGATTACACTTTCTTCTCAAGTGCACAGGTAACATTCTCCAGGATAGATCACATCTTGGGTCACAAATCAAGCCTCGGGAAATTTAAGAAAACTGAAATAATATCAAGCATCTTTTCCGACCACAACACTATGAGATTAGAAATAAATTACAGGGAAAGAAACGTAAAAAACACAAGCACATGGAAGCTAAACAATATGTTACTAAATAACCAAGAGATCACTGAAGAAATCAAAGAGGAAATCAAAAAATACCTAGAGACAAGTGACAGTGCAAACACGGCGACCCAAAACCTATGGGGTGCAGCAAAAGCAGTCCTAAGAGAGAAGTTTATGGCAATACAATCCTACCTCAAGAAACAAGAAAAATCGCAAATAAATAATCTAACCTAACATCTAAAGGAACTAGAGAAAGAAGAACAAACAAAACCCAAAGTTAGTAGATGGAAAGAAATCATAAAGGTCAAAGCAGAAATAAATGAAATAGAAACAAAGAAAACAATAGCAAAGATCAATAAAACTAAAAGCTGGTTCTTTGAGAAGATAAACAAAATTGATAAACCTTTAGCTAGACTCATCAAGAAAAATAGGAAGACTTAAATCAATAAAGTTAGCAATGAAAAAGAAGTTACAATGGACACCGCAGAAATACAAAGCATCATAAGGGACTACTACAAGCAACTCTATGCCAATAAAATGGACAACCTGGAAGAAATGGACAAATTCTTAGGAAGGTATAACCTTCCAAGACTGAACCAGGAAGAAACAGAAAATATGAACAAACCAATCACAAGTAATCAAATTGAAACTGTGATGAAAAATCTTCCAACAAACAAAAGTCCAGGACCAGATGACTTCACAGGTGAATTCTATCAAACATTTAGAAAAGAGCTAACACCCATCTTTCTCAAACTCTTCCAAAAAATTGCAGAGGAAGGAACACTCCCAAACTCATTCTACGAGGCCACCATCACCCTGATTCCAAAACCAGACAAAGATACTACAAAAAAAGAAAGTTACAGACCAATATCACTGATGAATATAGATGCAAAAATCCTCAACAAAATGCTAGCAAACGGAATCCAACAACACACTAAAAGGATCATGCAGCATGATCAAGTGGGATTTATACCAGGGATGCAAGGATTCTTCAATATACAAAAAATCAATCAGTGTGATACACCATATTAACAAATTGAAGAATTAAAAACCATATGATCATCTCAGTAGATGCAGAAAAAGCTTTTGACAACATTCAACACCCATTTATGGTAAAAACTCTCCAGAAAGTGGGCATAGAGGGAACCTACCTCAACACAATAAAGGCCATATACGACAAACCCACAGGAAACATCATTCTCAATGGTGAAAAGCTGAAAGCATTTCCTCTACGATCAGGAACAAGACAAGGATGTCCACTCTTGCCACTGTTATTCAGCATAGGTTTGGAAGTCCTAGCCATGGCAATCAGAGAAGAAAAAGAAATAAAAGGAATACAAATTGGAAAAGAAGTAAAACTGTCACTGTTTGCAGACGACATGATACTGTACATAGATAATCCTAAGGATGCCACCAGAAAACTACTAGAGGTAATCGATGAACCTGGTAAAGTTGCAGGATACAAAATTAATGCACAGAGGGACTTCCCTGTTGGTGTAGTGGTTAAGAATCTGCCTGCCAATGCAGGGGACATGGGTTCAAGCCCTGGTCCAGGAAGAGCCCACATGCCGTGGAGCAATTAAGCCCGTGTACCACAAATACTGAGCATGCGCTCTAGAGCCTGCAAGCCACAACTACTGAACCTGCATGCCACAACTAGTGAAGCCCACGTGCCTCGAGCCCGTGCTCTGCAACAAGAGAAGCCACCACAATGAGAAGCCCACCCCCCCTGCAGCAAAGAGTAGCCCCCACTCACCACAGCTAGAGAAACCCCATGCAAAGCAACGAAGACCAAATAAATAAATAAATAAATAAAAATGAATGCACAGAAATCTCTTGCACTCCTATACACTAACAACGAAAGATCAGACAGAGAAATTAAGGAAACAATCCCATTCACCATTGCAACAAAAAGAATAAAATACCTAGGGAAACAAAAGACCTGTATGCAGGAAACTATAAGACACTAATGAAAGAAATTAAAGATGATACAAACAGATAGAGAGATATACCATGTTCTTGGATTGGAAGAATCAATATTGTGAAAATGACTCTACTACCAAAAGCAATCTACAGATTCAGTGCAATCCCTATCAAATTACCAGTGGCATTTTTTACAGAACTAGAACAAAAAATCTTAAAATCTATGTGGAGACACAAAGACCCCAATAGCCAAAGTAATCTTGAGGGAAAAAAACGGAGCTGGAGGAATCAGACTCCCTGATTTCAGACTATACTACAAAGCTTCAGTAATCAAGACAATATGGTACTGGCACAAAAACAGAAATATAGATCAATGGAATAGGATAGAAAGCCCAGAGATAAACCCACGCACCTATGGTCAACTAATCAATGACAAAGGAGGCAAGGATATACAATGGAGAAAAGACAGTCTCTTCAATAAGTGGTGCTGGGAAAACTGGACAGCTTCATGTAAAAGAATGAAATTAGAACACTCTCTAACACCATACACAAAAATAAACTCGAAATGAATTAAAGACCTAAATGTAAGACTGGACACTATAAAACTCTTAGAGGAAAACATAGGAAGAACACTCTTTGACATAAATCACAGCAAGATCTTTTTTGATCCACCTCCTAGAGTAATGGAAATAAAAACAAAAATAAACAAATGGGACGTAATGAAACTTAAAAGCTTTTGCACAGCAAAGGAAACCATAAACAAGATGAAAGACAATCCTCAGAATGGTAGAAAATATTTGCCGACAAATCAATGGACAAAGGATTAATCTCCAAAATATATAAACAGCTCATGCAGCTCAATATTAAAAAAAACAAACAACCTAATCCACAAATGGGCAGAAGACCTAAAGAGACATTTCTCCAAAGAAGACATACAGATGGCCAAGAGGCACATGAAAATCTGCTCAACATCACTAATTATTAGAGAAATGCAAATCAAAACTACAATGAGGTATCAGCTCACACTAGTTAGAATGGGCATCATCAGAAAATCTACAAACAGCAAATACTGGAGAGGGTGTGGAGAGAAGGGAATCCTCTTGCCCTGTTGGTGGGAATGTAAATTGATACAGCCACTATGGAGAACAGTGTGGAGGTTCCTTAAAAAACTAAAAACTAGAATTACCATATGACCTAGCAATCCCACTACTGGGCATATATCCAGAGAAAGCCATAATTCAAAAAGACACATGCACCCCAATGTTCATTGCAGCACTATTTACAATAGTCACGTCATGGAAGCAACCTAAATGCCCATTGACAGACGAATGGATAAAGAAGATGTGGTACATATGTACAATGGAATGTTACTCAGCCATAAAAAGGAACAAAATTGGGTCATTTGTAGAGACATGGATGGATCTAGAGACTGTCATACAGAGTGAAGTAAGTCAGAAAGAGAAAAACAAATATCGTATATTAACACATATATGTGGAATCTAGAAAAATGGTACAGATGAACCAGTTTGCAAGGCAGAAATAGAGACACAGATGTAGAGAACAAACGTATGGACACCAAGGGGGGACAGCTGGGGTCAGGGGGGGAGTGGTGGTGGTGGGATGAATTGGGAGATTGAGATTGACATATATACACTAATATATATAAAATAGGTAACTAATAAGAACCTGCTGTATTAAATTTAATTTAAAAAATAAAAATCTTTGTTCTTATTTATATTTTCCCAATTTTAAATAATGAACATGAGTCATTTTTATAATTAACATATATATTAAGATAAATAATACTGACATAAAATTTTCCTAGTAGCATTCCAGAAACAATTATTTCATAATATTTTTTATGAAATAACAAAAATCTTAATAATATGAAATATTGAATAATGGTTGTTTTCAAAAAGTGGTATAAGATAGTATTTTTAGTTTTGTTATTTCATGATTTGATAAAATGAGAATTAGTGAGGTTCATCTATAATTGAAAATGTTAAATAGTGAACTGAATCGTAATGAATTCTGAACACCCAGCAGTATTGTCAGTAAAATTGTATTTATCTTTAGGGACCAGAAGAGTCAAATAACCATGTTTGCATTAGATTTAGTTTGGGAACCTTTATATCTTATTAAGGTGGAAATGACTGTTCATGATGTACACATTCTAAATTGTTTCAGAGAACGAGCACAGCTTTTGTTCCTATTGGGACCTCTGACATTTCTCTAGCCAAAGGTGTAAAGTTTATGTTAGGAAAATAAGGAGAAATATCACCAGAGGAAACTCAATTGTTTTTCCTAAAGTTAGAAATACTTTTACCTTTACATCCCCAAACATTTCTGGTAGGTTGTGTGTTTTTGTTCCTAAATCCAAGTGATAGAGAACATCTTCATCCATAGAGTCCAGGTAAGGATTTTTAACATGAACAAAACCTTTTCTGAAAAACATAATACAAAAAGGTGTAAAGGAATTTGGAGGGATACCACACAAAAGGGAAATATCAGTCTACACCTATGATAACCACTAGCCCAAATATTGGACAAAAACCTTCATTTAGGATTAATTGATTTGTAAGGAAGCAATGTGGTATAATAATGAATAAAAATGGCTAATATTTGTTGTGCACTTACTATGTACCAGGCATAGCATTAAGCATGAAAATTTTACAATGTCATGAAAACTGCATATAATAAACACATTACCTCATTTAATCCCATGACCATTCTATTAGGTAAGTAATACTAATAATTCATAAGAAGCCAAGGCTTACAGAAGTTGAGAAACTTGTGCAAGATTATACAACCAGTAGATTACAGAACAGTCATTTCTACCCAATTCTGTCCAGCCCTGGTGGCTATTTTCTTTCTTCGAAAGAGAGGCTGTGTAACATAAGCTACGGGGCTCTGGAATCAGACTGCCTGGATTCCCCTGCCAGTTCAACCATATATATACTAATTGTGCAACCTTGGGTATATTATTTTATCTTTGTTGTTTGGCTTCCTCATCTGTAAGATTGGTATAGTGAAAATAATAACTGCTTTGCAAGATTGCCTAAGGCCTGAATGAGATAATGTTTGTAACACAGCTGATGTACAGTGAACATAGAATAACTAACTCTCATTCTCATACTTCCCAACATTGGAGGACCTGACAGGTACTAGCTTTAGAAAGACTGACATGAAAAAGTAGGGTGTGGCAAAGAATGCAATGTGTTCATCAAACCCCAATTCTTTTTCCTCCTGGGCACATTGCTAGACCACATTCCCAGCTTCTCTTGCAGTAAAGTGAGGTCATATGACTGAGTTCTGGCCATTGGAATGTGGGTGGAAGTGATGTGTCTACTTCTAGGCCTGGCTCCCAAAAAACTAGTATCTCCCTCAAATTTGTTTCTCTTCCTCTCTCTCTCAATGGATGTGCAGAGTAGACACCAGTCCTTTACTCCATCAGCCTGTTTTGGATTGATCAAGAAGCCACTGACATTTTAAGCAGCATTAGCCTGCTGACCAATAAGAGGTTCTTTGTTAACATACTATGAAATGATCTTTTTTCATTAGAAGATCTAAATGAGAAGTAAGTGAAGCAGGATGATGGGGTCAAAACAGAAAGCTGAGTAGGATCCTGGGGAGACTAAATGTAGGTATAATAGAAAAAGGAAGAATAAACAGGCAGAGTTCTAAAGCAACAGGATTTAGAGCTTATAAAAAAGAAATGCTCAAGAAAAAGCATGAAGGAAAAGAAGTGAGACTAAAGAGCTTGGAGAAAGGGGAAGTGATCAAGTCAAAGACCTAATTTTAGTAATCATGCAAAACCATAAGAGTACAAAATTATTGTAATAAGGAAAGTAAGACTTAAAAACAGAAGGTAAGGTAAGAAAGAGGACACTTCAAAGTAGAAACTCTATTTTCCAGCAGCCTCCTTCCACCAGATGCCCAGAAGAGAATGTGGAGATATTACTAAGAAGCCAATGGAAAGACAAGCTTACCAGAAAGAAAGGACTACAACTAGAAGGCCTTAAAGCCATTCTTTTTTAAAAAAATTCATTTTGTTGTAGTATAGTTGATTTACAATGTTGTGTTAATTTCTGCTGTACAGCAAGGTAATTCATTTATACATATACATACATTCTTTTTCATATTCTTTTCCATTATGGTTTATCCCGGGATCCTGAATATAGTTCCCTGTGCTGTACAGTAGGACCTTGTTGTTTATCCATTCTATATATACTAGTTTGCATCTGCTAATCCCAAACTCATAATCCATCCCTCCCCCGTCCCCTCTCCCCATTGGCAACCACAAATCTGTTCTTTATGTCTGTGAGTCTGTTTCTGTTTTGTAGATAAGTTCATTTGTGTCATATTTTAGATTCCACATATAAGTGGTATCATATGGTATTTGTCTTAAAGCCATTCTTGATGTCAGCCCATCACTCCATTACCCAGTGCAGTTCAGTGGTTATCCGTTCGCTCCCACTCATCTTGGATGTGACATCCCAGCACCACCCTGGCCATATCAGCCATTCTGGTGATGCCGTGGCTGCCAGCCTTCCTGCCCTTTCCCCTACTGCATGAACACTGCCTCACACCACAGTGGATCCAGCCATCTTTACCAAGAACCATCTGGAACTTCTCTGCTCTACGGTCCTCCCATTTCCCTCCAAATACCTTAAAACATCTTAACAAAAACCTTGTATGTTTCTGTATCTCCAGTGGTCCTCAACCTGACTGTGCATTAAGATCACCAGGGGGTTTTGAAGAAAACACTGTTGCTCAGGCCCCAATTAATTTAGACTCTGAAATTATTTTTTAAATCTTCCTGGATGATCTGATGTGCAGCCAAAGTTAAGAACCCCTGCTTTAGGCCTTTGTTCCTGAAACATCCTTCTCCTTGCCCTCAGTTTTTCACCTATTAGTATCCTACTCATTCTTCAAGGTCAAATTCAAATATCACCTCCTCTGTGAAGGCTTTTCCAAGTATCTTTCCTCTCTGGTCAGTATGAATTCCCCCCCACTGTGCTCCTAAAGCATTTATTTGGCATTTCATATGTTAATTTTCTGCCTTCCCAGAAAGATTTTGAATTCCCTCATGCAAGCTGTCTCATGTATCTTTTTAAATTCCTAAATATTTAAAAATTTTATTTGTTAAATTAACTGTTCAGGAAGTAGAACAGGAATACTATTAATTTCAAAAACATTTAGGACAACAGATTCTTAATTAGTTAGTGGATCATAGCTGGTTTCAAAAAGAAAGCATTCCATGATGCACTTTCCTACATCAGAAAAAGCATCAAAGCCTCAAAGCAGAAGGACACCTTCTTTCTTCTCTTGCTGAGGGGCAAGAAGATATTTACCCACTGTCCCTTGCTAGACAAAGTGTGGTCAATGAACCAGGAGCGTCAGCAGCATCTCCTGGACAGCTTGTTAGAAATGCAAAATCTCAGTCCCTACCCTAGACATACTGAATTACAATCTGAATTTTGACTAACTCTTACGTGATTCCCATGCACATTAAAGTTTGAGAAACACTGCCATACACTTTATCTTCCAGTTTCTATTATGCTTTCAGTTTTACTCTCCCAAAACTGCTTTCACTATCTGGAGAGTTTTCCTTTGGATTCCCAGCTGAATCTATGAATCAACACTCTATGAAAGAGTGTCATTCATCTACTCCAGTGAGTCAAACTCTTAACTACATATCAGAGTCACCCGTGGTGCTTAGTACTGATACCTGGGCCCAACTCCTAGAAATTCTGATTCAGTTGGTCGAGGAGTTCTGGGACTTTGTATTTTTTAAATCACTGATCTACCCCACCTCTCCTATCTTCAAGAAGAAATTCTCAGACTGGGATAACCATTCATTATATTCTCTTGTGTTAATTATAATACTCCTCTTAATTCATTCTTTAGTTTTCTTTGATGTCTGTCCCAATGTCTAATGATCTCTTGGTCCAAAAATTGGGGCAGGGAGACATCTATAGAAGATTTTTATTCCATTAGGCTCATCAAGAAGCACTTCTAAGATGACCACTCTATCAGTGGCCAAAGGAAGGACCAATTTGGGGTATCATGCCAAATTTAACCCAGTATGAATCAGACAATTGCAATACTTCAATCTTTCCAAGATACATAATTTTTATTAAATAGACTTGCATTTACTGTTTTCTCCTCTATCTTGTTTTTCAGTTTTTCCCAAAAACATAAGCCAAAGATGCAGTTGGGAATAAAGTCTTTTAGCAAACTATGACATGCTACATAGCATGGTCAGTATTAAATATTGGTAACCAAAGTAAAGTGCTGGGTGAGCAGTCTTTCCATTTTACCATTACCTTCATTTTCATAATGTTTCCCTTTCCCTCTCCTTGGCTTCCCTGAAGAAATGAACACAGTGGGAGGCTACCTCTGTTTGGAATGGGTACGTGGAGCATTTTGTGAAATGCTGTCCTGATGGAGCCTTTAAGCCAGACATTTAGAAGGAACTTACAAAAATTCCTTAAGCCTCATGAAGATTAATGCTCTATTATGTTCTGTGAACCTGGGGCAGGAATTGGAGCTAAATTTGCAGACAGCTTTGGCAGATTTATGTCTACCCCTGAGATGAATAACCTACACGGTATTTTAGAAGTGCATTCTATGTAAAGTCCACCACAAAGCACGTGAAATCACTTCATAATAAGCTGCAACACAGTTACATCTCCCTTAGACACTGGGAGGCCCCTTTAATTATTTCTCAGATACAGCCCACGGTCCTGGGATTAAAGACTGAACTCCAGGCTGAATTCCAGGCTGAACTGTGAATTCGTTCATTCATGCATGTTTTGTGTGACTTGTTTTGCCCCACTTTCTTTTTTCTTTAATTGAGATGTGATTGACATATTGCCCCACTTTTTTTTTTTTTTTGCGGTACGCAGGCCTCTCACTGTTGTGGCCTCTCCCGTTGCGGAGCACAGGCTCCGGACGCGTAGGCTCAGCGGCCATGGCTCACGGGCCCAGCCGCTCCGCGGCATGTGGGATCTTCTCGGACGGGGGCATGAACCCGTGTCCCCTGCATCGGCAGGCGGACTCTCAACCACTGCGCCACCAGGGGAGCCCTGCCTCACTTTCTTAGATGAGCTAACCCCTTCCAAGAACTGAGAACTGAAAATGCCATTGAGAAGAAAATTGGCATTGTTTTTATTTCGTTTCGTATTCTGAACTGTGTTCCAACTATATGATCTCTAAACTTAAGAAACTTACATAACTGTAGAAATCCATCTTCTGAATATTTAATATAAAATCCAAAGAACCTCCCATCTCATCAAAACCAATAAAAGATCAAAATTACTCACCCAACATATGTATTCCTCTCAGATCTCATGGATGTATTGGAAGCAGGAAAACTCGAAGTCATACTTTGTATTATGAGGATAGTCACTCTTAAGTTGATATCAGGAAAGAAAAATATTGTGATTTACTATTAAATTATAGATCAAATTATGGTAGAATGACAATTTAGAATGCCACTCTCCCTTAAAACTTGTTTTCTTCCGAAATTGCTAATGGAACTTTTCCCTTAGCATTCTAAACTCCCTCATTAATTCAAAAATATTCTCCCTGACATGGCCTTTTAAACTACAGCCCAGCTCTCAGAGCAACACTTCCCCAAGAAGATAGGTTCCCTTTGAAGGTGTGGCATCCTACCTCTTTAATAGGATAGGTTGGTTAGCTTGTTAACTGTTGACCAACACACCTTTCCCTTACATCTGGCCTTGGTCCAGCATGGGTCTGGGGTAACACAAAGACTTATTTACTTTTAGACAACTGTATATGGTTGCAAGTCCTCCATTGATTTCCGTAACAAATCCACCAGGTTGTCTCAGAATGTGTCCAGTACACGTGAGAACTTTCAGTTCCCAAACATTTCATTTTCTCACCTCATCCTACCTCTCATCAACTTGTTTTCATTCTTTGTGATCACAAGTGAGAAAAACAAAGTCAGGACCTCAGAACACTCCTTCATCTGAACTTTGCCCATTCAAATTCACACAGAAGTTCTGATAATTAAACAAAGCCTGTTTCCCAGGACCTCTTTATTTAGCTAAACCTGAGGCTGCCTGTAAAATCCAATGAAGCAGCTGTCCGAAGTCAACACAGGTAGAATAACAAAATACAGACTAGTATTTTCAGAAAACAGGGTACCTCTGTTAAGAAATCCATGAATTTACTATGTTTGCTGCTGCTTCTCACTTTATACTTCTGGGGACAGAAAATCTAAAAGACTTTAGAGGAACTTTATCCTGTTTCCCTTTTGGCTCAGCTCTGATGGCAATCAGCTGAAGTTCTATGATGGTGAGAGCATTAGGAATATTAGTCTCATGACTTTCAAGCACATCAGAGCTTAAAATGTCCATAAATGCCCAAACAGCAGCAGATACAAGGCATTTCATAACGTGCATGGATTTCTCTGTAAGAATGTGTGTAACAGTGAAGAATCAAATGCCCACATCTTACTAGGGAGCTCCATCTTAAGAAATACTCCTCTTCCTGGTGATAGTCGTTGTAGACAGACCCCTCGAATTCCATGCTGGCCTCCTTTGGTCCATCTTGGTCAGCTAGCAAAGTTTACAGATTGAGAAGGAAAGAGAATAAGTAGGGAACCAGTGTAGCAGCCTAAATCTTGCTACTGCCACCACCAAATGGACATTTGTCACTTTGCCCTAGGCATCCAAAAATCGCCAAGGAAACTGATCTTGGTGAAGGTAATGACAACTTTGAGGCAAAATAAGCCTGCACATGTGTGTTGCTTGTAACTTGGGATGGTAGTTCCTGTTTGTAGTTTATAATAATACATATTTTCTCTGACCTCATGACCCACCTCAGAGCGGTGTACCTGCTGCTCTTTCCCAACGCCCACTGAGAGTTTTCAGACTCAGCATGCCCACTTACCACTGCTGGGGCCTTCCCACTTGTTTTTGGTATTCCATGCTCTATCTCTCAATTTATTGTTGGGTATAATGAGGACGAACCCCACCCAATTCCAGTCTGGCATTTACCTCTGGCTCTGACAGGTGAAAATATTAGCTAATTAGATAAGTGCTAGATGATTAATTACTCCAGCAAATTAATTAGACTAATTAACGTGTTGGTTTCCAATACAAATTCTGTCAGCCAATGATCTTTTTTTTTTAATTGAAGTATAGTTGATTTACAATGTTGTGTTAGTTTCTGGTGTACAGTAAAGCGATTCAGTTACACATATATATGTATATATTTATATTCTTTCTCATATTCTCTTGGGTTATGGTTTCTTACAAGGTTCCTTGTGCTGTACAGTAGGACTTTGTTGTCTATCTATCTATTTTATATACAGTAGTTTGTATCCGCTAATCCCAAACTCCTAATTTATCCTTTCCCACCCGCTTTCTGCTGGGATAACCGTAAGTTTGTTTTCTGTGTCTGTCAGCCAATGATCTTCATCACTGACAGTGCCAGGTAATGCCAGCAAAGATTTATGGACCCCATATAACAGCTCCCCGGGACATTATGTAAGTGGTCATCATCTGGGTGAAATGCAGAATAGTCTTGTACAATCTATGAAAGCAGAGTATTAATTCATGTTTTCTGAGTAGTCTTCTTTTTCCTAGTTTTCAGTCTTTTTAAGACTCAATCCTACTCTTATGATAGATTGTTCCTCGATAATTTTTTTTAATTATCCATATTGCAAAAGGCTAGTCACCTGAACAGAATGGGAAAAGTTTTCATTTTTAGAAAGCATGCACAAGGCAAACTCACGCCATCACTGGGCGTTTTGTGAACAAAGGCCACGTGCCAGGAAGAGCCCATGACTCAGCAGCACAGCTTTGAGATTAGCAGAGGCTGTATCAATTCCACCAGATCCATGCCCCACAGTGTCTGGCCTGGGGCAAAACATTTCACTTCCCACTGTCCTCCTCCATTGTGCCAGCAATTTCTTATTCTCGCTCTCATGAAAATTTTCTCTCTGCTTTAATCTTGCCCCTGAACCTCTAATGTTGGAGAAGAGAAATCAGAGTCCTGGCGTGCAACTGGGTAGCATTTGGCTGTCTCCCCAGTTGACACATTTTCTGCTGAATCTGTGCTGTTTACTCATGTAGACTTAGGACCATACCCTCCCCCTAAAACAGTGCTCCTATCACGCTGGGGAGGGACATAACTAGGAATTTGGGGCTCTTAGAACCTTGCTGTAAAGCCTGGGTATCTACCGAGTATCAGACACTGAGCCAAATTCTTTTTTTCTTTTTTTTAATAGATTATTTATTCATTTATTTATTTTTGGCTGTGTCAGGTCTTTGTTGCTGCGAGCGGGGACTACTCTTTGTTGCAGTGTGTGGGCTTCTCATTGCGGTGGCTTCTTGTTGCGGAGCACGGGCTCTAGCCGCGCAGGCTTCAGTAGTTGTGGCTCGCAGGCTCTAGAGCTCAGCCTCAGTAGTTGTGGTGCAGGGACTTAGTTGCTCCGCGGCATGTGGGATCTTCCCAGACCAGGGCTCTAACCCATGTCCCCTGCATTGGCAGGCAGATTCTTAACCACTGTGCCACCAGGGAAGTCCCCACTGAGCCAAATTCTGAGAACACAAAGAGGATGAAATGGATGGGTGTCTTCCCTAAAGGAATTTACACTCTAGTGGGGAAGAGAGATGGGTGGTAAATATGATGGGTGCTTTGAGAACTCAAAGGAGAGGTCCTGAATCCAGGCTGGAGGAAGGCGGGGTGGGGCGTTTCTAGGAGGATGTGATGCCTAGGCTGAGTCCTGAAGAAAGATGAGGTCCCCAAAAATATTGCTGAAGGTGGAGGTGGGGTGAATATGAGAAGCCTGTGCTCCCTGCCCATGGAACAGTGTGCAAAATGCACAGAAGTGACAGAAAAAGCATCACATTGAGAGAACTATTAGTAACACTGTGTGGCTTTACTTCTGTGTATTTGCACCAGAACATCTCAGACAGGGCCTTTGGTGGCTTTCAGTTTTTGAGATTCTGGTATTTTGAAAAATAGAGAAAGGCCAAAACAGACTTACAGTAATTGTAATATATTTTAAATGTTGACATTGAATGAACTGGCATCTTAACTCTTTTAATAAATGATAGTCAAGTTGTGCTATTCACAAGATATTGCAGGGCTACTAAAACATTTCTTAATTCATCGCACACTATGAGTTTAATGGAACACAGTTTAAGAGTACCTTACGTTCTTCCCTTTCTTTCAGTGTAATCGGTGAATTATGGGTATATGCATATAAAGTCTAATTTTAGACCGAAGGCCCCCCTGGACCCACGGGGCTGGGCCTGCCTCCCAGAGGCCATGCTGTGGTGCCCTGTTCCTTCCTCCCAGACAGTCCCTTCTGCCGTGGCCCAGAATCTCTGCTCTTAGGGAGCCTCTCCATGAGGTACCCATTGAAGATCACATCCATCCACCTGAGGCTGCAGCAAGCACCCTCGCCCAAGAAACAATCTCACACACACACACACACACACACACACACACACACACACACACCCCAGCACCAACCTCACAGCCTGGTGGAGATAGGGGTGAGAATGCACAGCAAAGTCCCCACATGCACTCCCTTCTTTTTTCCCTCTTTCTGTGCAGGTCTCTCAGGGTGGGGATGGGGTAACAAAGAGTCCCTACCTCTGCCACAGCAGACCCCCAGCTCCACCATTTGGCCCATATAGCACCATCGATGGCTTGAAAGAGCTCGAAAATGACTTGTTATCCATTCAGATGCTAAGCAGTTTTTTTTCTTTTATTCATTCAGCAAATATTTACTGAGTATACACTATGCTCCAAGAAGTCTAGGAAGTGCTGGAGATAACGGTGTGAGTAGGATAGTTCTGGCTTCTGTGATTTCTTCCACAAACAGACTGGCATTCCATGAATAGAGAAGATGCAAGTTATCACCCATCTCATACTACCTTTCTATAGTTTGTAACACATGTATTAAGTGTATCTTCATCATTCTATTCTTTAGACCTAATAACTAAAACTTACTGAATCTTTGGCTCTTTCCTTAAGTGTTTACTTTCTTTTTTTTTTTTTTTTTTCGGTACGCAGGCCTCTCACTGTTGTGGCCTCTCCCGTTGTGGAGCACAGGCTCCGGACGCGCAGGCTCAGCGGCCATGGCTTACGGGCCCAGCTGCTCTGCAGCATGTGGGATCTTCCCAGACCGGGGCACGAACTCGCATCCCCTGCATTGGCAGGCAGATTCTTAACCACTGCGCCACCAGGGAAGCCCATGTGTTTACTTTCTGATACGTAGATTGTAATTGCCTCAAATCTTTTTTGGAAGAAAGGAGGTATTAAAAAATACACAATTGTTTCCTTTATAGTGTAGATGTGTTGCCGCTTGATATTTTCACGCATATATGCAAAGAAAATGTACCTTATTTTCTATTAGCCATGCAGTCTTTCTCACAGTGCCCACTGTCCTAGAAGCTGGGGCAGAAGGTAGTGATTTTAAACTTGCCAGTCAACAGCGTCTTCACATCTTTGGTTACATCGTCTCATTTATATGACCTGTTCTGTTTGAGAGGCATGCTCTGTCTTTTCGATTTCCTGCCCCTGTCCACTGCTCCTATGTGAAATGACGCCTACTGAATGGAGTGGGTGGGAGGGACTTACTGGATTTCTTGGCAGCGAGGAAGAGGAGGGCTCCCGGAGCCATGAGCTCAGTTCCTTGTCCTTTGGCAGGTGGCAGGTCAGGCAGTCTCCACTGTGTCCTTGTGAGGAATCTGTGGCTACTTGGGTTGGTCTGTGAGTCCCTGAATGAGGCCACTGAGATGCAGCCAATCCCATCTCGTGCTAATGGAACATCATGCAGTCATCTCTGATGTCTGTGGCCTACTATTTGTCTCCAACCCCAAAGCCCCCTTCCCTTGTGGCCTCTCTGTTCAGGCCTCTGGCCTCTGACGGCCCACTAGCATCCAAGAACTTCTATGTCCCTCGAGAGAGACTCAAGAACTTTCAGGCCCCTGCCTGCCAGACCTAGGCTTGGGGAGCCACTGGTGTCTCTGGCTGTCTCTCCCGATTCTTCTCTCCCCACCATGGCTGCACTAATTCCCTCACCCCATGGTGGATGTGGGCCCAGGCTGAATGTGGAACTTCTCCTAGAGACTTGCAACCTCCCCTAGGCAACATCAAAGGATGCAGGCCTCTGGCTCCGATGTTCTCAGGCTGACCTGTGCTTAGTTGGATATTTATATAGTACTCTCTCCCTTGAATTTCATCCCCAAGGGTGGATGGTCACCAAGGACCCTTGTCTGACCTTCTTGCCCCACTTCTCCTACCCGCTCATTCCCATAACTAGAAGGTAATGTCCTCTTCGGACCTTTTCTCCCTGTCTGATGTGAAATACCCCTGTATACTGAATTGCCCCTGACTTCTAGCAATCTCCGTGTTCAAGATTAGCAGACCTAGTTTTCAGTATGTTAATAGAAACATAAACATTTTTCAAATCCTTGTTTTTTTTCACATTGCCTGACTAGGGACTCAAAACTCCTATTCAAAGCATCAGAATTCCCTACTCCATGGATAAACAACAAGGTCCTACTGTATAGCACAGGGAACTATATTCAATATTTGTAATAAACTATAATGGAAGAGAATCTGAAAAAGAATATATATTCATATATATGTGTATATAACTGAATCACTTTGCTGTATGCCAGAACCTAACACATTGTAAATCTACTATACTTCAATTTAAAAAATGAAAAAAAAACAAAACAGAATTTCCAACTCCCATCCCCTGGCAGATAGGTAGGAAAATGGACTATGAAAATGGCCATGTACAAAAAAGGAAAAAGGAGCTTAGTAATATGTTTCAAAAGTACTATCTCCATTATGATTTTTTTTTTTTTTTTTTTTTTTTTTTGCGGTACGCGGGCCTCTCACTGTTGTGGCCTCTCCTGTCGCGGAGCACAGGCTCCGGACGCGCAGGCTCAGCGGCCATGGCTCACGGGACTAGCCGCCCCGCGGAATGTGGGATCTTCCCGGACCGGAGCACAAACCCGTGTCCCCTGCATCGGCAGGCAAGTCCTTCAAATGGAAAGGACTTAACTTACAACTGCCCTGCTTGCTTTGGTGGCCTTTCTTACTGGGAATACAACTCCCACAGTGTGATGAAAGCTTACATTTCCTGTTCCCCAATGGCTGATCTTGAAACCAACACCAGTGCCTCAGTGATTTTATAGCCACTCTGAGAAGCCAGCAAAGGTCAGCGGTACACCCCGAGTGGCTTGATCAACAGAGGCGCTTAAGACTGAAACCACTTGACTTCTGAATATACTTGACTTCAATTTTTAGAATGTTTCTGTTCTTAATGATGTTAGAGAAAAGGAAACGTGAGACAGAATACCAAACAAAATTCAAGAAAAGCTCTTTTATTGGAAATGAAGCATGATAGTTTGAATCAATAGCAGACAGGAATAAAATTTAAATGCTTTCTCTAAGTTCAAAATAATCACTCTTGACTCAGAATGGAAATCTGAGGACAAGGAAAAATAATGCAAAGAATAAGAAGCAGAATGTCTGTAACAATAGTGATTAATTCAGCATTATGCCAGGCCAGACTCTGGACTATCTCTTTCAGTCCTCACAACAAGCCTCTGAAATGGGTCTTATTATTTTTCCAATTTTCAGATGAGGCAGTTGAAGCCCAAAGAGGTTAAATGAGGTGCCTAAGATCCTACAATAAGTAACCTGAGACTGGAATTCACACCTAGGTCTGCCCAACTACAGAGTTGTGAAAACTTTTTCTATTTCACCACTGTTTTTAAATTTTGGTGTCCTTTAAAAGAAGACAAGCGTCCAAGGAGAATGGCATCAACAAGAGAAGGGAATTTGATGTGCATCTTAAAGGTGGTGTAGGACTGGGATGTGAAGAGCATCTCTGCAATACCTTACCGTGCTGGTCTGAAGGGTTGTTGATTTCATGCATTTCCGGGAAAGGAAGGCATAGCTAAGCCATAGCTGGTGTGAGCTCTGTGGAAAACGCTGAAGTGAAATAGCCCTAGTAAAATGGTAGCCCAGTCCTAACGCAGATTTTAAAAATCATCTCACTGCCAAAATTTAAGTTGACCTTTAAAATGTGCCTCAAACACACTTTAACTTACAGTTTAGCTCATCTCAGGCTTACTACTTCCCATGGTTTTACCCCCAAAGCTGAGTCTAGTTCAACACCCTGCCTGCAGCAAGTTCTGTCTGCTCCTGAGCTGTCCCTGAAAAGGGAATTAAAAGGCACAGAGCTGAGAGACTCCTAATCATTCCGATGACTTTGGACCTTGGAGATTAAAGCCCGTGTTTGTTTCTCAGCACCAGATGAAAGTGCCCCAAGTGGAAGGTGAAGAATATTTTAAATCAGACTCGCACTTGGAAGGAAGCTCTGTGACTTTGACAAACCTCACAACATGAGAGGGGGGCTATTTTCCTTGGAACAAAAGGAAGGTTCAGTTCTAACCTCTCACAAAAAACCAAGATTATTACTGCTGCAGCCCAAAAGGGCTCAGATGGGAAAATAATGCTAATACTTCATGGAGGTGGTGAATTCTAGGCCCAGAAAGTCATGAAATGTCAAAGCTGCCTGATTCTAATTTGGGTTTAGCTGAGGCACAGAGAGCGGCATGTTTTATGGTGCTCTGCTAACACTACTAGGTGCAATACATTGAGTTAAACATTAATTATTTTGCTGAAGAAGTAGGAAGTCTTGAGTACATAATCATGATTACAGTTAAATTTCTGTTAATGCCTCACCTTAGGAATGTCATGACTTTCCAAAAGTGTGATTCCTTTGAACACTTCACCTTAGCTTTGCATTTCATTCTCTGCTGTGATGATTGTTGGTGCTTCTCTGAATATTTTATGTTAGTATTCTTTACATTTTAAATTCTGAAATATTTCAAACATATAAAAATGTGCAGTTGTAACAGATGACTGTGAAGTTGCCACACACATTTTACAATTTCTAACATTTTGCCATATTTAATACAAAAAAAAATTTTTTTTAAATGAATCCATTAAAACCCTCTCCACCTTCTTTCTCCTTGGATTACTTCTGCTTTCTCCCCAGTGGTAACCACTACTCTGAGGTTGATGGATATCTTCCTAGGGCACGTTTCGTAACTTCTACTTGTAAGTGTATATATGTATATATGTGTATATATATATATGCTATACATGCACAGCACGGGCAGATTCAAGGTATATACATAAAACCTGCTCATGTAGTTATAATGTACTTATAAATACATACTTTAAGGTATATATATATATATATATATATATATGGCGAGAGAGAGAGAGACAGGAGAATACCATATATATTCTTTGCAGTTGCCTTTTTATAGGTTGCCTTATACCTTACATTTTTAGGTTGCTTTCAGTTTTTCCCAGTGAGCATCCTTATATATATATATATATCCTTGTGTATGCAATGAGAGTTTCTCTAACGTCTGGACATATATTTACACGTATTCAATTTTACTAGGTATTATTACACTGCCTTACAAGGTACCAAGTTATACGTATGCCAACAGTGTATAACATGCCTTATTTTCCCATATCCTTGGCAATAAATCTTGTGTTATTAGCTGTTTAATTCTTTTGACAACGTGATGGTCATAAAATGGTATCTCTTTGCTTCATTTTACATTTCCCTGATTATTAGGAAGGTCAAGCATTTTTTGAGTTAAATACATTTACAAATATTTTGATTACTGATGTATTTTTATTCATTTCTTCTATCTTATTTTGTGTTTCTAATTATATAGAGAGATATAGAGAGCACTTCTTTTCACTTCTTTCCTGCCTTCTATAGAATGATTAGGTTCTCTGTAGACTCCATGTCCCTCTGTTGATTTTGAAGTTATATATACTATTTCTGTTCTTCTAATAGTTACCCTTACATTTTAACAAGCATGCTTGACTTAACAAAATTTATGGTTAATTAATGCCTTGACTCTTCTCCCGAATAACACAAGAAACTTGGAATTCTTTAACTCTAGCTATTACTTCATGTTTTCCATGTGAAGCAGCTTAATCTACCCTGTTTTCAGGTCCCCCCACCCCCATTAGTCATTATTATGGCTATTGTGGTATTTTTAGTTAATAATAATTTCCATTACCCACATCTGCCAATGTCTTTGATCATTGTTGCTTCTCGTATCTTACTCCTTCCTTCTGTGTTTAATTTCTTTCTTTCTAAAGCACATTATGTAATAGTTCTTCAGCATGGGCTTTTGTCTGAAAAATGCCTTTATTTTGCCCTCATTTTGCAGTGATTTTTTAGTATGGTATAGAATTCCAGATTGATGGTTATTTTCCCTCAGTCCCCACGGGATATTAGTTCATTGTCTTATGGTACCTGTTGTTGCTGATGAAGAGTTTGCTTTCATTTACTTATGTATTAGAGTAAGTAATCTGTCTGTCCTTCCTTGTGGCTTTGAAATTTTCTCTTCATATTCTCAAGTTAGCATTTAGGTGTGAGTTTAAAAAATATAAAATTCTTCTCAGGGCTCGTCGTGCTTCCAAATTATGAGAAAATAGGTCTGTTATAAACTCAGGAAAATTCCCACTATTTCTTCCTTGGATATATTGTCTTCTCTGGCACTCCGGTTAGATATATGCCAGGCCATGTCAGTCTGTCCTCCTAATGTCTTAACTTTTTCATATTATCCTATTTCTTTGCTTCTCTGCTACAAACTGAGAAATTTTCTCAAGCTTTTCTTCTTCACTCATTCTCTTTTTAGGTGTGTTTAACCTGCTGTTTCATTCATCTGCAATCTATTGCAGTAACATCTTAAATTCTTCACATCTCCCTGTATCCATACCCTATTCCACATACCTATGCAATGCAATGTCCTCTCACCATGAATGGGAGTGCCTGTCCCCACTCTTGACTCTGGGCTTAATCATTTCACTGTTTTGATCAAGAAAACGAGGCAGAAGTGACAGCGTGTCGGTTGTTTGTGCCCTCGCCCTATCATTGTCATAAGAACATGCTCGCTAGTCTGCTGGAGGGTGAGAAACATGTAAAACGGAGCCCGGTCACCCCTGTCACCCCAACTGAAGACAGCTTAGATCAGCCAATAGCCAGCTGACCACGCCCCCATAAGTGAGCAAGCCCAGCCAAGGGCAGCAGAGTCACCTAGCCCCAGCTGACCCTAGGAATGTAACGAACAAATGCCTGTTGTTGCACAGCTCCCAAGTCCAGGGCAATAGCATTACTCTGGCAATAGATAACTGATACACCACCCACTGGGGTTCTTTTCAATGAATGTTTTTCACTTGTAGATATTCTAATTGTTACTTTTTCAAATTTGCCTATTCTTTGTAATTCCTATTGTTTCTATATGTTTCTATTCTGTCTTTTGTCTACTTAATCATTTTAAACATAACCATTTTATAACTTCTTTCAGACTGTTAAATTATCTCAAGTTCTTGGGGTGCTCATCTTTCTGTTTGTTGTGTCCACTGATTTCTCTCATAAGGGATTGTTTCCTCATTTTATGTATAATTTTAACTTTTGAGCCCATATTTGTTTTTTCTATGTGTGTTCAGTATAGATAGATTTAGGAAAGTGTTCCAAGGCAGTGGTCTTGTATTTGCTTCTGCTGGGAGCTCCAAGTGTATCCCCAGTCCAGGACCAGATTTACATTAATTTCATGTCCTGAGGATTTCAGCACCAGGTGGCTAGCATAAATTGTTTTTCTATGACCACACATCATACTTTGTTTCAGTTTCTCACTGGAAACTTTTCCTATTCATATCTGCTGACAGAGACAAACTTCCTTTACGTTTCAAGACTGGTCATCTGAACCTTTAATCCTCTTTCACTGAAGGTACAGAATTGCCAAGGTCCCAGCCTAATGCAAGAGTTTCAGGTCCAAGTTCCACCTTCTATGGGTCAGGACCATATGTGTGTGTGTCCCATAAAACCCCAGCACCTTCGCATGAGGGTCTACTCCAAGGTAGATCTTCACTGGGCCACGATGACATCAGCTTGTGAGCTGATACTCTTCATTTCTGAAATTCAAGATTAGCTTTGTTCCTTAAAGTTCACCCAATATTGACTTTTACACAGTATTCCTTTTTATTTACTTTAGGAGAAATGTCCATGTTGCTCAGTTTTCCATGTTGCTTGCACATGCTTTGTTTAGTAAGCACAGACAATTGCTTGTAAAAATTAGACAGAGAATATTTTTGAACTGACCCAGTCCTCAGGCAAAAGAAAAACATGGTTTATTACAAAGAATATGGCTTAGTTAACAAACTGAAGAATAAAAACCATATGATCATCTCAATAGATGCAGAAAAAGCTTTTGACAAAATTCAACACCCATTTATGATAAAAACTCTCCAGAAAGTGGGCATAGAGGGAACCTACATCAACATAATAAAGGCCATGTACGACAAACCCACAGCAAACATCATTCTCAATGGCGAAAAACTGAAAGCATTTACTCTAAGATCAGGAACAAGACAAGGATGTCCACACTCACCACTATTATTCAACATAGGTTTGGAAGTCCTAGCCACGGCAATCAGAGAAGAAAAAGAAATAAAAGGAATACAGATTGTAAAAGAAGAAGTAAAACTGTCACTGTTTGCAGATGCCATGATACTATACATAGAGAGTCCTAAAGATGCCACTAGAAAACTACTAGAGCTAATCAATGAATGTGGTAAAGTTGCAGGATACAAAATTAATGCACAAAAACCTCTTGCATTCCTATACACTAATGATGAAAAATCTGAAAGAGAAATTAAGGAAACACTCCCATTTACCATGGAAACCAAAAGAACAGAATACCTAGGCATAAACCTACCTAGGGAAACAAAAGACCTGTATGAGGAAAACTATAAGACAGTGATGAAAGAAATTAAAGACGATACAAACAGATGGAGAGCTATACCATGTTCTTGGATCAGAAGAATCAATATTGTGAAAATGGCTGTACTACCCAAAGCAGCCTAGAGATTCAATGCAATCCTTATCAAATTACCAGTGGCATTTTTTACAGAACTAGAACAAAAAATCTTAAAATTTGTATGGAGGCACAAAACACCCCGAATAGCCAAGGTAGTCCCGAGGGAAAAAAATGGAGCTGGAGGAGTCAGACTCCCTGACTTCAGACTATACTACAAAGCTTCAGTAATCAAGACAGTATGGTACTGGCACAAAAACAGAAACATAGATCAATGGAACAGGATAGAAAGCCCAGAGATAAACCCACGCGCCTATGGTCAACTAATCTATGACAAAGGAGGCAAGGATATACAGTGGAGAAAAGACAGTCTCTTCATTCAATAAGTGGTGCTGGGAAAACTGGACAGCTACATGTAAAAGTATGAAATTAGAACACTCCCTAACACCATACACAAAAATAAACTCAAAATGGATTAAAGACCTAAATGTAAGGCCAGACACTTTCAAACTCTTAGAGGAAAACATAGCCAGAACACTTTATGACATAAATCACAGCAAGATCCTTTTTGACCCACCTCCTAGAGAAATGGAAATAAAAATAAACAAATGGGACCTAATGAAACTTAAAAGCTTTTGCACAGCAAAGGAAACCATAAACAAGACCAAAAGACAACCCTCAGAATGGGAGAAAATATTTGCAAATGAAGCAACTGACAAAGGATTAATCTCCAAGATTTATAAGCAGCTCATGCAGCTCAATAACAAAAACACAAACAACCCAATCCAAAAATGGGCAGAAGACCTAAATAGACATTTCTCCAAAGAAGGTATACAGATTGCCAACAAACACATGAAAGAATGCTCAACATCACTAATCATCAGAGAAATACAAATCAAAACTACAATGAGGTATCACCTCACACTGGTCAGAATGGCCATCATCAGAAAATCTGCAAACAATAAATGCTGCAGAGGGTGTGGAGAAAAGGGAACCCTCTTGCACTGTTGGTGGGAATGTAAATTGATACAGCCACTATGGAGAACAGTATGGAGGTTCCTTAAAAAACTAAAAATAGAACTACCATACGACCCAGCAATCCCACTACTGGGCATATACCCTGAGAAAATCATAATTCAAAAAGAGTCATGTACCAAAATGTTCATTGCAGCACTCTTTACAATAGCCAGGTCATGGAAGCAACCTAAATGTCCATCATCGGATGAATGGATAAAGAAGATGTGGCACGTATATACAATGGAATATTACTCAGCCATAAAAAGGAATGAAATTGGGTCATTTGTAGAAACGTGGCTGGATCTAGAGACTGTCATACAGAGTGAAGTAAGTCAGAAAGAGAAAAATAAATATCGTATATTAATGCATATATGTGGAACCTAGAAAAATGGTACAGATGAACCGGTTTGCAGGGCAGAAATAGAGACACAGATGTAGAGAACAAACATATGGACACCGAGGGGGGGAAGTGGGGGGTGGGGCGGCGGTGTGATGCACTGGGAGATTGGGATTGACATATATACACTAATTTGTATAAAATAGGTAACTAATAAGAACCTGCTGTATAAAAAAATAAAATTCAAATATTCAAAAAAAAACCAAAGAATATGGCTCAGGACAAAAGTTGTTTTTTGTTTTTTTTTTTTAAATAGCCTTTATTTTTGTTAAGCACTCAAAATAGCCTCTGTCTCTTTTAAGTACTAAAGAATTGACATAAGCAGGTTTTGGACTTATGATAATGTATTTCCAAGCATCTCTCATAACTCTGTTATATTCTGTGATTTGCTTTATGAGAATATGTCTATTCCTTTTTTTTCCTAGTAACACTTGATTCCTATTCTCTAACTCATTTGAGTTGTAACAACACAGCAAATCAACCTTTAGAATAGGACAGAGGCATGACACACCACATTTTTAATAGTAAATTTTATTTGAAAAAAAAATTTTAAATGCCTTTAAATGAATACTTTTTAAATGCCATAATGTGTGGTTTTCTAACAAATAACCTGGGTTACTGGGCATCTCCCCTCTCTTTTAGGCAGAGCCTGATCTTTCTCCTTTCTTAGGGTGAAGGAAGGGACTGGGGGACAAGTATATTTTATATATATGAGTGTATATCTGTATATCTGTTAATCCCAAACTTCCAATTTATCCTTTCCCCTCCTTCCCCCTTGGTAACCATAAATTTGTTTTCTATGTCTGAGTCTACTACTGTTTTGTAAATAAGTTCATTTGTATCATTTTTTGGATTCCACATATAAGTCATATCATATGATATTTGTCTTTCTCTGTCTGACTTACTTTACTCAGTAGGATAATGTCTAGGTCCATCCATGTACCTGCAAATGGCATTATTTCATTCTTTTTTATGGCTGAGTAATGTTCCATTTTGTGTGTGTGTGTGTGTGTGTGTGTGTGTGTGTGTGTGTGTGTGTGTATGTATATATATTGTGTGTGTATGTATATATATACCACATCTTTTTAAGCAAATTGTTTGTTGATGGGCACTTGGGTTATTTCCATGTATTGGCTATTGTAAATAATGCTGCTATGAAACTAGGGTGCATTTATCTTTTCAAATTAGAGTTTTAATTGTTTCTGGATATGTACCCAGGAACGGGATTGCTGGATCATATGGTAACTCTATTTTTAGTTTTTCAAGGAATCTGTATACTTTTCTCCACAGTGGCTGCACCAGTTTGCATTCCTACCAACAGTGCAGGAGGGTTCCTTTTTCTCCACACCCACTCCAGCATTTATTATTTGTAGACATTTTGATGATGGCCGTTCTGACTGGTGTGAGGTGATACCTCATTGTAGTTTTGATTTGCATTTCTCTAATAATTAGCAATGTTGAGCATCTTTTCATTTGCTTTTTGGCCATCTATGTCTTCATTGGAGAAGTGTCTATTTAGATCTTCTGCCCAATTTTTTTTTATAAATTTATTTATTTATTTATTTTTGGCTGTGTTGGGTCTTCATTGCTGCATGCGGGCTTTCTCTAGTTGCGGCGAGCAGGAGCTACTCTTCGTTGCAGTGCGTGGGCTTCTCATTGTGGTGGCTTCTCTTATTGTGGAGCATGGGCCTTAGAGTGCATGGGCTTCAGTAGCTGTGGCTCGTGGGCTCTAGAACTCAGGCTCAGTAGTTGTGGCACACAGGCTTAGTTGCTCTGCAGCATGTGGGATCTTCCCGGACCAGGGCTAGAACCCATGTCCCCTGCATTGGCAGGCGGATCCTTAACCACTGTGCAACCAGGGAAGTCCCTTCTGCCCATAGTTTGCAAATATTTTCTCCATTCTGTAGGTTGTCTTTTCATTTTGTTTATTGTTTCCCTTGCTGTGCAAAGGCTTTTAAGTTTAATTAGGTCCCACTTGTTTAATTTTGCTTATGTTTCCATTACTCTGGGAAACAGATCCAAAAAAAATTTCCTGCGATTTATGTCAAAGAGTGTTCTGCCTAAGTTTTCCTCTAGGAGTTTTACAGCATCTGGTCTTACATTTAGGTCTTTAATCCATTTGGAGTTTATTTTTGTGCATGGTGTTAGAGAATGTTCTAATTTCATTCTTTCACATATTGCTGTCTAGTTTTCCCAGCACCACTTATTGAAGAGATTGCTTTTCTCCACTGTATATTCTTTCCTCCTTTGTCACAGATTAATTGACCATAAGTATGTGGGTTTATTTCTGGGCTTTCTATCCTGTTCCATTGGTCTATGTGTCTGTTTTTTGTGCAGGTACTATACTGTTTTGATTACTGTAGCTTTGTAGTATAGTCTGAAGTCAGGGAGAATGATTTCTCCAGCTCTGTTCTTCATTCTCAAGATTGTTTTGGCTATTTGGGGTTTTTGTGTTTCCATACACATTTAAAAACATTTTTTCGCATCCTGTGAAAAATGCTATTGGTAATTTGATAGAGATTGCATTGAATCTGTAGATTGCCCTGGGTAGTATGGCCATTTTAACAATATTTATTCTTCCAATCCAAGAACACAGTATATCTTTCCATCTGTTTGTGTCATCTTCAATTACTTTCATCAGCATCTTATAGTTTTTGGAGTATAGGACTTTTGCCTCCTTAAGTAGGTTTATTCCTAGGTATTTTATTCTTTTTGATGCAATGGTAAATGAGATTGTTTCCCTAATTTCTCTTTCTGCTATTTCACTGTTAGTGTACAGTAATGCAACACATTTCTCCATATTAATTTTTTATACTACAACTTTACCAAATTCATTGATGAGCTCTAGTAGTTTTCTGGTGGTGTCTTTGGGATTCTCTATGTAGAGTATCATGTCATCTACAAACAATGAGAGTTTTACTTCTTCCTTTCCTATTTGGATTGCTTTTATTTGTTTTTCTTCTCTGATTGCTATCGCTAGGACTTCCAAAACTATGCTGAATAAAATTGGTGAGAGTGGGTGTTCTTGTCTTTTTCCTGATCTTAGAGGGAATGCTTTCAGCTTTTTACTGTTGAGTATGATGTTGTTGTTACAAATGTGTTATAAATTTTAAAGTTATTCACATTAAATGAAATTTAAATTTGGTTCCTTAGTCACATTAGCCACATTTCCAGTGCTCAATAACAGTATGTGACTGATGGCTACTGTATTGAAAGGCAAATAAGAAACACTTCCATCATAGCAGAAAGTTCTATTGGACAGCAGTGGTCTGGAGCAGTGAGCAACAAACTTTTTCTCTAAAGAGCCAGATAGTAAATATTTTTGGAGTTGAGGACCAGTTCCCTTCACAACTACTCAGTACTGTATTTGTAGCATGAAAGCAGCCATAGTCCATGTGTAAATAAGCAGGCATGGCCATGTTCCAATAAAACTTTATTTACAAAAAACAGACTTTTGCCTAAGGGCTGGATCTTCTGGCCTAGAAGATCTGAAAGTTCCCACATGCTTCAGTGTAGGGACAGGAGCCACTGAAAGATTTGGACTAGTGGAGTCCCAGGATAGGACCAAATTACCTGATTTTGATTACCAAATTACCAAATTACCAAAACAGTGCAGGTCCAGGTGCAATTTAGCAGACCCAACCTACCAAGGACCAGACTTAGCATTGAAGAACAGCACACAAACTTGCACACACAGAGTCAAGGCCATCTTGAGAAGGAGCAGGGAGAGAGGGAAGAAACCCACAAGACCAACCTCAAATAAGCCAAATGATGTAAAAGAGACTGTTTAAGTGGAACAGACAGTGATGCCATTTGTTGGCAAATGTAAATGTCATCACCCACTGTCCCAAACCCACCACCTCAGTCTATGCTGAAGGAATAGGGTGAAACTCAAGAGGAACTTTAGATCAATTCTAGAAAACAAATAAGCCATAATTTCTTTGCATCTCTGAGTTAGAGTAAATAAAAGGTTAATACTGCTACACAATATTTTCTCACATGCACATGAAACTTAGGAAAGAAAATCTTTGCACTCTTTCTAGGAGCTCTGGTTTGAGCTCATTCATCTCTACAGCCCCTCCAGGGCCTCCCTGTGACTGATGATCTGCACTGAGGCATTGTGTGAAGAGAACACGGGCCTCGGAGAGAGAGAACCTGGGCTCCAGCTGTGCAGCTTCTGCTGAACCTCTTAACCATTCTAGGCCTCAGTGACCTCATCTGCCACACAGGAATGTGAATCAAATGATTCCTAAGTTCTTATGCAGCTCAGATAACAATTTATGATTCATCTAAAAGACATTTGGCTGGGGTTGTAGCCTGTGATTATAATTAACATGGTGAACAAGATCACGTGTTAATGAGTAAAGTCTTAGCTTTATTAGTAAGTTTCTATCAGTTCACTGAAACGTTCTGACATTTTATATTTGGTTGACTGTGGGATCATCTTATCATTCAAACTGTATTAGTCTGCTTGGGTGGCCATAACAAAATACCAAACGCCAGGTGGCTTAAACAACAGACATTTATTTCCTCACAGTTCTGGAGCCTAGAAGTCTGAAATCAGGGTACCAGCACGGTCAGTTCCTGATGAGGACCCTCTTCCTGGTTGCAGATGGCCACATTCTTGCTGTGTCCTCACATGGCAGAGAGAAATACACAGAAAGAAAGAGAGCTCTCTGGTGTCTCCTCTTATAAGGGCACTTACATCATGAGGTCCCATGCTTATAACCTCATCTAAACCTAATTACCTCCAAAGGCTCCATGTCCAAACACCATCACACTGGAGATTATAGCTTCAACATATGAACTTGGCAAAGGGACTCAATTCAGTCCATAGCACAAACCTTGAAATTACTTTATGCTTGGATGCTGAGTTCTTGGAATTTTGCTCTCTGGTTATGTACAAAACCAAAGGAGATGCTCTTCTCATCAGTAGGAAACTTTTGAGGAAGAAGTATCAAATTGAGTCTCACCTTTTCTGAGGTTCAAAGCAGAGGTAGGATATGGAAATGACTGCCTTGGTTATCAGCTATTGTGATAGCTAATATTTACTGGGTAGCTTATTTCCACGAAGCACTCTTCAAAGTGTATTATATGAACCATCTCATTTCACCCTACAGCAACCTTATTAGACCTACGTAGAGATGAAGACACTAATATGTGGAAAGCCTAAGGAACTTACATAAGGTCCCATAGCTAATATGAGACTGAGTCTGGATATGAAACCCCACAGACGAGTTCCAGAGCCTGTCCTAATCACCGTGCTCTACAGCCTCAGGCTGGACACAGATTATGGGGAGAGTCCACATACACACACACACACACCCCACAGATGTGCTTGAACAAATTAACATATTAATGCCTATAAGCTGTTTATACTTTATGATGGACTTTAATCAACTCAGCAAAATGCTTTTTCTTAACATCTGGCTAAGATCAGAATTTCAGGATATGGGAGTTTTGATGAGTGGTGAAGAGAAAGAAGCTATTATGGTTTGGGGCAGTTGAGGGATGAGAGGCCTGGAAAGAAGGCTGAATTTAAGAGCCATGAACTACTAGGGTATGAGACAAAGACTTAAGTGCTTGAAGAGAGGAAAAGGGTGGGAGAGAAAAAGGAGACCATAATGAGGAGGAGAGTATAGAAAGCTGGGTGCTCACTCTCCAGAGTTCTGTGTGCCAGACACTGTTCTCAGGACATTACAAAGGTATTCTCTAATTTATCCCCACAATAATCTTTGGAAGTAGATTTTACTACTTCCATTTTGTAGCTATTGAATCCTGGGGATATTAAAAACACACCTAAAGTTATATACCTGGTAAATAGACAAACTTTGAACTAAAAAAATCTGTTCTCTGTGTACAGCCTTCCTAAGACATGGTTCATTTACTTCTGCCCTTTGGCCCAACATAGCCAACATCAGCCACTAAAACCTATCTTTGTGCCATCAAAGTGTTGAAGATTGGTCTTGCCTTGCCATCCAGATGTGATATATGGCTTATGTTAAAATGTGACTTCACATGGGGCAACACTCAGGAGAGGCTCAAAAAGTTCAGTGCTCCAGTTCAGTGACAATGGATAAATAGCCAGTTATCCTAACCATCATTTCAAATAGCCTCATAAGCAAAAGGCTGGTAGGCATTCATGTCCAATATGAAGGTGGCTGAGAGTACCAGCTGGATTTGCTGATGGTCAAGTTCACTAAATGGCTAGAGGTAGGAAACAAAGTCTGTAAGTGCAGAGATTCCTTACCATGTGTTTTCCCATCTTGCTTGGCTTTTTGAGGGGGTCTAAGATCTTACAAGACCCTGAAGTTACAACCAGGTGGATAGTTGTTTTTTGGGGTGGGACAGGAATGGAACATTGCTATCTTTAATCAATTATGGAAGATCTCCTCCATGACTGATAATCAGCAGCTCAGCTAATAGCAAGGTCATTTGCTTTGATGCCTCTTGGTTGACTTTGGGACCCTCAGGCCTTGTCCTCTTCACTTATGTCCCTCTACTCATCTCTCTCCTCCTTAACCGCTCTAAACTCTAATCAGGAACTCTTTGCTTAGCCTGGGCAATTCCCTTCCTCCCTTTTTCATGGGTTTTGTGCCTACAACTCTCTTCTCCCTCTCAGCTTTCATTCACTCCCCTTATCCAAAACCCTTTTCGTTGCCCAAATATTGGTTTCTAATACCATTCTCCAATAAAAGGAACCAGGGCTCCCTGGAGAATTGACTGATCCTGGGGCAGAAATATACAAAATGAGCCTGGCACATCTTTTCTTGTAGTGCCAGAAAATAAGGGAGTGCTTAAAAATTTTTGATTGGATTATGTCAAAGGGACACAGGAGTCAACTAAAAGAGTTCCCAATGGCAAAGCTGAAGCAATTTGAGAAACAAAATAAAGTAGTATTGAATTATGATATAAATTAGAAAATAAATATATATGAGTTCATACTGATATAAATAAATGATTGAATAAATTAATAAATGGCAAGAAGAGACAAATCTCCCATGCAGATAAATTTCAAATAATTTATGTATATACTCCACACTAAAGGAGCAGGAGCATAACTCCCCACTCCTTAGTGGCTGTGCTTAGTGACTTCCTTCCAAAATGTACAGTATGGAAAGGGGAAGAAAGAGCAACTTTCCAGTGGAGAAACCTGCTAAACACGACCTCAGCCAGGTGATCAAGGTGAATGTCAACAGTGATAAATCGTGTTGATAGTATGCACCCTGGATATTATGCAATGACAGTATCTCTTTACCTCTGTGGATTTTCTACTATGAGTAACACATTATTCTGGTCTTATCATGAGCAAAACATCAGACACATTTCAACAGTGAGGCATCTTACAAAATACCTGACCAGTATTCATCAAAACTCTCAAGGTCATTGAAACCAAGGAAAGTTGAAGAAACTGTCGTGGCCAAGAGGAGCCTAAGGAGACTCAATGACTAAACATAATGTGGTATCTTGGATGAAATCTGTTATGGGTTGAATTGTGTCCCCCCCAGAAAAGATATGTTGAAGTCCTAATCCCCAGTATCTTAGAATGTGACTATATTTGGAAATAGGGTCATTGCAATGTAATTAGTTAAGATGAGCACATACTGGAGTAGGGTATGTCCCTAATCCAATACTACTGGCATCCATATAAGAAGATGGCCATATGAAGAGAGAGACACAGGAGAAGGCCACTTGATGACAAAGGCAAAGGTTGGAGTATGCAGCTGCAAGTCAAGGAACATCAAAATTGCCAGAAAACCACTAGAAGCTAGGAAGAGGCAGGGAAGAATTCCTCTTCAGGTTTTAGAGGGAGCATGGCCCTGCTGACACCTTGATTTCAGACTTCTAGCCTCCAGAACTGTGAGACAATAAACTTCTGCTATCTCAAGCCACCCAGTTTGTGGAATTTTCTCATGGCAGCCTTGTGGAACTAATACAGTATCCTGGAACAGAAAAAAAAAAAAGGACAGTAGGTTAAAAACTAAGTCTGAATAAACTATTAATTATTAGTTAATGTATTGATATTGGTTCATTAATTCTAACAAATATACCATACTATTATAAGAAGGAGAAACTGATTGTGGATATATGGATTCTCTGTACTATCTTCTCAATTATTCAACAATGGAAAATGTTGAATAATGTCATATAATGGCAGTGTAAAACTCTAAAAATAAAGTATAACTTTAAAAAATCCTTTTCATATTTCAGCAATTGTTGAAATAAGTCCTCTTAATTCCTCCAAGCTTTGGTTTTGAAATCATCTGCTTCTATGTTGTTTGTATCAACTGCTTTGTAATTTTAAAGAATCAGAGATGGCCCCACAGAAAGCTATCTTAAAGGCATCATGCTCCTGAGTTAGTCTTATCTCCTTCTTCTTCTCTCCCCATCCCCATATGAGGTCTAGTTATCCATCCACCCCTTCATTCTGTGCCAGGACATGTGCCAGGAACATGGGGTGCCCTTGCCATCCAGGGAAGAAGACAGATACCACAAACATAATCACACAAATAAATGTCACATTGCCCTGTGAGCTTTTAAACTGGGATCATTAACTGTGAGGACAATGTAAACTTTGACATGGGCAGGGAGCTTGCCAGAGAAAGAAACCAACATAGGGGACAGCAGAGGAGAGGTCCTGGGACATTATTAGACCCTCAGGAGTTGGTTATGCCTGAACTCACTGCTCTCCTTTGACTTAATAGATATATGGTCATTAAATACCCATTTTAACTTAAAATCACAGCTTTTGTAGGTTCTGTAAAAGAGAAATTCATAGTTTATTAGAGCATTTTTCGAGGGATATCACTTAGTCACAGAAGTCAAGGAAGACAGCTTTGAGGGTGTAAAATCTGAGCTGAGATTTGAAGAATATGTATTAACTAGGCAAAGAACGAGGGGGTAGGGACTTCCCTGATGGTGCAGCGGTTAAGAATCCACCTGCCAATGCAGGGGACACGGGTTCAATCCCTGGTCCGGGAAGATCCCACATGCCGTGGAGCAACTAAGCCCGTGCGCCACAACTACTGAGCCCACGCACCACAACTACCAAAGCCCGCTTGCTCTAGGGCCCGTGTGCCACAACAAGAGAAGCCACCACAACGAGAAGCACACTCACGACAGCAAAGAGTAGCTCCTGCTCACCACAACTGGAGAATGCCTGCGCACAGCAGCAAAGACCCAACACAGCCAAAAATAAATAAAATTTAAAAAAATATATAATAATGAGGGGGTAGGGATCCCCAGTAGAGGGTGGTAGGAGGGAGCGTGTGAAGTACGAGGGACTGAACAATTACCAGTGTTTCTGGAGCCGAGTGAGGGAGGATGAGTATTCTGGGAAGGTGCTAGAAAGAGAAACAGGGGGGCCAGTCCCCACAGGACCTTGAAACCAAGTCAAGGGTTTTGTCTTTCCCTGATAGCAATGGTAAACTATTAGAGATATTAAGAGTTTGTGGGGAGGAAGACATGACATGATCATCAGATTTGTATTTTTGAAAGATCACTCTGGCTGCAGTGAGGAGAATGGATTGGCAGGGATGGGGTGGATCTAGTATCCTAGTTAGACAGCTACTGCAGAGACCCAGGTGGAGGCTGATGGCAGCACAGACCAGGGTGGTGGTAGAGGTAGAGGAGATGGGGAGGCGTAGATAGACTTGAAAGATATAGAAGATGAAATTAATGGGATTTGATAATTTGGTCATGAAGCTAAGGAAAAGAAAAAAGTTGAGGATGACTTCTAGATTGCTGGCTTGACCAACTGGATGGATGTCACTCATTGAGACAGAGAACTGAGAAGCCTAGAATAAGACCAGCTATGCCAAACTCCTTTACCACTTCTGAAAGGCACCATGTTATTTCATGCCTCAGTGCCTTCCAACATTCTGTCCTCAGCACATGAAAACCTGGCTTCTCTCTTCCTCTGTTTTGAGGGAGCTGTGTTGTATTTAATAGCACTGGCACTGCAATACAGTATAGCTATAGGAGTCAAGCGTCCAGACGCTGGGGGCAGACTGCTTGAATTTAAATTCTGGATATCTGTGTGATCATGTGAGTCTTCCCAAACCCCAGTTTCCCCATGTGCAAAGTGAGGATAGTAATAGTACCTGTTCTTTGAGAGTCTGGATTGCACTGAACGAGATAATGTATATAAAATGCTTATCACAGTGGTCAACACACAATAAGCGCCCAGTATATGTTAGATTTTATTATAAAAGTCAACTCTTGCCCTTGGGATTTTGATAGTCTATATCTTCCTTACTCATTCCAATCAGGGCTTCTCAAAAGGCAGGTGCACTGAGAGAAAATATTTGCAAAAGACACATCTGATAAAGGGCTGTTATCCAAAATACACAAAGAACCCTTAAAACTCAACATTAAGAAATTAAACAACCGATTAAGAAATGGACCAAAGACCTTAACAGACACCTTGCCAAAGAAGATATACAGATTGCAAATATGAAAAGATGTTCCCCATCATATGTCATCAGGGAAATGGAAATTAAAACAACGAGATACCAGTTCACTCCTATTAGAATGGCCAAAATGCAGAATACAGACACTGCCAAATTCTGGCGAGGATGTAGAGCAACAGGAACTCTCCTTCATTGTCGGTGGGAATGCAAAATGGCACAGGCACTTTGTAAGACAGTTTGGCAGCTTCTTATAAAACATATTTTTACCATACAATCCAGCAATCATGCTACTTGGTATTTACCCAAAGAAGTTGAAAACTTCTGTCCATTCAAAAACCTGCACACAGCGACTGCCCTGGTGGCACAGTGGTTAAGAATCCGCCTGCCAGTGCAGGGGACACGGGTTCGAGCCCTGGTCCGGGAAGATCCCACACGCCACGGAGCAACTAAGCCTGTGCGCCACAACTACTGAGCCTGTGTGCCATAACTACTGAAGCCCATGCACCCTAAAGCCCGTGCTCCACAACAAGAGAAGCCACCGCAATGAGTAGCCCGCGCACCACAACAAAGAGTAGTCCCCGCTCACTGCAACTAGAGAAAGCCTGCATGCAGCAATGAAGACCCAACGCAGCCAAAAATAAATAAATAAAAAATAAATTTAAAAAAAACACCTGCACACAGATGTTTATAGCAGGTTTAGTCACAATTGCCAAAACTTAGAAGCAACAAGGATGTCCTTCAGTGGGTGAATGGATAAGTAAACTGGTACATTCAGACAATGGAATATTATTCAGTGCTGAAAAGAAATGAGCTGTCAAGCCATGAAAAGACACGGAGGAAACTTAAAAGCATATTACTAAGAGAAAGCAGCCAATCTGAAAAGGCAACATACTGTATGATTCCAACGATGTGACATTCTGGAAAAGGCAAAACTATGCAGACAATAAAAAGATCAGTGGTTGCCAAGGGTTGGAGGGGAGCAGGATAAATAACTGGAGCACAGAGGATTTTTAGGGCAGTGAAAATACTCTGTGATACTGTAATGGTGGATACATGTCAGTATACCATGACATATACATATATATCCAGACTCATAGAATGTACAAGAGTGAGTCATAAGGTAAACTGTGGACTTTGGGTAGTGATGATGTGTCAGTACAGATTCATCAGTTGTAACAAACGTACCACCCTGGTGGGGAATGCTGGTAATGGGGAGGCTGTACATGCGTAAGGGCAGGGGGGATACGAGAGATCTCTACACCTTCCTCTCAGTTTTGCTGTGAACTTAAATTGCTCTAAAAATAGAAAGGCTATTAAAAAAGAAGCGGTTTCCTATTCACTACGTACAACTGGTGCCCTGTCAGAGATAAATTCCTGCTAGTTCACCAGGTCCGGCAGTACCCCTTTCCTTCTTTCCCCATCCTTTCCCCATGATGATGAGATTTGGGAAGAGATTGGGGAGCCCTGCTTTAAATCAGGGATCAGCATACTACAGCCCTCAGGCCAAATCCAATCCAATACCTCTTTTCGTAAATGAAGTTTTATTGAACACAGCCATTTCTGTATGTTGTTTGTGGCTACTTTCTCACTAGAATGGCAGAATTGAGTAGCTGTGACAGAGCCATTATGGCCCATCAAACCTAAAATATTTGCTATTTGGGACTTTACAAAAAATGTTTACCAATTCCTACTCTAGATTATGAGGAGGAGGAGAAGGAAGAACATAAGCCACTTCTGCCATTAATTGAGTAAAATAGTTCTTAGAGTAATATAAACTCTATTATGCAAATACAGGCATTGGAGCTCAAAGACAATATGTAACCTGATCAAAGTGACAGAGTTAATACCTGGTAGTTAATATCACTCCAAAGTATGTGCTTTTAATTCAGTCACTCAGGACCAGAATAACGAATGGCTACTCTTGGTGTCCAGGGCATTAGCCATTAGGGATCTACCAGTACATGAGTCCTTTCCAGATGATAGTAACTCAATGTGGTCACTGTTTATTGAACATTTACCACAAGTGTACTTCTTCCCAGTTTACACACATCCTGGTATCTCTACCATCACACACATCCTGGTATCTCTACCATCACATTTTCTCCTGCAGCTTCATGTGAAAATTAAGTTAGTTAAGGCACAGCTTTTTTTTCCTTAGGAAGATCCCTCACTGTTTATTGGACCCTAGACTCATTGTTGAGTTCCAATTTCTTACCTGCTTTTTCCTTCAGGTTCCTCCTTTTCAGCAAGTGCCCATAGTCCCCCACCTAGGATTGCCAGATAAAATGCAGGACAGCAGTTAAATTTGAATTTCAGATAAACAGTGAATAATCTCTTAGTATGAGTGTGTCCCATACAATATTTGGGACATATACAGGGTGTTCTACATTTTTATTTGCTAAATCTGGCAACCTTAACCCCAGGTTAAGGGGGTTAACAAACCCCCTGTGTTTTTACAGCTGGAAGATGAATTATCCGCCATGGAGTGGAGAACATTTACTTGGAAGGCCTTTTGGGTTAGGAAGAAGAGCGCATGATTTGTTGTTAGAAGATGTGTGTGCCAGGACAGCTAGGAAAATTACCTACATTTCAAAATACCTATATTTCACTCCCATGAAATGGGAATAATAGTATCCTACTAGCTGGGTTTTGTGAAGACTCAGTGGAACGTTGTATGTGAATAGCACTGTGCTTGGTACAAGCTAGTAACTATTGTCTTCTATCCAAGTAAAATTTGTTAATTCTTTTTAATTATCCCTTCTGATGTCTGGATTCTGAAAAACAGATATTCCTCCGTATGCCCTCAGCACAGTGCTGTAGGATTTTGTCCCCGCGAACCCCTTCCTTTCTCAGCATCTGACTGAGGAATTTAAATTATAAATTTCATAGGAAAAAATTAAAGTAAACAAATTCAGTTATTATGAAATGAAGGATGTTCCATACATACATTCCTTAGAGTGTCCCTCAGTGAATTTGAATAGCTCACAACCAGCTATATTATCTGCTTCTGAGTGTCATCCTGTTTCAAATTCCATATTCACATTTGATTGCAGAAAATAAAAACACATTTTAAAAAGTTCCTTGAATCATAGAATTTTTGTTCCCTTTGTTCACTCAGTAAATGCCAGATCCTTCTTATTCTAAGGTCTCTTTTAGAGGCTGGAATTTTACAGTTGGAGTTAATGCAGTTTTTCATCTCTTACCTTATCAGGGAACAAGGACAGGATAAAGTAGTACATGAAAAGAAAACAGAAAAGAAACTAAGCCAGGTAATCCATGTAAACAAGTTGGAGCCGAACTGTTTACTTCCCAGTCTTCACTTAGAGCCTCTGCCTCTGTGCTTTAGCTGATAGTTGCTAACGGCTCTCACAGGTTCTTAAAAATGCAAAATAAAGAAAATGATATGTTACCTGTCTCCAGGAGATGGTCTATTCTGGAATACACTCATGGAAAGCCTTAGCCCGTGAAGGTGCTTATTTATTTCTTACGAATCTCTTTAGCCAAACTCTTCTCTGCTAAATTTCTGTGTCAGGAACAAAACATAAACCCCTCCACTCTCCGTTGTTGCCTGTTATTCTTAATATTTCCACTTCTCCGCTCAGGAAAAAACAAAAGAAAAAAAAATTGAGGAAATCAAGGAGATTGACTGTTAGAAATAAAAAACAAATCACCACTGTGAAAGAAGAACCCTGGAGCCAAAGAGATTTTTATTTTAAGTTGTGATGGGGCTTGTTGGTCCAAATAAAGAATATCACCTAAAAGCCATTCCGCTCAAGTCTCTTCCAAGGTAAAACTGTCAACAGGGTGTAAGCCTTAAACAAATATGTTCAAATTCTAATGTATGATCATAAGAAATGAAGGGAAAACATTTACAAACTTCTCTGCAGGTAATATTCCCCAGTTCATTTTAGAATTTCAGATGAAAGCTGACAATTATTCTACTGCAGACTTAGACCTTTGAAACTGTCTTAGAGCCCAAGTTCAGGAGGCAGTTAAAGTGCTGGGACTGCTACTTCCCACAGAGTATGTGAAAGTCTGATGGCTACAGCCTGTTCTCCCGGACTACGATTTCCATGCACCTATCTTTCACAGTAAGAAGAAGACTCACTAATGTATGACCCCCTCAAATGAAAGAGGCTGAAAAACCATTCTCTGCTATGAAATGCTGGGCCACAAACAGATGAGGAAATTTAAAAGGGAAAATGCGGGAAAGAACATTTAACAAGACCTGACGTCCTCTGGTTTGCATTGCACCTGAAAACAACTTGGAACTTAACTGATGAGGCTAAAAGAAGAGAGAAGGATTGTGGCATGAAAGGGGAGGCTTTTATTCCCCACCCCCCACAACGTGCTGTGATTTTGAGTGTGCCACTCTCAGATGCACAAGCCCCCAAATCACTCTCCATCTGTCCCAGAGCCTACTGTGACAGCTGCATGCCTTCAGAATAACCATCTATTTCTCATCCTTTGCTTTTAATCTCTGTCTTTCTGTGGGGAAGAAGTTAGACATGGGTCCATAGCCAACCATTATTTTAGAATATGGTACTTTTTAGTAAAAGTCACCTAGTGGAAACCTAAGGGGGTCAGACACATAATAATTAAATTGTGATGGGGCTGGGCAAGCAGAATGTCTGGAACCATACTGGGGAGACCTAAATTGTCAGGGCTCAGCCCTGGAGGAGGGGAGATGTTGCAGTGGAAAAGGAGAGAAGGCCAAGGACACAATCACTCCCATGACATCTTTCAAGAGCCTGCTCTGTTTAGCAGCAAGAGGGGCACAGGTAGAAATTGGGTGGGTCTTCACCTCTATTTCCAGACACCCCTCAGGTCCTCATGTGGCTTTCTGATTCCCTCCTGTTCAAGCTACTCAAATGCTAGGTCCAAGAGAAACAAGAAGAATATGGTTAGACTTGGAAGGGGGAATCTTGGATAGCTAATAATTTGCAATTTTTAAACCAATCTTCTTTAAATGTTTGTTTGACTTAGAGGAGAGACTATGTGCTACATTGGGAGAAACTGACAGGGAGGGTATGTGGGGAGCCTTCAGTTTCATTTGCTTTCCTGAGCAGTTCAGTTCAGCCCTGGCTACGACCACACAGAGGAGCAGCAAAACAAAAATACGCTTTAACATTCCTTGTTACGAAAGCCTCCCGAGTGGGCAGTCTCACACTGCCCCAGCCCACTTGTCTTGTCCAAGTATCCCTTTCAACCACACACAGCACAAAATATGAGAAGAGTTCTTGCAAAAACCTGTGTTCTTTCTCATTTCACATCCAGTAATGGTTAGTGTACTCGATTAGGTGCTTGGGGGGAGAGGCCCAGCAGTCCCACCATTTCATTCATCTCTGGTTGAACAGCCAGCTGTGGATTCTCAAAGGCCCCTACCCTTTCGCCCACCGCCACTGAACGCTGCTCAAGACTCTTCACCCTACATACCTCTTCTCTCTTCAGATTTTGAGCTGTGCTAAGAGTAAAAATCCAGCAAAACAAGCAAATATCCTCATACATCAGGGCTGAGTTGGGAGAAAAGCTAGCTGAGAAGATTTGTGCCCCAGCAATTTCAGAGTCTGGCATATAGTAAATGTTCACTAAATACTGGTTGAATAAAAATGTACTGACGGATGAGCCACGGGGGGATGGGATAAGGATGATGAGCTGTCCCCTACCTGCAAATATAATCGAAGGTACATTCATTTATAATGTGCCTCTCTCAATTTATTTTTCAACAATTACAGCTGATATTGAAGTGAATGTTGTTTACACATGTGACACTAAGGAGTGGCACTGAATTAGAAAAAAAGAAACTTTTCTGTGCTTTCCCATTTCTGTTGGCCTCTTGGTTTGGCCTTGGGCAAACCCATGTGATCTCTCTGAGTAGACACTAACACCCAGGTTTAAAGCTGATGTCAGCTACCAAATCCTCATATCAGCATGTTCTTCTTGCCACTGACATACAAATTTGAAAAAAGGGCAGGTTTCAACTTATGCTGATGTTAGACGAATGAGTAAACCAGCAGCCACCTACATTTCCAAACTCCCCTCAGGTCATCATGTGGCTTTCCCATTGGCTCAGCAGTCCCACACTCATGTTACAGTGTGGATCACCTGGCATGGGCTTTACGATTGGTTTCCTTTAAATGAACCTCAACACCCCTGCTGGGTGAACATGTGGAGAGTCTGACAAACATGTTTATGAGGTAGGAGATACACCACAGGACACCTCCAAGTTTCTTTTGGATGGAATGAAACTTGGAATAAATGCAACGTGAGATAGAATTATAAACTGACTTAGACTATTAACCATAACTCTCTCAGATGCACACATAAAGAAAATGATAACTGATTTTCATAATTACAACCAGAGAGACTGCAAAATGAGGAACTCTCTTTTGAATCTTAAAATGAGGATAGTGCGTACTGTGATTTTAGTTTCTGTTTCCATATATTTGGATTCTATGAAAAATCATATTCCACTATAACATATAATGCCAACATTTTATTAACTGTAATGTCAGAGTAACTAGAATATGTAAATGAAATGCTGCATAAGAAAGAATCGATGGATCCCTGATTCCCCATAGGGGAAAAGGAGGTGAAATGTACAGAACTCCTCAAGCTTATTTATGGTAGTGGAGAAACTCAGTCACAGTTATGTAAGTCTACTGGAGAGACTCAGAGGAAAGAACATGTTGTCAAGATTCAACATTTTTATACCTTCACAGGGCACTTTTCCCAGTTTTACTTTGGTCATGACTTTAAGCATAGGTGGAAGAGTAAAGAACTGGCTGTTCTATTAATTTATCTACCTCAGACACTTTCCTGGAACTTCCCCAGTGTATGGCTCTGTCTCCTATTTCCTAACGCAGAGGTCAGATCCCAATCCTCACAACCTGGCTCAAAAAACACGATCTAGGCCCAGCAGATTCACTGACTGCAGAGTCCCTGAACTAACACACTGTGTGCAAATCAGACACGTAGCAGTGGGAAATGAAATTGTAGGTAATGATTTAGCGAGCTATTGAGGGGTTGGCTGGGAAGTCATGTGGACCATTTTCAAGTGAGGTTTGAGGGAGTGCAAACTATGAGCAAGCATTTGCTCTCGTGGTAGGTTTATAAATTCATGTAAACTACAGTCCCACTGTGCAGAGAAAATATAGCTTCTTCATTTGATTTCTGACTCCTTTCATCTTCTTCATGAACCCCCATCCACTGAGTAACAAAAGGAACAAAGCAAAATAAAACAAAATACTTTAGTTCTTAGCTTGAGGTAATAATTTTGGTATTTCTTTTGTATTACTCAATTTTTTAGAATTTTATTGCTTTCCTTCTCTATTTCAATATGGCGCCTGGGTCTGTGGGGTGAGTGGGGCTTAAGTGACCTTGTGATTCTGAATGGAAAGAAGCCTAAAGCCATTCAATATCCTCTGTCTCCTCTAGTCTCCACAGCCATCACCCTTGAACACCTGGTCACAGCTGGCCCTGCTGGCACTCACAACGGCCATTGGCAGGTGGCATCACTTGTGATCTGGCCTCTTGCAGTGTGGACCGTGGCTGGTGGCCCTCCTTGGCTCATGTGGCCTCACTCTGCTCTTGTTGAAGGTAAAGGGCTATGACTCTCTCCCATTCACCTGCTGCTGCACCGAAACACTCTTGCTAAGAAAGAGAGCTCCCCAAACACTCAGTTTCCTCCACGTTGAATCCACATCACTGGAGCACCAAAGGCAAGCCAAAAACAGTAAAGCATCAGAAAGTTCATCCTTTCTGCCACACAGCACCTCTAGGTTTACTTTGATGAGGCTGTCGCAGAGAGCTGCAGAGGGCAACATGGGAATCGTTGCCTTCCGGAGTTCCAGGTGTGAAGTGAAGCAGAATCTTCATGTTATTTAAGTACCCAAGGTTATCTAGATGTTCCTAATGCTACCCACTGCCCTTGACCTTCAACCTTGAGGTGGCAGGAGATAAGAAGAAGAGAAAACTAGGTGTCTGATGTCTCCTTTCCTCCACCTCTGCCTCCTTCTTTCTCCCACCATCCTTCAGGCTAAAAAGGGTGGGGTTTCCCATCACTTCACCTGCATCATACTATCCTCCTACCATTACTAGTCAAGCCTTGGGGCTTAGCTAGGTTAGATGGAAAAAGGTGTCATCTCCATTCTCTGGGAGGAATTCTATGATCTCATCCATCCAGGTTAGTTCCCAGAATTCTAAAGGGATTTAGAAAATCCTCTCTTTCATGCAAGACTGGTTTTCAAACCTGTTACTTTCTCACAAGACAAGGGATTTTATGGCTGAGCAAGTGTCAGAGGTGGAAAGGTACAAAGAATATGACTTGGGACTTCCCTGGTGGCACAGTGGTTAAGAATCCGCCTGCCAATACTGGAGACACGGGTTTGAGCCCTGGTCTGGGAAGATCCCACGTACCGTGGAGCAACTAAGCCCGTGTGCCACAACTACTGAGCCTGCGCTGTAGAGCCACCGAGCCACAACTACTGAAGCCCAGGTGCCTAGAGCCCGTGCTCCGCAACACGCAAAGCCACCGCAATGAGAAGCCTGCGCATCACTCGCCACAACTAGAGAAAGCCCATGCGCAGCAACGAAGACCCAACGCAGCCAAAAAAAAAAACAGAAAAAAAAGAATATGACTTAAGGGGAAAGGTAAAACATATTAGTTTAATATTTTGCAATAGTGTCCCTGTTGCACTATAGAGAATAGGAAATATATTTATAAAGGGTGAGGGAGTTGGTCAGAAGTGAGAAAACTGAGATGCAACACATGGAGAAAAATTAAGTCTGTTATTGGTAGAGCAGTAAAATGAAACCCACAGTCATCTTATTAGAGCCATTTGGGTTATAGAAGACTCTCTCCAGCTACTGTCTCCTTGAGGACTCCTTTTGTTCATTTATTTGTTGAGCTTTTCCTGAGTCCCCTTGCTTCTGTACAAATCTTTAATTACTTGATTTAACTTGAGTGCATTTCTGTTCCTTAGAACGAAAATATCTGAAAGAACAAAAGCTTTCGGTTAAGGCTTTCATATTCCACAATGTATATATTGTGCACGTGAGGGTCACCAAGTCTTATTTCATGTTTCCTGGAAAAATCTTTCTAAGCAATCCCTCCACCTTACCCTAGATCCCAGTTGTCACTTTCCCAGATCACCACCATGTCGCCCTAGCTGGCTGGGCTGACTACGGTTTCTCTACTCCCTTATTCTGAAATTCTTGCCCCCATAGTCTTCCTGAATCTCCACCTTCACCACATCCTCTCCTGTTCAGAATCTTACACGTTCGACTTCTCCCTCCTCCCTATCACGTCGACTTGGATTTGCCTCAGTCCAGTTTTCAGGTTCTGCTCTTGTAAACTAATCCAGAACCTCTCCATGCTCACCATTCCCCTGCTCTAGGCAGGCCGATGTGCAAACTGGCTCAAGAATAGAAACATTGAAAAAAAAAAAAAAAGAATAGAAACATTGCTGTCTGTGCCTTCTCTCGCTTTTTTTATTTTTGCACGCTTTGAAATGATTTTTGACCCCTCCACTGATAATTCCAACCTGTTTTTCCAAGCCTATCCCAAATGCAACTTATTTTCCATTTCTCGGAATTGTTAGTCACTCTGGGCCATGCCACACTACTTTAGAGCTTTATTACATTCCCCCTTTGAATAACACATAATATCGATAGCTAATATTTATTGAGTACCTTTTACGGGCTAAGTGCTTCACAGGCATTTAATCTCCACACCAACCCTATGAGGTGGGTACAATGATACGCACATTGGAAGGTGAGGAAACTGGGTCTCCTGGCAATTCAGAAGCTTTCCCAAGCTTATAGAGCTGGTAAATTGTTGGAAACACAATTCGTGCAAAGAAATCAAATGCCAGAGGCTAAACTTTGAGTTAATATGGCATTTTACCCCCAAAGAATTACTCCTAACTTCAAGTGTCTTCATCGTATCTCCCCAACTAGATGACTAGCACCTCTATGGGCAGGATCACGACTTCTGTGCTTTCTGGGTCTTCCTAAGCAAGCACGTAGTAGACCCTTGAATTATGCTTCCTATCTCCCCATTACTGGCCTCTCCCATAGAATCATCATTTTTCAGACAGAGCAACACGACTTTTCCATTCAAGGTGTCCTCAGACTCTGCCGTGTTTATGCACTGCATCTCTCCCTTTTGTTTCCATGAATGCTCTGGGAGCCCCTGCATGGCTAAGGTGACAACCACCAAAGGTAGGCAGCATCTGATGCCCCCGTGGAGACTCCAACTCTCTCCGCCCATCTGCCAGGCATGACTTCTGACATCCCAGGACGCTGGCCACCACCTGACGCCCTTTTGCAGTGCCAGCGTGACCCAGTGTTCCTAAATCCACCTTCCAGACACACCAGTCACAAAGGATTTTATAAACAGGATTGTAGCCTGCAAGAGGTGGTCTCAGGCCAGTCCCCCTGAGGCTGGGCTTTTAGAGCAGAGTTTAAAGGAGACCCCAAAAATCTCTCATTAAAATACTCAGCAGCCCTGGGATTTATTTGGAGAGAAAACAGCTGCCCCAGCGAGAGTGGAGAAGTGTGTGGTTTGCTAACAGATTTTAAACATTAGAGCTTAGTGTTTCAAAGGGGATTTTCCCCAGAGGGTTTCTCTTCCCTCTCCTAAATAAGAAGCTACAAGCATTTAGGACTGCCTTAAGATGCAAAGAAATGAGGCTCTGAGGAAGTCAGCATTTGGTTTGGGTCTTTGTGGACGGGGTGCAGGAGCTTCTGCAAGCCTAGACCTGGCAGGAGGAGGTTCTGCAGCGGCCACTTTGTCGTGAGAGGACTTGGGGCTGGGGAGGGGTGGAAAGCGCTCATTTCCTCAGAAGGCCTCCTCCCAACAGTATGGAGTCTCCCTTCCTCTCCAGCCAGCACAGCAGTCTCTTCAGAGGCCCCAGCCTCTCTCTCCTTCCCCTTCCCACCTGCTGTCCTCCTTGGGAGGAAGAGGAGAACAAAGCACACTCAGAAGGGTCTCCCCAGTTCCTCAGAGCACAGGCTTCTTGTGATACTAAGGTCGGACTGTGGGAACGAGTGACAAGGTCAAGGATGACAAGATTATTTCAGGATCCCCTTAAAAGGCCTGTTGTTTGTTTAAATTTCTGCCCACAGCTGCCTGTTTAGGAAATCTAACAAAAGCACCATGAAATCCTGTTTGATCTCAGCCGTATTCACTGGTAATCCCACAGGATTGGAAAGTGGAGTTTGGTTCAAGGTGGGGGAAGAGTGGCTTTTGTGATGATGACAAACATCAGACACTTCCCCTTCCAGACATGTCAGGGGATGTTACAGGTTATGGGAGGTGCTCAGGAAAAGATGAGCTTGTTCTTTCCTGGCCTGCTTATGTCTTTAATCATCAACTCTTCTTGCCTGCAGAGGATGGAAAAGAACTCCACAGGCCTATATTAGTCAAGGCAGCACGGAAAGGGAGAGGTGCTTCCCGTAAGAATTCACTCTTTCCCTGCAGGTAGGGGACTTACTTCTATGCCTGCTGTACCTGTGCCTACTGCAAAATGGTCTTGGACCTGGTCCCTTGCCTGCAGAGAAAAAAGTGAGACCACATCACTGGCCCCAACTCACCGAAGAAAAGTGGATGTACCCTGCTCTAAGAAAATCTGATTCCTGGAAATCCAGACTTATGAAAGTAAGATTAAGTCAGCGATTAGGTAGGGTTTTCATTTTACTTGAGAAACATCAAAATAGTGTCTCCCATCCAAGGGCATATGAAACACAATCTGGTTCTTAAAAATTTGATCCCAATCAAATTCTTGGAAATTGCATCATATACAGTTTTAATGGGAGTAGGGGAACTCATTAACTACATCTATGCAGTCCCAAGATTAGGTGGGGAAGCAAAAATTCTCAGGACAGAAAAAGGTTCACTAATCAACTGACCACTTTTGTAATTAGTTCCCACTTAATAACCTCCTATTACGTTGGTGTCGACCCTCAAACAAGCTAGCAAGATCTTTGTTGGACACTCCCATGTGGTCAATAATACAATGCAAATCAAATGCAAATTGATTGCAACAAAGTGAAATTGCATATTCTGCAAAAGATGCAGGCTTTCATCTGACTTGGACGAGGACACAGCTTGAGCTTCATAAAAGAGTGATTTAAATATCAGAGAATTAAAAGACCCTTGGGAGAATAAGTGAAGTTCTTTAATATTTTTGCAAAAAAAAAAAACATGACCTGTTCAATAATTGTGTAGCAAAAGTCAAATGTGAAGTGAAGTGGCTCTTAAAATTTTGTCAAACTTTCTCACACCATATACAAAAATAAACCAAAATGTATTAACTTAAATGTAAGACCTGAAACTGTAAAACTTCTATAGGAAAACGTATGCAGTACACCCTTTGACATCGGTCTTAGCAATATTTTTTTGGATCTGTCTCCTCAGGCAAGGGAAACAAAAGCAAAAATAAGCAAATGGGACTACATCAAACTAAAAAGCTTTTTATACAGTGAAGGAAACTATCAACAAAATGAAAAGGCCACCTACTGAATGGGAGAAAATATTTGCAAACAATGTATCTGATAAGGGGTTAATATCCAAAATATACAAAGAACTCATACAATTCAATATCAAAAAAACAAACAACCTGATTTAAAAATGGGCAGAGAACCTGAACAGACATTTTTTTGAAGACATACAGATGGCAATGGGCACATGAAAAGATGCTCAATATCACTAATCATTAGTGAAACACTAATTGAAACAACAATGAGCTATCACCTCACACCTGTCAGAATGGCTGTCATCAAAAAGAAACAAATAAGTGTTGGTGAGGATATGGAGAAAAGGGAATCCTCATGCACTTTGCTGGCAATGTAAATTAATGCAGCCGCTATGGAAAATAGTATGGAGGTTCCTCAAATAATTAAAAATAAAACTACCATATTATCCAGCAATTCCACTTCTATTTTTTCTAAGAAAAAAAAAAACCCACTAATTCAAAAAGGTATATGCACCCACATGTTCATTGCAGCATTATAGCCAAGATATGGCAGCAACCTAAGTGACCATCAATAGATGAATGGATAAAGAAGATGTGGTATATATAGACAATGGAATACTACTCAGCCATAAAAAAAATGAAATCTTGTCATTTGCAACAACATAGATGGACATAGAGGGTATTATGCTAAGTGAAATAAGTCAGAGAAAGACAAATATCATATGTTTTCACTTATGTATGGAATCTAAAAAAGCAAAACAAATGAACAAACATAACAAAACAGAAACAGAGTCATAGATACAGAGAACAAACAGGTGATTGACAGAGAGAAAGGAAGTGGGGGAATGAAAGAAATGGATGAGGGAAATTAAGAGGTACAAGCTTCCAGTCACAAAATAAATAAGTCACAGGATGAAATGTACAGCATGGAGAATATAGTCAATAATATTGTAATAACTTTCCATGGTGGACAGATGGTAACAAGACCTATCGTAGTGATCGTTTTGTAATGTATAGAAATAGTGAGTCACTATGTTGTGCACCAGGAACTAACATAGTGTTGTAGGTCAATTATACTTCAAAAATAAAAATACTCACAGAAAAAGAGAGCAGTTTTGTGATTCCCAGAGGTGCGGGGTAAGGGGAGGGGGAATTGGATGAAGGTAGCCAAAGGGTACAAACTTTAGTTATAAGATAAATAAGTACTAGGGATGTAATGTACAACAGGATAAATATAATTAACACTGCTGTTATGTTGTATATTGAAAGTTAAGAGAGTAAATCCTAAGAGCTCTCATCACAAAGAAAAAATTTTTTTCTTTTTTTTTATTTTGTATCTAAATAAGATGATGGATATTCACTAAACTTACTGTCGTAATCATTTCATGATTTATATAAGTCAAATCATTATTCTGTACATCTTAAGCTTATACAGTGCTGTATGTTTGATTATATCTCAATAAAACTGGAAGAAAATTTTATTTTTAATTAAAAAAATTTGTCAGCCACGTTAAGCCAAAAAATCAACACTTGATTCATTTTCTGATTCTAAAAATTAGCAAATAATTATAATTATAAGATAAGATTCTGGTAAATATAAGATAGACACCAACTTGTTTTGTTTCATTTCTAACAATAAAATTCAATCAATACATTAAAAATTGCCATATATGGTGAAATTCTGGATCTTGTTTTAAGTGATTTCTCCTTTAATTTTTAAAACACCAATTATTAAATATCAATTACCCTTAAGTAACGAGGACACCTGTGGTTCTTTATAATTTCATCTATATTATTTTATTTAATACTCACAGCCACCCTATCTCTTAGACTGAGCAGCTATTAGCACCATTTTACAGGTAAGAAAATTGAAGCTCTGGGAAGGTGATTTAAATAGCACCACAAAGTTAGTAAATATTAGATTCAATTATGTAGGCAGTGCAAGTATTCTTATTATGTAAATGAGGAAGTTATGTCTCTAAGAAGTTAAAGCCTGGGCCACATGACTAGGAATATTAGTTATATTTGAACCCAGGCCTTCTGACTCCCAGATCAGGCCTTATCCTACTGTATCATCAGAATTTTTTACAGAAAAAAATAGCAAATCATGATATAACCAACATTTTGAGCACTTAGTATCTACCAGGTACCATCCTAAATGTCTTATATCTTCCTCTCATTTAATCCGTACAGTAATCCTGTGAGACAAGTACTGTGCTTTAAGCCTTTATCATTTTACAAATGGGGCAATCGAGACTCAGGGAGTTTAACTGCCCAGCGTCATACAGCTGGTAAATCACACCAGCTAGAATTAGAATCCATGTGTTTGTGCTCTTAACTGACACACTACTGCTTCTCCTTTCAGGAATAGGTCTATTCCACAGAGTACACTGTGGAAGGGAAAAGATCAGGGTCTTTTCCCTTAACAGTTATGGGACAACCTTGCATTGTGAAATATTCAATACATTATATTGCCAGGAGCGCTCTTTCTTCACCTGGTTTATCGGCACGGCAAGGAGAAGCCTGAAAGAATGGGGCACAGGGTAGTGAAATTTGACTGGAATGCTTTGAGAGCAGAGATGGCAAATAGGCTTCTTCCAAGTGAGATATTGGTACTTTACTACTGATGGGCTTACTGCTGATGGTGTCACTGCTAGAATGCAGCCTGAGGCCAAATCTGGGGTCCTGGGCAAAGAATTGCATGAGCTTTGAACAAAGCTGCCTCTGGAAGGGGGATTGGCCCATGCAGGGGCCATGTATCAATATTTCCTATTTTACCCTAGGGTAGAGTGCCAAGGTATAGGCACTTTAAGATTCAAGGAACTCATGAAGATTATATTCCCTAATATTTCACACCACGCACGATGAGTGCAGAGGCTGCCTGAGATGGCAGGGGGTGGCCAGGGGGAGGTGAACATAAGAAGTGCCAATACTCTAAATTCAAGAAAGAAAGACTGACTGCGCTTTGATCATAATAACAAGTAACTACCAAATTCAGGTTTAAACCCTTGCCAATCAGTTAACAACCTTGAATTGGTAACCATGCTTCTGAAAGTCAGCCAATCAGCAACAACCATACACTTCTGAAAGTCAGCCAGTCAGCAGCAGTCACACTTCAGTGACTGCTCTTTCCATGGCAGCAGGTCAGCCAATACCTGACCACGCCCACTTCTGAAAGGCCACCAATCTGAGCTTGGTGCTTCCCCAAACCCTATTTAAGAGCAGTCATCCTCTTTCTTCAGAGAGTTTGTGTCTTACAAACAGAGCTCTCCGTTACTTAGTGAATAATACATCCGGCTCTTTGTTTCAAATATTAAGTGGTAGCTTCTTCCTTGTCCAGGGGAAAGAGCAGAGAAGGAAAAACATGGAAAAAACCATTGTTATCATATATCTGAAAAAGTGGAAAAGGTGAAAAAGAAATCTCCACCATACATAATGGAAACACAAAAAGCCTTAGAAATTCTCTCTCTCTTTCTAATTTTGCCCTAAAAATGTCAAACAGAAACCTCTAGAGTATTCAGGAAACAAGGATCCGTTGCAATCTCCATTGCTAGGGAGGGATAATCACTGTTAGATTAAAGTATATGTTTAATTCATTTTAGATTGAGTTAAATGGTCATTTCAGTCATGAATACACCAGACTATATTTTTCTTCAGTGACCCATTTGCCAAAAGTACTACAGTGATTAAACACTAAGCAAATACATACATAGGTAAGATAAAAAATAGCACTGAGATGTTGAAAAACTAAATTTACCCAACACATTTAAGCCTAGTGCAGCAAGGTATATGTGGTATCTGTTTTTATTAATGGATTTCTATTTCTGGATTCTTTTTCCCTTCCTGCTTTGGTAACACTAGATGTAGGTACAAAAATCTAGATATTTATTCAGAAATTGGTACTGTACGATTAATGAGTTTATACAAACAATATAACTAGGGCCATTATAATGTTAAGTGAGTTTTGAACAAATAGAGTTAGAAATCCAATTATCTTTCCATAGAAAGCTTTTGTGTAGAGACGTTGTTATATAAATGAGGGGAGCGAGTGGAAGCATTAGAACAGCAATTTCTCCTGCCTGCATAAGGACATTGGAGAATTTCATCCTGCACATACATTAATCCGTTCATAATGGCCTCCCCTCTGTGGTCAACCCACAAAGATCTCTTCTGGCTACTGGACGCTTCTTTTTGGAAATGGAGCAGAGAGTCAGGAGCGGGTAAGAAATTAAAAGATGAAACACAAATTCTTGCACTGGGCAAATGGCTTAGAACTAACTTCAGGAAAGAAGGCACCCCTCTGCTGGCACCTCAGTCTAGGGCTTTCAGACCTTACCGGAGGTGACAGAAAACAGAAAGTCCTTGCAGTGCTTCCAATTTGACTGACCTACAGTCAGCCTTAGATCAGTGCCTCTCAACATTTAATAAGCATCTAGTTAAAAATGCCGGTCCTGATTAATAAATTTGAAGTGGGATCTGAGATTGCAAATTTCCAAAAAGATTGCAGGTGATACCCGTGCTGTTAATCCATGGACTTAGCCTAGCGAGAATCTAAATTAACTTAAGCCTTAATTGGGACACAGAGATTTCCACTTGACTCTCAGCAATGGGCGTTAGAATCACAGTCAGGAGGTAGCTTAGAACTAACTGGTCTTTGAAAATTACTAGCTGTGTGACCTCGGGTAAGTTACTTATCCCCTCTGTGCCTTGTTTTTCATAAAAGTTTGGTTATGGGGATTAAATGAAATAATGCTTACTACATTAGTAAGTAATATCAGTGCCTGATATTCAGTGTTTGCTTTGTAAATATACTAACAAAAACCATCTGGCTTTACTCCTTCATTTTGCGGAAGTAAAGATAAGTCTTTCTGAGGTGAAGAATCTTGCCCAATGTGACGCAGCTTGCTAGTGCCAGAGATTGAGCGGGAACACTATCTCCTGACTTCTAGGCGAAAACGCTCTCTGTCATCTAGTTAGAGCCCATTGCTAATTGAGAAAGTTGGCCACAGCATGCAGTCAGCCCCCTTCCCTGCCCCAGCCTCACACACCCACAGAGCAACTGTGGCTTAACCCACACACCCAAATATTTTTGCTCTAGCCGGTCCTGACGGCTCAAGTCTTCTACCGTTAATTATGAAGATTACTCAGATAATTGACTTAATTGAGAACAGAGAGTATCTCAGTGCAACCAGCCAAAATGGATTAGATCTTCTCAGTGCAGTATGCAGAACCCTGCAGCTCTCAAGAAAAGGCATTTCATTTCCTCCCTGGGGAAAATTATGAATGCCCCAGTAGAACCTATGGTATAAACTCTACATAACATTAGTCTTGGTGACCTGGTCCACAGGGATAAAGTTAAATCTACTCCAAGCGTTGGGCACCTACAGCCCTCTCTTCTTCCTTTAGCATCTATATAGAAACCCTCAAGAAGAGTTTTTAATGCCCGCACTTGACAGTGATGTCTGTGGGGAGGTCAGAAAGCAGAGAGAGTAAAAATTCTCTCCCTGTGTGGTTTTGCAAATAGGCATTAGCCACAGGCTGTTCCAGCTCAACGGCAAACAGTAACACAAACTCTTTCCTTTCTCCGCAGTAAAAGGAATGAAATGACTTCTTTCTACAGTGCTGAGCTATGAATAACTGAACTGGAAAAAATATTAGCTGTCTGTCTAGTGTTGCTACGTAATACAAAATATATCATTCCAGCATCTGCCCAGTGAAAATTTACAAACACAGGGGCTTCCCTGGTGGCACAGTGGTTAAGAATCCGCCTGCCAATGCAGGGGACATGGGTTCGAGCCCTGGTCTGGGAAGATCCCACATGCCGCGGTGCAACTAAGCCCATGCGCCACAACTACTGAGCCCGTGAGCCACAACTACTGAAGTCCCTGTGCCTAGAGCCCATGCTCCACAACAAGAGAAGCCACTGCAGTAAGAAGCCTGCACACCGCAACGAAGAGTAGACCCCGCTTGCCGCAACTAGAGAATAGCCCACGTGTAGCATTGAAGGCCCAAAAGCAGCCAATAAATAAATAAATAATAAAGTCTTTAAAAAAAAATTACAAACACACTAGCAAATGCATGACAAAAAGTAGCATCACTTTTGTTGTCCTCATTATTTTTTTTAATAAATTTATTTATTTATTTATTTTTGGCTGCATTGGGTCTTCGTTCCTGTGTGCGGGCTTTATCTAGTTGCGGCCAGCAGGGGCTACTCTTCTTTGAGGTGCGTGAGCTTCTCATTGCGGTAGCTTATCTTGTTGTGGAGCATGGGCTCTAGACGCACGGGCTTCAGTAGTTGTGGCATGTGGGCTCAGTAGTCGTGGCACCCAGGCTTAGTTGCTCCGCGGCACGTGGGATCTTCCAGGACCAGGGCTCAAACCCGGTCCCCTGTACTGGCAGACGGATTCTTAACCACTACGCCACCAGGGAAGCCCTGTTCTCATTATTAGTGCAACCAAAAGGGGGCAATCAATCTAGTTCTTTGAAATCGACTATTTTAGTATCCACTTATCCTAAATACACAACCTTTTCAACAACTCAGCCTCACATCACTTTAACCAATGTGGAATATTTTTTTCTGCTTCTACATGCATTGAAACCATGTCGAAAATCCAGCAGGTAGAACGCCTTGGGGAGAAAAGTCAGCTTAACAAGATACAGAAAGCTGGTGCTATTGATACAAATACTGAACGGTGTGTTCCTGACATCTTCATATTTGGGAAACTAAAACTAAGGTGGTTCTGGACGTTGGTGATGGGATGTGGAACCTTTATCTTTTAGGTGACTGATGACATCCTAGTCAGAGTTGAGATGGAAAGTAACAGAATAGAAACATTTCTATCCTTTGTGGGTACATTATACGATGTCTTCGTTTCTTTCAAAAGCCCCCGTGAACCTGCCATCACAAATCAAACCTATCTGAGACGTTACCTTACATGCTTTGGCAACATTAATTATTTGATAGAGTCTGATCATTTCTCATCCCCTGTTATGGACTGGATTGTGTTCCCACACCCCCAGAAAAAAAAATGTCAAAGTCCTAACCCCAGTACCGGCGAATGTGACCTTATTTGGAAATAGGATAATTGCAGATGTAATTAATTAAGATAAGGTCACACTGGAGTAGGGTGGGCCCCTAAACCAACATAACTGGTATCCTTATAAAAAGACGGAGGTATGAAGACAGACACAGACAGAACATGTGAAGATGGAAGCAGAGGCTGGAGAGATTGCCAGCCGTCAATCCCTGAAAGTCAACAGAAGCTAGGAGAGAGGTAGTGAAAAGATTCTCTCCCAGGACCCTCAGAAGGAACCAACCCTGCTGACACCTTGATTTTGGACCCCTAGCCTTCTCTTCATTCTGTGAGAGAATAAATTTCTGTTGTTTTAAGCTACTCGGTTTGTGATACTTTAGTATAATAATTCTAAGAAATGAATATATCCCTTTTATAGGGATTGTTACATTTCCATCCTCTATGTCAAGTCATCAGAGGGTTGGCCCTCTGAGATGAGAACGAATCTGAGATTCCAGGGAGCTTGAAGATAGAAAACTTTCCCAGTCCAGTGCAGGCTTTGGACTGAGCCGGTGTTTTGTTGGCGATGTGTCACTTTTTTTTAAAGAACATAGAAATGACCTTGAGTCTCCTTGACTGTCTGGGAGCTGTCAGTGTGAAGCAAAACACATTTGGAAATGTGAAATTTTCACTGCACCCCTTTCAACGGATCACCACTCTTTTATTCATTCCATGAATATTTATCTTCTGCCCGCAGGGACAGGAAACTGACCTGTGGAGTACTTAGAAGTAACTGGTCTTATCTTCATTTGAGTTTCCATAAACATTTATATTCACAGCATCACTGTCACAATCCATAGCTGATTGATTTTGGAGTTGTGTGTTTCCCTAAGCCTTACGAACAGATAAGAACATACGAACGGACAAGAGCTAGCAAAATTCCTGCTCAGGGTCTTTACATAAACCTGCACCACTGGTTATAGTTTATGCTGGAAAATAGCTTTCATCTCACATGGCATACAGTAGGCCAACACTGATGGATTAGTAATGAATGCCAAGGCCGAGAGCTTTGTATCGAAGTCAATTATAAGACCACGCCTGGACCCAGCAGGAACATGTGATGTCTCTGCTTAGCACATGGGGGTACAGCAGCAGTGAATGGGCTGAGTATTTCCTCCCCCTGCTCTTCAGACTCAAGTGAAAACACAATGCAAAACACAAAATATAACTTTAATAACAGAATGTGTAACTCTATGAATCTTGGAGAATGTCTTAAGAAGCTCAGCAAGCATTTTCCCCAGCCCTTCTCTAATGATAGTGTATCCTTCTACTGCCTAAGCAACTCACACGTCAGCAGCAGCAACTCCAAGTGCTTGGAAACTCTCGGCCAACTATTGGACACAATCTTTGTTCTTCAGAACACATTAATCTAGGTTTATTGTGAAAATCAACTTTCTAGACATCCCCTATCCAAGTTGCTTGTAAGGATAATAGGTGCTAATCAGAGGAAAACGAGTTTCAACACTTGTGTATTTAAACAAGTGCATCCCATATAAAATAAGAACATCTCTGAATCAGTCAGTCTCCTCCCTGGGGAATTTCATGCTGGTTTTTATAGTTTGGCAGATCAAATACCATCAGTCTATGGATTGGTTTCACTTCTTTGGCTGTAAGAAACAGAGACTGTAGGGATGCCAGTGTAGCCTGATTAGCCAGCCTAGGTCACAATCCCACCTCTGTGGTAGTAGGGTGTGGAGCTTGACTGATAACCCTATTAAGGTCCTATAAAATGGGGGAAGAGTTCCTCTGATTGGAACTAGCACACCAGGGACGGGAGAGCATTCTGATCAACAACTGTGAATACCAGAGTCCACTTCAAGATCCTGAGCCCCTTAAACTCAGGCACCCCATATTATATCTCTGTGTATCCTCCATAGTTTCTAGCACTGCACTTGAAAATAGCAGTCTTTCAATAAATGCTGATACAACAAAGAGGATGCAGTGAGGTATAGAGCTCTTTTTCATACCTCTGCCTCACCTCTTCTAGAACCTGGTCTGACGCCAAGCCAGAAACTGGGCCCCAATCCAAGCTATAGTGGCTCTAGGGCTTCCAATTTGCACAACTTTATGGGGGTGGAGGGTCACTTTAGTGTAGAATGGAGTCCGCTGGGCTGGACGAACCGTGCCTGGGCTCTTCGCAGTTAGCTCACTTAAGGCCTCATTCAATCTGAATGAGAAACCTAGGGCTAGTTTGAACAGGTTGCTCCTAGGTGAGGCCAGAGCCAGACTTTACCCTGTGGCAGTGAAATAGGCAGAATGAACTGCTGTCTGGAGCCTCCCAATATCCACCTCGTCAATCACCAGGCATTTCTCAGCCTGGGCTCTATAGCACAGGCTTCCTGGAATCCTCAGGCACATGACAAATCTCAGTTCTTCTCTGCAAGGACGTGGACTGCTATTTCCCCTCCTTGCTCTCGTCTTCGGGAGCTCCTCTACTAAAGGCCCTCTGCTCAGTCACATCCCCTCTGAGGTCTTTGAGTGATAAGCTGGTTTGGAAAAGAGAGCACTTGACTGTCAAGCCAGGCTCCCCACAACATCTTAGAACTTACTGACATCTGCTGGACAGTTTCCCCGTCTCTGGAAAACATCTGAGCCGAAGCCTGTGCTCTATGTGTGATGGTCCCAGGACGTTGGTTTCTGGACTGGGATAGGAATGGAGAACTTGTCACGCCCTGCGGAGTGCTGTGTCTGCTCAGTGAAAACGGGGCCCCTCCCCACAGAGAACAGACTTGAGGCTTTCCAGCCAACTTCAGAGACAAAGGCTGGGATGGTGAAAATGAACGCAAGGCAGAGTTGGGCAAGTTTGGAGGGCTGGAATTGGTGATCATGGTCAAAGTCTGGATTCCCGTGTTTTTTCCTCCGGGAGAGACCAAACATAAAGCTGGGTTCAGAAGCATCAGTTTCAGGGCATAGAGCCTTATCCTGGGCTCTGGGCTTCCAGAGCCAGGTGATGCTGCTTGACGGGGTCTGTGTTGGGCCAGGACAAATGCTGAAGGAAGTAAATGTGGCCCTCGGTACTACCTGCTCTCTCAGTTCAAAGCATTTCGTTGTCTCCGGCTGCCTGCTGCAACCCCTGATGCTTTCAGGGCAGTGCACTCCTCCTGTCAGGGAGGAATGAGCCAGTAGACTAATTTATTCCGTCTTGGTGAAATTGCATTTTTAAAGAAAACCTCAGGGTGAGATTTATGCTGAAATCCAGTACCTCCATCCTAATGGTAGCATTTTAAACCTCAGTGTAGGCTAACGTGGGGCTTCTGGGACCCCTCAGATGAGCCCAAGTGGGGCAGCTGTCGGCAGGCAGCTCCTGTACCGAGCAGAGCAGTTATTATTGCCATCTTGGCCACGGAATCACCCCACAAGGAGACCACCTATTGGACTGCCCACTTCCCAGTTTCTTGCCCTTCTCACAGGATATGGGAGAAGTGCTAGCTGGCTGCTGGCTGCTGGCTGCTCACAGGCTCACTGGGAGGCCCCTTCTGGAAAAGCTGCCTTCCAGCGCTCCCTGTCTGAACCACCCCTCCCATCTGGGGTAGTCTCATCTACCGCATCTCATCTACCCCTGAGTCTCATCTGGGCTTCCCTCCCAAGACGCCAGCTCAGTGCAGAAAGAGGGAGACCAGCTGAGTAGGTGCCCCCGAGGAGGCAGGGAGGCCTGGAGCAGGCCTGCAGCCAGTGCTGAGGAGGGGGGCCTCCCGGAGAGCGGAGCTACACCCTCCCGCCAGGCACACAGCCTGCCCAGGCCAACCTCACAAACCGGGCGCAGGAAATACCAACCTCAAAGGCCCCCCACCTTTGGGGCCCCGTCCCAGCTCCAAAATGCTTCAGGCCAGAATCTAGGGAGAGCTCTGAAATTTGACTTCTAATAGCTGGGTGTTGCCTACACTTGTTGTTCTAAGTGACCTCTGGACTCTGAGGGTAATTATACAGTGGGCTTTGAGGGTTTAGGGGTGGGTAGGCTCGTACAGGCAAATGCCAAAGGAAGGTACTATTTCCCTTAAAAGCCTGTTAGGGCTACATCCTCCAGTGATGAAAGAGGTCAGAAAAATACCATGATATTACTTGCTGTCTACCCTAGCATTTGGCCTCCCTGAGGTAAGGCACAGAGGCCAGCACTGCCTGTCAGATATGAAAGGCATCGCTATTTAGCAATCCAAGGACCAGCAGAGGATTTATTCCAACGACCTGTAGTTCAAGAGTTCCCGGGATCTCGTCTTCATAGTGGTCTCTAATATCCTCAAGGAGCCCTCTCCTCACAAACCCTCCTCTCTATCCTAGGCGGATTCACTGTGCTGGCACAATCGTTGGTTCACGGTCTCGTTCCTGTAGCCCCAGCTGCACCCCTGGAATCTCCCTCATCGCTTACCTGAGTCCGGGTCACGCTTCAGCACACACCCCACATCCCATGTGCTAATGAAGCCTTCTGCATCTATTCCTTCACTCCCCACCCACACCCTCGTCTGTTTCATGTACATTGTTACTTATGTATTTACTTAGGTGTGTCCTTTCTTGTGGAAGACAGTGGGTGTTTTGTTGTATGTCTTTCTGTACCAGTACTTCAAACACAGAGCCTTTCACTGCAAGTTACCCTGGGAGAAGTCCCTGATACAGCATCCCTGAAAGATGCTCACCTGTCTCTCCATGAACATTTCTGGTGGCAGGATGCTCATGACTTCATCCCTGGCCATTCCAATACCCAATAGCTCTAAGTTTTATTAGGTTCTTCTTTACACAAAGCCAAAATGGGCCATATCTGGTCCCAGTTCTGCATTATGAGCAGTTGCGAGGTCTCAATATTTAAATTTGGATTCTCTTCTCCAGACCAGAGAGCTGCAGTAATTTTGCCTGTTCTTCATTTATTGTAGTTTCCAGATCCTGCATCATCCTGGCAGCTTTCTCCTGGGAACTTCCTGGCTTCCAATATCCCTCATGAAATGTGCTGCCCAGAACTGACTGCAATATTCAGCTGTTGACGCTATGCATTCTGGGTAATGAGCACAAAGTACAGGGGGGAGGCACACAAGGGAGGTGTTTTGATGATTATTGTGACGATAATGATCATGACTGGATTCCAATGATATTTGCTTAAAACAAGAGGGAGATGCTCTTTAAAGAAAGAAAGCAAATATTTTACCCAACCAAGGGATTCCAGTTTTAAAGAAAACCAAAAGTGTAGGAATTAGAACCACCTGGATTGCGGCAGACGTGGAATCCATTTTCTCAATTTTATCTCATAGCTTTCTGATGGCATCATTGTGGCTCATGTGAGTTCTACAAAGAAGATTATGTAACTGGTTCTCCAGCTACAAATGGGCCAACTCAAAAGGTAAGTAGAGCAAGTTGGAGAATGAAGGCTGTCAAAGCTATAAACCTCCCAACCCGCCACTGGCTGACTCTTCAGATCCTTGTTAGAAAACAGCTGCGTCAACCAAGTAGCCTCAGTGGTCCTGGAGGTGCTCCCACATCCCCAGGTCCCCATTCCTGCACTCCTCACCCATCCCTAAGCCTGCTGCTAGCACCTCACAATCTCTGTGGTTCCTTTAAAGCGCCAAATTGGGAGAACAGAGTCATCGAATTTAAGAGCATGGCCACCCGGAACACATGATTTCCTTTTCCACAAGATGCTCAACATACTAAGTGATATCTTACTTTAGGGCTTGGGAGACCGGATGATTTTCTTTGGTTCTTAAGGGCCTTTTGTGTATCTCTATGGCCTTAAATAAATGGATTTTCCTCCTCTGACCTTCGGTTTACTTCCTACTCCAAAATCTATAAAACCAAAAGTCTACAGCTAATGGAGGAGGGAAGCCTAATTTCCTTTTTTCAGGAAAGCCTAAGAAATCAGACGATTTTCCTAATCACTTCAGCCACACTGACCTTTGTTTCTTTTTACTTCTGAGGTGTTTATCTTCTGTATCGTTTATGATACGTTTTCACTGTCTTTTTACTTTTATTTTCATAGAGAAAAGGACTAATCATCTCTGGAAGGAGACTCTTCTAACTCCCTCAGCAAGTTTAAGGGACTTGCCTAAAGCAGCAGAGCTGGTTAGTACAGGAGCATGCCTTCTCCTCCTGCAACTAGACGGTAAGCTCCCAAGAGGCCGGGATAGACCAGGTCGGCACCTTCTTCTTTCCAGATCCACCCAGTGGCTGGCTTTGGAAAAAAGTACCCCAGGCCACCTTAACCCCAAACTGGGTTAGAGCTTGGATCTGTGACTGAGGCTGCTTAGAGATGTGTGATGGAAAGGAAGTGCTCCTGGGTGTTCAGTGTAGCCCTGAGAGACTTTTGGTTGCAGAGACCCTGGTAGTCACCTACTGATCTTTAGAATCTGCTTATCTTCATCATCTCTTACCCCATGCATGGTGGTATTTTGAAAGACAGCAGCTGGGCTTAGGATAAGGAAGACATAGCTCACAGGCTAATGGCCTGCTCTTTCACCTGGAGTCCTGATACATTTTCTGCCCAGACAGAAAGCCAGGGGGACCCCTCATTCTCCCAGGCTTAATCCCAGGAGCCTGTCACTCCAAAACTACACAGAACAGAAACCCATATGGTGATGACAACATATGCCTGGATATAAGCTGACCCCAAATACAAAATGGTTCCTTATCAAAAAAAAAAAGCCAAAGGAAAGTTTTTGGCCAATTTAAAGGTATCAACTTTTAGGGATATGGATGAAATATCCAAGTGTCTACTCATAATATTTAATTTGTTAATTAAATTATATATTGATATTTAAAAACATGCATTAGATAAAATAATGCTTAATTTAGAATTTTTTCATATTCAGTCATTTGAATATGAGTCATTTGCTCATATTCAATCTCCACCTATATGTCCCATCTTCATTATCTCCTTCAACACAATGGCCAATTTTTTTCTTTTTATCGTTTACTAAGTTTTCCAGAGTGCATGCCTTCATGCTTCATTGTTTGACAGACAGCACTTTGAAAAATCACGTCTGATGATGTTGCTGAAAAATGTCTTTCAAACCATAAGCTTTCATAACAATAGGAGCTTCCATTCATCCTATAGGTTGACAGAACAACCACTTACATTTCTGCTTTTTTAAATGCTTGCAAAATTCAACAACTAAAATTTTGAGGACTACCCCCAGGAATAATTACTAAATCTGCATCAAATTTCTATGCTTCCTTTTAAAAGGAGTTCCTTTCCATTAGCTGACCTCTATAAAAATGCAAAACTAGCAGTGATTGAATTGTTCCAGGATTTTTTAAAATTATATTTTATCATTAAAATAAAAAGGCTCTTGACCTGGAATATGAAACACTTCATGAGAATTTGAATAATATCTATATTTATATCTGCATCTCTCTCCTTTCTGTGAAATAGCTTTCAAGAGGAAACCTTACCTAAAAGTAAGGAGGATCCAATTTATAGGTTTTCCTGGGGTAATTATTACTAGTGCCTCCTTTTAGTCTCAAAAGTGTCCCAGTTTGGACAATAAATTATACAGTTATTCTACTTATAACAAGGAGTGTATATTGCTCTATATTGTAATTCTGTGGCTTTGCCAAGGCATCCAACATATTGGCTGTTCAGCAAGTTTCCTGTGAGACTAATATCTGCATGGCTGCCAGACAGAACCAAAGGCACGGTAGTTGGAAATTGAAGCAATGCAGCTAATTATCTAAAATGATATTAAAATGTCTAAGATTCTGGTAATTTGACAGTCAACACAGCATCTGCTTCCAAAGGAAACATTATTATTATTATTTTTTTTTTTTGCAGTATGCGGGCCTCTCACTATTGTGGCCTCTCCCGTTGCGGAGCGTAGGCTCCGGACGTGCAGGCTCAGCGGCCGTGGCTCACGGGCCCAGCTGTTTCGCGGCACGTGGGATCTTCCCAGACAGGGACATGAACCCGTGTCCCCTGCATCGGCAGGTGGACTCTCAACCACTGTGCCACCAGGGAAGACCTATTTTTTTAAAATAATTCTTTTTTTAAAAATTTGATTACAATTAGTTAAGAAGGGCTGCTTTGATCTGAGAATAGTGAACAAATCCGTGCAAATCCACTCCCACTCATCAGAAAATCACTGTGAGCTCCGCACCCGCCCCACCCCCCACCTTATGGATCAGAAACTTCATCTTCAAACATGAAGTCTACCATTCAAGGTAAAAACCAACAAAGACCCGAAATTTGCTACTTAAAACTAACCTCCTCGTGACTTCCCTGGTGACGCAGTGGTTAAGAATCCGCCTGCCAATGCAGGGGACATGGGTTCGATCCCTGGTCCAGGAAGATCCCACACGCCGCAGAGCAACTAAGCCCGTGTGCCACAGCTACTGAGCCTGCAGGCCACAACTGCTGAAGCCCACGTGCCCTAGAACCTGTGTTCCGCAACTGCTGAGCCTGCGTGCTGCAACTACTGAAGGCCACGTGCCTAGAGCCCATGCTCTGCAAAAAGAGAAGCCACCGCAATGAGAAGCCCGCGCACCGCAACGAAGAGTCGCCCCCGCTCGCCGCTACTAGAGAAAGCCCATGTGCAGCAATGAAGACCCACTGCAGCCAAAATAAAAATAAACAAATAAACGTTAAAAACAAAAAACAGGGCTTTCCTGGTTGCGCAGTGGTTAAGAATTCGCCTGCCAATGCAGGGGACCCGGGTTCGAGCCCTGGTCTGGGAAGATCCCACATGCCACACAGCAACTAAGCCCGTGCGCCACAACTACTGAGCCTGTGCTCTAGAGCCCGCGAGCCACAACTACTGAGCCTGCGTGCCACAACTACTGAAGCCCGCATGCCTAGAGCCTGTGCTCCGAAACAAAGAGAAGCCACCGCAATGAGAAGCCCACGCACTGCAACGGGGAGTAGCCCCCCTCGCCACAACTAGAGAAAGCCTGCGTGCAGCAACAAAGACCCAACGCAGCCAAAAATAAAATAAAATAAAATAAATAAATGTATAAAAATAAATAAATTTTAAAAAAAACAACAAAATAACCCAAAAAACAAAAAACTAACCTCCTCTGTTTCTCCATTCCTGCCTCTGAGTTGACTGCCTGGGTATAATAAATCAGTCCAGGTCAGTGAGACATGTACCCCAGAGATAAGGCGTTTATCATACTGGGTGTGGGATAGTTTTAATTTAAGGGACCATTAAATAAACCGCTTGCCTTTATATCACCTACTGTATTGTACTTTAAACATGGCCCAGCAGTCTCACGAAAGCTGGCAAGATCTGAGCTCTTTCTCTGTGCCTAGCTTTGAGCAGCCCATCTCCCTGGATCCATGGATAATGTAATGGAAGAGGGTCTTGCCAGGGGGGTGTCTCTTAGGTATCCCCTCTCCTCAGCCATGTAAGGGTGTTCTCCGGCTGCCTAGCAGCACAGGAAAAGTTCTCTTGGGCTACAGTCCTGGGGACACACTTGCTCTGTGTAGAGAACCTCTATCCTCTCTGCCAGAGCTCTTGTCTGATTTCCCCTGAACCAAAGGACAGCTGTCCCTCAAAACAACCAGGACCTTGAGGCTTTGCCCTGGCCCCAGGCTGTGAGGGTAAGAGAAAAGAGAAAGATTTCTTTTATCTCCTGCACTCTCCAAACATCTAAGACAATGGCCTCCTCACCTCTTTCTCTTTGAAAGAGTTTTCTTCCTCCTTCCATTTCCTGACCAAGGGCACAATGGGAGAAACAAGGAAAAGTGAGGGTAGGATGTGAAGCCAACTTTCCCCTGTGCCCTTAGAAAGTAAGGATGTGATTTCTTTTTTCCCTCTACACCCCCCTTCCCCCAGTAACCTCCTTAGACACATTGTTTCTACCTTGAAATGTGTCAGCCACATTCTCAGTGTCAGGCTCTGGCCAGCAGCTGCTCCCTGCACTGTATACAGATGTGTACCTATACGGCCCAAAGACCACTGAGTAACCAGCAACACTGTCCCCTGCCCTCTCTGCTGGCCTGAGGCCTTTGCTGTCTTTTGCAGCCTGTGCCTGTGGAATGGTGCCTTGACCTCACTGTATGCCCAACCACTGGCCTCTCTGTCCCTGAGGTCCCAGGACCCCAGTGACCTTGACAATGGCTTGGCCTTCCAGTGGTCCAAGGCTGTGCTGCTCAGCTTGAAGTTGTGCTGTGGTGACCCTCAAGGCCTATTCTCTCTGCTCTCATCCCACTGGCTTCCTCACATGCCACTGCCTCTCCTGGGGAGCTGAGTGGAATGGCTGGGAGAAAGGCTCAGGTCCACACTAGCCACGCTACAGCTTGGCTCTTATTTTCGGTTCAGGACAGCCCTGGTATTATGTTTATCCAGAGCCTTTTTCTTCTTTCTTCCTCCCTCCCTCCCTCCCTCCCTCCCTCCCTCCCTCCCTTCCTTCCTTCCTTCCTTCCTTCCTTCCTTCCTTCCTTCCTTCCTCTCTCTCTGCCTCTCCCTCTCTTTCATTTTCTGATACTGACTACAAACCAATAAAAAGGAAATTTTTACAAGATGATATATTTTTTAACGACCAAATTGCATCTGCTAGTTCTCCAAAAAACCAACTTCTCGGAAAGCTTTCAAGACACTTTCTTTGAGTGACATTTTTCATTTTGCAAAGACCACAGCCTTTTCTCAAACTGATTTTTATCTTTTTTCTGGGGTCTGATGTGGAAATCTCACTAAATTCCTCCATCTAGAGTATGTCAGTATTTGACTGAAATGCGAGCTTGAAGTCTCGCCTGTTAAACCATTTTTCCTTGCATCTTTTTAAAATAATACACACTTTTACAATTAATGATGTATTTAATATTGAAAATAAGCTAAAACAGGATAACGGGCAGACCATTTCAAATAGACGCAGAAGATCGCCACCTTGTGGCCACCATGGAATCTGCCACTTGGACTTACTGTACTGCTAATTAAATTAAAGGACTCCTAATATGATCTTTTCCCATACAATTCACATCCCAGTCCTGCTCCTTCGCAGGTCAACTTGCGGAGATTTCCTGGCAGTTCGGGGGAAGGAGACTATTCTAAGTGGCTTCAGTGGGTTAGCTGAAGGAAGCCTTTTGAGTCCCTAAACCTTGTTTTGGTCAAGAGAGGAAACAACTTCCTGGGAGCCGAGGTCTTTATTTTACTCAAACCCTATGTGCTCTGGATACATGTATCAGCATCTTTGAGGACGATATTAAAAAGCCAGGTTTCAGGGCTCCCCTATCCGAAGACCTGAGAATTGCAACGTCTATGGATGGGTTCTGGGATTTGCATTTTTTAAAAACTCCTTAGGTGATTTTTCTGCACATTAAATGTCTAACAATTCTGAATTTTAATCTACCAAAGGAAGAAATTAGAGGACTGTAAAACTAAATGGGTTTGACCTTAAGGAGTCTCCCCAGACACTGGGCGGGGGGGGGCATCCGGAGCAGAAGAGAGCTCAAGGGACCAGTGCGGTGAGTTTCAGAAGCTCCTGCCAACCCGAATGTTTGCCGCTTGAACAAAGTCCCCTAGAGACTGCAGTGGCCCGCTGACTTCAGCTGAACCCTCTGAGAAGCCATCACCTACGGAAAGGGTGGCCCACTTGTGGAGGGCGCCACCCTCTGGCCAACGTAGGAAGCAGCAAACCTCAGCGAGACCAGGGAGAGGCTCCGCACGCCTCCAGAAGCTCCTTGTCCTGCAATCACCGGGCTGCACCCTGGCCGGTGCCGGAGGCAGGACACCAGCTTCCGGGACGACTCTCCTACTGATCACTCCCACTGACCACTCGTGTGGACTTGGGCAGGTTGTCCTCTTCTGTATAATGAGAGCACATGCATGACCATTACTGATTTTCTTCCCAACTCTAGCATTCTGTGATCTCGTAATTTTGAGCTTTCAGTGGAAGACTCTTCCTGAGGAGTGATCTTAGGAGCCCTATATTCATTCCAAGCTCAGGATCAAGTCTTTGCTGTTTGAAAGAATTAATTCTTAGGAAGTGTCACAACCAGAGACAAGATCTGTCAACATGAAAATAACATACGTTTGCAATGTCACCTCTCTGTGGGAGAAAAACTGAGCACTGGGCCCAGAGCCCTTCAGATTGCCCCATAACCCCATGACTTCATCACTTCCTCTCCCCTCCCCCGCCACTACTGTCCAAAGACTTCAGCTCACCCTGTCATCACAGACTCCCTTCACATGCCCACCGCAGCCCTAGGCCTCTGGTCCGTGGACCCACCTCCTACCCAAGAGCCTATTTTGCAGGGCAACCAGATCCCTGCAAGAGATTTTCTACTCAGAGGCTTCATCCGGCCCAACCTTCTTAGTCTTTCAAGCTCACTGCCACCAGGTGCCACTCCTCTGTGACTCCATTGCTACCTGGGCATACCTGGCTCAGTTCTTAACACGTGACATCATCTGTTTATATGCCCATAGCCCTGGATGTAAGACCTGTGTCTGCCACACAGTGAATATTGATAAATATTTCATTGAATAAGTGAAAGTAGGAATGAAAAAATGAGTGAGAAAAGAAATTAAAGAATTAAGGGGATAGAGGCTGGTTATAGTACGGAACCTCCACACCTGTTCTTCGAACAAGCCTGGTTGAAGAAAGAAGGACCTGGTCCAGACTTGATGGGCCCTGCAGTTTCTGGCGAGAAGCTGCGAGTGGGGGACTGTGCCTAGGGTTGAAGAAACATGGTGACATCATAACACTGTTTGTCAAAGTGCAAGTCACAGGCCATTAGAGGGTTGTGACATAAGTTTAGTGGATTTAGACCAAAATTTTAAAATGAAATAGAGTAGAATAAAGTTAGAAAACACATCTCTTAGTAAGAGCAAACTGTTTTCATGGAGCTTTTGTCTTTATGAGCAAGTACTGCTTCATGGAACTTTTGTCTTTATAAATAAGTGAATATATATATATATATATATATAATACCATATATAAATATATATACCCTATATATATCATGATGCAAAATATACTTCTATTCACGTGATGGTCAAAAAAACTTAGAAGCACTGATCTAGGAAAGGTCATTTCTTTATACCTCACTGACTCCATTTGAAAAAATAACTTACTGGCTTATGGTGTGGCTTCCATTTATTGGAATGCAGGGACCTTTTTTTTTTTTTAACATCTTTATTGGGGTATAATTGCTTTACAATGGTGTGTTAGTTTCTGCTTTATAACAAAGTGAATCAGTTATACATATACATATGTTCCCGTATCTCTTCCCTCTTGCGTCTCCCTCCCTCCCACCCTCCCTATCCCACCCCTCCAGGCGGTCACAAAGCACGGAGCGGATATCCCTGTGCCGTGCGGCTGCTTCTGCAGGGACCTTTTTGTAAGTAAGTGTACACGGATCCCATGACTCTTTGGAGATCAATATATTTTCTAATTATAAGAAATGATAATGATCTGATCTTACCTTATTTCAATTATGTCCAGAACAGGTAAAAATCCTTTCTAGAGATTATTATTGTAAGACATTTTTACTGAAAGAGACCTTACCCTTGTTTTCCCTTTGGTTTCTACCCATGTATTACCTTTCTATGATGATAGCATGACACCAGCTCTCCCCTCTTTTCCATTGGGGTGAAAAATCTATTTCTACTAAGAGTTAGTAGAAAGAAATGATAAAAGCAAATTAAAAACCTTAAATCCAAAAGCCAAACTTTTTAAAAAAAATCTATCTAAATATCTCAGTGGGAGATCACAGTGGAAAGTTGAGATGCTAAAATTAAAATCATAAAAGAAAGAAAATAGTTACTGACCTTGCTATGAACTTGAATCCAAGCACACAGGATACATACATCCTCTCCACCATGTTTTATCCTCTTCCATTGGACAAATGGCCATTTGATAGCCTATCCCTGGTTTGGTCAAGACACTGTCCCCAGTCTTATCTGTTGAATCATACAGGATCTTGTTTACAAAAAGTCTCCTACCATCTCTAATATTATAAGAAGGTTTCGAAGTGGTGACCAGCAGACATGTGCTTAGGTAGACTGGCTCAGTGCTTAAAAAAAAAAAAAAAATGGTGACACTCAAAAACTCAGAAAGCTTCATTTAAAAATGTAGAACTTGGCTTCTTTAAGAAAATCAAAATATTTGGCACTACGAGGCCCTTATTGCTGCACAGGGACAATAGTTCTTAACCTAGATCTGTGGGATTCCTGTATTTTGATATAATTAATTTCCTTTGTAATCTTACATATTTTATTTCATTAAAAAACATCATCCTGAGATGGGATCCAGAAGCTTCACCCGGCTTCCAAAGGGGCCCAATAAATGTTAAGAACCCCAAGTCTATAACCAAATAGCATCTGCCCCCTTTACCTATATCAGTGGCCACCGTTCACGTCATTCTTTACTTGCTCTGAGGCTGTGCATTTGTTTCCATTTTCCACTGCACTGACGCTTTTTCAAGAGTCGTGAAATATCTCCCTGTAATCATGTCTTTTTCAAATGTTGGAAAAAGAGAAACGAACCAAGAGGATCTTGGAATTCTTATACCAGGCTGTCCCACTTACTTATGCTGCCTCAATGATCTCTGCCCACAAGGGTTACGCTCAACACCATGGAATTTTGGTGGAGCACCAGGTTGACAATTGCAAACAGACAATTCTGGTGCGTGCCATCCAAACTTCAGCCCTGTGCCAGGAGTCCTTCTCATCCCTGGTGCACTGGGCTTCCCTAGCTCTCCGGACATCACTCCCTGCTGCACCCTCCCTTCTTCCTGGGATGTCAGGGTGTCAGCAATGGGGCTGTTTAGAGCTTGCTTGGGAGTGTCAACACTTACAGTCTCCTGGGGAACTCAGAGAAGACCAACTCCGTTTCTGTTTTCTCCTTTCCAGCAAAGGAGCAGAGATGCCACCTCGAGCCTACCATCCAGTCTTTGGACTTGAGGGAACACAGAGCTGGTCCCAATAATATCCACACTTGTCATCCACAGAGTGGTTTACACAGCTCTCTCCCCAGACCTCATCTGAGGAAAGAAAAGGAATGACCCCCACTTTGCAAAGGAGGACCACTGACGTCCTAGGAGAGTGAGATGCAATGTCAGAAGGAGAGCACAGACCTGCCGCATGTGAGTCTATCTGAACACCCTGAGGGAAAAACAAAACACCGGCTCCTCAAGGAAAGTGACTTTTGGGGAATTCCACAGCAAGTGTTTAAAAAGTATTGTTTAACTGAGTGCATTAATGTTTTAATAGAGTCTGGATCTTTCAAGTAAATCTATTTTCTTCCAAACAGCCACCTTAGCCTTTATGCTAATTACGGGGGAGGAGGGGAGAGACACCTTGGATCTTACAAGGGAGCTGGGCGTTTTTTTTTTTTTCTTATCGCAGTAAAATGTTGTATTTTATTTTACTTTTAAAAATTATAATACAGTGAAATTGACTTTTTTGGGTATATAGCTCTATGAATTTTCACATATGTATAGATTTGTGTAACCACCTTCAGGGTACAGATTCATCACTCCAAAAAGCTGCTTAACGCTAGCCCTTCGAAATGGTTTCAAAGATAATTACACTACAGGGATATTTGCAAACTAAAGTATGAATTTTGTTTGTAAGACAGAATTTCTGTGTGTATGTGTGTGTATGTGTCTTAAAGGAGTTGATTTCCTTCCACTTGGGAGGATTTAAAATTGTTGAGAAATACCTGGCACAGGCCATTGTCGAAGAGTTTTTTCAATAATTTTTTAAAGGAAAATGATGGTTTGACTATTTTCAAATTGTGACAGAAGACCTTAGAGAAGTCCTGTGAACTATGGGGTGAGGCCTAAAGTGGCCACAGGAAGGAGTCCTGTGAGCACCCCCCTACAGTCCCCAGGAACAGCGGCTTACCTCCTGCCCCACCTGCGGGGCTGCCAGCCCCCAGCCTGCTCCCAGCGCCGGATCCTGGCGCCTCTCCACTTGCTTCTCTCTTCCTCTTTCGCCCTCCCCCCTCCCCCGCCACCTTGTAAATCCCACCTACTTGCCTCTTCCTTCTCTTTGCCACTCTTCTCTGATTTTCTATATCACCTACTCCTCTGGTGAGTATGATGGGAATGGAAGGGTCTATTGACAAAATGGAAAGGATTTCCTTTTTTCCTCCCACTAAAACTGTACCTAATACAGACTTCCTGTTCACCTAACATTACCTGAAATAAAGGGCAACTGTCTGCACTGCCCACCTGCTTTTCAGCCAGAGAGACTAAGCAACGCACTTCACCCGAAGCCACACGGAAAATAACCAAACCCAAACCTGCCAGCCTTCCAGCCACTAAACTCATCTGGCTGCATCCCCCCTTGACTTCTTCCCTTAGCAAGAAACTGAGGCTGGGAGTTAAGAGAGAAAAGAGAAGGGATGAGCAACTGAGTACAGGTAAAAAGGAACCTAATGCTCACACAGTAGAGTCCTACTGAGAAAAAAAGACAGTGCCACGTGCCTTGCCCTCTATAAATACTGAAACAGAGGGTATTAGTCTTTTTTTAAATATTTATTTATTTATTTTATTTGGCTGTGCCAGGTCTTAGTTGTGGCATGCGGGATCTTTTACTTGCGGCATGTGGGATCTAGTCCCCTGACCAGGGACCGAACCTGGGTCCCCTGAATTGGGAGTGCGAAGTCTTAGCCACTGGACCACCAGGGAAGTCCCCAGAGGGTATTAGTCTTAACCAGACCCCTGAATTCAGTAAACAGTTGCGTTCTTACTAAATGTTTTTGGAAGTAGATTTTTCATGAGAGTTCACAGAACTTTCAGTCAGTGACTTAGACTAGTGTCCTTTGGGTAATGCTTCATATAGCACCACGTAAACGAAACTGTTTACTAAACACCTTTCATTGGTTATGACACAGTCTGGTTATCGTAGGTGACTTCAGTGGGAAAGAGAAGAAATAAATAGATGAATCACTTTCTCATTTTTAAAACACTATTGTCATTATATCCAAACAAGATTACACATATTGCGTTAAGCTGAAGGCCATACTGTGTGTGTATGTACTTTATATATATATATAAATATAGATATATTTAGTAGACTACAACTATCTTCAAAGAATGTAAGCTTAAAAAGAAGAAACAAAGGTAGAAAGTAAATTGTGCTTCACTAAGAAATGTACAGGGTCTTGAGATAATCGGAGAACCACAACTCAGTGATGAGACTGGCAATAAATAAAAAACATTTGAGTATCTTTTTTTAAAATTAATTAATTAATTATTTTTGGCTGTGTTGGGTCTTCATTGCTGGGCACGGGCTTTCTCTAGCTGAGGCGGGCAGGCGCTACTCTTTGTTGCGGTGCGTGGGCTTCTCATTGCTGCGGCTTCTCTTGTCGCAGAGCACGGGCTCTAGGCACGCGGGCTCAGTAGGTGTTGCTCGTAGGCTCTAGAGCACAGGCTCAGTAGTTGTGGCGCGCTGGCTTAGTTGCTCCGCAGCATGTGGGATCTTCCCAGACCAGGGATCGAACCCATTTCCACTGCATTGGCAGGCGGTTTCTTAACCACTGCACGGCCAGGGAAGTCCGCACTTGAGTATCTTAATTAGTTTTTGGACTTAAAATTAGTTCTCCTTATGTGGGAACAAACTCGTCCCACAGGCCTAAATCAGCTTTTGTATGTCCAAAAACAACATCTCTAAACCAGGTGTTGGGGGTATGAACTTTTCAGTTTCAACACTCAGGTATACAAATATTTGACTTTCTCTAAGTTTCTATAATAAGTGGTGTTAGCTTTTGAATCCTTGTTTCAACTTGGTGGCAGAAAATTTAAGTTTGCCCATTTGAAGTACAATTCAGTCACTTCTGGAGTTAAAATCAGTATGTTTTGGGTAAATGGTCCATTCTAGATTCTTCCGTATTCCTCCTTCCCTCCAGGAGACATGTGAGTACCAAGAAGGCTTATGTATTGTCTAGAGGGGTGAATTTAATAGCTTAAATATGTTATTCTATAATTCACAAGGTACTTCTGGGTCACCTTTACTATAATAGTGGAGAATATTTTAAAAATAAAGTTAGGGCATACTCCATAAAAGTTTTACAGCTCACTTAAAATCATAGAAGAGCTGTATATTTCGAGATGAAGATTTAAACTGTGGTTATTTAGCAGGGTCTTGGGAGGCAGGAATTGCTGTGTCAACTGACGTTGTGCTCCATATTTCATTACTGCCTTTATGTTTTTTAAATACCTCAAGAATAAAGTTTATTCAGAATGTCACACTTTGCCAGCAGCACGTTATGTTGTAGAGTATACTGGCGCCATTGCCGTTACTCTTATTTATTACGGTAGATTAGTTATGGACCCTCTGCCATGATATCTCGGCCTATTAACATATTGCATACGAAAAAGTGTAATGAATGTCCCCGTAATGAGCAGTTACAAAGTCTAGTCACTCCTCCTTGGCTCTCCTTTTTGTGCCGAGTGAAAAATTGAAGAGGACTGGACTTTTACCTGAAACATCGACCACCTGATTGAGCTTGTGAGGTGAGGAGGGAAGGGGACCATCTCTACACTTAATTATTGAGAAATCCTTGCTCTCGCTCCAGGGTTAGAGGTGAAGGCTAGCAATCATCAACGTTGCCTGAGCTAATCTCAAGTTCAAATTCCACAGGAAGAGGGGATAGGCTGGGTAATCGAGACCTAGGCCCGTAGCATTTGTTTATCGAACTCAGTTTTAAAAAATGAAGTGGCAGAAATACACAAACAGTGTAGAACTCCACAGCACTATCTAGTTCACTAGAATATTTTTTGCTTACATAGATCTCGCATCAACTTCTGCACAGCTGGAGCCTTTTAAGAGATCCCTACAAGGTACTCAGTAAATACCAAGGACACTAAGAGAGGGTTTTAATGGAAAGGACTGATGAAAATCTTTTCTCAATTGACATTTTTAAAAAGGGATCTCTCATTTGAAAAAAAATTGTTAGTTTTTTTAATGACCATAATCAAGATAAATTAGACGATGCTCCAAAGATTCCCTACGGGATAGCAATGTGGATAATTTTATTATCCATACTGTTGCTAGACCAGGTTTTCTGCCTCCTACAAATCAACTTAGCTAAGCATTCCAATATACTCTATCACCATATAACCCAAGGATTCTTTTGGAATATAAAAATACTTTTCAAAAGAATTTGTGACCCAGCAGTTACCTGGAAACCAAATATCCCTAGGAAACTCAATGGTGTGGTTGTTTGGTTGTGTCGGGGTGGAAGGTATGATAGAATTTGATCTGGTCCTGCTTGGGGGGCTGCTTCTGTGCTTTGATAATAGAGAATAGCTGTATCCACCTGTAGCAAATTATACGAGGCACATGTCTTACGTTTCATTGCTTAGTTTTATACTATGCCACAGCAATTTGCCAACCACAGTCCTGATGAAATTTAGCTGTGCAGCAAAGGGAGCATTTATTATCAGAAACACATTTCTTTTCTGACATGAAGGGGAAAAAAAGGTCCAGATTAACTATACTTTTAATAGGAGATGGAGTGCTATTGGAAAACTGTTCAGGAAACTGTGGCTTTAGCTTGGATTCTGGGAAGCCTATAACTAAACTTTACTACCTTCCAGCTTAATACTGCAGCAAAACTTCTGCTCCAGGGCCCACCACTGCTTGAATAACTCTGGGGAAGATTGCTAGATGGGGTTCTAGGAGAGGCAGTCGCCTGCTGATGGGCTCCCCTGCTTAACTTTCTTAATTGATTCCACCAGACCCTCCTAGTAGACTAGCTGTCACCCCAACCCGTCTCCAGCCGTAGTCTGCCTCTTAATGCCGGCAGTCTTCTGAGACCACTTGCTGGTTCAGAGCTGGATCTCAGAGCTGCGGTTCAGCCTTGACGAGCAGATGCGTCGTAGAGGCTGCAGCCAAGTGCACAGCACATTTTCCACTGTGGAAAGCCTGCATCAGAGACAGAACATTACTTAACAGTAGGTGGGCTGTTCATTCCGAAAATAGCTCAGTTCTTCCGCATCAGGGACCCTGCAGAAGCACACTTCTGCCAGCTGTGGGAGTAAGAGAGAGCTCTGGGAACTGCTGGGAGCACACAGTGGCTACAGAAGACAGTCTCTAGGGAAGCCCCGTCTGTGACTTTCCTACGTAAACAACATAAAACCTCTGGGCTTGGGCTTCCCTGGTGGCGCAGTGCTAAGAATCCGCCTGCCAGTGAAGGGGACACGGGTTCGAGCCCTGGTCCGGGAAGATCCCACGTGCCACGGAGCAAATAAGCTCGTTTGCCACAACTACTGAGCCTGCACTCTAGAGCCCACGAGCCACAACTACTGAGCCCGTGTGTCACAACTACTGAAGCCCGCGGCTAGAGCCCGTGCACCACAACAAGAGAAGCCACAGCAATGAGAAGCCCACGCGCCGCAACAGAGAGTAGCCCCCGCTTGCCACAACTAGAGAAAGCCCGCGCACAGCAACAAAGACCCAACGCAGCCAAAAATAAATAAATAAAATAAATTTATTAGCAAAAAACCAGAAAAACCCTGGGCTTGCCTTCCATACAAACAAGCGGTACAAAACTTTCCTTCCCGTGCGTGTGCTCGTTTGCTGTTCGTCCTTCACAGCTCCCTTGGCTGCTGCTTAAAGCTGTTTTTGTCCAAATACTAAGGTGCCTAGGAGACCAATAGGTAAGCACCCGTCTCCTCAGGAGAAAGAACTAGTATTATTGAGTGCCTGTTGCGAGCAGTTAGAGAGCTGTGACGATGTGAGCCTGAAAGCAGCAAAGAGCCAGTTAAGAAGCAGAGGAGAAAATGAGGCAACAAGCAAGGATACTCAGACACACTAGATGGAAAACGAGTTCTGCTGGCATTCAAATCCTTGCTTCAGCTCTCCCCGAGTTGACCACTTCTTCTGTCCCTCTGGCTGTTTGGTTACCTTCCTGTTCTTCGGATGCTAGTTCCAGTTGTGTTTCAGCCATGTGAAATCAGAGTTCTCCCCAGGGCAGGGGCCTGGCATTGCAAAGCTCTGTGTTAAGAGGTAAGGATACAGAGATGGATAAGAAAGCCTCCCCAGTCTAGTGAAGCAGACAGGCACAAGGTCAAATGCTTTCACAGGTTAATGAGGGAGCTGACGGTGCTCCCTCTGAGGGACCTTATCGCACTCCCTCTCAGCTTTTAACACAACTCTCCCTTCACCCATCATTAATTCAACCCGCATTTAGTGAATCCCTTCCATGTACTCCCCTCTCCAGCCTGTGACCTTTTAAACTGAATTGATGCATGCTCCTTCTTCTTTCCTGCTTAACTTCATCCAGCCTACAGCGAAAATTAAAAGAGAGGATCCCACTTCTGCCCGTAACTGTGAAAATGCAACGTATCTTTAGTGGAAAGTTTACAAATAACCACCAGATGGGGCTGCTACACAATGAAAGTAAAATTTTATGGGGTGCGAGGAGACGATGCAATATCGTCCAACTTCCAGAACCGAATATTTAAATCTTTCCTCACTAAAAACTAAGGAAAAAATATTTTATGGCTGCATATGCTTCTAAACTTTTTATAAAATCAAAGCACTGCTTATAACAAATTTAGAAAACACTCCTTTTAAAAACCAAGTGATTCTTTTTTAGAAAAAAAAATATATGCTTATTACATTAGATATTTTCCCCTCGGAGATTCTGCCCACATCAAGGTTGCTTACTTGGCTTTCTTCCTGGTTTCATCTTCATTCCTCTGTCTCTATCAGTGAAAGACCATAATATGAAAAGGAAATGCATTGATTTATTTTTCTGTTACAGATTTCTATGTGCTCTGTATTCAGTTTCAAAAATAAATGAATGACATTCGACATTTTCTATCAGCATGCTCTCGTTTCCGGGTCTCTTCCATCTCGACCTAATTTAAATCACTTTGACCTCACTACTTTTTCCTTCAGGTTTACAGTTTGAAGATCTAGACAATTCTTGATTAATAACGATAACAGAAGGTTGCCACTGTCTCAGAAAATCCAAAATAGACAAAAGGAGGGAGAGCCCCGAGTATGCCTTTGCTATCGCAGGGACCGTCCTCCTTAATAGGGCAAGGTGACCACAGGGGGGCGCCTAGCTGGATGGTGCCAATCCACCCCTGGGGTGCACGAAGCAGGGAGTCTACGGACAGAAGTAGGAAAACCGCAGAGAGGAGGCTTCCCTCCTCTTTCTACAGCACGATGCAGTCTGTGTCGCACTAACTCAAAACCCGGAATGTCCTGTTGAGAAATGGGAAACCTAAAAATAGATCTGCAGAAAGGACTTTGACCTTGGCTTGAAAGTCAGCCCAGTGCTATGACAAGAAAGACCTTTTCCATGAAGATTATGTTCTTAAAAGCCATATTTCATCTGCGTGCAGACTCGCCGTGAAACCACACTCAGAAAATCTGCATCTTGGCTATCCTTCAACTGTAAAATCATTATATTTTGGACATTAGATGTCTGTGCCAGGGTTTCATTTTGAAATTTCTCCCATAAAATGTCAGAGGTTATAAACTGGATTAATAGTGACATTTAAGCATGTCTGCTATTACTGTATGTATCCAGTACTTAATGATTTTTGGAAAGAATTCAAGGACAGAGCAGGAAAATGTTGCATTCAAGTAATACAGAATGTACATGCTTTAGAATTAACTACAATAAATTAATAACTTCTCTTTAAGAACTCTATCCAGAGTACCAAAAGAATATATATTTTTAAATTTTTAGTAAGTAAATCCAAAATTACAGGATACTGTCCTATAATTTCTTGCATATGTTTGAGTTATAATATTTGAAATTTTCAATATCAAAGAACTTCAGGGGGCCTTTATATGTACTCCATATATATGTCAAGGAATAACTTAAACTGATTTTTTTAAAGAGCTGTTAAACGGGGAAAAAAACACTTTTATATACTTAGGTAACTTTCTAAGGAACAGCTGCCACCAATTAAACAACACATTTTAAAGACTCTTGGGGGTTCAATGTGCCTTCAGTGGACTGAAAAATCTGGAAAAATGGACTTCATTAGCTACTAAAAAATTATTGAAAGGATATTTGAAATGGCGTTTAATACCTGCAAAGCCAGGAATAATCAGTGGTTTAAAGTTTCACCATAAAGATTGGTAAATAACACTGATTACAGGTCTTATTCAAATGGAAAATAATGAATATGTGATGAAAGGAGAATAATGGTCCAAATTGCTCTTAATCTTGGAACTGTGCCTATTGATTGGCCTAGAAATAATGGTGCTAATCGTATGGTAAGAAGGCCAAGTGCTTGAGAAAGTCATTAACTTTGGGGAAACAGGATACCCACTACTTCATTGTACTAGTACAGTATTTTATTGAGTAAAGCCTTCAAACAACTGTGTGTTTAGGAAAACTTCCAGTGTTAACCCAAGTCAAACAACATTCCTTTCCACTTCTCCGGAATTTGTAAAAACTATTTAGGTACTCTTTATAATTCATCAAACACTGACTGAACACCTACTGTATGTCTGGCACCAACAGAATCAAACAAGTAATTTAGCATTCCGAAAGATAATTACTTATCTCGCATTGGCTTATTTCTAATAAACTTAAGAAGTAATGATCTTCTCAAAATAGTAAATTTACACTTTAGACTGGCTTTCCTGAAACACTTTGGCAAAGCGTCATGAACAGACATATGTACAATTGTCCTCTCTTATTCGCGGTTTTGCTTCCTATGCGTTCAGTTACTCAAGGTCAACTGTGGTCTGAAAATAGTAAGAGGAAAATTCCGTTAAGTGAACAATTACTCAGTTTTAAATTGCAGGCCATCCTGAGTAGCATAATGAAATCTCGCGATGTTCTGAGTAGTGGTTAAATCTCGCGATATCCTGCCCGGGACTTGACTCTTAATTTGCCCGCGTATCACCTGTTGGTAATTGGGTTAACCTCTCGGTTGTCAGATCAAGTGTCAGGGTATTGCAGTGCTTGGGTTCAAGTAACCCTTATTTTACTTAATAATGACCCCAAAACGCAAGAGTAGTGATGCTGGCAATTAAGTTATGCGAAAGGGAAGCTGTAAAGTGCTTCCTTTAACTGAAGAGGTGAAAGTCCTCAGCTTAATGAGGAAAGGGAAAACACCGTGTGCTGAGGTAGCTAAGACCTGTGGTGAGACGGAATCTTCTCTGTGAAATTGTGAAGAAGGAAAAAGAAACTCGTGCTGGTGTTGCTGCCGCACCTCAAACTGCAAAAGTTATCGCCACAGTTCATGGTAAGTGCTTAGTTAAGTTGGGAAAGGCATTGCGTTTGTACAAGATATTTTGAGAGAGAGACCACGTTCACTTAACTTTTATTACAGTATATTATTATAATTGTTCTATTTTATTATTAGTTGTTGTTGCTAATCTCTCACTGTGTCTAATTTACAAATTAAACTTTATCATAGGTATGCATGTGTATGAAAAAATATAATATAGGGTTTCAGGCATCCACTGGGGGGCTTGAAACCTTTTCCCTGCAAATAAGGGGGGACTACTGTATAAGCAGGATAAAGAGATACGGTCCTTTTAAAAATTATAATTTCTCTAAAAAAAAATTATTATTTCTCATCTCTAGGAAAAGCCTCAAAGGATTCTGAATTTGAAATATTCTTACTTCCCATTAACTTTTCTTGAGGATCCATGTATCCAATTACAAGTTAAATTTACATTCTCTTTAATCCATTTTCGAGGCCTTAAGTATATTCTTAAGATTCTGGTCTTGACAATTTATCATTATTATTTTAATTTAAACAGTAATACATAAGCATGTGATTCATAGAAACAGAAGTATACGGAAAAGTCACGCTACTCTTAGCAAATGTGTGTTGACCAAGGAGCTAATCCTTGTTAAGACTTGCCAGGTGAGGGCGGCAGAGAGCACTTGCAAAGCACGGGTTAGCTGAGAACCTCAAGGCCTGGTGGTTGCCAGGGAACCCTCAGGGCACTGGGGAACGGGGCAAGATCAATCTGTTGTGAGGAAATTAGCTGAATGGAGAGGCTGGTAACCGGAAGCACTGGCCAGGAGAAACAAGGGAAAGCAACAAGAAATGGCTGAATGCAAAGAGGAAAGAGGTTGGGCCTTGAAGTCACAAAAACCTGACTTCTGACACGAAGTGTGTCACATCAGGCAAAGGGCTTCATTTCATGGTTGGTGCTTTCTGTGTATAAAATGAGCACAGTGATCTATATTACTGTTTCCCGGAATTGATACAGGGTTATAAGACGATGCCTGTGAAGTGCTTACCACATTGCCTACCAGTGTACGGAAGGGGCTTAACAGATATTGTGAGCTATTATTATTATTATTTACTGCTGCTGAGGCCAGAGAAGCTGGCAACGTGGAGCTGAGTGCCTGCCTCAGAGAAGGAAATAAACGGGTACCTTGAAGTCAGAGAGGAGAAGGAAGCAAGGCAAAGGGAGCCAGGATGGTGAGGACTCCCCTCACTACGCTTGAGTTGTGCTGATGGTTTATTTGGACACTTAAATCTTTCCTCTAGGGATGTCCACTCATCCCCACCCTGTCTTAGAGATACCTTCTGAGCCCAGTCATTGGTAGCAGCTGCCTTGGAAAGCAGAAGTTCTGATTAAGACCCAGCTATCTGACAAGTGCATTTATTAAATAAGAATGAGAGTGAAAAGTTAATTCCATAGAAAGGCTTCCTTAGGTACACATGGTAGGGCATTGACTGGAGATTGTTAGCTTGTTTATCCAAACAACTGATACTCGGAAGTTACTTTTATTTTTTATTTATGTAAATGGCCCCTTTATTTGCAAAAATGTGAAGCAAGTCCCTCTCTCTTATTCTTAGAGAAGGTGGTAAGGTTTCCACACATCTGAAAACAGATGCCACAGTTTGTGAGATGTGAAATGTTCTGCTTTGTAATGGGAATTATGGGCATTTTTAACTGGACTGTGCTCCAGAGCACTTTTTCTGGCCATAAAATGTTTGTAACCTGGACTATCCTCCACTTGCTGTAGTTTCAAAGTGGAGAGCCCAGACTTTGTAAAATGTACTTGGGGACGTTTTGCTGATTGCCTTAGCTGGCCAGTGTAGCTGAGGCCATCCTCTGTGGGGGGTGATTTTTCCCACCCTTAACCATCCTGAGATGGAAATGCACATGCCTCAGAATAGAAGAGAGAAACTGCTTTGCTTCAAGGGGACTGATGGCTTAGGGATGGAACTGAGGACATTTTACAGGTGAGTTTGAGCCGGTTCTGGCCACGCAGAAGTCTCCAGGGGCTAGCCTGGGACCCTGAGGTGTGTCTTAGGCCAGCTGTAAGCCCCAAAAGTACCCATTGGTCCCTGCAATGTCAAGCACTCAACTTGAGGTTCCTTTAGCACTTAGTCAAGTTTTTATTAAACATCATGGTTTTTCCCATTTTTAATAAATGGCACAGCCATATAAATTCACCCACATGTTCAAGCTGGCAACTTCCCTACTCCTTCCCACTCCAGCATCAAATCCATCAGCAGTGCTATCAGTTCTGCCTCCAAAACAGCCAAATCTCAAACCTGTGCTGCTTCCCTTTCCTCTCGGCCCTCCTGAACCCGCATCCACTATTTCCCACCCGGGTTACAGCAGGAGCATCACCACTCTCCCTGCTTCTTCTCTTGACTCTTAATCCCCATTCTTTACACAGCAACCTGAGAATTCTTTTTACAGTATAACTGAGGCCAAGTCATTCCCTTCTTAAAACTTTTCAGTTTCCTCAGTGCTTTCAGGATAAAGACCCAGAGATTCAGCATATTCTGCAAGGCTAGGTCTGGACTTGGCATGCTTTGGAGAGGTTAGTGCGAGCTGTGGCCTCTGAGAAGAGTGACCTGGGACCCAATTACAGGGCAGTGCAAGGTGACTGTTCAAAGTGTGGGCTGCTGGGCAGGTGACAAGAGACCATGACAGGCTTCTTGGGATTCCTTCTGGAAGGCGACCCAGTAGAAGAATGGACTCCCCATTCCTGTGGGTGGGAGGTATGATAGGACAGTAAAGAAAACGTGACTAATGTCGTGGGAACAGGTTATTGAGGTCTGGGGACATATTGGTGATACACCCAACCTGGGGTAGGAAACAGCTTCCCTGTAAATCAAACCCACCCCCTTTCTCTTAGTCTCAAATTCGAGATCCCAAAATTGTACAACATATACCTAATAATGGCTTCTGTTTATCAAGTACCTGCTAAGGGGCTGTCTTTATGCTGGGCACTTAACGTATTTGATTACAGCAAACTTATTGTTATCTCCATTAAAAAAATTTTTTTTGTTGGAGTGTAACTGCTTTACAATGTTGTGTTAGTTTCTGTTGTACAGTGAAGTGAATCAGCTATATGTATACATATGTCCCCTCCCTCTTGGACCTTCATATGTGGAAACCCAGGCTCAAAAGTTTACTAAAAGTTAAATGATTGATAAGGCACACACTTTAAAAAATTACCAAATTACCTTTCTTAATGAAGGGAAGGGACTGATCTCGTGTTTAACTTATCACCAAATAATGTATCATATAAGACTGAGTGTTTGTTTCTTATCAGTCTCTCACTAGAATGAGAGAGCCCCGTGAGGGCAGGGGCACTGTTTACTTCATGGCTGCCTTCCTAGCACATCCAACAGTGACTGATCACAGCAGTCCTTAAATAGGGATTTGTCCACGGACTGAAGAAATGATTGAAAGAATGAATTTTGACAGCTGCTCTAATTACTCAGTGCATTTGATTCCGAGCTTTACAAAAATAGGAAAAATTAGTGTGAATATCTTTGTGTCCACAGATGTGGTTTTGGATATTTTGTCTTATACTCTCCACTCAAGAGCTGCTATTAAAATATAACTATGCCTGTTCAACCAGAGATTTCCATTAGCAATGAGAATTAATTAAATTATGAGTCATCAGCAGATAACATACTAAGGCAGATTATCCCCCCAACAATTATTGTTTTCTGTTTTCCTAATTATAACAATAACATAATAAAGAACACAAGCTAGATTTATTAACTTTACAAAACAAGGTATGAACTGTTATGAAAAGATTTCCAAGATATATTTTTAGTGGAAAAAAAAAACCCAAGATACAGAATAATGTTCATGGTATGCTTTTATCCCAGGGGATAATAATAAGAATAGTTACTGAGAGCTGACTATGTGCCAGGCACTATATTATACCCTCTCATTTAATTTGTTTAACAATATCATGTTGTTAGTACAATACCTCCATTTTAAAGAGTGCTTTTCTTTTTTTTAGTTTTTATTTTGAAACAAGCCCAAACTTAGAAAAAGGTTGCAACATGCAAAGTATACACAAACTCATACAGGTACATTTTACGTATATTTACCCTGTATCTACATATATTAAAAACCATGAGGTCATATGAATATCTATAACTCAATTCTTTTTTTTTATAATGAATTTTATTTTTATTATTTACTTTTTAATTTTTGGCTGCATTGGGTCTTCGTTGCTGTGCACGGGCTTTTTCTAGTTGTGGTGAGCAGGGGCTACTCTTCATTGTGGTGTGCGGGCTTCTCATTGTGGTGGCTTCTCTCGTTGCGGAGCACGGGCTCTAGGTGTGCAGGCTTCAGTAGTTGTGGCGTGCAGGCTCAGTAGTTGTGGCTCGTGGGCGCTAGAGCACAGGCTCAGTAGTTGTGGCTCATGGGCTTAGTTGCTCTGCGGCATGTGGGATCTTCCCAGACCAGGGCTCGAACCCGTGTCCCCTGCACTGGCAGGCGGATTCTTAACCACTGGACCACCAGGGAAGTCCCTATAATTCAATTTTTATATCAAGTTTTAGTTTTCTCTCCTTTTATATATTTACTTCTCTTTTCCAATAATAAGAATCCTAACTTCAATTGTCCTCAGTGTACTTTTATTTTAGTTTTTTTACTAATTGGTTATTACTAGCTCTTAACTTCTTAAAAAATTTTTAAATTTATTTTTGGCTGCATTGGGTCTTCATTGCTGCACGCGGGCCTTCTCTAGTTGTGGTGAGCAGGGGTTACTCTTTGTTGGGGTGCGTTGGCTTCTCATTGTGGTGGCTTCTCTTGTTGCGGAGCACAGGCTCTAGGCACACGGGCTTCAGTAGTTGTGGCATGCGTGCTCTAGAGCACAGGCTCAGTAGTTGTGGCGTGGCATGTGGGATCGCCACAGGCCGTGCTTAGTTGGTCCGCGGCATGTGGGATCTTCCCGGACCAGGGCTTGTACCCGGGTCCCCTGCATTGGCAGGCGGATTCTTAACCACTGCGCCACCTGGGAAACCCCTCAATATACTTCTTATTAAATTGATCCCCTGCATATAACCAACCTCCTGTCACTTCTGCTGTCCCCATCCCTGGTAAGGATGTCTTTCTCTTTCACCTGTCTCCCACACCCCACAGCAGCCCCTCCTGTACCCCCTTTCCCTCCCACCCAGGCTCCACCACCCCTACCAGCACAAAGCTCTGAGACCCTCCTTCCTCTGTGCCTGGCTCTCCCTACTCCACTTAGAATGTGACACTCCATGCCCCCAGCCAACCCCAACACAACAGGGACAGCTCCCTTTTGCCCATTCAGGGGTAGCCATAAGAAAGTGGCTCCTGGGGATCCAAAGTTTTGAAACTGGGTCAAGCTTAACATGTGTTAGCATCTTGGTGGCCCATTTTTGAAAAAAACAGAATCATGGATGGCCATTTAGCCAGTCATTTGCATGAGGATGAAGCATGGAAGGTGAAAGAAGAAGAAGAAAAAAAGAAAGGAAAAAAATATTGTATCAGCGAGGAAAGTATTTCATGAGCTGAATCGCAAGCAGCCAAGTCACCACGGATGTCACAATAGTGTTGCCAGCTAATAATGGGCTGCTTCTTAACTGTCGGGAAATGCAAACAGCACAACATTAAAATGGTTCTATTTTTTTCCATCCTTACAATAGCAACACAGCAACAGAGTGCTGATCTCCGAAAGACAAAGGCTGTGAAAATAAACATGCACTTGAGCCGGGGGCACTTAGGTTATGAATTTTCTTTTGAAATATTAGGTAATATATCTAAAATATTCAAACCAACCCGGGACCATCTCTTGAGGTACCAGTCTGAGATCACCCACCAATCTCAAATGGCTCAGCAAAGCTTTCGGTCATCCAGACAGCTGGGCTTCCTCTTTTCCTTACTTGCTTTGGCTGAGTTGCTTCCAAGGTGTTTCAGAGAACAACATGCCAGATTCAAATAAGAGCAGACACCCGGGCCAGGCCTGCATTTTCCTCTAACTGCGTTACTAGGCAGCTGCTTGGCCTCTGGTTCATCTGCCGCAGCCAAAGCCAGGCTAAGTCCTGCTCTTTCTCTGTAATTGCAGGATCGCCTGTGGTTCCTGAGTTGAAAGTTTATCTTTAGTTCTACTCCCTTCCCGTTTTGTTGTTACTTTGCTCGTTCCCTTGACTTCATTTTTATCCATATATTTTTCCAACGATGTGTTTTTACCTCATCTCCCTCTCTTTTATTTGTATCATTATTTTTTATTACCTCTGCCCACATCCCTGGCTTCCTCTCTAAGGACTTTGGAAAATGGGGTAAATTTTGTGTCTGTGGAAGATGCTGAGAGGCAGATCTTTAAACCTAACCCCAGTTTTCTCCTCCCATTTGAGTCCACATAAGGTGACAGCTCTCCTTTCTTGATGCGAATTCTTTCCAATCCACCAGTAAAGCTGCCCCTTTCAAGAAATGGCTTGACTGAGGATGCACTCAAGGTTCACAACTAACGAACAAAACCTCCTGTTAGGAGACCGCAAATTTCCAGGCACTTGTGACCTCATTGTCATAAATACGAACTGTATCTAGCAGTCTTCTACCCCATTCCAGGTTATAGAAGTTCAGTGTTCCCTACCTTAGGACCAGGGAAATCCTGAAAAGACATAGGTTTTGTGATCATGACCAGGAATAGATTATTCTTAGAACAGAGACAAAATGATGAGTCCAAAGGGACTGGGAAATCAACCAATAGGGTCAAATAGGTGTGATACATAACACCCAGAGAGAACCATCCAAACTAAGACGACCTAGGGCATGCTGGACATTCTCCATTTGTTTCTGTAGTCTACTCTTTGCCACCCTTCTCCGTGTCCCAGGCAGCAGGCTGGCCTTGGACTGGAATGACAGGCTCCTGTGCCCTTTGGCTTCCTGTTAGATTCACCCAGTGGGAAACACAGGAGATCAGGAAGAGGTAGAGGTCAGGGTATTTATTCACTGGCTCCCTCTCCATGGGGTCACAGACTGGCTGAATATTCCAGCTCCTGTCATGTGTCTTCTTTCTCTGGTTTCAGTCACCATTCTGTCCTTTGTCGCTTCAGGCCTTGGAGAATAATAGTACCCTTCTATTAGCCCAGGTTACTGCACTACCCCTTGAGATTTCCCTATAACCTGCCAACACCTTTGTTAATAATTCCTTTTTTAAACTCTTGTCAAATTACCCAACTCAAGTGGACCATCTGTTTCCTGCTACTAATTTGATGCTTACACAAGATCTCTGCTTAGGCAAGGCAGAAACAGGTATTTTGGAAAATTGTAATGGGAGATGATCAGGACCCAGCTACCTGGAAATTGAGGCCCCACAGGTAGGAATTTAAGTTACTCTTGACACAGAGGGACAAAGGAGAAACTTCCTTATTGAAAATTAGTGATGCAGAGAAGTGAAGAAATTTACTGACACCTGGAGGTACCAAGCTCGGATTATTGATAATAACGTAAGATTTACTGTGCTTTTATCATAGGCCAGACATTGTGCTATGCTCTTAATACATTATTACATTTTAGATTATTTCACCCACTTTACTGGGTGAGAAAACTGGGTGCATTGATCATTGCTGTTTTGTCTACCCAGCATCCCTCCCTCAACATCTTCCAGTAACAAAACTGTTTTCTGCAAGGAACTCATTTTACATGTTTTAGGTAGGGCTAACTTTGGCCTTGCCAGAGTGCACCCCTCATGTGCAATATTTGGTTCAGTGATGAACATGTAACCCAGACAGACCAGTAAATCTTCCTTGAGTTGTTTTTGGGTTTTTTGTTTGATTTTTTGTTTGTTTTACAAATTTATTTATTTATTTATTTTTGGCTGCTTTGTGTCTTCATTGCTGTGCACAGGCTTTCTCTAGTTGCGGAGAGTGGGGCCTGCTCTTTGTTGCGGTGCGTGGGCTTCTCATTGTGGTGGCCTCTCTTGTTGTGGAGCATGGGCTCTAGGCGCATGGGCTTCAGTAGTTGTGGCTCGCGGGCTCTAGAGAGCAGGCTCAGTAGCTGTGGCACATGGGCTTTGTTGCTCCGCGGCATGTGGGATCTTCCCGGACCAGGGTTCGAACCTGTGTCCCCTGCATTGGCAGGTGGATTCTTAACCACTGTGCCACCAGGGAAGTCCCCTTCCTTGAGTTTTGATATATGAACTTAGGGAAAGAGCTAGAAGGATAATGATGTTAGCTGCCACTTCTCGTGGCCACCTTTCCCTAGGCTTGGAGGAAGCCATCTCCAGTAAGAAATCATACAGTGTTATGCAAAGAGAACCAGCAAGAAGAGATAGATGGAGAAAGCCAAGAGCAAGCCCAGGAGAGATGACCTCATTTCCGCCTGCATCCACTGTCGTCAAGTAGCTTCTATCCCTAGGTTTTTCTTATGAGCCAAAAAATATATTTTTTTTTACTTAATGTCAGCTGAGTTTCTGTTATTTATCATCAAAAATATCCTATAGGGCTTCCCTGGTGGCGCAGTGGTTGAGAGTCCGCCTGCCAATGCAGGGGACACGGGTTCGTGCCCCAGTCCGGGAAGATCCCACATGCCGTGGAGCGGCTGGGCCCGTGAGCCATGGCCGCTGAGCCTGCGCGTCCAGAGCCTGTGCTCCGCAACGGGAGAGGTCACAACAGTGAGAGGCCTGCATACTGCAAAAAAAAAAAAAAAAATCCTATAAATATATTGAGGTTTACTTAGAGATCCTTCAGCTGAGCAGTGATCAAGACATGTGTGTGAGGAAACCACCCAAGGTTGGGGAAAGACACTCAAATGGAGCAGGTGGAACCATCCTCAGAGCCCACATAGATTCAGAAATAGTTGGTGATCCCACAAGCCAGAATGAAAAAACTTTCTGATACATGGGACACCATGTAGAGTACTCAGAAATGTATTACATGGTTAGTAGGGAAAAACATCAGTCCTCAACCGTGTTTAGTCCTGCATAACAAACCCTTAAACGCAAGCGTTAAAAGGATCAAACTGTTTCTAAGTAACTTAACTATATCCTAGAACAAAGCTCAAGAATACATATAGAAATACAAGAATATGCAGCATCTAAAAATGTAAAGGTCACACTTGCTGGTATCCAATCAGAAATTACCAGGCATGCAAAGAAGTAGGAGAATATAACCCACATGATGGAGAAAAACCAATTAAAACTAACCCAGAATGACACAGATAATAGAACTAAGTAGTCAGGGGTGTGGTAACCACGTGTTCAAGAAAGTAGAGGAAGCCATAAATGTGTTAGGGGAAAAAAACGGATGATGGCATGAAAATGACCCAGATCAAACTCCTAGAGTTGAAAAATACAAGTCTAAAATGAAAAATATACTGAATGGAATTAAGTGCAGATCAGACACTGAAGGATAAAGCATTAGTGAATTCAAAGATATGTCAATAGAGACTATTCAGAATAAAACCCAGAGAGAAAAATGACTAAAAAAAATCAGTAGAGCATCAGTGAGTTGTGGGACCAGCCCAAGCAGCCTCCTATACATGTAATTATAGTCCCCAAAGGAAAGGAGAGAGAATAGGGGACAAAAAAAGGATTTGAAGAAATAATGGCTGAAATTTTTCCAAATTTGTTGAAAAATGTAAACATCCAGATCTAAGAAACTCAGTAAACCCTAACGGAAAGAAGCATGGAGAACCCGTACCAAAGCACATCATAATCAGATCAGGGAGCCTGTCTCAGTGGCAGCACTCCTGACAGTCATCCCTGGCCTTCCAATGAGGGCAACCACAGGGTGTTTTAAAGATGCAGATATTCTTTTTTTAGTTGTTTTTGTTTTGTTTTGTTTTGTTTTTTTGTGGTACACAGGCCTCTCACTGTTGTGGCCTCTCCCGTTGCGGAGCACAGGCCCCGGACGCGCAGGCTCAGCGGCCATGGCTCACGGGCCCAGCCGCTCCGCGGCATGTGGGATCTTCCCGGACCGGGGCACAAACCCGTGTCCCCTGCATCGGCAGGTGGACCCTCAACCACTGCGCCACCAGGGAAGCCCACCAGATATTCTTAATATCACTAATTTATCACTCAGTGGCTTAATGAAAGGAATGAATTTTGGGCCATCTAGTGGAACAGAAGTGTGGGGATGGATATGTAAGTTGCACATGATAAATTCAGTCTAGTAGTCTTATCTCCCTAAGCCTGTGGATTCCCTCCTCCACATCATGCCAAGGAAGCTCTGGCCTGTCATCTCATTAAATATAGGCCACCACCAAGTCCAAGTTTTAGTCAGTCAACCAAGGAAGATGTTAGAGTCACCTTCAGCTGTACAAGCTAACACATTAAATCTAAAATCTCTAGGGAAGTGCTCTTATATCAATGAGTTCAACCCAATCTACTGTTATATCTTCTTTGGACAAATGCCCTTAAAATGCACCACTACAAATGTTCCCCATGTTTCTGTTGATACACATAATTAGCAAGGCCTTGAAAGTCCTTGGGGGTATAAGTTATTTTCTCCTAGATCATAGTGCCTACCCATTCCCTGGAACGTGCTGGATTTGACCCAGTCCACAGGTTCAGTGGTAAGAGGGGAGGGTTTTGGTAAGTTTTGCAGAGAATGGACATCCCCTTTCAAGGCATTTGCCCCAGAGAAAATTATCACAGGGTTTTCCTAGCAAAAGAAGTATAACAATGGACTAAAAGCTCATGGAAATACATGGCCTTAACACAGACCCATTACTTAGAAAAGGCTGGGCTATTGAAAGCTAGAATGGCTTACCAAAGACTCACGTATGGTGGCAGTTGAGAGACAACAGCCTGCAAAGGTGTTCTGTATATGCTTTGAATCGGTGACCATTAAATGATGGCATCTCCCCCATAGCCAATATACATAGATCTGAAACCTAAGGAGCAGGAATAAAGGAACAATCGATCCTGAAAAGGGAATTCAAAAATTTATCTCTAGAGAAAACAGAATTTGCTACTATTTTTAAAATAGCTAATAGCCTTCTCTCCATTACTACTAAGAAACAGTGTTCTAAAAAACATTGAACTCCAACTTTAGCTACCTAAAAATGTGGGGGATCTTTATACATGTTCAATGTTGTATATTGTAAAATGATTACCTTATAATAAGAGAAATGAGCAAAGATGCCCAAAATGAGCAGTCGAGTACCTGGAAGCAAAACAAAAAATAGGAGAGCCAGAAACAAAATATTACGTGGTATCCCGAATATGTTTTATTAGTTCCCTAGTAAGTTCTCCAGTTCATCCTCCTATTTGATCTACTAATCAAACAGAGAAGCAGTCCTCCTGATGTTATAGGCAGACAAACTACCCTTAGTGTTTAGGGCAGTATTCCAAAGAAATGTTATGAGAAAACAATAGGGAAGGATCTCTGCATGTAGCCCTTCTTTATAAAGCCTGCAGCACTCTGCTACTACAGTGGTGTGAGGACACACTGCTGAGGTTAAAAGTTAAAGGTCAAGTTGATACTATTCTCTTGGTCCTTTAGTTGACTAAAAATGTTTGCTGAGATGCAAGCAATTAATGAAAAGAATTATGGTTACGTTATTAATATGACTGAATAAATATCTCTTCAGAATGCAGTTTATCACTCAAAGCATATCATATTGCCTTAAAGTTACTTAGTCACTTTCTGGCCAGAAAGGGCTTCATTATAATAATTCCTTATTAAACTTCTCATTGATATGGGCCCTGATCGGTATGGCCTCCAGCAAAGCAAATCTAGGACTTGGAAAAGTGAACCTGTATGAGTACTAGCTGAACTTACCCAGAACATTGATATTCAGGCTGCTTCTTCTATTTTGAATTCTAGAAAGCTCGAGAAGGATTTGATAGCCATGCAAATCCTCAAAGAACACCACTAAACCATAAAAATGGCTTTCAAAGGTTTAGAATTAATTGAAAGAATTATTTTCTTTAGCATCTATTTCTTATTTACAAGTCATTTTTAGGGGTTCAAACTTAGGCAACAATGTGACTAACTCTGACTTCATGTTGGAAACCATTCATTTATTTGGTAAAGAGTAAACGAGTTCTGTGGGCAATAGGTGAGCGAATAAATTAATCATAAAATCATTTAGCAAGAAAAGAAAGGCTCAGAGAAAATTCAAACCTAGATATTTTTAAAAAGTATTTTCAGGGAATAGTCATGTCTCTTAACCAGAGCTATGGTAAATAAAGGTATAGCCAAAGCTATGGCAAGCCACGAAGAAAAGCTCTTCTCTTCAAAGGAGAGAGAATTATTGTCTCCACAATCGTGTGGACATAATGGGTGTGGTGCCATGGTCAGGCATCTCCTGCTCACCCAAGGTTCACAAGGTGCACCTCGGTTTGACAAGCAGTTAAAAACTAAATAGATTTAGATACAAACTTTAAAAAAAGGTTCATTCAAACAGGCATTCTCGCACTGAACTGGGACTATATATTGGTAAAACCAATCTGTAGGGCAGTTGAGCAATATATCAAGGGCCTTAAAAGTATGCATGTCCTTTGAATAGGATATTTCACTTTAGCCTAAGAAAATAAGTTTTTTTTTACAATGGTCTTCATAGGAAAGAAAGAAAGGGAGGAAGGAAGGAAGGAAGAAAGAAAGAAAGGAAATGCCCAAGAAAACTGTTAGAGGTTTTTAAAATTATTAATGCTCAGGAAGGTCTTAGAATAATTTTTCTAGAGTTTTTTGTATTTAAAAATTTTTCTGTAATGAAAAAAAAAAATTTTGTTAAAAAGATTCAGAGTAGCCACCTACCTCAGAGTATTATGAATTCATGATTAAAGAAGCTGATTAAAAACAAGGCACCAGTGCAGTACTGCTCACATAGCATGTTCTTCCAAAATACCCTCCCCCATCTTCTATAATAGCTGCCTGCCTTTCAGTGGCCTGTAGCCTCAAAAAAATTGTGAAACTGTGCCAATGTGTGTTCCATCATCCCTTAATTATTTGTGCCAACTGATGGGAGCTGAAATATGGAAAGCATCAGAAAGATAATCCTAAATTAATTTGTTCTTGGACTTGGAACACGACCAGACACATGTGTTTAGACATGAATGTATTTACCCCCCACTAAACGTCATACCATTTCCTCACCACTTCTTGGCTTGGCTCCCACTTACAGCACTGGGGAGGTCCCAGGAACCAAAGAAAATCTGAGCAAGGATTGTCTGGTGATGGAGATTTGGCTCTGAATTGTGGCTATTTGTATGTAGAAATGCAAAAGCATCCATATATAATTGTCCACATATTTATATTTCACCTACAGTAGTTGATTTCCCATAGTTCTTTGATTAAAAGGAGAGTTTTATTTGTGCAGAATCCTCCAGATTTGGTGAAAGTGGTGACTGGGGTAATGAAAGAAGTCTTGGCAGGACTGGTTACCTAATTTATGAAACCCAGTGTAAAATAAAAATGTGGAACCTCTTGTTCTAAAATTACTAAGAATTTTAAGATGGTGACAGCAGAGCACTATACCAAGCACAGAGCCCGGTATGAATGCACAGGTCACATGCCCATGAAGCCAGTCCTGAGGCTTAGAGTCAGGTAGACATGACATCAAATTCTAGGTTTTTCATTTACAAGCTGAGTGTCTTGAGTAAGTTATTTAAACTTTTAAAGCTTCAGTTTTCTCCTCTGTAAAATAGGAATAATGATTATGTATCATTCTCAAGAGTATTGTGGTGATTAAGAGAGAACATTATACTAAGTGTATAGCATAGTGCCTGGCTTGTGGACACTCTGTCTTTTTTTGTCCTACATACTACAGTTAGAGTTCTAAAATGTAACCTTGAGGGTCTCTCCCCGGCTTAAAACTAAAAACTATTTTTAGTTACCCATTGTCTGCGAAACAAAATGGAAATGCATATTATAGACAATGAAGACCTTCGCTGTTCAGGTTTCATCCACTTTTCTAGACTTGCTACCTACCACTCTCACACGTGTATCAAGGTCCAAAATATAATTTGTGAGCATTTTCACTTTTCCTTAAGGGTCAGTAATTATAATAAACATAGGTGACATATGTTAACAAGACAGCAAGCCCAAAATGGGGTCACTTATGCTAAGTCCCAGGTCACCAAACCGAGAGTTAATTACAGTTTCCAGTCTCCCAGAAATGGAATCTTAAACCAGTCAGTCAGGAATCTCCTGATCATCACTAGTTAGGTAATCTGCCCGATAGACTCCTTTCATCCCCTAAAGGAAAATACCTTTGCAATAACCAGCCTACTTTTTTGCCTAGTAAAAAAAGCCTGCTCCCTTCTGACTATAAAAATCTTTCATTTGGTATACAGCTCCTTGGAGCTCCTTTCTGTCTGCTAGATTGGATGCTGCCCAGTTCAAGCCGATTCTTGCTCAAATAAACTCTTAAAATTTTTAATATATCTCAATTTGTCTTCTGGCACATATAATAAATGTTTCTTTGTGCCAGGCGCTGTGCTAAACATTCTGCTGGAAGGAAGACTCATTGTCTGCTGCTGATGTTGTCTCCCATGAGAGGGAGCTCCATGAGCTGTAACCCTCCTGGATACGTCCACCTCCTCACTTACCTTCCCTGGGAAGAGTGATTTATCTCATTGGTGAGCTTGGAAGAAACTGGGTATTTATAATCTAGCCTCTTCCTTTCTCTGTTAGCAAATCCCCCCACAGGGAGCATGTGCTCCCAGTTGATCTCAGGGAAACTGTAAGCTTAGTAGCAAAAACCTTTGCCCAGTGGGAGACCTATTGCCTAGGACTGTGACCAGGTGGTAAATCTATTTCTGGTGTTCCAGGTCAGGAAGCCTATACTCTCCAGTGTCAGCGTTATTGATGATATTGTCTGCTGTCTGCCTTACTCTTTGCCTATTTCTTAATTGGTTCAGGACTTGGGTGAGGAGAATGGGTATTTATAAAGGCTATGCAAATACCCCAATACAATCTACATCTTTGAGCTCCTTTCAGTCTCATAACTACCATATGAGATAAGCATTTTTCTCATCCAGTTTTTTAACAGATAAGTGAGGAATACCGATCAAGTAAGTGGCGTAGTCAAGATCTGAACTAGGTCTATCTAATGCCGAAGATTATGCTCTTAAAATTTCCCATTTTGTTTTTGCGTGTAAGTTTCATAATAAACGATAAGAACATTCAAATTTTGGGTTGAAAAGAAAGCTAACACAGTATTATATCCAGTATACTTATATTCTATTTGGCAGAAAAGTAAGCCAAGCTAAACTTAAATTCAGCAAATGCTGAATTTTATTTTAGGAAGAGCAAGCTGCAACCATAACAAAGAACTGTATTTACAGCTAACAGCAATAACCATGTTACTGTATAGGTCTTACACTACGAACTGAAACTACATTTCATGATTTACAGGGTCTGAAAGGTAAACAGTAAAAGGTATTTTTTTGGAGATTTCTCATTAGCAACCACAAAACTAGCAATTTTGTGAGGAATTATGTTGTCTATCCTTCCTCAAAACACACGCAAGACATTTCTTTGATGGTGAACCCATTCTGATTCCAACATCCGACTATTTTCAACATTCTGGGAACTCCTCCACACCCTGCCTATCTCTGGGAAGATTTGATTCCCTACCCACTTGGTGACAAGAAAGGAATTTAGAACATTTGAGGTAGCAGACTGCCTACTTATGACCTCCTGAGGAATGAGCTCTGCCTACCTAGTCCCTTCATGCAGGTACATGAATGAGTCATCAAAATTCACTAACACTTCAATTACTTATGCTGATGGCAGTTGTGCTAATAAGAAAAATGACAAAAGGGTGCAGTGCCCAAGAATTTGCAGATATGGCAGATTTAATGCATCCACTTATATCTATAACTCAACCCCTCCTCCATATGATCCTGGTTATTGTGTTCCATAAGAATTCCTACGAAGACTCCACCCCAGTTCACCCCGCTCTCTTGTGGTCTTAAGAATGTCAGTGCTATGCAGTATTTTCTTCTTTATCACATCTATATCCCTTCATGCTTTGCTCACCAAGATGTGTTTTTCTCTCGTCATGTTTGTTTAACCCTACTGATTCAATGCATTATATTTCTACCAGGAAAGCAGTACTGACAAAATATGTAGTTTGACTCATACAAAGTACTGCCACGTATATACACACTTTTGTGTGTATATATCTTTTCCTGCCTTTCCCATATACATTGCCTGACTTGACATTTCTTTTTTTTTTTTAATAAAAAGCTTGCCACTCATGATTACCTCTTTAACATTCTATCCAAAATTGCAGCTGGAAAGGCCAAGAAAAGAAGGTGAAGGAAGGTAATTTGCACTTCTTGTAACCTTCATTATTTATCAAATACACTTTTTTTTAATAACCATCTTTGTAGCACTTCAAGACATGCCTAACTGCCAGTGTTCACTTTTACAGGCCCAGTGGATAATGGAACTCGGAGAGAATCCTGGCTTGGAAAGGCAATCAGTAAGGTTAGTTTGACACTACTCTCTATTGAAGGAATTGTCTTTTCTTTGAGAGAGGTTGACTGATGGCAACCAGAAGGGGTTCTAGAGAGCAGCTGTAGGCTCAGAGCACGGATTTTAGCCTGCGTGGGTGCAGCACCCTGTGTACAAAAAGGTTTCACTTTTATCACCTCACTGATATTCATATACCCCGGTGACATGGGGAATGTTTGGCCCATGTTTTAAATTGATAACTTGAGGCACAGACAGGTGAATGACTGGCTCAAGAACATGCAGAGAATTCAGGAGCATGGCACCAACATGGAAGGCTCTCCAACTCAAGGTTGAGAATTCCACATCAGGCTCTATGGGCCTTTTACTCCCCCCAACGGTCTCTTGTTGCCTGCCTTCAATATTCTCCTGCCAACAGCGACCCTTACCTCTCTGGGTTCTAAAATAGGTTAAGCAGGCGGTTCTAAATAGTTGTTGTTGGTTACCGTGGCAACAGATGCCTAGGTTTCAGCTTCAAATGCCCCTTTTAATGAGGCAATTTCAAGAATATTCATGATAAATTACCAGACCACAAACTTAACTGTGGGAAATTTTGCTTTGGAAAATCTAATAAAAAGAAAGCAGAAAGAATGAGCAGCAAATGCGCTAGAGAAAATGGGGCCAGATTTGGAGAGGCAAATGGAAGGGAAGCCAGGCCTGACTACCAAAAGCCAGATCAGCATCAATTCAAACCAGAGCTTTAAATTATAAATGGTCCCTGAAGGGCTACCCACCAGGCGGAGCCAAGATTCCTCGGGAGGAAGAATGGTAAAATGAGAGGTGGAGAGGGCAGGAGTTGAGTACATGCTGCAGGAGGCTGCGTATTTTAAAGAGCTTCAGTTTTCTGTTTTATTGCTGACTGTGGTGACTAAATGTCAGCAACAATCTTCCTCTTGTTTCTCCATTTATGAAACCAAGAGACACTGTGACCTGGAGAGGACGCACTTAAGTAGACTGTGGAATTTGGCATACATGAACTTCATTAGCAACCTAGGTTATCCACAAGTCCCAAAGACATAGCAGTCTTGATAATGTTCCAGGATTCTGTTATTCACCTCTTAGCTCTTCTACCTACTAAAAATCTCACAGAAAGGTAAAAGAAATTTAATACATCGCTACACTATTACATGGAAAGAAACATCATAATTGCCTAAAGGAAGACATGTCAATAATCCTTTTACGTTTTAATATAAAAACGTGCCTTGCCTATGTAGGATAGTTGAAGTGTATACCCCATTGAAGGCAAAAGGATAGCCTAAAAGGGCTTTCACAGACATTTAAAATCTCTGGCCAAGCTCCTTAGGTCGCTACAGGACCGTCTTACTCTTGCTGCTCACGGAAAGCACCAGGGAACAGATGCATTACAGTTTGTGACAGGAGAACAGCCTGTGGATTCCGCCTACTCCCTCCAGTCCATCTGGGAGGTGGGTGAGACAGGGAGCCCACCGAGAGGGAGGCTCTCCTGGGAATCCCTGGGGGTACCATGGTTATTGGTGCTTTATTTTCAGTAGATGGCACTGTGTCTATTGAGATAAGCAAAAAGAGAGTCTAGATAGGAAATATAATTGTTTCTGGAGAAAGCATACTGCATTTGAAAATAATGCATGGTATATATTTTTTTACTGAGTAACATTATAACACAAATACTATTTAGTATTCATGTTAGCACTCTCTTCTGGAGCTCAAGGAACTTTATGATTTATTATTCTGGCTCAGACTCAGGGCTGTGGTGGAGCCCAGGGCCATTCTATGAGGGATATAGTTGGGATAAGAGTAAATCACTCTGGGGCTTCCCTGGTGGCACAGTGGTTGAGAGTCCGCCTGCCGATGCAGGGGACACGGGTTCGTGCCCCGGTCCGGGAAGATCCCACATGCCGCGGAGCGGCTAGGCCCGTGAGCCATGGCCGCTGAGCCTGCGCGTCCAGAGCCTGTGCTCCGCAACGGGAGAGGCCACAGCAGTGAGAGGCCCGCGTACTGTAAAAAAAAAAAAAGAGTAAATCACTCTGAATGTTCACCCACTTTACCACCCAAACACAGACATCAGCACCTGTACTCTATCTATGCCTGGATTCCCACCCTGGGCACTGGATTCCCCTTTACCTGAGACAGGACACTCTGACACCGTGGTTCCTGCCCAGCACACAGGAATCCTCACACCCCCAGAGTCAAAGCAACCAGATCAGTTTCTTACACATGGCTGGTCCTAGGTAGTAGATACTGTAAGTTTCCCACGCATGCTTTTTCCGTTATAACAGACATCTAAGTATCTTTTCTCTCTTCTGAGTGCTTTCAGGAAAGTAGTCCCCAGCACCAGAAGATGAATCAAGTTTATTTTAGGCCGATTGTGGTCTCCCATTTAAAAATGGGAGAAGAACCTCAAGTTTGCTTCTTAGAAAATGAACTCTAGACACAGTGTGGAGGATAGAGTAGATGAAAAGAGGCTCTGTGAGTCAAGCACTGTGCTATGCACTTAATAGAATATTCTCTTTTATTCCTTATTATAACCTTGAGGTAGGTACTATGCTACCCATTTTACAGATGAGAAAACTGAAGCTCAGAAAGTTTAAGCAACCTACCTAAAATCACCCTTGCTATTGACTGAGCTTATGATGAGATTCTAACCATTAGAGACGTCTGCTGTGGGACTTCTGGGAAAGGGACATGCAAGGAGAAACCTCCCATTTCTGTCCCTTGACATGACCTTTTGAATATGACCCCTTGGACTGCAGCACTGATCTTGAGACAATTACAGGAGCCAACCTAAGAGAGTAAGACAGAAGTCTGAGGATGACAGAGCAGAATGATGCAAAGAACCTGGGATCTTGATGATGCTATGGAGCTCTGAATTAACCACCCCCCCAACTTCAGATTTATGTTTCAGCCTCTTTGAAACATATCTTCTGTTACCTGTAGCACCAGCCTCCCAAATACAACCTAAGACCCTAGCCATAATTATTTAGAAAAATGATTAGTGCCTGAGCCAAAAGCAGCTAACCATAGGGTAACTGCCAAGGAGTCAGGATATGAGAGTCCACCCATCAGGACCTCTTTGCTGGATCACACCTAATGAGACCAATCAGACCCTTTCTGGGGGAGCCTGAATAGCATTTTCTCCCACCTCTTCAGGAACTTCCCTCCCATCACTCTTCTGTATCGTCAATGTTTTCTGCTTATACTAGCACATTCTTAAATACCATTTGAATTGTTCATAGTAAAAAAACTAACATAACACCTCTATCAAATATTGACTCTCTTACATATAACACTCTAACTAGCTTCTTTCTTTCACAATCAACTTAGTTGTCTCCAGTTCCTACCCTTCAAGTCACTCTTCAACCCACGGCAGTTGACGCCTGCAGTCCTCCCACGGGACATCTTCTCTTACGGATGTTACAGGATGGTCATAAAATAGGTTATCAACTGAGTAACAGACAGACCAAAAACGTAGTCATTTAAAACAGCAGGCACCTGAGGTCTACTTTTTAAAATTTAAGAAAAAATTGCTCTGTAAACATATGACAGATAGTATAGCACAGTAGTTAAGAGCAAAAATGAGTTACAAAGTCAAACAGACCTGAACTGGTAATCCTAGATTCCTTAAGTAACAATGAATGGGTTTCTTAAATTCTCTATGTTTTTGTTTATTCAAATATAAAATGAGGAGAATACCAACTTACATGGTGGCCATAAGAATTCTACTACAAAGTCACAGCCTATCATTTTATTTATTGCGCTCTGATCACAACAGTTGCTAGCCACCTGATACATTCTTCTTTATTTTTCTTTTATTGCCTATGACTACCAGCCCCACACTGGAATAGCAACTCCTTAAGAGCGCAGACATTTTTTGTCCTGTTCAGCACTGCATTCCCGGTATGGGTAATAGTTCCAAGCACTCAGTAGATGCTCAGCAGATGCATGATGAATGGAAAGAAGGAATGGAGGGAGGCAGGCAGAGAGGGATGGAATGAGAAGAAAAAGAGAGAAGGAACGATGAAAAATGGAGAGTACTAAAATAAAACTTCAAAAAACGGTAAACAAAAACAAACAAACAAAAAACTCTTTGGAAGCAGACCCCTCCACATGCCTCAAAGGGAAGATGCAGACCTGTATGTTTCAGGATCTTCCCACCAAAAACCCACACAATTCCTTTACTATTCCAGCCAAGTATGGCCTAGCCCTACCCTCATACCTGTTTTTCTTGGTTTACTAATAAAGAAACATAGATGGAAATAAAGAAGAGATATTGGGTAGAAAGATATAAAATAGTGGGAAAGATATTATAAGTGGAGTCAAGTACCACCACCATTTACTAGAAGTGAACTTTCAGCACCAATATTAATATGTTTTCCTGTTGTATCTGTAAAGTGATAATAAGTAATATGTACATAACAATTTTTAATTTACTCAAATCTCATTTTTTTAACTAACTACTTCACAACAAGTAACATGCTAAGGCAACATCAGTAGATGAAAAAAGGTAGTCCCTGGCCCCAAGCAATGTTGCCCAGGAGAAGACAGAGATATGTAAGAAATACAATTACAATACAGTATTGCGTGTGCAACAATCAGGCATGCAGAAGTGCAGGGGTAGCAAAAAGGATCACAACACTAAAAAGGAAGACTGCACAAAAGACATAATATGTAAACTGAGTTTTGAAAAATGAAGTGGGTTTCCCAGGTGCCCCATAGGGAGAAAGGAATTCTTGGAGGAGGGAAAAGCATAATTGAAGACAGTGAATTGTTCATATAATCCAGAAGTGAAGTAGGCAATGGCAGGAGAAATGATTGGACACAGGCGTCATGAATACTTGTGTGTCTGCATTTTAGCAAGTCCATTCTAATGGAAACTTTGAGGATCAACTCGGGGGTGGGGGGCCGCGGCAGGACAGAACTAGTCATTCCTGCAAGAAACACTGGGACCAGTTTCTACCAACCCACCAAAAAAATGACTTCAAAGGCAATGTGATATCACAGGAAGGGCTTGTTTTACTGTTTGTTTGTTTTTAGTTCATTAGGCCTCACTTAAAATTCTGATTCCACAGTGCACTTGCTTTGGGATCTTGAACAACACTCATAACCTCTGCAAGTTCCAGTATAGTAAGTTTATGTGATTACCTTCATCTGTAATATCCCTGCGTTGCAATCTTGATGGAAACTCAAGTTCAGGTCAAAGACTAGTTTCTCTGTGACTTCTCCTCTGAATTGGTTCAAAAGCCATCTCTCCCGTCCTCATTTGGCTTCTCTTATGGAATCTCATAAGAACTTCTATGACCGCTTTGGGTTTTTTTTTGTTGTTGTTGTTTGTTTGTTTTTTAATTGAAGTATAGTTGATTTACAATGTCGTGTTACTTTCAGGTGTACAGCACAGTGATTCCTTTTTCACATTCTTTTCCCTTATAAGTTATTACAAAATATTGAGTATAGTTCCCTGTGCCATAGAGGAGATCCTTGCTGTATCTATTCTATGCCTTCTTTGAATGACCGTAGCACTTGTTGTCTGTATCATTTTTATGTCTGTTGTGGCTTTGTGACTGAAAATGAAAATTTTCTATTTGCTCAAAAAAAAAAAAAAACAAAACAGCAGCCACCGTTTATCATTTTTCATGACTCTGCAGATTGACTAGGCACAAGTGGATAATTCTGTCCTGCAGTGTGTTGTCTGGAGCTGTGGTCATCTGGAGGCTTGACTGGACTAGAACCTCTAATGTGGCTCATTCGCAGGGCTGGTGGGTGGTGTTGGCACTTGGCCGGGAGCATGAGTCCTTCTCCTCGTGGCACCTCCATATGTGGGGTTCCCACAGCATGAACGCTGGGTTTTTAGGGGGAGTGTTTCAAGCCTGTGAAAGTAGAAGCTGCCCAGTCTGAGAAGTTAAAGATCTCACTTCTGCCCCATTTTACTGGTCAATGCAAACACAATTCAGTCCAGAGTCAAGGGGAGGGAAATAGATTTCACCTCTTGTGGGAGGAATAGGAAAGAATTTGCAGCCAACTTTAATATACAACTGTTATTAATGGTCTTCCTTATTCCTAATTTCAGTGAAAATAATATGGTTTTTATTTTATGTGGCATCTCAATTACTGCAATATTCCGTTCTTTCAACTTCCATGACAGCACACTCTTCTGGTTTTTTTGGTACCTCTGGAGCCACTCTCACCTTCTTGTGAAGAATCCTCTTCTTTTCCTCACACTCAGAATATTATTCCTTAGGATTCCATCCTTGGTCCTCTTCTGTTATCACTTTATATTTTTCTATTTATCTTATTGGACATTCTAATAAACTCTCAAGACTTCCATTACTGTATACATATTAATTATTCTCGAGTCTTTACTCATAGCTCCTACTGCTCACTTAAGTTCCAACGTAGGTATCCCATCTTCACTGAACATTTCCTATTTCTATTTAAGTATCTTATAATAATCACAAATACAAAATGTCCAAAATTGAGCTCATCATATTTTCACCCAAAGCTTCAATTTCAGTGTAATCTCTCTCTGTGAATAGCACCATAATTCCCTCAGTTACATAATGCAGAGAATTAATCATTTTTGACTCCTTTCTTTTGCTCAACCCTATATCGAGTCACGAAAGGTAGTTAATATTATCTCTTTAATATCTTTCAAATTTGTTAAGTTGCCTGCATCTCTTCTCCAGTACTGTAGTACTGAACTCTAGTTCAGACCACTGTCATCTTTTACCTGATATATTTCAGCATCTTTTATCTAGCCTTCTCACGTCAGATTGGCCTCCTCTTTAATTAATTTTCTACACTGAAGCTAGAGTAGTTTTTTTTGTTTTTTTGGGGTTTTTTTTGCCATACGCGGGCCTCTCACTGTTGTGGCCTCTCCCGTTGCGGAGCACAGGCTCCGGATGCACAGGCTCAGCGGCCATGGCTCACGGGCCCAGCCACTCCGCGGCACGTGGGCTCTTCCCAGACCGGGGCACGAACCTGTGTCCCCTGCATCGCCAGGCGGACTCTCAGCCACTGCGCCACCAGGGAAGCCCCAGAGTAGTTTTCAATGGCAATATTCCATCGTGTTGTGCTCCATTTGACAGCATATATACTGAAATTGAAACAATACAGACAAGACTAGCATGGCCCCTGTGCAAGAATGACAGATTTCTAAAGCATTCTTTATTTTTTTCTTTGTTGTTGGACACACAATCTATAAAGGTGTAATTTGCATGACAATAACAGCACAAATGAAGGGAGAGAGAAGATAAAGCCATGTAAGAGCAAAGATTTTGTACACAATTGTAATTAAATTGGTATTAATCTGAACTAGATTCTTATAAATTATTAATTGTAATCCTTATAGCAACTTCTAAGGAAATAACTCAAAAAATATAGTAAGAGAATCAATAAGGGGAATAAAATAGAAAATATCCTTTTAACACAAAAGTAGTCAGCAATAGAGGCTGGAACCCCCCCAAAACACATAAGGCATATAGAAAACAAGTAGAAAATAGCAAATATAAACATGACTTTATCAGTAATTTCATTAAATGAGAAGGGATTGAATTGAAATGCAGAGATTAGCAGAATGGGTTAAAAATACAAAATCCAACTATATACTGCCTATAAGAGGCACACTTTAGATTCAGAGACACAAAGAAGTTGAAGTACGGGAAATGACATACTAGGTGAACAATAACTGAAAGACCTAGAACGGCTATACTAATATCAGACAAAGTAGACTTTAGGACAAAAATTATTACCATAGACTAAAAAGAACATATGATAATAACAGAGTTAATCCATCAAGAAGATAAAACACTTATAAACATATTTACACCTGACAACCCCAAACTCAGGAATCAAAAACTAACAGAATTGAAGGGGAAAATGGGCAATTCAATAATAACATTTGGAGATTTCTACATCTCACTTTCAATAATGGGTAGAACACCTAGACAGAAAATCATCAAGCAGATAGAAGACTTGAACAACATTATAATTCTATTAACAGAGACCTATAGAACACTCCATTCAACAACTACAGAATACACATTCTTCTCAAGTACACACATGGAACATTTACCAGGATAGACTATATGTTAGGCCATGAAACAAGTGTAAATAAATTTTAAAAGATTGAAATCATATGAAGTATGTGCTCTCCAACCACAGTGAAATGAAATTAGGAATTACTAACAAGGAAATTTGGCACATTCACAAATACGTGGAAATTAAACCCAATCATAAATAATCAGAGGGTCAAAAAGGAAAAAACAAAGGAAACTAGAAAATACTTTGAGATGAATGAAAATGAAAACACAACATACCAAATATTATGGGATGCAATGCAAATAGTGCCTAGAGGGAAACTTATAGCTGTATTTGCCTATATTTAAAAAGAAGAAAGACTGCAAATCAATAACCTAACACGCCACCTTAAGGAACGTGAAAAACAAGAGCAAACTGAATCTAAAGCAAGCAGGAAGAAGAAAATAATATAGGTTGCAGTGAGAATAAGTGGGGTAAAGAATAGAAAAACAATAAAGTCAACAAAACCAGAAGTTGGTTCATTGAAATGATCACAAAATTGACAAATCTTTAGCTGGCCTAATTAAGCAAAAAAAGAGAGAAGACTAAAATTACTAAAATCAGCAATAAAAGAGGGGATATTACTGCCAACCTCACATACACAGAAAGACTATAAGGTGTTATGGACTGAATGTTTGTATTCCTCAAAATTCATATATTGAAGTCCTAACACCCAGTGTGATGGTGTTTGGAGATAGGGCCTTTGGGAAGTAATTAGGGATAGACTAAGTCATGAGGGTGGGGCTCTCATGATGAGACAAGTGGCTTTAGAAGAAGAGAAAGCTCTCTCCCTCCCTCCCTCCCTCCCTCCCTCCTTCCCTCCCTCCCTCCCTTCTACTCCTCCCCCACTCCCAGCCCTGGTGCATGCAAGGAAAGGCCGTGTGAGGACATAGTGAAAATGTGGTTGTCCATAAACCAGGAAGAGAACTTTCACCAGGAACCAGATCAAATTGGCTGGCATCTTGGTCTTGGACCTCCCAACCTCCAGAACTGTGAAAAATATATTTCTACTGTTTAAGCTACCCAGTCTAGGTTATTTTTTATGGCAGCCTGAGATGACTAAGTCAACAAAGAAGATAACCTAGATGAAATGGATAAATTCCTAGAAACAAACTACCAAAGTTGATTAACAAAGAAATAGAAAAATCTGAAAAGATATATAACAAATAAATAGCTTAGGTTAGTAATCAAAAAAGTTTCAGCAAAGAAAAGCCCAGGACTGTATGGCCTCACTGGTGAATTCTACCAAACATTTAAGGAAGAATTAACACCAATTCTTCATAAACTTTTGCAAATAATAAGAGGGAACAGTTTCTAATTCATTTTTTGAGTACAGTGTTCCCTGGTATCAAAGCAAGACAAAGACATCACAAGAAAAGAAAACTACAGACCAATATCCTTATAAATATAGAAACAGAATTCCTCAAACAAATACATACTAACAAACTAAATCCAGCAAAACATATAAAAGAATTTTATAACATTGCCAAGTGGGATTTATACTTGCTGCACCATATGAAAATCAGCTTAATATACCAAATTAATAGGATAAGGGGAAAAAACCCACATGATCATGTCAATAGATGCAGAAAAAGCATTTGACAAAATCCAACAGCTGAGACTTCCCTGGTGGTGCAGTGGTTAAGAATCCGCCTGCTAATGCAGGGGACACGGGTTCGAGCCCTGGTCCAGGAAGATCCCACATGCCGCGGAGCAACTAAGCCCGTGCGCCACAACTATCGAGCCTGCCCTCTAGAGCCCGCAAGCCACAACTACTGAGTCCACGTGCTGGAAGCCCGCGCACCTAGAGCCCGTGCTCTGCAACAAGAGAAGCCACGGCAATAAGAAGCCCGCTCACCACAACGAAGTGTAGCACCCGCTCGCATGCAGCAATGAAGACCCAACGCAGCCAAAAATCAATCAATAAATACATAAAAATTAAAAAAAAAATCCAACAGCCTTTCATGATAAAAAACAAGCTAACAAACCAACCAACCAACAACCACTCAACAAAACTCCACAGCTAACATAACGATGAAAGATGAGAAGTTTCCCCCCTAAGATCAGGTACAAGACAATCACACTCCAATCTGATATTACTTTATAATTTTAAAGTTATATGTGTGATAGTTAAAAGTACTTTTTGAATGGTATGATCCAGTTTTTATTCTTTAAATAAGTACATATTATGCACAGAAATGAGTTTGGAAGCCTGTACACCAAGAGGCTGGCAGTGGTAATCTTGGGATGGTGGCAATGGTGGTGATCCTTACATATGTTTTGTTTGTTTGTTTTTGGTTCTGCTTTTATAACAGCATTATTGAGATGTAACTCATACCACATACTCCACTTATGTAAGTGTACAGTTCAATGGTTTTTAGTGTACTTATGCAGTCATCACCTCTGTCCAATTCCAGAACATTTTCATTACTCCAAAAAGAAACCTTATACCCATTGGCAGTCACTCCCCACTTCCCCCTCACCCAACCGCTGACAACAACTCATCTAATTTCTGTTTGTACGGATTTGCCTATTCTGGACATATACCATATAAATAATATCATACATGATGTGAGTTTTGTGTCTGACCTCTTTCATGTAGCATAGTGTTTTCAACATTCATCCATGTTGTGGCATGTATCAGCACATTCCTTTTTTATGGCTGAATAATATTTCATTGTATGGACATACAAGATTTTATTAGACTCCATACATCGAGCTCTACTATTAGACTCCATACATTGGGCAGGCCTTAAGCTTTATCATCTGTCCCCAATCCCTACTTCCTGTGAAACCATTAAAAATGAAATATCAATATCACCAGAAGTTGACACATATGCCTATGGCAGAAGCCATCCCTGGTATTTCCTCACCTCCCAGGAGTTCAATGTTCACTTCAATTTTTGCCGTCTTAGAATCTTTGCTTTCTTGGCAGCTCAGTGATGTGTTTGAACGTTTTTGTTTGTTTCTTCGTTTTTTACGTGTTCTATGGCAGTATTATTGCTTTCAGTGGGAGGATCACAATTTCCCTTGCAGCCAGCACTAGCCATGTGATACAGTTCTGGCCAATAAGATAGAAGAGGAAGTCTGCTGACAATGATCCTTCCTTCTTCCTTCTGCTTTGAATACAGATGTAAGACCCAGAGATGCTGACATGATTTTTAATTCATGAAGTGATAAAATAACAGATTTGCCAAGAATGGCAAAATGGAAGGAAAATAGGAACCATAAACAATAACAACATCATGAGCTGTGGCACCAACCCTGGATGTATTACTCTAAATGTCTTCGTTAAAAAAAAATGTTATAAACCCTAATTTGTCTAAACTACAATTAGTTAGTTGGGTTTTCTGTTACTTGCCATCAAAAGTTAGTCATTCTTAGAGATACAATACTTATACATTCATTCATCCATCCAATCAATAAGCATGTATTAAACACATACTGAGTGCCAGGCACTGCTTATAGCAGAATTTGTCAATACATATTATAATTTGAGAGCATTTTAAACATTTGTGGGAAGGTTTCTATAGTGTTACGATAACTTGGGGCTACTACCATCTAAAGGGTTGATACTTGGAATACAATATTTCTTTTTTTTTTAACATCTTTATTGGGGTATAATTGGTTTACAATGGTGTGTTAGTTTCTGCTTTATAACAAAGTGAATCAGTTATACATATACATATGTTCCCATATCTCTTCCCTCTTGCGTCTCCCTCCCTCCCACCCTTCCTATCCCACCCCTCCAGGCGGTCACAAAGCACCGAGTCGATATCCCTGTGCCATGCGGCTGCTTCCCACTAGGTATCTACCTTACGTTTTTTAGTGTATATATGTCCTTGCCTCTCTCTCGCCCTGTCACAGGTCACCCTTCCCCCTCCCCATATCCTCAAGTCCGTTCTCCAGTAGGTCTGCGTCTTTATTCCTGTCTTACCCCTAGGTTCTTCATGACATTTTTTTCCCTTAAATTCCATATATATGTGTTAGCATATGGTATTTGTCTTTCTCTTTCTGACTTACTTCACTCTGTATGACAGACTCTAGGTCCATCCACCTCATTACAAATAGCTCAATTTCGTTTCTTTTTATGGCTGAGTAATATTCCATTGTATATATGTGCCACATCTTCTTTATCCATTCATCCAATGATGGGCACTTAGGTTGTTTCCATCTCCGGGCGGAATACAATATTTCTTAAAATGCATGGGACAGGCTTATGCAGTGAGAATTGTCCCATATCCTGCATACTTTTCGACACCCACAAAGACATACATTTAGGTAAAAATGGAGCTTTTAATTATCTGAACTTAGAACCTAACTCCATTTTACAAACAAATACCAAATATTTTCTGCACGTGCTTAATAGATCCAAACTTTCTAGGAATATTTTGTTAGAAATTTACCACAAGTTATTCAACCTCACAAGTAGCAATGCTGCATATGGTTTTTGAATCTCCATTATAACACACCTGTATCAGTCTGCATTTATAGCGTTCTCATTTGTACTGATTCTACATATAGGTACAAGCATCTGACTGTGTTATTATGTCTACCAGTCACACCTAGACATTTTCAGATTGAAATACATATTATTTTATTATAAACAACGTTGCATTTATTACTCCTTTATATTACAATTAGGCACTGTGTTTCTTTTTTGAAATCATGTTTATATGTAATTTATATTAATTTAATTATTAATTTAATCTCAGAATTGTAAGCAGGTCTTATAAAATATCTATCATCAAAAGGGGAGTTGGGCTTTGAGAGAGTTAAGAGTTACTCGTTTTAATGGTAATTCCATATCTTTAAGAAATTGTTAAATAGCGTTTAGTATTTCTTAGTAAGATGACAAGAAAATGTCTAAAGACAAAACTCCTGGTTGTTTGGAAAACTTGACCCTCAGCAAGGATTTCCTGCCTGTAGATTTTAAGTATGTGAGTTTATACCCCATGGCTGTTTGACTCAGATCACAGAAGTTCCTGCCCCTCTACCAACTGCCCCCATTCCTGGTACCTGCTGGGGATGGTGTGAAATCATCTTTCCAAGACTTTGGCTTTACTTCTCTTGAAGTGGGGCATCTTTCCTTTAAAGGGGGAACACAAGGAGGACCTACTGACTTAGAGAAAGAATGACAGGAGAAGTGTGACTTGGCTAAGGTCATGTAGAAGGTAGTGAGTGTTAAGAGCTAGGATGCAAATCCAAATTTTCATACTCCTGAGGCTAAATAAATTTTAATCAACTAGCATATGTTTCACATGTTGGGAAAAAACTTTGGGGGGGATAGAGAAGAAGATGAATATCTATGTATGTTCAGGAAGAGCTCTTTCCTCTTTGAGGTTAATAACTTTAAAAAGGTGGCAGGCTTCCCTGGTGGCGCAGTGGTTGAGGGTCCGCCTGCCGATGTGGGGGATGCGGGTTCGTGCCTCGGTCCGGGAGCATCCCACATGCCACAGAGCGGCTGGGCCCGTGAGCCGTGGCCGCTGAGCCTGCGCGTCTGGAGCCTGTGCTCTGCAACGGGAGAGGCCACAGCAGTGAGAGGCCTGCGTACCGCAAAAAAACAAAAAAACGTGGCTCTCACTTCCGTATGAACACCTCCTGTTGACCCTTTTCTTTTTCTAAGTAAGTGAGGAGAGTGAAAAAAAAGGAAAATCTCTAGGTCACAGAAATATTAATTGACAAGGTGGGGATCAAGCTCCCTGACATTCTAGGCAGACTTCTTTAACACAGTAAGGGAAGTTGATATTCACCTCTTATCAGGGCTTTAAAATGCTGTCATTAGCCAGTTACACCAGTCCCCCATTCCTTCATCACCAGCCCCCACTAGTTCACCCTCATCTCTCTTACTGGGTACATGAAGGTTTCTTCCCTCTTTTACTGGAATCTTTCCACTTGGCTCTACCAGACACATTTTGTTTAAGAGAATTAGCAAAATCAGATGAGAAATTTGAAACACTGTGTGACACTTGGACCAGCCTAAGTCTTGGGCAAGTGTCTAAAACTCCCCAGACTCCAGTTCATCATAGCTTCATATCTGTGATTATTTGTGCTTTATAAATACCCACTAGAAGATTATAATATCCCAGGTATTAATGGAGCCCATAAAGCTATTTTAGGTGGAAGATAAAAGGAAATGAGATGTATCTGGTTCTACTGGGAATCTAACAGGGTTTTGGCATTGTGGACTCTTTCCTGTTTTGCCTCTGAAAATAGTCCAAAACTAAAGTACAAAAACTCGTGAAGGGTATAGGGGTGAAATACAAGGCAGAAAAGTATAGAATGGAAAAGAAGAAGAATATATATATATTGGACTTCCCTGGTGGTCCCGTGGTTAAGGCTCCAACCTTCCACTGCAAGGGGCACTGGTTCGATCCCTGGTCAGGGTAACTAAGATCCTGCATGCTGGGCATGGTGTAGCCAAAAAAAAAAAAAAAAAAAAAAAAGATATTTTTTACATTTTGTAATTAAGAATGTAAAGATGAGTGCTCAAATAGTATCGCCATGAAACTATACTGACACTTTAGCAAATGGGATCATTTTGGCTGTAAATGACAGAAAACTCAACCAATGGTGACTTAACCATTAAGACTATTCCTCAACTGACAGTAATCTGGAGGCAGGTGATCCCCAGTTGGTCTGAAAGCTCATGGTGTAGTCAGGGGTCCAGGCTTTCCCAATCTTTCTTCTGGGCCATCCTCAGCATGTTGACGAAGTCCCCCATTGTGGTCATATAGAGACTGCTGGAACACCAAGCACAAAATCTCATATAACAGCTTTGATCAATACCTAAACAGGAAGGAAGTAGGAGTGAGCAAAAGGAGACTTTCTTTTCATGCCTTTCTCTTATCTGAGAGAATAGTCTTTTCCTAAAGTTCTCAGCAGAGCAGAACTTAGTGACATGCCCCTAGACCAATCAGAGAGAGAGAAATGGGATTGCCATAATGGTTTAAACCAATCATAATTCTTTTTTTAAATTGAAGTATAGTTAATTTACAATGTTGTGTTAGTTTCTGGTGTACAGCAAAGTGATTCAGATATATATATATATATTTTTTCTTTTTCATATTCTTTTCCATTATGGTTTATTATAGGATATTGAATATGGTTCCCTGTGCTATACAGTAGGACCTTGTTTATCTATTTTATATATAGTAGTTTGTATCTGTTAATCCCAAACTCCTAATTTATCCCTCCCCACACCCTACCCCTTTGGTAACCATAAGTGTGTTTTCTATGTCTGTGAGTCTGTTGCTGTTTTGTAAATAAGTTCATTTGTATCATAGTTTAGATTCCACATATAAGTGGTATCATATGATATTTGTCTTCCTCTTTCAGACTTCATTTAGTATGATAATCTCTAGGTCCATCCATGTTGCTACAAATGGCATTATTTCATTCTTTTTTATGGCTGAGTAATATTCCATTGTGTATATACACCACATCTTCTTTATCTGTTCGTCTGTTGATGGACACTTAGGTTGCTTCCATGTCCTGGCTATTGTGAACAGTGCTTCTGTGAATGTGGGGGTGCATGTGTCTTTTTGAATTATGGTTTTCTCAGGGTATATGCCCAGGAGTGGGATTGCTGGGTCATATGGTAATTCTATTTTTAGTTTTTTAAGAAACCTCCATACAATTTTCCATAGTAGCTGCACTGATTTACATTCCCACTAACAATGTAGGAGGGTTCCTATTTCTCCACACCCTCTCCAGCACTTATTACCTGTAGACTTTTTAATGGTGGCCATTCTGACCTCTGTGTGGTGATACATCATTGTAGTTTTGATTTGCATTTCTCTATAATTAACAATGTTGAGCATCTTGTCATGTGCCTATTGGCCATCTGTATGTCTTCTTTGGAGAAATGTCTATTTAGGTCTTCTGCCCATTTTTTGATTGGGTTGTTTGTTTTTTTTTTTGTTATTGAGTTGTATAAGCTGTTTGTTTGTTTCAGAAATTAAGCCCTTGTCAGTTGCATCATTTGCAAATATTTTCTCCTGTATGTAGGTTGTCTTTTCGTTTTGTTTATGGTTTCCTTTGCTGTGCAAAAGCTTATAAGTTTGATTAGGTCCCATTTGTTTATTTTTGCTTTTATTTCTATTGCCTTGGGAGACTAATCTAAGAAAATGTTACTATGATTTACGTCACAGGATGTTTTGCCTATGTTCTCTTCTAGGAGTTTTATGGTGTCATGTCTCATATTTAAGTCCTTAAGCCATTTTCAGTTTATCTTGTGTCAGGTGTGAGGGAGTGTTCTAACTTCACTGGTTTACATGCAGCTGTCCAAGTTTACCAACACCACTTGCTGAAGAGACTGTCTTTTCTCCTTTGTATATTCTTGCTTCCTTTGTCAAAGATTAATTGACCATAGGTGTGTGGGTTTATTTCTGGGCTCTCTATTCTGTTCCTTTGATCCATGTATCTGTTGTTGTGCCAGTACCATGCTGTTTTGATTACTGTAGCTTTGTAGTATTGTCTGAAGTCTGGGAGGTTCTGCCTCCAGCTTTGTTCTTTTTCCTCAGGATTGCTTTGGCAATTCTGGGTCTTTTATGGTTTCATATAAATTTTAGGATTATTTGTTCTAGTTCTGTGAAAAATGTCGTGGGTAATTTGATAGGGATTGCTTTAAATCTCTAGATAAACCAATCATAATTCTTGTCCTGGGATTAGACATATTACTGCAAAAGAGAAGGTAAAAGAGCCAATGGGTAGGCAAACATCAGAGTCTGTCACATAATTAAACACACACACGTGCATACATATACAAATACAAGTATACACGTGCACAGACTTGCAAATAAAGGTATACTAATACTTATTTTATATATTAGCCTCAATCTCAATGTTCTTTTTAAAAAATCTTAATATACTTCATAGATTTTTGTTTCTATCTTAGTACATATAGAGTCATCTCTTTTTAAAACTACTGCAGAGCATTCCATAGTATGAATGTGCCATTACTTATGTAGTCATTCTCTAAATGGTGGACATTTGTGTTACCATGTCCTTTTTAAACCTCCCTCCCCTGGTCCTGACTCCAGGATAAGCTGGGTAATTTAAAGATGTTTCGTACCAACTGTGATTCTTTTATTTGATTCATTTCAATTCATATGTATTCAAGATACATTAAATGAGTAACTACTCTGTTCCAGGTACGGGACTTAACATGAGGAGTACAAAGATTAGTAATATAAATCCCTGACATTAAATAGCTTACAGTCTAGGAGGGAAGACGTATCCTTAAATAACTAAGTACTAAGATAGAGGTACATGATATTATGGGCATTTAGTCCAAACTGGGAATTTACATCTCAGCTGAGTCTTGAAGGTGAGTCCATATCTGTCAAATCAAGAAAAGTGAGCAGGAATGCTAGACAGAAAACACAGTGTGTTCAAAGATGTGAGACTTGAAAGAGCATAGCATACGGTTATGTGAAACAGTAGTGGTGAGAGCCTGCCTTGCAGGTTGGACCCTAGTCATACCAACTTCACTGAAACTCTAGTAATACCTGTCTTACAAAACAGTTCCCAAAGGTACATAATATAAGACAGGCTATCGCCATTATTCTTTCATATTGTACTGCAGGTACTAGCTAGCTCTATAAAGAACAACAATAACAAAAAGGTAAGAGATAAAGGATTTCAAAGAAGAAAAAAATATCTGTCATTTTTGTAGATGATGTGATCATCTATTTAAAACACACATACACACACACATACTCACAACACAGATGCAACAAACTGTCAGAACTAATAAGGAATTTTAACAAGGTTGACAGAAACATGACTGTACTAAAAATCGATTACCTTTACTCTCAGTAACTAAATTAAAAATTTTTTTAAATAATTCCATTTTTTTTTTGCAACATAAGGAAATTATCTTAAAAGAAATCAAGATATTTTGTTAAAATTAACCAGTTGACCAAGAATACACAAGACATCCATGGAAGAAATTTTAAAATCTTAATAAAGGGCGTAGACATGACTTTAATACATGAAAAGACTTCATGCTCTCAACCTTTATATTTTAAAGATGCAATGTCTCCCCCAATTAATCAACAGATTTAATGCAGTTTGTCAAAACTCCAGTTAGATTTTGTGAGAAAATTTATACTCTTAAGTTTATATGGACAAGTAATGTCCTCAGATACCTATATTGCCTTTGTAAAAATAGAATAAAACTTTATAATTTTAAAACAATAACAATAAAGAACAGGATGATATTTACATGAATGAGGAATGGAAAAGAAATGCAGAAACTCTGCTAGTGGTATACAATAATGATTTATCATAGTGTTAGACTCCATGCAGTTATGGGAGCTGGTAGAAGACTCTGTACAGCTGTTGCATCTGCATCTGGTGTTGAGCCTGAAGTCTTTACTGGTCAGATCAACCAGCATCTGAAAAAGAAAGCTAGATGTGGATGAGAGCAGACAAACTGGAACCGGTGAGGACACACTGAGACCCACAGGACAAAGGAGAACCAGCATCTGTCTCTCATCACCTTCAATCTCAATGCTGTGAGTGATCAGCAAAAGAAGATAGCACATTTCACCATGGAGTTAACCATGCACTTGGGGCAGAACTTGGAGAAGATGTGACAGGAGCTGGAGGAGCTGATGTCTGGGTTGATTTAACAAGGTGAGCTAGCAGATGAGTGACAGCATGTGCAAGATGTCACTGTACCATTGACCTTCAGAGCATTAAAAAGAAAGAAAAAAAAAGAAAAGCTGCCCTTTCTTTTTTTTTTTTTTTTTCGTGGTACGTGGGCCTCTCACTGTTATGGCCTCTCCCGCTGCGGAGCACAGACTCCGGACGCGCAGGCTCAACGGCCATGGCTCACGGACCCAGCCCCTCCGCGGCATGTGGGATCTTCCCGGACCGGGACACGAACCCGTGTCCCGTGCATCAGCAGGCGGACTCTCAACCTGTGTGCCACCAGGGAAACCCTGCCCTTTCATTTTTTACTTTTCAGATATTACACAAAATGTCTCTCGTGGCCAACACTAAATCAGAACCATACAGAAAAGAGAATTATAGGAAATGTACTTCAAGCATAGCTAATGTGACACAGTACAAAGCCACCACCACAGTAATGGTGGTTTGGTTCAAGAACAAACAGAGACAAAAAGGAGCAGAAGTGAGTGCCAGGGACATATTGATGAGGGAACTCAGTAGACACTAAAGAACAATGGCAATAGGCACACAAATAAAACTGGATCTTTATGTAACACAACAAAAAGGATGGAGTCCAGGTAGATTTAAGAATAAATATGAAAGGTATAACTATAAATTAATAGAATAAAACATAAGAGAGCATCTTTGTGGCTTAGGTATGAGGACAGATTGCTTATACAAAACTTCAGAAGCACAAATCATAAAGCAAAAAAAAAAAAGGAAATGATTTTGATTATATTTAATTTGAGGCTTTCTATTGAACAAAGAATACCTTGGACAAGTTAGTACATAGATGACCAAGTAGAAAGTCTAAAGATTATAAGAAATTAATATCTAGCATATCTAGTAGATAAAGATCAACTACAGGGTGAGCTGTGACAAAGCGAGAAAGAGGCATGGACATATATACACTACCAAACGTAAGGTAGATAGCTAGTGGGAAGCAGCCGCATAGCACAGGGAGATCAGCTTGGTGCTTTGTGACTGCCTGGAGGGGTGGGATAGGGAGGGTGGGAGGGAGGGAGACGCAAGAGGGAAGAGATATGGGAACATATGTATATGTATAACTGATTCACTTTGTTATAAAGCAGAAACTAACACACCATTGTAAAGCAATTATACCCCAATAAAGATGTTAAAGAAAAAAAAAAAAAAAGATCAACTACAAATCAAAATGAAAATACAGCAAGCTCAGGGGAAAATGGGACAATGGGTATCATTATAGCATGGGTTTCCCCCAAAACAGAGTCTGAGGCCAAGGTTTATGTGCTACTATATTATTAAGGAGTTCAATCCCACAGAACAGGAATGAGGGAAGGGCAAGTAAAGAAAAAAATAGAGGGAGAGAAAGAGAGGCTATTTATTTACACATATGTAGAGTCATAGTTTTCTATTTTATTCAATGGATTAGAGTCCTTTACACGCATAAATTATTCTCATGCTCAGATTTTTTCCTAATTTAGCCAGTGAACATCCCTTCAAGCTGGTTTCTGTTTCCCTGTTTTGTTTTTTTTTTTGGTCTGCTCTTTATTTTTTTATACAATTTTGAAAGGTTACTTTCCATTTACAGTTACTACAAAATATTGATTACATTCCCCATGTTGTACACGACATCCTTGAGGGGCTTCCCTGGTGGCACAGTGGTTAAGAATCTGCCTGCCAATGCACGGGACACGGTTTTGAGCCCTGGCCTGGGAAGATCGTACATGCCACGGAGCAGCTAAGCCCGTGCGCCACAACTACTGAGCCTGCCCTCTAGAGCCCATGAGCCACAACTACTGAGCCTGCGTGCCACAACTACTGAAGCCTGCGCACCCTAGAGCCCATGCTCCACAACAAGAGAAGCCACTGCAATGAGAAGCCCGCACACCACAACAAAGAGTAGCCCACGCTCGCCGCAACCAGAGAAAGCCCGTGCACAGCAACAGAGACCCAACGCAGCCAAAAATAAAAATAAAAAATAAATTAAAAAAAAAAAAAGGACATCCTTGAGCCTATCTTACAGCCAATAGTTTGTACCTCCCACTCCCCCACCCCTATCTTGCCCCTCCCACCCTTCTCCACTGGTAAGCACTGGTTTGTTTTCTATATCTGTGAGTCTGCTTCTTTTTTGTTATATTCACTAGTCTGTTGTAGTTTTTAGATTCCACATATAAGTGATACCGTACAGTATTTGTCTTTCTCTGTCTGCCTTATTTCGCTTAGTATAATGCCCTCCAAGTCCATCCACGATGCTGCCAATGGCAAATTTTCATTCTTTTTTATATATAAAAAGAATTTATTCACTTACTTATTTTATATCCATTTAACTGTTGAGGGACACTTAGGTTTCTTCCATGTCTTGACTCTTGTAAAAAGCACTGCTATGAACATTGGGGTGCATGTATCTTTTCAAATTAGTGTTTTTGTTTTTTTGTGGATATATACCCAGGAGTGGAATTGCTGGGTCATATGGTAATTCTATTTTTAGTTTATTGAGAAACCTCCTTTTGATATGTCTTTACCATTCTTTGAGCATAGTTGGAAGATAATCTTCCATGGGTCCTTCATATTTCTGTACATCTTGTGAGCAGAAACTCTAACTGTGCTTTTGTTGTGGACCATCTTTTCAAGGATGTTTATATAGCAAAGACCTTGGAAGGTAGATACAGTAACTTCCTCCAGAGCAGAGGTCAGCTTACTTACCATCTAATGTTATCAAAATAATGTCTCCTTCCAGCACGAAGGTCAGTCAGGTTGCATACGGCTTGTTATAAAAGTTCAGGTTCCCTAAACTCAGGGTTCCTCAGCTGTGACACAGACTCACTGCCTGTGTCAGGTCCCACAGGGGTTGGGAGGTCAGGGGCACTGGCACAAGTATGAAGTTCATGCTGCTTGCTGTTAGATATAAAGAACTTTCTGTGAGCATTGATGAAACCATGGCAGGCTAACTTGTTAGTTTGCAAGCAGGGTCAACTCTCTGACCCTTCACAATTCTTAACAAACACATGCTTTCCAGAAAAACAAGATGTTTTATGATCATCCTGTACTTTTCCTGCCCCAGCTCTGGAATCAGCCACTGCTTCAATGAATCCTAGTTCTCTTTGAGTGGAAAATGGTGTTCAAAAGCCACATGTGAGTGCTAGATGTGCTCCTTATTATTTGCATGCCGCTGTTCCCAGTCCCTTTCAGTGGACACACAGAGGTGCATCTATTTTTTATTTCTATCTCTGTCTAAATCTATTAAAAACCAAGAGTTCACACCAACGCTTCCAATAACCCAAGATCAAGAGTTTATTCTAATTTTGTCTTTTTCTGTGTTTATATTTCCCTTCTCCAACAAGGGAAAAACTGGCTTCCACTATCTTTGAAATATTTACTTGTTTGATTAATTTTCCTGTATAGTAAATCTCCCAACTCTGCTGTCATTCTTTCTTCCACATATACGGTTTCCTCACCCTGATTAGCTCTTACTCTCCATTCCACACTGGATGGATACCCTCCTCACATTTTCAGAGCAGGGGGGTAAGGGTGGTATTATAGATATTATAGGTTGAGTTCTCCAGAAGCACACCTTGAGATAGAGTTTAATGTGAATCAGCTATTAGAAATCAACACTCATGGAAAGAAGGGGAAGGAGGTATGATTGGCAGAGGAAGAAGTTGAACTACAGTGTAATTCTGGCAAAATCTTAACACCTAACTGGGTGCTCTGGAATATAGACAATCACAGTTGTCCCACAGTAACCCCAAATGGCTAGGCTTTTATACCACCACGTGACAAATCATTGGATGTAGGTACGCTGAACAGGATGTGTTCTTGAGCAAGGCAATTGTCTGCAGCTGGGATTAACTCTGAAGGAGCTGAGGGATCCTTGTAGCTCATGTCCATATCCATTACAGTCCACGCTGTGTGCCACTCAGATACATTTCTTCAGGTATATACATATAGATTTGGAGAGCTGTTCTTCCAGGATTCTGATGTACCTCTCTTCCCAAAAGAAACTTAGAAGGGAAAAGTCAGTGGGACAAATTACAGCCCCTACCACTAGAGCTGGTCTTAGGACCATAACTGATACTTACCATCTTTCTCCTCTAATATCCATTCTAGATTACTGCTACCTCAGCACAACTTCTGCTGGTTGTGGTGACTTATCTGATGGAATTACCCAGAACCTCATATCTGAGGGGTATGAGCCCCTGGACACCATGCTTTCCTGAGGCCAGGGTTGCTGACGTGTCCCTTTATCATTACAGTTGAGCAAAAGGATAGGATGAAGCACTCAAGAATATTATCTGGATGTCATACATATCACTGCCCCCGTAGTGTAAGAGCAGCTCTACTGCCTCCTGATAATCAGGGTCCAGGGTCCTGGCAGGGTCCCTGCCAAGATGGTAACTCCTCTCCTTGTCTGCCAGTCCCTGGACACAAGGACCCTGAAGTGCCTAGGTGGTGGTGGTAGTCTGTATTTCAATGGGACACTTGCTGGGTCCCCCAGGAAAAGTGTGCCTCCTTTGGAAACCAGAAACTCTAACCCTACAGAGTCTAGAATTGTGGGGACAGAAAGGACAAAGTCCTTAGTGGGTCCTTGGGTGAGATGATAATTGGAATCATTCCTGCTTCCATCCCTTGATTCCTAGACCTACGTAGTAATCTTACTTAGGGATACAGTGTTATATAAATTTTTTGATTCAATCTTCTGGAAGATGGATGGCTTTTCCTGTGAAGGGTTGCCTCTAAGCTAGCATTTTAACTGTGTCCTCAGCAGGTCCTTTCAATGCTCCATCAGGCAGGTAGCTTCTGAGCGGTATGGTATGTGATATGACCAGTGGATCCAGTAGTCACAGACCCACTCCCATACCTCCTTTGCAGTCAAGTGGGCTCCCCTCTCTGACACAATGTTATATAGGATATTTCCCCAGAGAAAAAATATCCTAAAAGTTCTTGGATGGTTATGGTGACTGAAGACTTGTAGGCAGGAAAAGCAAACCCATTCCCAGAGTATGTGTTTATTCTTGTTTGAACAAGCCTCTGGCCTTTCCAGGATAGAAGAGACTCAATGTAGTTATCTTGACACCAGTGGCCTTCTTGAGGAGAGCATTATATCAGGGACTCAGCCTTGGTGTCTGCTGCTGGCACGCTGGGCATTTGACGGCAGCTGCAATTAAACCAGCCTTGCTAAGTGGGAGCCCACGCTGTTGGACCCATGCACAGCATTCCTCTCTCCTTACCATGGCCACGATGTTCATGTATCCGCTGAGCTAGCACTGAAGTAGCTGATAACAGGCCTGGTGGAATAATCTTGTCTATTTAGCTATTTAGACCCTCCTCCATAGTTGATGCTCTCTCGTGGGCTTTAACATACAATACAAAGATTTTCACACTTTGTTCCCACTCCCATATGTTCATCCGCCTCTTTGTTCCATTCTTTCAATCTTAGTCTTTCATGGGCACCTGCCCATGAGTCTGAATATAGTGTAATCTCAGGCCACCTCTTTCACATAAAGTGGATAAACAGGTGCATTACCCAAAACTCTGCCCATTAGCAGAATTTTCCCTCACTACTGTCTTTCAAAGGCACTTCAGAATGAGGCTGCAGTGCAGCTGCTCCCATTTTTAAGCACCCACATACTTAGCTGTTCTATTTGTAAACCAAGCTTGGAGTTTTTGCTCTCCCATCAGCAGGTGATAAGGGATTCCCGATATGAGCAGAGTGAGGTGAGGGAGAGGTGCTGGTGCACAGTGGTGAAGGCCATGGGGGTCTGGGCTACATGCTTATGCAGCTTGTTTTTGCTCTCTAGTCCTTCTCATGCTTGGGACTCATGCTCATTTTCCAACAAACTGCTACAGGGCTCAAGCGGTTTGACTTATGGACCCTTAAGTGAACCTGGCTTTGACCTGAGGGCTCTAGGTCAACCCAGCTCTTAATGGGCAGTTCTGGAGGCATAGCCATTTGGTGTCATGATCAGGCATTCCATCTGCATCAATGCCCAATAGCATGCAAAAGTTAGGATTTTTTTTAAAGTATGTAATTCTCCTTGCGCCAGAATCTCAGGAGTCTGCACTGTTATTTTTCCCACTGGGGCTTGCCATAAGCCCTGCTGCCACATTGCATCTTTTCCTGCCACTGATATATCTTATACTACAGGACCTGCAGGGTTTTGTGGCCCAAGCAGAAGGGCTGCTTGCCCTGCTGCTTGGATTTGCTGCAGAATTCTTTTTTGACTAGGACCTACTCAAAGCTGGCAACGTTTCTTGTCACCTGGTATGTGGGGTGGAGAATTATTCTCTGGTGTGGAATATGCTCTCCCTAGAACTGAGATCAACCTATCAGGCATAGGAGTTCCTTCTTTGTATGGGAGGTACAATATGTAATGATTTGTCTTTCTTTGGAAGGTATACCCTGGCACACCCCTGACTACAAGACTACAAAATTTTGCTCATGCATCAGGGATACAATTCTTTACAGGGTTTATCTCACATGGAGCATGTATGTCTTACCAAGTCCTCCAGTGTGCTGACCATGTCTTATTCCTTAGCCCCACTTAGCGTAATATCGTTGAAGTAATGGATCAACGTGAAGTTGTATAGGATGTCCAGTTGGTCCCGATCTCTTTGGACTGTATTCTTATAGAAAGCAGAGAATTAACATAGCTTTGGGAATAAAGTGTAAATATGTATTATTATCCACTCTATGTAAATGAAGACTATTCCTGATGCTATTTCTTGATCAAAATGTAAAAGAATGCATTTGCCAAGCCAGTGGCCACGTAATATATACCTGAACCCATGTTAATCTGCTCTAGTAAAGATATTAATCATATTTAGTACTGCGACTGCAATTAGGGGAATAATTTGTTTAAATTTATAGTTAACAATCATTTTCCAAGATCCATCTGGTTTCCTCTGGGAGCCAGATTGGCAAATTCAATGGATATATGATAGTGTCCACCATCCCTGCATTTTTTTTTATATCCTTAAAGATAGCACTGATTTTTGCTATCCCCCTACCCTGGGGTTGTGATATTGGTTTGGGTCCTTGGATGTGACTGGGGGGGATGATTGAGTATTTTCAGAGGCTTCTACTTGGAATTCCCTATTCTGAGAGTTCTTATCCCCAAAAGGCAAAGAACCCAAAGTTGGAGCTCTATCAACTACTACATAGGTCAATCCCAAATATACATTTGGGGATCATAAAAATGACTGCTGGGTGGATCAGCAGATCCTGTAGAGTCACTGTAAGCAGGACCTTGGTCAAGACTCCATAAGCCTCCATTCTAACAGGGAGACGGTGATGATACTTTGGGTCTCTGAATATCAATATCAATTTAGTCCTTTGTTTCCCACAGTCTCCAGAATGATTGGGATACCTAACTATAAATGACTACTCAGTCAATGGGTTTTGTACCTAAAAAGTAACTCAGGTCCAGGAGCTGAGCAAGCGATCATAACATTTAATTGTCCTCAGTCTAGTGGGCATCCTTCTTTTATTTATTCTGACAGTACAAGCTGCATTGTACCCTTGTTGGGTGCCCATCTATTTTGCCCCAAGGAATACTGTCTTCTCTTAACCATTTCCATTACCCTCTGCATGTCAGCCCCCCTTGGCTACCCTGTGACTCTGCCACTTATTAAGAAAATTACATCCACGTTGCTTTTGGCAGTTAAGTGCCACTACTTACTCTCTATTGTTTTGGAGTCCTAATGTCCCCATTGTTATCATTGAGCCTAATTCTGTAATGGCCTCTTCTACTGTTAACCCTGTCTTATAAACTTCTGAATGAGGCTGGTACTCCTCTCACCAGTGCATTACCTATGGCCTTGGCAATGATGAATACGATCGTCCTTCCCATGGTACATATCATCCGGTGTCTCTTCCAGCCTTACGGAGTTACCTACTTCACATGCCCATTTCCCTTCACCTTTTAATCCCTTTCTCCACTGTCTACCGTAGTAATTCTGGCATTTCAGCTTCATTTAGCGTGAGACATCATTTTTTCCGTGCTTCTAAGACCCGTGCTAATGGTGAGTTCACACCATCTCCTCAGGTCCTTGACAGGGTGCTAAATCTTATATTTAGAGAGAGTGCCCACAAATCAATAAACTCTCCCCTATCCAATATATTGTTCCAGCTGCTTGGTGGAGCAGCCTCGGGATCCAGTCCCAGCTCCTACAGATACATTCTAGGTAGGTCTTGCAACTCCTTTGGGTAGAGTCCCTTTCATTCCTTATCAGTCCCAGCATGTCTCCAGCTATGTTATGTTGGAACTTAATCCTACTTATAGGCCTAGTGGCCAGGAAGGGAAATGGGGGCAGATCATAAAGAAGGTGTATCATGCCTTCCTTCCTGGTTTTCAAACAAAGAATGAGTGCTAGCTCTTAATGGAGAGGGGTGGTCACTTCTGTAGGCCAGGAGGATTCAGAGAGGTCTGGGGTTCAAAATCTTAAATAACATTTACCCGCACGTCCCCAGCTCGAGTGTAGTTTTCTTTTTTTCCTAATCATGGCCCTGATCTTAGCATAACAGAGTTGCTTTGATTCAGCATTTAACCTTTTCCCATTATTGCTGCCAATTTAAAACAAAAAGCCTCTGTGTCTATACATGTACAACTGGACACACAGACATGTACATGCCAATGGACTTTGCGAGCATTTAAAGAAATTTCTGGAGGAAAATGCCAAACTTTTAACAGTGGTTAAACATATGGAAGGGAGTAAAATGGGGAGATGTGGAGAGAGGAACTTGAACTATTTACTACATAGTCTTTCGTGTTGTCTGAATTTTTTTTACAGACATTTGTATTAGAAAAATTTAAGTGATCATTGCCTTTGGGGGAGAGAACTGAAAGAAGAAGACTTTAGCAATGTTCCTGAATTCCCCCCAAGAGATTTGACCTCACTTGACCCCATCCCAAGGAGAAGGAAGGTATGGGTAAAGGCCACTGTGCAGTGAACCAGTCTCCTGCTCCTGGAGAAGGTTATTATCTGTGATCAGCCACACTCTCATTCCTCCTTCAGAAGGGGCCTAAGGGCTTTCAAGTGGCAACTCAGATCCAGGGGCACAGAAACTGCATCAGAAGTAGATCAACCTGGGTGCCTGTTACAGAAGGGTGATTCAGCTGGGGGTGGTCTGTGAGGGATACCACGGGAGCGGTTGAATCTGTGCATCAACAACTCTTCTCAGCTTTTTGGCAAGTTAGCAGGATAGAAAAGGGCCAAAAAAAATCTATATAAATAGAATGAAGTTTCTGTTTCTTACAACTTTTGGTTAGACAGATTTTCAATACATTTGACAAATGTATTTAAGGTGGTGTATTAGTTTCCTGCAGCTGCTGTAACAAATTACCACAAACTTGGTGGCTTCTCACAACAGAAATTTATTCTCTCACAGTTCTGCAGGCCAGACATCAAAAGTTAGTTTCACTAAGCAGAAATCAAGGCATTGGTAGGGCCAAGCTCCCTCTGGAGGCTCTAGGGGAGAATCCTTTCCTTGACTCTTCCGGTTTCAGGTGGCTGTCAATATTTCTCGGCTTGTGGCTGCATCACGCTGATCCCCCTCTGTCTTTACATTGCCTTCTCCTCTGTGTGTGGGTATAATCTCTCTCTGCCTTTCTCTTATGAGGACATGTGAGGCATTTGGGGCCCACCCAGATGATAATAATTAGGGCCCACCCAGGATGATAATCTCATCTCAAGATCCTTCACTTAATCACATCTGCAAAACCCTGGTTTCCTTACAAGTTAACATTTACAGGTTTCAAGGATTAGGACCTAGCATCTATGGGGGTCATTATTCAGCCTACTACAGATAGACTGATTTAAAATACATAATACATGTGAAATCAACTTTGGGGACTCTGGGTTTTTGAAGAGCAATCTGCTTCTAGAGCCTCAGACTGAGAAAATGTGAGTTTCATATATCTGCCAATCAGAAGGGGTTAAGACATCATGGATAGAGAAAGTAATCAGTGGTTTCAAACTTGAGCTCTAAACACCCCCTCCCCACCCCTGACGTACTGAATCAGAATCTCTCCATTTGATTCTCACCCTCACTAAAGACATAACAGTAGACACTAGTGTATAGGCTCCAGTTCACAGTCAAACTGTGTCTCACATGGGCAACTCCATATAGCTGACTTCTGGATAATTAGCAGAGATTAATTTGTTTACCATGTAGGATCCACCAAATAAGAAGTCAAATTGAAGTAAAAAGTGTAGCTAACATTTATTAAGCATTTATTATATCCCTAGTACTGAGCAAATTACCTCACTTGTATCTTGTTTAATTCTCAGAGCTGACTTGGGAGGTAGATTGATTTTGCTAAGGCTCCTGGGTTGTATCCTAGGTAAACCAAGAAAAAAGATTTATCGGAAGGCCTCTGGACTGGCTCACAACCAGAAGAGCTGCACAAGTAGGGTTAGGAAAGAGAAGTGACAACAGCTCTGAGGAACTCAGTCTCAGCCCTTAGTGCTTTCCTCAGTCTATGGTGCTGTCGTCAGATAACTATCTAAGCTGCCTTCCACTTCTGTGGGTTTTCACTTGCAATTTGAATTCCAAGCAGAGTTAATCTGACGTTGCTGGGACAAAGCCACTGTCATTGGCTCCTGTCTGGGACAAAGCCCACCTTGCCAGAAGAGCAGGTTCAGTTATGAAAAAAGAGTTAAGAGGAAGAATGGACCAGACCAAAGTGATAATTGCTTCATAAATAATGTTACCTTCATTTTACAGATGGGGAAAAACCACGCCTCAGAGACTTTAAATTTAGTAGCAAGTTGTAAAGCCGTAATCTGAACCCAATTCTGCCCAATCCAGAGTCTCGTTTCTTAACCACTATTCTCATCCCCAAATCTGCCACAGCCCAGGAATCAAAACAGATTCTGAAGCAGTTTCCATGTGACGTTACCTGGAAGATTTTTGGTACTTTTGTGAATGTTGAGACCCAGGAAAGTATTCTGTACAGTGAGATCTCTCTCTGTTCATTCATTTGGCGAGTATTGTGCGAGCACATGTTGATTGCTAAGCATTGGGAATGCAGTGTTGAACAAGGTGGGCACATTTCATAGCTTAAGTCTGGTTGCAAAAAGCAAAAACTCAAACAAAATTAATCCAAACAGTATTTATTGACTCAAGGGAATGGGCAATCTAAGGGAGAAACAGGCTTCAGCAAAGCTAGATGCAGTGCCATCGGGGCTTCTCTCTCCCTCTCCATTGAAGGCAAAGATAGCCACCAGCATCACCAGGTCTGCACCATCCCAACCGCCAGCAAAAGCAAGGAAAAAAAACCTCTTTTTTCCCACCCAGCATTTATGGCAATTCTGAAAAAAAATCTGACTGGCCCCTCGTGGATCATGTGCTGAACAACAGCTTAGATTCCAATCACTCTGACCAGGTAAATGGTGGACGCATTCTAACCTGCTCTTCTGACTCCTGGGTCCATTTCCACGGTGGAATTTGTGGGATCACATGATTGACAGACTCACCAGGATCACGCAGAGTAGGATAAGAGAACTCCGCCCAAATAAAAGAGAGGTGCCGTTGTAGAAAAGGGGGGAAGGGATGGCAGGCAGAAAAAATATCACATTATGTACAAACCATGATTCCCTGCTCTCGTGACCTAGAAACTCTACCTTCTCAAAGCTTTTTCTGTCTATGCCCGTCATAATCATAGGCACTGGAAGTACAAGCTGATCTTCCCTCTGCAGAGGAAAGTAAAAAAGTATATGAAACCCTTTCTGCAGATCAGCTAGTTAGAAAGGCTGAAAAACAAATCTATACCAGTGCGTTCAAAGTGGAATCTACCAACCAGTGGCAACACCATCACCTGAGAACTTGTTTGAAATGCAGGTCCTTCATCCCTACCTCACCTCATCAATCAGAATTACTTCTATATGATTCTTACACTAATGCCTGGTCTGTACTGGAGTCTGCAAAATGAAAGTTCCAGAAGACACTGGGGAAAAATAAGATCGTGTGGGAGAGAAATAAATCAAAACTAGGATGAAACACAAAAAATAAAAGTATGAAATAAAGGGGAGAAAGGAAGAGGAAGAAAAGCAAAGACATCCACAGTAGTAGAAGCAGCATTTGGATGGAAAAGGCATGTTCTCAGGAGTCAGACATAGCTTTCAAGGCTACGGGCTACTTTACCCTCAGGTATCTGAGGGTTTTGTGTAGAAGTGACGACTCTGCAGCACAAGAGTGGAAGGAACGTGGGCTTAGGAGGCAGAAAGGAGGCCTGGGTGTGAATTCTCATTTTACCACTGATCAGCCTTATGAATTTAGGCAGATTACTCATCCTCTCTGATATCAATCTTCTGATCTGTAAATTGAGCATAATACTTTCCTCACAGTATCCTCCCAGAAGCTTGAGAGAGAAAATGTATGCAAAATACCCAAAAAAATGGTTGTTTATTGTGTTAGTTGCCTCCTGTTTCTCTTAACCCTCTCTGCAGAACTAAGACTAAGAGGTGGGAAGAATTTGGAGAGAGACAGATTGGGACTCAATATTGTAAGGTCGGATCTTAACAAACGGCACCGCGAAACAGAGGAAAGCTTCAAGTGAGCTTTATTAGGGAGCGCTCCCAGGCGAGGTTCACTGGTCCGAGAGAAAGGGGCCAGAGAAGTCGCGCCCGGGCGAGGTTTGGGCAAGATTTTATAGGGGAAGAAGGGAAAGGGGTGTGGTGAATCTGGGAGGGCGCAGGGTATTCCTTATTTGGTGGTCTTTTCGGGTATCCTGGGGGACCGTTAGTCCCGCCCCTCGAAAGGCCGGAAGGCTGGGCCGGGTGCAAAGTCCCCAGGTCAGTTCCTGGAACTGGGTGGTCCGGAATGTGTCCAGGGCAGTTTCTGGAACTGGTGGTCCGGAGAATTCCGGTCTGATGCAACCTGTGAATCTGATTGTGTTCCCCTGCCTCGGGCCAGTTGGCCTTACAAATATAAGAAAGGGTTCATATGTTGGAACCCCGACGCCCAATGTGACTGTATTTGCAGATATGGCCCTCACGGAGGTAATTAAGGTGAAATGAGGTTATAAAGGTGGAACCCTGATCCAATAGGATTAGTGACCTTAAAAGAACAGATACCAGAGAACTCGTTCTCTCTCCACCATGTGAGGACGCAGCAAAGAGAGCTGTCACCAGGAACTGATTCCTGCCGGAACCTTGATCTTGGACTTTCCACAGCTATGAGAAAATAAATTGCTGTTGTTTAAGCCACTCGGCCTATGGTATTTTATTATTGCAGCTGAAGCAAACTAAGATTCTCCCCTCACTGGAATCATTAAAACAAGCTGACAGTCACCTCTCAGAGATAGACAGGAACTTTCTGCAGGAGGACAGTACATGAGAGCGAACGATCCCTAAAAGCCTATCCCAGGGCTTCTCAACCGTGGCTGCACATTAGAATCACCTGGGGAACTTTAAAAACAATACTGATGCCCAAGCTCTCCCTCCCAGGCCAATTAAATCAGGATCTCCGGGTGTGTGCATTTTTAGATAGTGTCCCAGGCGATTTTACTGTTCAGCCAAGGCAAGGTTGAGAATTACTCCTTTTAGGGATCTGAGACCCTTTCCAGCTCTGAGTTATTATTAATTTATGGAGACTTACATCTGGTGATACAAGAATGGAATGTGTCATGAACCTCATTTTACAAGTATGGGAGAGGGAAGAGATAGAATTGTGAAGGTAAACTCCCATGTCGTAAGTGAGCTGATAGTGAAGTTATAATATCATATCTTTCTGTCTGTGACCTTTGGAACCCTCTAGTAAGATGCAAACTACTTTTAGCTGTGTAGTAGAAGTCTCTTGTTTTTGCTAGGCCAGCATCCCTACCCTTGTTTGGGAAGAAGCTTGTCTTTTGGGGGGACTAAAACTTCTCAATTCTATGGAGTCTTACTAGGACTGTCAATCACAGGGCCCCCCCCCCCATGACCCAAACTAAGCCAATCAGACTGTTTCTTCAGGGAGAATGACAGTGGGAATCTAGATTGGTGGGTTAGATTGTTCCCGTGGCGCAACCTAAAGAAACAGCATGTACTCCTTACTAAGATCATGTTGCTCCCTGCTTTCCTTTCTTCCCAAGCCCTGGCTCTCAGCATTTCCTTTAATTATATGAACTATAAAGTCTGCTTCCAACAAATTCTATTTTCCACTTGGTGAGTCAGACCTTCTTTCAGTTGCTTGCATAAATGGCTCAAAAATTGGTACCGGGAAGTGGACACAGCAAGAACAGGCTTTTAGCTGTGGAAATAGCAGAAGTAGGTAGGTGCAAGGCAGTAGGAATTCCCCGATTCAGTTGAGAAGGTTGAGCCAGTTCTTTTTCTTGAAATTCCCAGTTGTCACATGCACCAATAAATTTTCCTTTTGCTCAATCTAGTTCTGATTAATATAAACTACTTATTCGAGATGCAAGGAGTTACACTAGTAAGATGTTCTTCTTTGTCGTTATTTGGGGGATTGGAGGGCTGGGGCTGCCACTGGGTATGCCTGGTAGCACTTTTTTTTAACCCATTAGAGTAGGCTCTGTGCACAGCAAGCCCTGGCCCAAACCAAGCATTTTGCTTTTATAGCCCTCAAACCAATAAATGAGAACAGAAACGTAGGTACAGAGAGAAGTACCCAACCAAACTCCCCATCTTTCTAAGATTACTAGAAAGAGCCTATGGAAAGCAAAAAGGCAGAGCACAGCAGGTGAACATCATAATTACGATGATGGCCACCATTTGTTAAGTCCCTACTATGTGCTAGACGCTGGGTTTTATGTCATTTAATCCTAGGAGACTGATACTGTCTTGTCTTGTTTTGTTTCTGAGGTTGAGCTGCAGATGCCCAGAATTGAATTGATTCAATCAGTCGCTCTTCCGTTACTGACGTGATATAATCATCTGTCTAGACGTGACCCCTCTTTTTTCTTATCTTTTTTATCCCTCATCCTTGAGTGTATCTAATGTGTGTCCTTCCAATCTATTTTCCATAGACTTACAGATCCACAAAAATACGTAGCGTAGTGTCTGCTTTTAAAATGTATATAAATGGATCATACTGCACGTCTCTCTCTGCAATTTGCTTTTTTTATACAGCATTAAGTTTCTGAGATCCATCCATGTTGGTATATATAGATAGAGCCAGTTCGTCTGTTTAAACTGCTCCATTGTATACTATCATAATGATATACTATACCTTACCTATGAATTTCTTCCTAATGGATATCTAGACTGTTGCTAATTCCTGTTGTACAAAGTGCCTCAGTGAATAAGCTTGTACACATCTCTCAATGCATTGTGCAGGAGTCTCTCTAGGATTTACCTAGAAGTGGAATTGCTGCACTTTAAGCTTCATGTATTTTCAGTTTTAGTAAATCCTGCCAAATTACTTTACAAAATAGCTTTACTAATTTACACTCCCACCAACAGTATATGAAAGTACTTGGAATAGATACTATTATTATCTCCATTTTGCAGATGAGGAAACATACAAAATGTCCAAAGTTAAAGCACTGTATCTATCTGAACTATGTCTGTCTAGTTCCAGAACTACACTATACCATATATACTAAATAACAGTTGGAAATGCAAGTGACAGAACCCCCTAACAGTGGCTTAAGTAATATGGGCATTTATCATCTCACTTAACAAAGATATTAGAGGGAGGTAGTTCCAGAGCAGCTCAGCTGTATCATCAGCAAGGTGGACACTTTTTTAATTTCACCATTCTTAGCTGTTGAATTTTCACCCTTATTCTGTCTCCTCTCAGCCCTAGGATGGCTGACATTGCTGACATCACTGCTGAGTTCAGAGCAGGAAAAAGAGGGAAACAATGGCACTATGAAGCTCTGTTCTTGTTCTTATCCTTTTTCTAGGAAAGAAAAATGCCTTCCTTGAATCCCCACTCACCCCAATCTACTTCCTTTTTTGTCTCATTGATCAGAGCCTACTGTTGGACCAACCTTCAGGCAAAATGGAATGAGATTATTACGTCTAGTTTAGATCAACCATGACTCAGCCACTGAGGCTACAGGGAGCGTTTACCTTCCTGGATTTCAAATCATCTCCATGTCTAAAATCTGTTCTGTCAGCAAGAAAGAAAGGCAGTGACTGTTAGGTAGCAACTTGGTTTTTCTTCCATCTCTCTGGCCTTTTTTTTTCCTTCAGACTTTTTTGCTGGCTTCTCCTGATCACTCAGATGTTAAATCCTTGCTTTGTCTTGGATCTTTTCTCTTCCCAACATACATACAAGAAGACCAACAGATGGCCAGCAGGCCAAATTTGAGTTTGTGACCCCAACCGTATACTTTCTCCCTATGCTGAGAGCATCCATTTTCATAGCTTCAATTACCAGTTACATATTGATAACTCCTAAATTTGTATCTTCCTCCTCATTCCTGAGCTTCAGATCCATATGTACCTACTTAGATATTCCTAAGACTCATCAAACTCAACATGTCCAAAACTGAGCTTTTCATCTCCCACCCAAACTCGCTCTTTCTTCTGGTGCATCCTATCTAAGTGAATACCACCCCCTCTCACCAGGTTGCTCAAGTCAGCGCTCTTTGAGACTTCCCACACGAGAGGTCTCAAATTTGTCTGCTTTTCTTCATCTCCACTGCAAACACCTTGATCTGAAACTCTGTTGCTACAGTGTTTGTCGTGCGGGACCAGAAGCGTGGGCACCTGCCTTGTAAATGCAGATCTTAAGCCCTACCCTAGACCTCCTGAATCAGAATCTGCTTGTTATCAAGGTCCCCAGGGAATTCATTCCAATTTGAGAAATTCTCATCTGGACTTTTGACAAGACAATATCTGGTCTTGCTGCATCAGTCTCTTGCCCCCTAAAATTCTCTCTCTGTACTGCAAACTGCATAAGTCACTTCCCTCATTGAATTCCATAACTAGCTCCCCATTTGCTTTGCAGATAGAAGACAAAAGCTTATAGAATACAAAGCCCTACCAAAGTTCCCCTCCTGCCTAGTTCTGGTTTGCCCTCTGGGCTTCAGCCACGTTTGTATTCTTCCAGTTCCTGTGCCCGCCCTTGTTTTTCCCCTCAGGGACCTTTTACCTGCTGCTTGGTGCATAGCTAACTCCTACCCCTTCACCTCCTCAGAGAAGCCCCCTCTCTTACAGCCCGTGTGAGGTCAGCCACTCTCGTGCTAAGCTCTCTTTGCACACTGTGCTCCTTCAAAAGTTTATCATAGTTGTACTTAAATAATGGAGTGTGTGTGTTTCATTGTTTAATAGCAGTCTGCCTCCATTGAATTGAAGCGCTCAGGGACTGCCACAGCTCTTGCATTGTTACATCCTTCCAGCGCCTAGCACGGTGCTTGATACATGTTACACATCAATGAGTAGCTGTTGACTTGATGAATATGAATGAATAATCATCCCCAGGGAGCTGTCCTGGCTCAGGGTGGCCTTGCTTTCTTAGTTCAACAGGAATCAAGAATCTGAAAAAGACTGAGGAGGGCCAAGGGAGTATAATTTGGCCACCAGCAAGCAAATTAGGATGAAAATGTCCAATTCTGACAGATGTACCCTGTGCACGTGCTGAAAAGAAAACAGAAGCAGCTCCCCTCAGAGTGATGGTAAACAGTTTGTTCCCTGGCCAGTACCCTCCTCCTCAATACACTCCGGAGCTGACCTTTGGAAGGACTTTTGTATAGTGGGAGGTCTCTTTTAACCTCCAGTTGAATAAGGGTGTGAAGTGGTGTTTGCTTTTTTCCCTTTGTTCTCTGGCTAAGAAAAGTCTGGAGGCGGTTGAGTGAGGCTTAGTAATACAATTGCCTTCCCTTTCAAATGCTAAAAAGGGTTTTTGCTCCTGGTTTAGTATAATCTGAGCCTTGTAGAGGTCTGGAAGGGATCCACCCCCCTTCCTTTTGGCATCTTGTTTCCTCCAGGCTAGGGACAACTTCACAATTAATAGAAAAACCAAAGCTGTAATAGTCAATGTTGCCCTCCAAGCATCTCTGTGTGGTGAGCAGGCCTAGGAGAGTTAATCACTAAACTGACAGGGAAGGCCTCCAGGAGAAATGCAGGATGTATACAGTCCCACTGTCCTGGATCTGGCTAGAGATCCTGGCATCCGTGGCATTCTCTTCCAGAGGGAGCTGGAATCAGAGGTTGGCTGTTATCACAGCCTTTTAACTCCCATACAGGTGTGGATCTGGGGCTTGGGGGAGCACAGTGTTTATACAACTTGGAGGGCTCTCTTTAAGAAAGAACACAAAACTATGAATACAGTTAGATTTGAGGCTTTGAAAAGAACAACTGAGGGTCATCATTGGCTTCGTGATACCGTTACCCCAAAACAGGGTTCGCCTCCTGTTGGGTGTCGAGCCAAAAGACACAGCGAAGCCAAAGATCAGAAGGAAGGACTTATTTCTTGCAGCAAGTAAGGAGGACACTGGAGACCTTTCCCAAAGCAATGTCTCCCTCAACTGCAAAGTTGGGGGAGTTTTAAGCTAAGGGTACGTGCATATCCATGAAGAGGGTTGGGGAGGTTTAGGTATATTCATAAAGGGCTTGAGAATTCAGCTTAGAATTGGGGCAAAGGTCGGCAGAAGCCAGGCTTTAGTTGATTGAAGTCACAAGGGTCAGAAAAGGTCAGCGTCATCATATCTTAGGTTCTGACCAGCCTGGGGTCTCAGCATGTAGTCACCGTCCTCCACCTGGGTGGGAGCCTTAGTTCCTGCAGAACTCAAAACTATGTATCAGATTGTGATGTATATCCCTTGAGGAGCAACTAGGACTCTTTTATTGCTGAACTATTGTTTCCTGACTGCTTTTCCTTTGTTCCTGTATTCCCTCACTTCCCTTCCCATCATTAATTGCTGAGACCTGTTCAAAGGCAAGCATTGTGGTAAGGCTTGGAAAACAAAATGGCTTAGGCCAAAAATGGCTTCTCTTATGTCAAGAAAACTGCCTGGTTCTCTTTCTCCAGGGACCCTCTCTACTCTTTCTGCTTACAGGACCTCTGCTTCTGCCCCCTAGCAAAGTATACTAGAAAAGCTGAGGCTTGCAAGCCCTTGGACAAGTTATTCCCTCCCTAGAGCCTTAATTGGGTAATCTGTAAAATGGGACCCTCTATATATAGAATTGATGGGCGGGAAAGACACATGAGAGAAAAGAAAGTATACCTAGTGTTTGATGGGAGGTACTTAATTAAAATGCCATTTTGGAGACGTCCTCTCTGGAAAGTTATGGATCCGTTCTGGGCTAGCTTCTCCTCTTCCTTGTCTCCTTTAGCTTTATTGAAGTTTTTTCAGGTATTATTGTAATCCACCTAAAATATATATTATTAGTTTGAGACTTAGCAGAAGTTCCCAAACTGGTAGCTGAAGTCAATACATTTTTTTGGAGATCGCAAGGATTTCTAACAAATTTAATTTGTTTTACTTTTTAAAGAGCCAGTCCAAGGTAGTTGTTGCTATTGTTTTCTGCTGGGGCTTGTTTAATTTGATGTGTTGTTTAATTTTTTTGCCACTGTGCAAAAGGTAATCCAAAGGTCAGTCTGGTGTGATATGTGGTGTGGTATGTGTGCGTGTGTGTGTGTGTGTGTGTGTGTGTGTGTGTACAGGCTGTGAATCATATTGTTTACCATCCCTAACGTCTGCCATCCCTCACCAGCTCCATGTTTATAATCCTGAAGACATCTGAGTTTATCATAAGTCAAAATCAGCTAGTAAATCTTCAGAGAAATGGAAAAGGAAGAAGGAAAATAAAAGGACACTGATGTGAAATCATAGGTCACAAGTAGGTCAATAGTACTGGGGTTAGTTGGGGAGTCCCTGGCCTTGTACTACCTTGTTCAACCCCCAGCCTTGCCACTTACCAGTTTTTAACCTATAGCTATATTCATTTGAACTTTTAAAATCTCACTTTGCTCATCTGTAAAACTGGGATATTTATAGGACTTTCCTTAGAGGTTCACTGTAAGGATTAAATGAGAAAATCCTCTCAATGTGCAAAGAATACTAATTGGAATAGGGTAAACCCTCAATAAATGGTAGTTATCATTAAGAGCATGTCCTGTATAGCCTATATTGTGCATTATATACGTCACCTCATGTTCACAACACTGGGAGGTTAAATGACCTGCCCAAGATGGGGAAATGCAGTTTAGACAAGAACCTAGTTTTAACAAGTCTCCATTTACTGCTCTTTACCAAATCAAAGACCCATGGGTTTGTAAGATGAATGCCTATTTCCAAGTATTAAAATGTGGGGAAAAGTATGTTTCTCAGAAATGAAATATAGTAGTGCTCTTTCCACCACACTACATCTTGCATCTCTCCCCCCAATTTCTGTCCATTAAAACTGTTAAAAGTTAAGCTGAGATATATTAAAATTTTTAAGAGTTTATTTGAGCAAAAATTGATTTGCATCTGGCAGCATCCAATCTAGCAGATAGAAAGGAGCTCCAAGGAGCTGTACCAAATGAAAAAGACTTTTATAGGCAGAAAGGAGCGGGCCTTTTTTATTAGGCAAAAAAGTGGGTTGGTTATCGCAAGGTTACTTTCTTTAGGGGGCGGCAGGGATCTATAAAGCAGATTACCTAACTAGCGATGATCAGAGATTCCTGATTGGTTTAAAATTCCATTTCTGGTAGAGCGGAAACTGTAGTTCAGTTAAGTCTCAGTTTGGTGACGTGGGGCTTAGCCTAAGTGACTCCATTTTGGGCCATTAGTCTTGTTCTTTTTTTACATAGCACATTGTTCAATAGTATATGCGCCTATTTCCGGCATTATTTATTAGCTGGATTGCATACAGAGACATCAGTGTTACATATGGGGACATCAGTGTGGGGTCCTGTAGAGTTCTCATTGTACCCTCCATTGTTATCACTTTTTTTTTTTTTTTTTTTTGGTGGTACGCGGGCCCCTCACTGCTGTGGCCTGTCCCGTTGCGGAGCACAGGCTCTGGATGCGCAGGCTCAGCGGCCATGGCCCACGGGCCCAGCCGCTCCGTGGCATGTGGGATCTTCCTGGACCGGGGCACGAATCCGCGTCCCCTGCATCGGCAGGCCAACTCTCAACCACTGTGCCACCAGGGAAGCCCCATTGTTATCACTTTTAATATGTGATCCAGATACATGGCAGATCAGGCTGGCAAGGCCACATTTTTCCTATCTCAGGAAAACTACTAGGCAACTTTGTGGTGATGTACAAAAGTGTATCCTAATCCAAGTTTTAAACTGATAAACTCTGTAGGGCACTTTGGCTGAGGCTGGGGAGACCTGGATGTGGAAATCCCCCTGTGGGAAACACATGATGTAAGAAATAAACATGTTGTTTGGGATGGAGGAACCAAGTCCACCTGCAAATTCTTTAGCACAATAGCTTTGAGACTTTAGACAAATGACATTGTCTATAAAATGACACCAATAATCCCACCCTGCCTACTTCTGAACATCAGAGTGAGGATCCAAGAGATAACACATGTGAAATATAATGTGTGTGGATGTGTGATACAGATGTAACCTTTTTTAATGTAATTGTTCATTGCTATAGCTTGTTATTTTTAGGGGAAATGAGATGGTGGAAGTTGGACAAGTTACATATAGAAAAGGTACATGCATATATGATTGTGTGTGTATTCTGAAAAGCCTAGAAGGGCATATGTCAAATTGTTTATTGTGATGGGGTTTTCTTTTTTTTTTCTTTTCTTTTGGCCATGCAGCTTGTGGGATCTTAGTTTCCCCACTAGGAATCGAACCTGGGCCTTCGGCAGTGAGAGTGCAGAGTCCTAACCCCTGGACTGCCAGGGAATTCCCCAGGGAGGGTTTTCATATTTACTTCTATGTTTGTGGATTGTTTGAATGATTTTTACAACAAACGTGTATTTTTATAACACTTCTATTTCAATAAATTCCTCAAAAGCAACAAAGAACCCCTGTGCTAAACAGAAGTTCTTTCAAAAGCTATGATTTGGACAAATTGAATCCATTTTAACACATCTTATTCTAGACCCCTACCCCACCCCCAATATGTTATCAGACCATGTGAAAACCAGCCCCTACTCACCTGCTTCTCTTTAAATTCTACAGCCTGATATTTGGTTGTTGTTGGTTTTATTAGATATCTAAATATCTATAGATAGATATTTAGTTAGATACCCTCATGTAAGATTGTAATACTAATTTTCATACCGCTGAATATCAACATTTATAATCCAAAGGGATCCAATTAGAGCAGAGAATCAGCAATTTCCTCAAATCGGAAGCACAACATCTCTTAAATTAAAAGTTTCCCATAGAGTTCCCTGGTGGTCTAGTGGTTGGGATTTGGTGCTTTCACTGGTGTGGCCTGGGTTCTGTCCCTGGTCTGGGAACTACGATCCCTGCAAGCAGCGCAGCAGGGTAAAAAAAAAAAAAAAAATTTCCCATAAAATGTTAAGACAAAATTTACCTTTTAGGAAAACTGAAATATGTAATTTCACCTCAGTGGCCAGTCTTTGTCTGGCTCTTTTGCTAGTCAGACTTCTTCCTCTCATTTTAGAAATGGTAACATGTTTATAGCTCTGTCTTCAGACCAACCGACTCTCTAACGGACTTTTCTCTAGAGATCTCCTCCATTCCTCGATTCCCCATGTATCTAGTACTATCTCTTTGCATATAAATTCCAAATATTTTTCTCTAGCCAAACCACCCTTTTTTGTTTCTATAAGGGTTTTAAAATTATCAGGTCAATTTGGGTTCATTGCTGGTATCTCAACCCAAACAAACTGAAAGCCAAATTAATCTTTTTTTTTTTTTTTTTCCCACACCATAATTCTCCCCAGTAAACCAGGGCTGGCCAAGACTGTCATTTATCTTTAACTTCTCCCTTCTCTGTGCCCCTCTTCCCCACAATGCTTCGCTTAGATTTTTATGACATCCTTTGCTTTTTCCCATGTCTACTCCCAGCTCCTGGTTCAGGCTTTTGCTTTCGCAAAAAGCAATGTGAGCGAAGAGAGACGAGCAACGGGAGGTCAGGAAGCCCTCACAATGGGACTAGCATGTGACTCAGAACTTGAAAGGTATTCTCCTTAAGTGGAAAAAGTTATTCCAGAATAATGGAACAGCATCAATAGAGGCACCCCAGGCATAGAAATGCCTGGCATCATTAAAGAAAGGCAAGGAAGATGGTGGGGCTTTCAGGATGGGTATGTATAGATATTCTCAGGGATCAGGCTGGTTACGTATGTTCATTCCTGGAAGACTTTGAATTTCAATCTGTAAGTAGTGGAAAAATACAGACTTATGTGGCAAGAAAACCTGTTATAAAACTGTGTGATAGTTAAGGGGACAAATCATGCAAGCATTGATTATGGCAATAGGAATTGATACACAACATATTGAACTCTTAGAATCGATTGTTTGAGTGACTAGTTGCTCGTGGGAGCAGAAAGGGTGGGAGATGAAGGTGCCAGAGATGACTGAGTTTAGTAGCCTGGGTGTTTAGAAGCATGCCTTGCCTTGAGGAGAAATGCAAATTAAGCTTTGGGCTTGTGAATGACAGTCAAGCTCAGTTTTAGCCATGTAGAGTGTGATGTGTCGGTGAGATATACAGGTGGAGGTGTCCGAAACACCCTATTACCTCTGTGAGGATGATCGCCTAGGAAATCTATTCCTGGCTCCCTGTTGGATATATGGCTTTTATTTATATGTTCCATCAACACAGAGACAACCTGTATAGTGCTGAACCCATCACGATTCATTCGCCACAAGCCACTTTCACCTTCCCACTGCCCCATGTTGGTTAATGATGTTTTCATTTCCTAGACTCCCTTGTCTACTACCTATGGGTTGTTTTCAATTCCTGTCTCCTTTGATGCTCATATTTATTTAGGCACCAAATTGTACTGATTTTTCCTTTACAGTGTCTCTCATGTCCACATGTCTTCTGCCTCTTCTAACTCTTTAAATTGCCTAATTGCCTGGTCCTTATTTTTTATAGCTTAATACCCACCTTTTGATGAGACCCTTGCCTCCAGAATGTTTCCTAACAACCCATTCTGTCTACCACAATAAGGTAACTCTTCCAAAAACCCTAAACTGATCTTTTCACTCCCTTTCTCACAAATTTTGATTGACTTTCTGTCATCGACAAGAGAAAGTTCAAATTCCTTAATATTATAAAATTCATAATATATCTACTCTAGCATTCTCTCCAGCCAAACCGATCTATTTACCATCTGGGAACCTATTTTTCTCTCTCCCAGCCTTGCTTTATTGCTTGCAGTTTTATTGGAGTTCACAGAGAGTGAAAGATAAATTTATAGAAATACCTTGAAGTGTAAGAAGAGAGGGGCTTGGTATTCTGGCAGAGTCTCAAATGGGGCTCCACTGAATACACCCAGCTACCCTGGCATGCTGGTGGGCTCCAATTACAGACCTAAAGTCTAGGGAAGGGAAGGAAAAGAGAAAAGAAGAGGAAATGAGAAAAGAAGGGAAGGAAGAGGATATACAGGAAAGAGAGGTGTAGGAGTTAGCCAGGAATGGCACAAATATCAGAGTGCAAAATAACAGTCTTCATAAACTTAAAAGTGATTATCCTCTTGTCTCTGAGCTTCTCAAGGGCAGAAACCAGGTCTGATTTTCTTTGTCTCCCAGCACCCAGCACAAAGACTGACACATAGATGCTGCTCTGTCAAGAATTCTTACATGAATTGTCAGCAATTCTTGTCTTCTTCATTGAAAAGGTCTCCGTTCCTTCACTATCCCCCTCAGGTTGTATTTTGCAATCATAAAATTTTATTTTGCTTTTCATGTACCTTTTCTAAGATGTGCAGAACAATATTGAAGAAAAAAAAAGAGCACTTGAAAAAAGAGTTTTTTAAAATATGGCATATAATGGGAAAAATGATTTACCCCAACCTAGTCTTATTTTTTCATATATTTCCAGAAACGTACTCGATTTTCTGTCTCATTTCCAGCAGCTTATGAGTAACTTTAACCATTAACTCTTTCCAGCAACAATCATTCATTGTTAGCCACTGCCCTTGTTATGCTGGTATATAATGTTTTCCCTCTTAATAAACATATTACTCTGTGCTAGTTGCTAATGACGTTCATTCTCTCTGACTCCACCTCTTCTCCATCTTGCCAGACCATTTGGAATTCTAATCCTGTCCTGGATGCCCGCCTTCCTAACTGACGATGGGTGTCATCTGCTAACAGCATGTATCATCTGTCAGCTCTAGGAGCTTATTTTCTGTTCTATCCATGTAAATCATTGATGAAATATTAAAGAATCAGTCCCAGAATAGGGTCCTGTGGGGTATGGTTTCTAATATCCCTGAGTTTGACGTGAGTGCCATTGATAGAGAACTCGTAAGACTACCTACCACAGAGCCACACTTCCCCCAATGTGTTGATTGAATGCAGTCTTGGGGAAGATAACTAAGTCTTTCTGGGGCCAAAGAGCTATGGAGAAGTTTAGGGAGAAACTTAACATACTGACTGCCCACTTTTCTGCTAGGTACTTTACGTATATTGATTTAATCAATCCTTTCACAACTCTGTAAGGCAGTAAAGGGTAGTGGTTAACACCATGGATTCTAAGGTTGAACTGCCTGATGTTGCATTTTCACTCCATCATTTTCTAGCTTTCTGACTTGGTAAGATTTTTTTTTTTTTGCGGTACGCGGGCCTCTCACTCTTGTGGCCTCTCCCGTTGTGGAGCACAGGCTCCGGACGCGCAGGCTCAGCGGCCATGGCTCACGGGCCCAGCTGCTCCGCGGCATGTGGGATCCTCCAGGACCGGGGCATGAACCCATGTCCCCTGCATCGGCAGGCGGACTCTCAACCACTGCGCCACCGGGGAAGCCCTGACTTGGTAAGATATTGAAATTTTCTGTGCTTTAGTTTTATCCTCTGAAAAATAAGAATAGAATTCACCTCAGAGGATTGTTTTGAGGATTCCATTGCACATAAAACACTTAAATAGTGCCTGACACATAGAGAATCTTCTACAAATCTTAGCTGTTATTATCCCAAACTAAAATTGAAGAAACTGAGTTGGTATGCAGCAGAGTCAAAATCTGAGGCCCTGGGGTGTCTGACTCCAATTCTTAACCTCTTTCTACTCTAATGTGCAGACTTTTAAATTTGTATCCCACAAATTTCCAAAAGAGAGTTCAGATGAAAATGGCCATAGCAATCAGAAATGCATTCGATTTTATACCAAAACCTCATAATTTAAGCTGATACTTTTTGGTAGGGAGGTGTTTATATTTGATTAAAATCTTTTTAAAAGAGAAGTTATTTTATAAGAAAAAAAAATCAACCTAAGTTTAAAATTAAAATTATAAAATATTAGGTTTGAAAAACTATAGGGATCATCTATTTCAAACAACTAGCTAATAAGAGACTCTTTGGGAGTTTTTTTTTTTCTTTTTACATTTTTTTCCCTAATAACATAAGTGGTAAATGTTTGAAGTAGAAAACTTGGAAAACCCTGAGAAGCCCAGCAGAGGAAATTACCCATAATTCAAACACTCACGGTAATCACTATTAATGTTTTCTTATATGCACTCTTTAGTGTTATTTTTCTGTACATAAAGTTTCTTTACAAAATGGTAACACAATATATATGCTATTTTAGTAGCCTGTTTTTTTCACTTAGTAATAGATTATAAGCATTTCTAACATCATTATTTTATTGATCTGTAAAATCTGTAAAAAATAAATCATGGGAGAGTACCATAAATAATCTAACTAATCCCCTATTGTTGGACATGTAGGTTGATCCTATTTTCTTTCCTACTATTATAAATAAAACTGTCATGAAGAATCTTGTATTATGTTGTTGCATAATTCTCTCATTATGCACAAATCCTTTTTATCCTTAACAGATGGTTAGCCAGCCTCTGTTTGATCACTTCCAGTAACAGGGAGCTCACTTCTTTGCCAGACAGCTCATTCCATTTATGGACAACTCTAATTGTTAGAAAGTTCTTTATTTTTAACCAAAATCTGTTCTCCTTAACTTACACTCATTGATTCTAGTTTTGTGGTCTGGAATTACCCAAAGCAATCTTTCCTTTTTGTACTTGGCAGCCCATCAAATACACGAAGAAGACCATAATGAAACTCCGTAAGTATTCTCTTCCTGAAGATAAATATCCATGCTTATGAGTCTTATGATAAAAAAGGATAAGGAATTGGTAGCAGTAGGGGGTTCCTCATATAGGATATAAATTTGGTAACATCATATTTCCCTTTTTGCTGTGGCCTCCTGGAAGCTCAGAGCCTTATTGGTTGTCCCATCTTTGTAACAGTATAACCTTATCACCTCCATATATGTGCACTCTTTTCCCTTTGGTCTAATCATCCTATTTTGCCTGTATTTTTCCTGGCTGTTATTTTTCCTTAAAAAAATTTTTTTTAACTGAAGTATATATCTCTGTAACCTCTGTACCTCTACGGTACAAGGTGTATCATAATCAAATAAGTTTCTCTATTTCCTTTAGCCATTCTTTGTATGAAACTAGTTGATCACTTTTGTTCCCTCTCACCATTTAATATACATTCAAGTCTTTTACTCCCAAAAGCTACCAAAATAATGGTATAGTTTCAATTCCCTGCCCCTTTTCTCTGGTGGAGAAGCTTAATGGAATGGGAAGGTAGAAAACATAATCTCAATCCTACTGAATCATTAATAGCTTCTATCAAATTCACAATATCTCCTCTGTCATCCAGCACCATTTTCTGCTCTTGAAAGAGATTAGAATGCATATCTCACCAGCCTTCAGAGCAGTGATTAACATGCCTATGCCACGGCAGGGTTGACAAACCTTTCATACCCACAAGAGGATGGGTAATCCTCTCTGCAGCACCTCTGAGAGGATGGTAGTATTGTCCTCATCTTACCCTAAGGGAATAGAGGCTCCCAGAGGTGAGACTTGAACCCAGGTCCTCTAACTCTGAATCTGAGAGCCCGGCACCGCCCCTGAAGCCCACTGACTTCAGAAGAGCTCTGGCCTGGCCCGGACCACAAGGATTCCACTACTGTTGGACGGGAGGCAGGCGACTCTGCGTGTTCCTTCTTTTATTCGGAATCCAGCTCTGATTATCCTCTTCCCACAGAGAGAAGCGTGGTGGCTGCCAGTTGCATATGGCTTGACGAAGATAGGAGAGGACATAAAGGCGGCCCCCCCTCCTCCCTGTGCTCCCGGATGAGAATCGAGCAGATTGTTTCCTATTTGGAGGAAGTGGATGTGAGAAACCTAAGGCAGCAGGCAAACCTCAGACGAGTGAGAATAAAAAAATACTCCCATGACCCCCTTGCAAGGTTTTGCCTGGAGGAGCCAGGTATGAAGGCACCAGGCTGTCTGTGGGCCAGAGAGCTAGAATGTTCCTGCCCCAGGAGCTTCCTTCCTGATTATCCCCTCCTGAAGAGAGGCTGTGATTGCCTTCGGCCTCCCTGGAAGACCTCCGCGCTGGCAGGCTGGCCTGGTGTAACAGCTCAGAGTTGAAACCCTCTTAAAAATAGCTGTTCCCTTCTGGGTTTAGCAACTCACACTTGAAAAGCTCTTTATTCTTTATAATGAATAGAGAGCAGGGACTTTTCATTGAAGAAGAAGAGCTATAGCACAAAATAAAGGCAGGCTGAGGGTAGTTATTCTTTTGAAGTGGTGGACAGAGAGGAGGACCTCAGCACTCAGCTTTCACAGGTATCAACCCTTTCCTTGGATTATTCCTGGAATAGAGGCATAGAGAGGCTTTTGAGCAGCTCTTGCTGTCAAAAGCCCGTGTGTGGTGGGCAGTATTTTAGGTGACAGCACTAGCTAGAGACCAGCCAAGCAGCCTGAAGTTGAAATTTCAATCTAATTAATTGGCTGAAGAAGCAAAAGACCTGAAGGCAAGGTTTAACTCTTTGCTACCCAAGCCTCTAAGGCTCGTGTCCATACCCTGGAAGGACTGAGAAGGGCTGAAAATAAAAGGATGAGAATGGGAGTTGAGGAAGCTGTTGCCTACCTTGTGGGAAGAATTACTGTTAGGTGTGTGGTGGGGAATCTTGTTGGCCAGAAAGGCCAGATTCCTCAATTATGTCTTTTCCAGAAAGAAAAAGGAGTTCAGATGGAGAAATGAGGTAAAACTCTTAGTCTACAATGTCATGTCTTGTTTCTAAGTAATGTATTTTCTTTAAGTCAAATGAAATGCAGCTTTCAGGATCCCATTGAGCCGGTGAGAAATTCAATCTCAGCTATTATTTGTAACTTCAGTTATAAGCATCTGGGAGGCATATGTGTTGCATGAGCAAGAGGGGTAAGACATCTGAATCAGGCGGTGTAATTAAAGCTAGTCATTAGGCAAAAGACTTCAAGTCACACTGTCTTACGATAAGAAGTTTATTTCTCACCCAGTCTAACGTGGACGTTTCTCGGTCAGGAAGCCATCCTGGGCAGCTCTCCTTAGGCGGTACCTCAGGGATCTGGGCTCCCTTCCATCATGGGCTCTTCCAGTCATTGTCTAGGCTTCACAGTCCTTTGTTTTCTGCCACTCAGACCAGAAGGGCGTTGGAGGTGGCAATGGAGGGATCATAAGGACATCTTTAAGGGCCAGGCCTAAAAGCGGTGTACATTACTTCAGTCCCCATTCCATTAGCCAGACTTAGTCACTTGGCTCCTATTAGATGCAAGTGGGCTGGCAGAGAAATAGAGTTGACCCGTGTGCCTGGGAAGGAGAGGCAAAATAGATTCTGATGAAACTTAGGAATCTCAACCAAAATATCTAATTTTCAGGCCACATGGTTCTTTCTGTTATTCTCTCTGTTTACCCCCACGTGGTCCAAAGAAGACTGGTGCTCTCTGTTGCAGTGGGACTTTTTTGTTTTTTGTTTTTTTGCTACTTTTCCCATATAATTTTTTAAAGTTGATATGTTTTATTTTCATTTTTATTCAGTTCAAGAAATTTTCTTTTTTTGGCCATGCAGCATGGGGGATCTTAGTTCCCCAACCAGGGATCAGACCCTCACCCCCTGCAGTGGAGTCCTAACCACTGGACCGCCAGGGACCCCCTGGGGTTTTTTCATATTTACTTCTATGTTTGTGGATTGTTTGAATTATCTTCACAACAAACATGTATTTTTATAATATTTTTATTTCAATAAAGTCGCGGCAGTGGGATTTAATGAGGCTGGAAGCCATACCCTTCGTGGTCTTGCCACTTCTCCTGGTAAGGGGCATCATGGACCCATCAAATTCTAATAACCCTTCTCTCTCTAAGGAAATCTATTTCTCCTTCTCTCTGATCTTCCTGTAGAACTCCTAGTACCACCTCTTCAACATGCTCAGCCTTTCACGGAAGATAAGAAGCAAAACTATCCTGAAACAGCTTTAGGTTCAGCCAACGAAAGACCCAGTAACCGAACCACCTTTTTAGAATGAAGGGAGGAGAAAAATACAGAGAGCACAACACAGATCTGTATTTCCATAAATCATCATGCCACAAAGTTCATGAGCCCCTGGCATTCATGAGGCACCTGACTCAAGACCTTCAAGTTCAAGAATGTCATCTTTTTTTTTTCTTTTTTTTTTAGCCTTTTTTACTTCCATCACAACAATAGGTGATAGCTTTTTGTTCAGCATCATTTTCATAAAGATGGAGAAGTTATAATCACCATGATGGGGTAAAGAGTAAGAACACAAAACACACAAACGAGATGGGGATATGCGGCAGTTGGTGAGGCCGTCACTAGCTAGGCACGCCGACGCCACTCACCATTATGAGAGTGAGCCAGAGCCAGGGGCCTCAGCAGAGTAGCAAATTCCTGACCATGGATCCCTGAGTCTCTCATAGAGAGTTGAAAATGCGGAGTGATAACTGCCATAGTTTGTTTTAATTTTCCTAAGAGACAAGACTTGGTAGGAGTTCATCTGGTGGTTTTATGAGTCCAAGTCTGTGTCTCCTTGAGAATTCCATTCCATGGGACTGAAGGAAATTCAAGTGCTATTCCACAGCCACAGAAATCTCAGAGGAATTGTGCTTCATGGGAGTGGCTTTAAAAGACAAGGTATGGGAGAAGGAGTCTGATTTTTCAGAAAGGGGGAAAAGTGGGAATCATGGCAACTACGAATGTGTAACTTGGAGGCTGATTTGTTTTAATACTCATTTAGATTTTACTAATCAACAGGTGATTCATAACTTTTTAAAAGAACATAATAATTGCTATACACTGAATGTGTCCCCCCCCCCCCCCCCCCAATTCATATGTTGAAACCCTAATCTCCAATGAGATAGTATTTGGAGATGGGGCCTTTGGGTGGTAATTAGGTCATGACAGTGCAGCCATCATGATGGAATTAATGCCCTTGTAAGAAGGGACATCAGAGATCTTCCTCTCTCTCTCTTCCCTCCTCCCTCCCCCCACCACATGAAGTCATAAGGAGGAGATAGCAAACCAGGAGGAGAGCTGTCACCAGAACCTGACCATGCTGGCACTGTAATCTTAGACTTCCCAGCCTCTAGAACTACGAGGAATAAATTTCTGTTGTTTAAGCCAGCCGGCCTATGGTAATTTGTTATAGCAGTCCGAACTAAGAAAGTAATCATTTCAAATTATGATGAGTTTACTCAAAATAAGTCATACCAAATTCATATCTTTTCCCTTTTGAGGTGGACTATTGTCAGATTAGAGGAGTATCATAGACCTGCTTTAATCTTGATTAGGTTGAAGACCTCAATAGCTATATATTTTGGTGGATTTGAATCCGTTGAACAATCAAACGTAGAGCATTGTTTAAGATTGAGCTTTGGAAACAGTTTATTAATAATAAGTTGTTCTTCCTGTATAAATTCTGAAGCAACAGATAAATAAATGCAGATATCAACCTGATAGAGAAAAAACCCTCAGCTATGTTTTCGGTAAAACTGATGGGAGAATGTGGCTGGTTATGTGCCCACAAGCTATTCCCTAATCATTCCTAATATTCCAGTGCTCACACAGTTAAATATCCCTGTCCAGTTATAGGCTTAGCTGGACCACTGCGGGCTTCCCCCTAGGGGGCAGCTCAGAGCTTGGTGGAGGAGGAGGTTTTATGAGTCCTGAGCGGAGAGACTGAGAGAGACTGCAAAGAACTCAGAGGCCTTGGGCAGGCATTTCATTGCCTTCTCCAAAATTCAGCAAGCGTGGTTGGAGGTAGATGGAGTGGACTAGAAGTGGTAGATATTATGATCCTGACATTTCTGGAAGGGCAGAAGTTCTTATTTTACCAGCCAAGTTAGGAATGCAAGGAGAGAAATAGAGTGGTTACTTCTGGCAAACAGTGAGGAACATCGAGTCCGTCCTCTCTTCTTGCTGCTGTTTCAGTCCACATTTTGCTATTTGATTCATATGAAGATGCAGAAGGAATGCATATCTCTTTTGAAGTTGTTACCAAAATAGGAAGAGTAGCTGACATGATAAACGATGGAGCCCCAATTAAAAATCATCACAACTGAGTGTGACCCAGGCTGGACTCTCTTAGAAACATTTGAATAGCAATAAATATCAAGGTTTTTATTTAGGTTAAAAATTTTTCAAAAAAAACTCCATACACAATGCAGCTGCTCAGATACAGGGTAGAGACAGACAGCTTTGACATAAATTTATATAAAAAATGTTCTGGAGTTTTATTTCATCTGAACTTAATATGACAACTATTATGTGTCTGCTAAAAATGTTAATGCAGTCTCCAGCTGCATATGTTCAGTAAATGATTGCTTAGAGCGTATTCTGTGGCAGGTACCATGCTGGGTCCTAGGACCTGATGTAGCACAGTGTCTGGAGTAATCTGTCCAGTGAAGGGCACATAACTTTAAGAGCAGCATTAATGAATTAAAGTGGAGCATTGGTAGGTGGAGACGTAATTCTATTGCTTTAGGTTTCCATGAGGCAACTTCTAACCCGTGGGAATAACACTTGAGTATTTTATTGTGAAGAAATATTTTACCTGGAGATGACAGAAACACTGACATAACTAGCTTAAACGATAAGGAAATTAGTGTCTTTCAGAATAATAATAATAATAAATTCAAAGGTAGTGCAAACATGTTATAATTGGAGCCAGAGATCTATATCTCTGCTCTACTTTGAACTCTTCCAGCCTCTGGGTAGAGGCTTTTCCTTCAGACCATCTCCTCTTGTGCTTAGAAGATGGCTACCATCAGTCCTGGGACAGAATGCTTCCTCATTAGAAAATCTCTCTTCCAACCAGTGAATAAAAGTTCTCACCTTCAGTCTAATTAAGCTAGTTTGTATCATGCACCCATCCCTGGTCCAACAGCAGGCTCTAGGATAATGCCATGAACTGATTGGCTTAAGCTTACATTCTGGAACCAATCACTTGCCAAGGGGATTAGAGTTACTCTTACTGGCTTGAGTTGAGAATAGGATCAGCTTCCTGAGACATTTAGGCAACGTGAAAGAGAAGGGCTTATGTAAGTAACATCGGGGTTCTTTTTGAAAGGAGGAAAATAGTGGAGATGAATGCTAAACAGATACTAAATCTGGTCAGAGGAGAAGGAAAGTCTTATTGGATGTGTGGGTTTGGGGGAAGAGAAGCTACATAGCTTTCCTTGCTTCTCTTTCAGGAAAACCTGTCCTCTCCTAACGGTGATACCTTTCTTTATGTGGTAACAGCTATAACTCTTACCCTTAAAGCCCTGCCCAATAGTGTAGATTCTGTTGTCCTGCTTCTCTGCATCTGACTGTGTCAGGTTAATTCAATTAGGTGGGGCTTAGTAGGAAGGCTGATTATGGTCAAGGTCTAGGTTCTACTCTCACTGTGTATTTACTAGAAATAAAGCTGACCATTTGATCTTCATCTGTTGGATTCCTGTGTCTATTTCTAATGAATTCATAACCGATAGGAGGTATGATTATCACCCCTAAAAACTTCAACAAGTGCGCCCTCAGGAGCAAGCCAGAATCTAGAGGATTCTGAGAACTCTGTCACACAGAGGAAATGTAGAGTTCAATATTGAGACATTCAGCTGCCATCAGATATCTAGATATATCTAGATATATCAGATATTCAGAAAGTTCAAAGGGTGTGAATTTTCACAGGCATAGCTGTGGAGAAGGCTGTTCTGCTAGTAATGAGAACCCTGTCATTGGAAGTATTCACACACAGGCTGGATGGCAATCTTTCAAGTGTGCTTTAAAATGGAATTCTGCACATTTGGGAAGTTGAACACAGTTGTTTCTATAATAGAATCCAACTTCTAGTTCTGTGTAGTTCTGCTTTGTGGATATTTTAGACCTGTGGTTTTCAACGTGTGGTCCCTGAGCAGCAACAGCATGACCTGGGAAGTTGTTAGAAATGCACACTATCAGGTTTCACCCTAGACTCCTGTTATGGGTTGGATTATGTCCCCCAAAAAAGATATGTTGAAGTCTTAACCCCCTAGTACATCAGAATGTAAAATAGGGTCACTGCAGATGTAAATTAGCTAAGTTAAGATGAGGTCATACTGGAGTAGGATGGGCCCTTAATGCAATATGACTGGTGTCCTTAAAAGAAGAGACAGACACAGAGGCACAGGTACGTGAGAGGAGAATGCCGTATGATGATGGAGGTGGGGATTGGAGTTATGCAGCTTCAAGCCGAGAATCATCAAAGATGGCCAGCAAACGACTGGAGGCTAGGAAGAGGCAAGAGAGGATTCTTTCCTACCCAAGGAAGGTTTCAGAGGGAGCATAGCCCTGCCAACACTAATTTCAGGCTTCTAGCCTCCAGAACTAAGAGAATACATTTCTCTTGTTTTAAACCATCTGATTTATAGTAATTTATTATGGCCTCCCTAGGAAACTAATACACCAACTGATTCCGAAACTCTCATATTGATGCCCAGCAATCTGCGTTTAATCAGCCCTCTAGATGATTCTGATGCACACTAAAATGTGAGAACCCCTGATTTCTATTCTAGATGTAGACCAATGCCTTGCACTCAAATATGCATGTCAATGAATTGGGGATTTTGTTTAAATGCAGATTCTGATGCAGTGAACGTGGGGAATGGCCTGAGACTCTGCATTTCCAATAAGCTTCCAGGCAATACCATACCGCTGGCCAGAGGACCACACTTTGAGGAGCAAGGATCTTGATCAGTTTTGTCTAACAGAACTTTCTGTGATGATGGAAATGATCTATATCTGTGCTGCCCAATAAGAAAGTCACTGGCCACACGTAGCTACTAGACCCTCGAAATGTGGCTATTCTGAGAATGGAACTTGAACATTTAATTTAAGTTTAACTAACTTGAATTTCTATAGCCACATGTATTCAACAGGGCAGGTCACCATCTCCTTATTCCTAGACTTAACTGCCATGCATTGCAGAGCTTACAGGGCTCCTGACTTTTGTTTATCTGCATCATCACTAATTTAGTAGTCAGGACTGGTGGTAACGTGCAAGACTATGTGTGCTCGGTAGTATATTAGGAGCCACTGGAGAACATAAAATAAATAGATGACAGGGTCTTTGCCCTTAAGGAACGTCGTGTTTATAACTGACTCTCATTGTATGTCTACCAGTTTCTGCCAAGCCTGAAAGTGTTAGTTCAATGTTAAAGGGGGGTGGGGTGGGGGGTGGAATTAAGCAATAATTAGAAGAGATGATGCTTGGCAGGGGCTTTTTTATCTCAAGGCTACCAGATTTTGTTCATGGAATTTGAGAACATGAGTGATTTGCATATGTTGCATAAATTTGCATCTTGTATTCAAGCGACCTGACTCCAAGTCTGTGAAGTACAATTTAATTAATTAGTGGAACCTACTAGTGTTGTGTTAAGAGCAGAATTCAGAGCATAACACACATGAAATAGTTAGCTGTTGACAACAACTCAGGAGATTCCAGACCAGGTCAGGAGACATAGAAAAGAAGCAGAAGTTCACAGAGCAAGGGGAAAGAGAGGTATCAGGAGCTTTGTTATTATCCCTGCACCCCTGCCTTCTTTGTGCCTCAGGCCTTTGTGTCTTGGGTGGTGTATTTTCCACAAACTGCACTAGGTCAAGTGAAGTTCCGCAAATGAATGGAATTAGGATTCTGTGCTGACTAGTGTCCATTTCCTTGTCTTTGGCATATTCCACCCCCCTTGACTTGCTTCTTTGCCTACAACTGAATTCTGCATGGGTGTTAGCAGACATTTTAAAGAGAAAAGATAGAGTAAAAGAGATGATGCTAGGCCCTGGGGATAGAAAGTTAAATAACACAGGATCCTTGTCACAAAGGAGCTCGATACTACAGTAGGGGATCTGGACCTATGAACAGTAACTACCGTGCTGTGTGAAAAGAACAATGATGAAGGAACGTCTTAGGAAGCGCAGGGCCAGAGGAGACAGACTCTCCTCATGTGGAGGGGTGGGAGGAAAGTTTTCACACAGGAGGAGCTTAAAGAGAGAGAAGGACTGTGGGTGGGGTAGTGCATTCCAAGCAGAACAGTGTGTGCAGAAACAGCATGGTGTGTTTAGCAAACTGTAAGTGTCACTAAATGGGAAGGAGAGGAGGGAGGTCAGGGTGAAGTACAAAATCCAGATCAGCCTATAAATGCCTTATTAACTTGCTTTCTAGAGCAAAGGGAATGGAGCTAAAATAGGCACTTTCGTCCACCTCACCTAGGAATGAAAACATGCCAGAAATCCAAATAGAAATCCAATAGGACATCTTCCCCCAGTGACAGTCATCCCCTCCTAGCTTCTCCTGACTTAATGTTTGCTGTAAATCTGCCCTTAACATTCTCTACACGTGCCTCTTGCTAGAAGAACCTGAGTTCTTTTATGACCCAAGTTGACTAGAAACAGGCACCTAAACAATATTAAGTTCTGTTTGCTGCCTGTAACCAAATATACCCCTCAGCCTGCTGCGTGGCCTGTAGCGGTCAGTTAGAAAGAGCTAAAGGGTCATCCAGAAATGATCATGCTAACCACCTGAAAGAGTCCCCTCAGATCATCCCATCTCTTTGTTATTTACTCCTCCTTTCTTTTGAAACCTCAAAATCAAATATGGCACCTGCATGCAGCCTCAGAGGTACTGCAGATTCATTTGGTCCACCCAGTCACCAAACCTGAGAGCCACAGATCCCCCCATCACTGCCAAGCTAGCGGGACGGCACAAGGATAGAGACTAAGTGTAGTGCCTCCCCCTGCCTTACCCATGTAACTGTATCGTATGGGAATACTGGCTTCCATATCTCACTGATTTACTAAATATTTCAGAAAAACGCGCAAAGCATAGAGTATAAAATAACTAACACTCACATACCTGCTCCAGAAATAAACATTGTAAGATCATTTGAAGCCTTTGTGTATCCCTCCCTAGTCACATTCCTTTCCTACCTCTCAAGAAGTATTCATTATCCTGAATGTGTTTATCACACCAAATACTTGTCTTTATATGATTACTATGGTATATTGTGTTTTAAATATTTTAATATTTATAAGAATGTTATCCAGTAGTATCCTGGTAAATATTTAATAGCATTTACTAGGGAGGTTCTCCAAGGAGGAAAAAAAAAAAAAAAGACCTGATTTAAAGCATCTGCCAATTTCCATGGTGTAAAGATTACCACGCTGGCCAACTTCAAGCTACTGCATGATGTCAGTGCATGAGGAAGTGGGAAGAGATGAGCCCACTAAATGTGAGCCAGCCCCAGCACCCCACTGACTTGTTATCCTGCTCTATGTGTCCTTCATTCACCTGATTTTTTATTTTTTTGCGGTACATGGGCCTCTCACTGCTGTGGCCTCTCCCGCTGCGGAGCACAGGCTCCAGACGCGCAGGCTCAGCGGCCGTGGCTCACAGGCCCAGCTGCTCCGCGGCACATGGGGTCTTCCCGGATCGGGGCACGAACCCGTGTCCCCTGCATTGGCAGGTGGACTCTCAACCACTGCGCCACCAGGGAAGCCCACCTGATTTTTTTAAACAGGAGAAATCGAACAGAAGGTTAATGACATGTATACATGGGAGAGACCCAGGAAAACTGAGTAACTCGCCGAAATGGCTGAAGCCCTCACCTTAAATACCATCTTCCACTATAGACCATAATATCTTGGGAAAGATTTTTCATTGGCTTGATTTGGATCACGTGCCATTCCCACGTTCAGTCATTCCAGCTAGAAGGGTGGGCTACTGTGGTAGCCAAGCCTGGGGCCTAAGCCCTCATCTGTAGCCAGAGAGTTGCTCCAGTTGAGGTTTGCATTGTGTTATAATCCCACAATGGTATTGTGACTGGCAAACCTGCTAAAACTACATGGAGGGTAGAAGATCAAATCCACTAAACAAGGGATCTTGATAAATACAAATAGAATCTCCCGTGAAGCCACCCCTACTTCTCTAGCCCTCCTCACTCCTCTCCACTCTGAACTGATACTATATCTAGAGTATCTGTCTCTACTTATCAAGTATCTTATGTTTCCTGCTAAATTATATTCTTCTTAAAGTGAGTGATTATGTCTTCACTTCTGTGTATCCTCTGTAGCCCCTAACAGAGAACTGAGCTTATATGAGGCATCTGATTCTTAGAACCTGTGGCCTGCTATTTCTAATGGGAGATCTTTTCAATCCAGTCCTGTTGACTTCAAACATAGTTTTAACTCAGGTTAGAACTTTGACATTATAATGAGATTCTGGAGATAGTAACACTACCAAAAATGTGTACAGTGCATTGCAATTTAGGAAATACTCTCACAGTCTTTGATCCTTACAACTAGATAGAAGGCAGGTGCTATCCCCATTCTATAGTGAAGAAACTGGGGCTTAGCGTGGTTAAAAGTCTTGCCCAAAGTAGACTGGCTGGTAAGTGGCAGAAACAGATTAGCCACCTTCTAACTGGGCTTTGGGAGCAAAGTTTTCTGTCACATTCCCTAGAGAGAGCTGAGTGTTATGGGAGGTGTGATGAGGGACTCTTCTGGAAACAGCACTCTGGGGGGCTGCCCTTGAGAAGCTTTGATCGCCTCTCCATCATGTGACGCGTCCATGAATGGATCAGCCTTTGGAGACTCTACCTACATTTGAGCATTCATCACCTGGAACATGTGTTTGAAGCCTGGAGCTAAAGCGTCTTTGTGGCCCCGGACGTTACTAAGGAGAGATTCAGCCCACGTTTAAATGCCAGATGATAGAAGCCAGTGGCCAGGCCATGCAGGCATTTTTGCCAAGTTGGAATGGGAGCAAGTGTGACTAAGCCAATGGGACTAGAGGTGACAAACAATTCGTGTCTGGTTGGAACCAAGCACCATGGTGTTGGCGATAACACTTCCAGAACAAGCAAGGGTGACCATAAACCCGTGTTCCAAGGAGCACTGTAAAGGAATGAGCTGCACACACTTCTGTTATTTAACAGAAATTCACCAGGGGGCCCATCTTCTAACCTCAGCAAGAACGGAAATGTTGGCAATGTCATCGTCAGGCCTTCCCCGCCTGCTGCTAGCCTGGCAGAAGCTTGTAAAGGCAGAACTTTGGGGCCCAGACGTCTTGTTTCTGTTGCTCTTGCCAGAGAGTTGCTCCAGAGGAGGCTTGCATTGTGTTATAATCACATGGTTTGCAAAATGATAGTTAAGAATCTGTTAGCATTTCCACCCCAAACCTCATATTTTCAGCTGCTCACAGTGACTCAAATATAAGAATTCTCTTTAGGCTGAAATTTGGCACACAGGGTCTCAGGCCCAGCTGGGGAGCAATTTCAACCTTTTTTGGGACCGGATTTCAATAACATCCATTTGGCTGTTTTTGAATAACAGCAGAAGCACAACAGAAGAGAAGTTAGCATTTTTATAGCAAAACGTTGCCATTATATGACTCAAAAACTGGTATTGGGAGTAGGGGGGAACCCACCCTGACAACTCTCAATACACTCTGGCAGGTGATTAGCCTTTGAGTGGACTAGGCATGTATACTATTTTCTTAAATCTGTATTAAAAAAAACCCAACCACTAGTCTGTTGTTCAGAACAGAAGAAAGATTTTGTTTAATAACATATTGTGTTTTTGAAAAGCAAAGTTGACTCAGGAACAATGACACATACCAGTGGATATTGAATTTCTGCTACACCCACTCCTTGGTGCAGTTTGGGCAGTGGCAAATTGTAGGATGCAACCGAATTCCCAAATATAAAGGGAAAAAAATTGCAAGGGAGCAGGGGACAGGGGAGAGGAAGGCAGCACCATGACTGCCACCATGACTGCAAAGATATGAGGAATATCGATGATGATCTAAGATCAGGGACCCAAGATCTTGTCCTTTCTTCTTTTTTTTTAATACATTCGTTTTATTTATTTATTTGGCTGCGTTGGGTCTTCGTTTCTGTGCGAGGGCTTTCTCTGGTTGTGGCGAGCAGGGGCCACTCTTCATCGTGGTGCGCAGGCCTCACTGTCGCGGCCTCTGCTGTTGCGGAGCACAGGCTCCAGATGCGCAGGCTCAGTAGTTGTGGCTCATGGGCCCAGTTGCTCCGCGGCATGTGGGATCTTCCCGGACCAGGGCTCAAACCCATGTCCCCTGCATTGGCAGGCAGATTCTCAACCACTGCGCCACCCGGGAAGCCCTTGTCCTTTCTTCTTGCAGAAGGGAGGCATCAGACCTCAAATCCTCTTCTCCGCCTCTCTGCTCACGAATGATAACTCAAAATTACAAACAACAGATTCCAAACAAGCAAAATGATACCGAACTTATTTTTGTTAATGAAATATTTCAGAAAATAATAAAAGAAGGCATAGAGAATAATACAGCACACACTCATGTGCCCACTACTCAGTGTATTAAATAAAACATTGCAAATATGATTGAGTCTTCTCTGTGTATTTATCAGCTTTTGTGATGACTTCCTTGTCTCTTAATACAAAGGTTATTATTGTTCTTTATATAGGATGCTATGCCTCCAGTTTGTATTTCATAGAAGTAATTACCTATGATTCCTCTTCCTCCTACATTATTAAAGTTTATCTAAATTCTGTTTAAATTTATGTTTTTCCCAGAAGTTCCTAGGTTCCACCCCTGAATAATAGTCACCTAAATCAAGGTTGGGAACTTGAGACTCAAAAGCACCTTTCTTGGTTAAAGACAAATGAAGACAGTTTTCCTCAGTCTCTGCCAAAATGATGCCCCAACATACCTTAAGAGCTTTCTGACAGTTCCATCGTAGGGACTTATACCCAGAGCCTCTAAATTCCAGGCTTTGCATGCTTTCTGCCATATCAAACTTCTGTTTTTTAGGAAAACTGCCTGTTGACTTGGCCGTCACCCCTTCTGTGTTGGTCAGTGCCTTTGCAAATAGAAACCTTGATTACAGACGCCTTGATTCTGTGCGTGCTACCCCAGGTTCTCCCCTGATCTCCTAACCATGACCTCTAGGAGAGCGTCTAACCAATAAATAATTGGATAATAATTAGAGTGTCAATTTTAAGACCCAGAGATACATTTGTCCCAAGAAATCTCAATGCAACAGGCTGTAGAAGTCATGGTAGTTCCCTCTCTAGAAGCATCCCCTGCCTACTTCTGGCTCATAGACCCCTGATTTTGTTTGGGTATCAGGCAACCATATGCATCAGGGAGGTTGGACCCCTCCAGCCCTAGGGCAAGAAGCGGCACTACACACCAGCTAAGAATCTAGGCTCATGATTCCTCCATTAGTAATTGTGTGACTCTAGGTAAATGACTACAACTTGTGTGTCTCAGTTCTACTTCTCTTGTCAGAGATTGTTATAGCTGACATGCTGGGTTTGGCAGAGTTAAAAAAACAAAAAAAATAGGGGCTTCCCTGGTGGCGCAGTGGTTGAGAGTCCGCCCGCCGATGCAGGGGACACGGGTTCGTGCCCCGGTCCGGGAAGATCCCACATGCCGCGGAGCGGCTGGGCCCGTGAGCCATGGCCGCTGAGCCTGCGCGTCCGGAGCCTGTGCACCGCAACGGGAGAGGCCACAACAGTGAGAGGCCCGTGAACCAAAAAAACCCCAAAAATAAAAACCCTGGTAACTTGTTAATGTTGTTGAGTCCCTGAATTAACCAACCACAGGGATTTTTGTCTGCTGTATTCACTCAAACATCTCCAGCACATAAAGAAATACTGGCACATAGAAGATGATCAATAAATATTGGTTGAATTGAATTGACTTGAATCTCAGACTCACCAAATTTCAGACAAGTTGTTTTGTTATGTAAGATAATAAATATCCTCTTACTTCTAGCTGAAAGCATCTTGATATACAGATATCATTTTTCTAGACAATAACATCCTTTTCTAGGTATGACTGTCCCTTATACCTAAACAAAGATTGTTATGATGATAGCTAAGTTAATATAATGTGACTCCCTGGGCACAGTTAGTTCATTTGGGGTGTGGGGGGGTACTTAACCCAAAATGAGCCAATCATGGTCCTTCCCCAGGAGTTTGGAATTAGACTGAGAGATTCAAGCTCAGTCTTACTGCTTTTTGAAATGAAAGAAAGGTGTTGGCAATTGTATTTCCTGAGTTAACTCAATGGTGAGCGCCATCAGCAGGTTAGCAGTCAGCAAGAGGATGGAGTGAAGCAGATTGATGGAAAAACAAAGACAGCAGATAGAGAACACTCATGGTATTTGTGTAGTTCCAGTTGTTTTTGAGACCCACCTACTTTTCAGTTCTTGGGATCTGGGAAAAGCATGAATTTTCTCTTAATAAAGTCTCCCTTTTCGTTGGGCTGTTTTGAGTTGGGTTCCTGCTAATTGCAGAGAAGATCTAAGAGTGTTTTGTTTAAGTATAGTTATGAATTCTGAGGAAACAGCACCTTACTTCCTATAACTTATATGCACCCAAGAGAAATAAAAATGTTATATAAAGTAGAAACACTGAAGGACAAATATAACCCAAAACATAACTGTAAACTTTGGGAAATTTACACCAAGAACGAGCTATATGAGGCTAGTTGTCTCAAGTCTACCTTTAAGCCATCTTTTATAACCCTCTCATTCCAATTCTCTGTCTTTGTCTATACAGCCATGGTGACCAGTCTGAGATTCTTCAAGGTTTATTTACAATGCTGTGATCCACTACATGCCCTGGTTTTCCCATGTAGCACACTCTGTAACTGAAACCCTTTCTATTCTAGCTGTTCAGTACTTAACTCCTGCAGTTCTCCTTTTTTGGATTAGCTTCAAATAACTTCATGGTTTTCCTTTTATTTTTCTTTGAGGATTCAATGTACCGTTCCAAGACTACCTACCTTTATCAACCTGAAACTATTGCTGGGTTCCATGTCAATAATTTTTCACTAGCCCACAGGGACCATCTGGTCTAATGCCCTGACTCTGTTTGCCATTTGTGCAGCTGCCTGCACATCTGTATGTTCTGATGCATCCTTTTATTATTTTCTGCTTTCCATTGCATGTTGTCAAAGGCCTGGGGACTGAATCTGTTTGAATTTTGTCTGTAGGGCTCTGAGCATTGAGCAGTGTGTGGCTTGGAAAACAGAAAACATTACCTTCAGCAAACTGGATTCATGGAGTCATGATGAATGGAAATGATGAGAGAGATTTGAATCCAGGACTGGGACTGGATTCCATATTCAACTCCTAGCTAAGAAAGATTATTTTAAATGTTCTTACACTGAACTACCATTTCAATGCTTTGAGCTGAGACCTACTCACACAATGGTTATTTCCTTGTAAGTACTTGTTATTTACTTGTGTTAGCTGTTTAACTATTAAGAGTTTTTATATTGGCTTTTTAGAATTGCTCACGATACATTCTTACTCTTTAACATGTATTCCCTACTCTCACTCCCTCTCACTCTCTCTCTCTCTTTCTCCACACACACACACACACACACACACACACACACACACACAGGTGATCATTTGAAAAATCAGGCCTTAAGGCTGGATCTATACTTGGCCAACATCTTCAAGGTCACTGATTTTACTTCTTCTCTCTGCTGTGCAGGAGCCAAAGAAAGTGAGACATCAGGGTGAATAATGCCTCTGTAATACTACCAGATTGTGTTTGTCTCCACTTCAAAGCTCTTAGTTTTAACAGAATAGTATTTCTCCACCCGCCCACCCAAACAGCAGTCTGGATAGCTGAGAGGCAACAGTTAGATGAACAGTAGCATCATTTCCATAGGATGGACTATGTCCCACCCCACCCACGCCCCCGCAAAAATCTAGCAGCACCCCTTACAGAAGTTCTCAGGCCAAATTCTAGTCAGGTTTTGGCTGACTAGTGATTGCATCTCATCACCGTCTTTTCTTTTTCTTTCTCTCCTCCCTCTCTTCCCTCCCTCCCTCCCTCCCTCCCTCCCTTCCTTCCTTCCTTTTCTTCTTTCTTCCTTTGTTCTCACCTCACCCAGGATTATAAATATGCCTTTCTTGATCAGCCTTCTGTCACTACTCATTCCTTTATCCCTTTACTTTCTTTCCATCCAAAAAAAAAGTTTGTGACTTTGAGTTTGTCAGGAAAGAAAGGAAGGAAGGAAGGAAGGAAGGAAGGGAAGGAAGGAAGAAAGAAAGATGGAAGGAGGAAGAAAGAAAGTTTTCATATCCTAGAATCTATTCCCATTTCCACAGCCCCCTCATGACTCCTCTTGCAAGGACTCGTTACTTTAAAAGTCATGTCTCTTTGGTGGAATTACAGTGTGGAGTGGCCCTGATGGAAAGAATAATAGCAGAGCTACCACTATTGAGCACCTAATCATGGTGCCAGGTACTTTATACACATATTTCATGAAATCCTCACAATTGAAGTAGCCTTATTATCTTTCACACACATGATTAAAGTGAGGTTCGGAGAGATTGAATAACTTGCCCAGGGTCACAGCCAGTAAGCAGAAAGGTAAATAATATCTAACTGTATATGGTGCCAAGATCTGTGAGTTTTTGCTCAGCTGCTTCATTGAGAGGGGAGATATTAACCAGTCTAGAGTTCTAGCTTTTCCAAGCCTTTCTTTTCTTGATGCTAATTTATAGAATAACTTGAAAGAAAACAATTTTCTTTGATCGTTCCTATGTCAGTTCAGCCCAAAGCACCTCCTCATTGTTGCTGATGGTATTTAAGGTTATCCTTCTTACAGGAGAATAACATGTCTAAGATATTTTGCCAGTCCTTTTTCGTGTCCTACAGGTGCTAGTCAAAGTTCCTCTAGACCTAAGATAATAATATAATTAATCATTCAAACTGGGACACTTTTAAAAATGAAAAGAAGTGCTTTAATAGCTATGCTGGGCACTCTGGGGCTGCCACAGGCAAACTGGAATGAATGGCCACCCTCTTACAACAAACTATAACCAAGCGAGTGTCTCCTGTGGACAAAGAGAGTATTGATGATGGTCCAGCCTTAACTAAGCACTATGCAAAGCAAGAGAACAGAGGCATGGGGAAGAGAAGCTGGAACAACCAGACCCAAGGCTCTGTCTCACAAGCAGTTGCTACACTTCTGGGCCTGGCTGCGTGTGGTGGGAGAGGGAAGGTAGCTGGAAATGACTCAAAATTAGAATGATCATTGTTCCTGTTGCTTTAGGAAGAGGTTCTACAATTTCAGTGTACTTAAGAATCACCATCGGGCTTCCCTGGTGGCGCAGTGGTTGACAGTCCGCCTGCCGATGCAGGGGACACGGGTTCGTGCCCCGGTCCGGGAAGATCCCACATGCCGCAGAGCGGCTTAGACCGTGAGCCATGGCCGCTGAGCCTGCGCGTCTGGAGCCTGTGCTCTGCAATGGGAGAGGCCACAACAGTGAGAGGCCCGCGTACCGCGAAAAAAAAAAAGAATCACCATCATTTTTATTTAAAATTGGGATCCCTGAACTCCATAACTTAGAGATGTTGAAACTGTAGTCTGAGGTGGGCCCAGGAAACTGCATTTTAACATCCCCCCTGCCCCCATAGGGATTTTGATCTAGGTAATTTATGAACTACCCTGGGGAGGAAAACAGTGCTCTATGATATAAAGTCTCTGCATACTAACTCTACAAAGATGGGCACGGTGGCAGAGGAATTCCCTGCAGGACTTAATAACACAGGTATTTACAACATGAAGATTTGTTCACAGGTAACGTCTCTTTGACCTGGATCACCATTTGGATCAAATAATTTAAACTATGTTAACCTTATAATTACTTTCAACATAGATTCTCAGAGATTCTCAGCCATATATGTGTATATACATATACACATATATATATATTCTCATTATCTTTATACTGAATTCAAAGAAGAGAGAGAACATGTTCCATGTTTTCTGATAATCACTATAATAATAGTTGCCATTTATTGAGCAATGCCCTTGTGCCAGGCATTTATCTACATCACCTCGAATACCAACACCCTCAGAAGTAAGTCGTGTTAGCTGTTTTATAGATGATGGACCCCTGGCTCGGAGAAGGTGACTTGCCTGAGGTGTTGCAGCTAGTACCTGGCAGACCTGCCAATTGATACCAGATCAACTGCCTCACCCTTGAAATATTTAGTGAACTCAAAAGCACCTTGTGAGCACTGAAAAATACTTGTTGAAAGGCCCCATCATGCATGTGAGCTAGCATGATCTGCTGCAAGAAGAATTCCTAGACAGAGTAAAAACTTGAATGGTGACTTTGAAAAATGCTGAAGCATCGCTTTGATATAAAAAGGCAGGATAAAGCCGATTCTCCGTCAACATTTGGGAAACTTGGGGGTGCATCTCACTGTTTACCAGGCTGGCCTCTGGAGTTATTTCTCCTTTGTTGGCTGTGCTGCTGCTACGCTCTTTATTCATATTTTCAAGGAAACACAAGTAAAGCGACTGTTCTTTCACTGCGCTCCCTTCCCATAGTCAGCCTGCTTCTCCAAGTGCCACGGGCTGGTTCCATACGCAGCATGTCTTGTCGAAGGGCTGGTGGCAGCTGCAAGTTGGTGTGTGACACATTGAGTAGTCATATTTCTCTTCTCTGTGGCCCTCCAAAGCCCTTTCCAACATAACTTTTCCCCATCTGTTCTCGTTTGCACTGCATAATAGGGGACAGGTTTTGGAACTTGGGATTCAAAAAACATTAAGAGAAAATAAAAATGAGATGGAATTTGAGTAGAAAGAAACTCACTGGCTCCTCCCTCCCCCTCCTCAGTTACTGGGATCATTACCAGAGTATTAAATTGATCAAGGTTTTCCTCTAGTCGATTCTCTTTATGTGGTAGTGGAGAAATGTGAGAGCATTTAAAAATCTCTTTAAACTGTCTGCATAGCAATGAGATAGACAGCATGGCCGAGTCATTAGCAGATACAGCATTGCCCAGTACCTGACTTAAAGTTTTCCCCCATTTGCTTAGAATCTCTAATTTGCGTTAATTGCCTCATGCCTCAGGTTCCTCCCCTATAAAATTGAATGCGTGATGTGAATTTTAGAATACTTAGAGACAGGGTTTTCTAAAGTGCTGTAAGCCCACCTCTGTGCGTGCAATAAATGATTTTGGAAATGATACAAACATCATTAAATTTTAAAAGTAATAAATTTCTTCTAACATACACTAGGAAAAAAACTGCGCATGGCACAATATACCCATGATTTCACAGATATTTTTGCATAGGGTGAGGCTAAGCTAGGCATTTAAGTTTTAAAAGTGAACAAATTTAAAGAAGACTATTCAGCAAATAATAATAAAACTGAATATGGCAAAACAAAAACAAAAGTACAAGCTTAGCGGCTTAGGAAGCAACTATAGAAGAGCAGTCGTTCTTTTATCCTTTACGTTTATTTTAGGAAAACCTTTATTGTGTGGGCCTCAGGTTCCCAATGTTGGATGAATCGCACTATCATCACCACTCTAGCAGGGGCTTCTAATCCTTTTGAGATCAGCCCTCTTTGAGAATCTGAGTAAAGTTATGGCTTTCCCCTGAACATGCATATTACCATATACAAACACACCTCTGCATATAATCTCTCCGTTTTCAAGACCACTTGGAGTCCATCTTTGGACTCTTGGAGATTGGGGGCCCATAAATTCAAGGTTGTGTCCACTTGCTTGACAACCTCATTCTCTGCTTTCTTAAGTTCACAGGTCAGTTGAGCCTTTCAGCCACACCTTCTATATTTCTGCAAGGAACACCATCTTCCTTCACTGCCTGCCCAGGGCAAAGCCAGCCAGCCTGCTGCCTACAGTCGTGTAGATAGTACAGAAAATAGCCTCTCTCGCCCCACTTTAAAAAAAATCAGAAATAATACAGAAAGTTCCATAGTTGAGACATGTTGTTGTTTGCCCCAAGCCAGACCAATCAGTGTCTTCCCATTTTCCATCAGAACTTGGAAAGAGAGGTGCATGATATGAAACTCAGGAAAGGGTCCTTATTTGTTAATTCTGCAGAGAAGCATGCCAGGTATCAGAGACATGATCTGAAAATGTTTTTTTTTTTTTTTTTGTAAATGCTTTTGATGATATCGATCCCTTCAGCAAACTCCTTTGGAGCTGAAAATGCTCTGTTTTAGTAAATTACTTCCATAACCCATTTTCCACCCTCTTCTCCAAATATCCAGTTATTTGTGAGAAAGCCGGTGGTACTATTACTGAGAAGAGTAATGGTGACCACCTGCACTTAATGAACATATCCCAGGCACTGTACCTCCTGCACTGCAGGTTATATGTATCCCTCATTTAATATCCTCAGCTCCCTCGTGAGGCAGGTGGTATTATCTTCTCCATTTCACAGACGAGGAAACTGAGGTTATAGAGTCAGAAAGTGCTAGAACCAGTAATCAGAACCAGGACTGCCTCCCTCCAGACCTAGCAGTTTTTTCTTCTAAACTCTGAACTTTTTCCTTTTCAAAGTAGTGAAACATCTTATCCTGTCCCTGTCTTTCTATTGTTTCCATCCTCCCCCATCCTGCCATCTCCAAGAATTTTTGTCCAATTATACTAGCCAATATAGATGTATAATCTCTCCTTTTTAAACTCAAATGGTAGCATATGATCCAATTTCCTGAAGTTTGCTCCCCCCCACCCCAGTTACCACTATATTGAGGAGCTCAGTTCATAGCAATACATCAAGAATTTCCTTATTATTTTTAAAGCTTCATAGTGGCTTATTATAAGTATGTATCATAATTTAGGGACTCACTATCCTATTGATAGATATTTAGGTGGTTTTCAACCTTGCATTTTTACATATAGCACTGCAACGAAAACCTTGCACATACATCACTTCACAGTTGGGTGAGGATATGTGCGGGAAATAGTCCTAGAATGGAATTGCAGGGTCAAAGGGTGTGGGCATTTGTAATTTTGCAATACAATGTCAAATTGCCCTTCACAGACCTTGTACCAACTTCCAATTTGACCATAATGCATGAGGGTAACTAATAGTATTCTTGATAATTTCACGTTCTTTTTCTACTCCCACATTATGTAAGTTTCATCTTCTGTAAAATGTCTCAAATTATTTCAGTAAAAAGAAAAACATAAGGCTTACACTTGGTTTCTGCTCCCTGGTCACATACACACATGTACAGAATTTTTCCTGTTGCACGTTTTCACCTACTGTGCTTAGAGCTCCCCCTAACTTCCAAAGGAAGCTCAGAGGTTACAAGATTTAAGGAGTGACTCTCAGCAGGTTAGTCCTGGTGGACCACCCAACTTACCACTAAGCCTTTCCGGGAGTTTCCAGTAACATCTTCTTCCTCCCTATATCCCCAACCATCCGTCCCCTCAGTCCACTGTCAGGCATGCCCACCACAAAGCCCCCTGACTCCAGCCTTCCTAGTGGACCAATTCCATCTTTGCTGCCATGCCACTCTATTTCTTCTTTGCATTTCTTTGGGAGGTTAATGGCTGTGGAAATCTAAAACAGCCCCTCTTCAGGAAGTGGTAAAGTCTCTTGGAATAATAGAAACCAGCCTTGAAAGAGCTCTTGAATTCATCAGCATTTTCAATTAATTAAAAACCTTAGAGAAGTAATGATATGCATAAAAATTCAAGATGGTAGAATGAGCAGTGACCAAAACCTGGTAAATTAATATGGATACTGTAACCTTTAAGTATGAACAATAAAAAAAAAAATCTGAAGGACAAACAGAAGCACCTTCCTCCATCTCTCTTCTTCACGAATTCACATCCCTTGTCTTCCTTTAAATTATTTTTAGATATCAATTATGTAGCAAAGAAGAAGTACCAGAAGCAGAAGAGCCAGAACTGCTCCTCTTCTTAGTAATAAGGCTTTGTCTTCACAGGAACTCAAGTTCAGTTCAGAAACTTTCAAACGTGGCTTTAAAGGCTTTTGTGAGTCAACTGTTAGTGAATCACACAAAAGGGGCCTTTATTAATAAGCATATTCTGTTCATTATAAAGAAATGAAAGCCTCAGAATAATTTGCCAAATGTTTAAAGAGAAAACAAAAAACAATGTGGTAAACATATCAGGACTTGATGAGCTGTCTAGGTAATTGGTTGTTTCTATGCACCTGGTTCCAAAGACAATATTTAATGTGTAATCTGTTTCATTTTGCTTGGGGAAGTAAGTGTAACTCTACCCCCTGGATCACATCTGCATTAAAATTAGGGGAGGCAGTCTTGTTTCAGTGAGTGGAAATTTATGCACATGAGTTGTCTTTTACATGGAGACAGCAATTATACCCCTAGAAATGCAGTCTGTGGGAGAAAATGACATATTCAATGCTGGGGAACAAAAGCCTAATGCGAAGGGGACATTAACAAGGTTGGGAACCCCTTCCCAACAATTAACATGATCATTTACAAAATCTGCAATGTATAAAATTATTTTAAAAACATGTTTTTCAAAACAATGTGTTTTTGCTCCTTCCTTCTCAAAAAAAAAAAAAATGAAAGAAAGAAAAACAGATTCAGCAGCAACCATGCAGAATCTATTCCACTGTAACACATATTTTTAAATTGCTTCAGATATATTTAAGGACTGAAATAAACAAACTCCAGTGAGTGGTAGGTGACCCCTGGTTTAACAGCCTTATAAGGACTGAGGGGAAATGTGGCCAAGAATTTTTCGTTTTTATGTGAGGAAGTTGTGGTGTTTGAAAGTAACAATTCCTAATCAGAGTTCTTGAACTCAGGAAGATTGCATACAGCATATGCAAATAAAAGTCTTTATTAGCTAAAACTCGTTTCTAAAAAATGATTTGTTGGTTGACTTATTAAAAAGGACAAAGCTGGAGCCATTAAAATGGATTTAAGTTTTTGTTTCTTCACTCCATCTTCTCTGGAGACTGCAAGAAAGGGATGAGGGAAGATATGTTTTTGGCCCTCATTTCCCTTGTGTTCTCTCTACCTTCATGCTTCCTGGGAACATATGAACTACTAATGATCACATTTTATCTCATGTACTAATTGTATCACCAGTAGAAAATTACAAGCCCTGCTTAACTAAAATAGGTTTTTGTAAATCAATTTGTTTTTGAGGTTTTCTGAGTTTTTAATGCCTGATCTTAATTTTTGGTGCATTTTTGTTTGACTAGTTTTGCTTCAAATTCAAAGCACTAGTACTTTTTATTAATCTGCTATGAGTTTTTATTTTATTTTGATTTTTGATAACTTAAGTCTTTCAATTAGTTTTGGTATATTGTCAGAAAGTAACATTTATAGAGCAACTTCAATGGGCCAGGCATTGGGGAAATGCGAGCTGCAAATTGTAAATCCTGACTAACTTTTAGAAAATAGTAGGAATTTTAAATGTGAATAAACATAGAAGAAATAAAGTTTAAAATGTTTCTAATATTTTCTGAACCACTAGAACACTGAAATCATAGATACTGTAAAACAGCGTGACAACATGATATATGGGAAAGGGCATGATAGAATGGGGTTAGGAGCTCTGAATCTACTGTATATTGATTAACTACCTCTTTGGGGGGAATTCACTCAAGTTCTTTAAGCCTCTATTTCCTCTACAGTTAAAAAGTTAAAATGGAGGTGGAGCCCATTGACCTGGTCTCCTCAACAGATCAATGGCATCAGCATCACCACCGCCACCACCACCAAGAACAAAAATGGGTGGGGTTGGGGTAGGGAGGGAGGACTAAATATTCTCAAAATTAAAAGAGACTTAATAAAAGGCCAAACAACTACATGATACAAACAGATATTGTCTGGGTCCTGATTTGATGAAAGACCTTTCTGAGAAAATCTAGGCAATTAGAATCTGAACTGGGGATGTACCAAGTAATCATTAATTTTGTTAGGTATGTTAGTGGCATTACGGTTGGGTAAGAAAATGTCCGTATGTTTTAGAGATGCTTGCTGAAATCTGTAGGAATGGAATGACATGACGGCTGAAGTTTACTTCTAAATAAGATCCCATCCCCCGCCCCCCAAAAAAGGGGGTGTGAAAGGGGGCATGGGAAATAGATGAATCAAGCCTGGCCTAATCTTGATCATTGTTCAACCTGGTGATAGGTATATGGGGTTCATTATTCTATTTTTTTTCTTTTATGTTTATGTTTGAAAGTTTTCATTAAAAAGTAACCATAACATCATGAAATCCTCAAAATAACAGGAAAAAGAACAAGAAAAGTGGAGTTGTACTAAATTTTTCTAAATTCTTTTCAAAATAGAAAACCCCATCATTCTATTTCAAAGTCTGAACAATGATCACTGTAAAAATATAAAGCAATTTTTGTTTTGATTTTCAAAATCAAATAGTATCTAATTAAGGCTGTGTTCTGATTATTACGTTTCACTGACACCTAATACACAATTAACTGAAAATCAAGTAGAAGCAGACAATTCACAGTAGAAGAACTTCTGATGAACGTTTGATTTGTCAACAAATCTTTGCTCGATTTGTCAACAGGGAACCCCGACCTTTAGCAGCAGTAGAGTAAGCTTTTCTAAATTGAAAGCTCATCTCAGCTCTTTGAGAGGTTGCATGGAATGGCCTTTGCTGTGTGTTCACTCAGATCAATAAATTGCCTTTTTCCTCTCTCTTCACCAAATGGGTTACGTGGCCATTTTCTCTCCAGGAATAATCGCTGTCATCCATACTTTTTCCTTGCTGTTTGTGTATTTCTTTTCCCTTCCAAGGTCCTGAAGAGATTCAAATATTTTCACATCCCACATGTTGAAACCCCAGTTTCTTAGCTGTGATCAGTATAACATCTTTAGCTGCTAAAGAATGATACGTTTGCTTTCTTCATTCCACACTGGATCTCTGTGTTAGAAACTGGAGGATTTGGGAACCTTTTGTATTCTGTGGTGAAGCACTGGGAGGAACTGAGTCAGAGTTAATCTTCAGGCTGTTAATGAACACAACATTGTGAATCAACTACAGTAAAAGAAAGTTAATATCACACACACACAAATTCAGACTGTTCATTGGCTTAAAAACTCATGTTTGTCAAAAAGAAAAATGGAGTGCGACTTGAGTGCATTTTATATATCCTAGTATATTTGGCCCAGTGTTGATGTTACCTTTTACAGGGGTGGGTGAACTTGGCTGAACACAAGTTACCTGACAACTTAGGAAAATCAAAGCTTATTAAAACAGTTTTTTATATTATTGGTAGTAAATACAGTATGATTTTGGGAGCTTTAGAATGAAATTGTTGAACTGTTTTATCAAACTGCAAGGAACTTCAAAGAAGTTAGCAATTTCTTAAGTAAAATAGGAAAGAGTCCCCGTAAAGAAAGGCAGCCAGTCCTGTTGCAAAAATGTGAGAAATAATAAGTGGAAACCAAGTCAATCTTTAAAAGTTGTTTATAGATTGGAATTTCTACCTGGGTCGATGCTCAGCAGGAAAGAAAAATAGAAAGCTCTTTATACTCTTATCAATAAAAATAACACTAACATTCCAATGGAATAATAGGTAAAGGGCATTAACTGAAAAGAAAATTAGAAAAATACAAACAGTTGATATATTTATGAGCAAGGTACAACCTCATTAGCAATCAAGAAGATGCAAATTAAAACATAGAAGTTTTTAAATTTCCAAATTGGCAAGGATAATAGAGGGTGTGGTGACAAAGACAGCAAAGGGTATGGTGAGATGGATAAGCTACTGGAAGCAGTTCAAATTACTTAGCAATTGGAAATATGATCTAGATTCCTACTTTGAGGAACCTATCCTAAGGAAATAATGAGATGCTGTAAAAGGTTGTGGTCTATCCATAGGCTTAAATCAGGCAAAAAAATCATACTCAGAGACTATCTAATGACTTGGGAAAATGCTAATAATATAACTAAGACAAGTAGGAGAAAACTATGCTTATTTCCTTGTAATATATAAATATGCACAGAAAAGACCAAGAGAAAATTTCCCCAAAATTATATCTATTTATATCAGAAATAGTAAAATTAAGTGATTTTATCTCCTTTGAAATACTTTTCTCTATTTCCTCTGTATATTTTCATAGTGAATATTGCATTATTTTAATTTTCTTTCTAATAGATTTGTTTGTTTTTATTATAACAGTACCAATTACTTTAAAATTTTTAGGAAATACAACATAAGAATAAAAAGTGTAAATATGGTGAGCTAATGTGTACAGGGTATCTTTTGGAGGTAATGAAAATGTTTTAAAATTGATTGTAGTGATGGCTGTAAAACTCCGTGAATATACTAAAACCCATTGAATTGTACACTCAAATGGGTTAATTATATGGTATGTGACTTTAACCTCAGTAAACTTGCTATAAAAACCAAAAAAGTATAAAGATCACCCACATTGCCAAGATTACCACTGACAGCATCTTATTCCATATCTTCCAAACTCATTTCTGTGCATCACATACATCTGTTTAAAAATTAAAAATCAGGTCATACCATGCATATCATTTAAAAAGCATTTTTAATTACAACATGTGTAACTTTCTAATCAGAAAGTATAAAGGGACCTAAAGGTGATTAGGACAGCCGAGAGTTCTGAATCCAGCCTTACCTTAAGGGGCTGTGAGACCTTGAGGAATCACATGACTTTTCAGCAATAAACTTTTTCCTTGTAAAAGGCAGAGCTGGGACTAGATGAGATTTTGGTCTCTTCCAGTCTTAGACTTCTGTGAATCTATGCTTACTTGAAGGGGGGAACAATAATAGTAGTAAAACTTGTAATTACTTCGTTGTGATAGCAAAGACTATTTAACAATAGGGCCTAGTATTATTGAAATGGTGATAAAGGAAGCAAAGGACAGAAGAGTGCACAATGTATAGTTTCATACGTCTACAATGTTTCTGTAAGGAAGCATTAAGAGGGTGGGTGGCTGGGAAAATGGTGATTCTGGAATTTACTTTTTGTTATACAATATATCCTTTTGTATTTGCATAATTTGTATCTTTTTTTTTTAAACAAAATAATTTTTTTTTTTTTTGGCATCGCGGGCCTCTCACTGTTGCGGCCTCTCCCGTTGCGGAGCACAGGCTCCGGACGCGCAGGCTCAGCGGCCATGGCTCACGGGCCCAGCCGCTCCGCGGCATGTGGGATCTTCCCGGACCGGGGAACGAACCCGTGTCCCCTGCATCGGCAGGCGGACTCTCAACCACTGCGCCCTAAACAAAATAATTATTAGGGGAAAAATCTTGTTAACAAAGGAGTACAGATGTCTTGGGTGTAATGATAAATGACATCGAGCAAACTTGTCACTCACTCCTTTGCTTAAACCCCTTTAATCAGTTTCCTGGCTCTGTTCTTATGAGACCTGCATGAATGGGCTGGGCCACCGCAGTCTTCTCTGGTCACTTCACCATATGCTCCTTTCACTCCAGTCCCACTGGCCTTCTGTTAGTTCCTAGAGAATCTTAAGCTCTTCGTCCCCCAAAATGTCAAACACAGCATCAACAATTTCAGATAATAAGCTTCTTAGTAATTCTAACTTGAGTCGTGGAATTTTGAAACTAAGAGACCTCTGAAATGCAATTCACCCCTCACTTTCCACCTGAGGAGAAGCTAGGCTGAAGCTAGGCTCTGCAATCTGAAGTTACCTGCCTAAGGTCACATAGCTAGTCCTCCGCTATATGTAATTAACCTTACTTAGCAGCTGATCTCTGGAGTTTCATTAAACAAAAGTAGGTTAATAAAAAGGAAGCCTTTGGATTTTAGATATTGGTAGAGTAGGGCTACACTAGGACTTGGAAAATTAATTTGATTTCTTATCCATGAAAATGTCTTCACGATGCCAGTGTTCGGAGGGACCAGTCAGGCAAAGGAATGTTCATTAAAAACAAAAAGCCACTGTAAGGCTGGATTCTACCAAGAACTACACAGTTATATTCAAAATATATTTGTTTAATTTGAGGAAGGAATTAATTTGGTTGTCCTGAGGGCATTCATCCACAGGGAGTATCTTTTAAAAATCCACATCTCTACAATGTAGCAAAATTAACCATAGTTAAGCGAATTGGAAACTCAAGCAGCTTCAGAATGTGTGCAAGACCGAGGACAGGGCTGATGGGCATCTAGCCCTCAAGGTTGCAAGGAAATGAGTCACAAAGAGACTGAGATGCAGGCAAAGAATGAGACAAGGCTCTGAGGCCTCTGGGAAATTTTCTTCTGAAAGATATGGACCTACCAGCAGAGCACAAAAATGCCTAATTTGAATTCTATTCTCTAATTCCTAACTCCCGCTTCACACATGTAAGTCCATATACATTCCTCACCAGTTAGGTTTGTTCCATGATCGTCAGACCCTTTAAAAATATATGCATTTCTATTTTTATAATGATTATTTCTGCTTATGAAAGTAATATAGAAAACTTACAACACACAGACATGTGTAAAGAAGAAAATACGTTAACCCTATCCATGATTCAAAGATAATTACTACACATCTGAAATAATTTCCTTCTAGTCTTTCATCTTTGTGTATATGTGAGTGTGAGGGATTCATGTGTTTATAAGGGTCATGGAATTGGAATATTATCTTGGTATCCTATTTTTTCAACTTATGCTTTATTGTTGGCATTTCCAAAATTATTAGATGATGGTCATTCTTTTATATAAATCTTTGTGTGATTATTATTTTCATAGAATAAATTCCTGAAATGGGATTAAAGTATCAGGGTATAAATATTTTTAAGGTATTTGATACATATCATTTAATTACCTTCAAGAAACTGCTTTCCAGTTTACACTCTCCACAGCAACTGAATGTCCTTTAAAAGTCAATCTTACCAACAGATAAGATGCTCACTTGCTGGCAAATTGTGTAAAACATTTTATCTCAGTTTTGTTTGCACTACCCTTTCAATTTTTAGAGTAAACTTTTTCCTAATGTTCATATGTAAAATTTATTTTTCCTTGTCTGTTATGACATCTACCCAACTTTCTATTAAAAGGTCCATTTTGTTGATTGGTTAAGTTTTTTTTTTAATATATTAAAGATTTTAACCCTTTTGAGTATATGTTGTAAGTAGCTTCACTACTTGGCTCCCCCCACCCCGTTTTATCTGTTTGCTTGTTCCCTAAGACATTTTAAGGAAAATAATTTACATAGTCAAGCCAACCAATCTTTTTTATTTCTTCCATAGCTTTTATTTAGAAAGTCCTTTCTGGGAATTCCCTGACGGTCCAGTGGCTACGAATTGGCATTTTTCACTGCTGTGGGCCTGGATTCGATTCCTGGTCTGGGATCCTGCAAGCCCTGTGGTGGAACCAAAAAAAAAAAAAGTCCTTTCCTCATCCAAAGGTATCTACCTGTATTTGCTTTGAGTTAATTTATAATTTAAAAAATATGTTTAACTCTTTATTCCTTCTGGAAATATTTTCAGGAATGATGTGAGAAGATGCAATAACAGGATTTTGTCCAAGTGCCTCAACATTGTTTAATGAATAATCTCTCCTTTCTGCAATGGTTTTGTAATGCCTCTTTTATCGCATGGTTGGCTCATAGCCGCACACTGGTTTGCATGTAACCCGCTGTGCCAGGAATCACTGGATGAACTTTCCCAAGTGGGAAGTGGCTGTAGCTCCCACAGTTCTTTGAATATGGTGGATGTCCAATAAAGTCTTGTATGAAATGAACAATTAATGAGTCATTCATACACCTGGGAAAGTTTAACTGGAAGATAAACAAGTGTCTGTCCTAACTGGTTAAATGTTTACCTTTTGAGGAAAAGGGTGCCAGTCCTGATAGGATTTTTAGTGACCCTTTCAGGTTATGATTTCCCTTCCACCTCTTACTGTTCTGATCCAGTCATTTCAATCTTTGGAACATAATATTGGTTTCTTATGGGCCTCAGTATTAGGACTAAATTGTAGATCTCAGGGTCTTTTAATTCATCATTCGCCAGGAATAGTTATGATGCAGCTTGGTCAGTATTTCTCACACTTGAGTAATGTATGGACACCTTCAAAAGGAGAAAAATTCCATGGACCTTCAGTGATGCCTTAAATAATTTTTATAAAATTTCATTTAAATAAGCTTCATGTTCTTTATAGGTACATAGCAAAAAACGGTAGTGGAATCATGGTTGCATGGTAAACATTTATATGATCCAGAATATGCATCATATTAATTACTTTAATATGGTATTAATTTCTTTTAAAAATATTGTAACTGAAGCAAAAGAACAAATTTCACAGAGAACTTGGAGATCCCCTAAGAGTATGTGTCCTAGTTCCAGTCTAACAAAACAGAAATGGGAGAATTGCTTTACCATAAACCACATCCAGCCCTCAAACTGTGTGCTTTTTCTAAGCAGTTTGGATGCCTACCCAGCCTTCAACGCTCAACTTAAATGTGAATGACCACTCAACTAGATGTAAACTAATCTCCATATGCTTGTAACCATTACACAACTTTACAACCAAAACTAAATATGAACGAAACTATAAAACCAATGCTTCAAATAACTATTTAATAAGACAGATTATATTGTCTTGCTGAACAAAAATGTCTGCTCGCATTGTAAACATGGTACTGTTGCCTGCTGGGAGCAGGGATTTTTTTTGGTTCTACATGCCCAAATCAAATGAACAGACTTATCAGAATTTGTTTGTTCATTCCTTCAACCACTAATCTTTATTTTTCTTCCAGAAGCCTCTAGAAATTGAACTGCAGCACATCAATCCATCATGATTCTCATCAACACCAGCTCTCAAACATCCCACCAATATTCTTCTAAAGAATTTGCTTGTAAAAGTTGATATATATAACTAAGCTGAATTTTGCTTTATAGGTTTTAATAAGCCATGTTCCTTTATACGGTTATGAAAGGAAAACACTCTGGGAGCCAAAAAGAAATGGCTTTAAGATGAGAGAAAATCACTCACTGTAGTTGCTTAGATATTTTAAATGAAATTATTTCTAAAAATTATAATTTATATTCTGTATCACAGTCTGCAAAATTTTATAGAATAAATTTCCCCAATTTTATAGGAAAATATTGTACAGGACTCTTAGGTTGCTCAAGACTCTGTTTCCTAATAGTTTTTGAAAGCTGTTGACTTTTAGAAATGAACATGTTGATCTGGGTGTAAAGGAGGAGGATATGCAGAAAACAGAAGAGTTGCCAATTCACAATGCAGCCGCAATTAATTAACAAGAGTCCTGCTCCTTGAAACATACGATGGAAGAGATCTGGGAATCTGAGAATGACAGAAGATGTATTTCCTCCAAGTTACTTTACTAGTGTGATTTTCCACCAGAGTTAAATCAGTGGGTTAGATGTTGCGGTAAGTCGTGGTTCTCAATGGGCAGTGATTTTGCTTCCTCCCACCTCCCTAGACATTTGGCAATGTCTGGAGACATTTTTGGTTGTCATGACTGTGGAGGGAGTCCTATTTGCATGTAATGGATAGAGGTCAAGGATGCTGCAAAACCTCTTACACTGCACAGGACAGCACCCCACAATAATTATCCAACCAAAGATGTCTATAGCACCAAGGTTGAGAAACCCTGGATTAAGGTATCCAAGCCAAAGGTCTGTATTTGGGCTGTATCCTTGCATTGGTGGGCCTTGTGTGAAGGGCTGTATCCTTGTGTATCCTCCTGTTTTATATACACACACACACACACACACTCTCTATCAATTTATCTATGTTACAAGGCTGCAAGAAGTACCCAGAATCCTCCCAGAGAGTCTCCTGGAATACAACTTAGTTTACATGAGGGTTGAGTTAGAGGGTTCTGCATTGAGCCAGCCACACAATAAGACCACTGTGAAGTTAGAGATAAAAGGAACAGTCAAAAGCTTAACAGGATTCATTAGTTCATTTATTGACTTACTCAGCAAACCTTCATTGAGTACTCACATGTGCTACTCTGCTAGGCATGATGATACATGGTGGACACAACCAAACTTGGTTCCTTCCCTCCTGGAGCTTACAGCCTAGAGGATACTACAAAGCAGCTTACCAAGAAGAGGTCAGTAACATGAGAACGCTGTAAATGGACCCGACTGAGGAATATTCCACACAGCAGCTTGAGAAGCTCCCACATGTGTGTAATCTCATTTGAACCGCACAACAAACCTCATGAGACAGGCTATATTCCCTCTTAAAGAGGGTCAAAATGTACCCAAGGTCACACAGTTTGTAAGTGGCAGGGCTGACGCTTCAGCCAAGTGACACTGAGGTACCTGCCACATTGTTCTACAGAGCCAGAATACATACAGGCACTCTTGCTGGACTGACCTGTAATTTCCTCTCCTGATTCCCACCAGTCATACAGGTACAAAGCCCTTCCCCTTATGGAAAAATGCCCCCAGCCTTCTACATCTTCTTGCTTGTATAGTACCTGGGGATTCTTTTCTAGGGGTTTCATGTATATTTGCCTTGTGTTTCTAATTAGATTGTAAACTCCTGACCTGCAGGGACCAGATCTTCCATTTTCTTTGCAGCCTTTTGCAGTACTGCAGACAGTCACCCAGTAAATGCCTGCTGCATGAATGAACCTGTAGAGATAAAAATACTTTATGGTATTCCCATTTATTAGCTTCACGCTTTTATTTGGCTTTGTGATAGAACTGTGCATTCTAAACTTCCAGAGGGCAGAGAAAATGGCTTGGTGCTTTCCTTACACTCAGCAGGCACCATGCAAAATTTGATCCTCACATGCCTTTTTGATGCTCTGGATAATATTAGCACACTGGTGTGTTTTGTGTATCTAAGGACCGAGGTTGTCAGCCTCCCTGTGGCGGGGAATGTCCCTTCCTATCCACTGTAAGCTCTCATGGCGCCTAGGGCAGGGCCAGATTACCGCAGAGCCCCCTCCCCCCGCCCCAAATGCATATTTTTATTACTAAGGAGGCGGACTGCAAAAATGGCAAGCTCTTGCATAACCCCAGACCTTACGAGGAAATGAGCCAAGTGGAAGGGGATCTGAAGACAGGTCAGAAATGGCCTGGATGAGAATGCCGAGGCTTCTCTCCGAGAATCCAGCCTAAGTCTGTCAAGCTGGACTCCAGCCGCACGCCGCCCGAAGTCCCGGGCCCGGGAGGCAGCCCGCCGGCCCGCCGGCCCGCCCGCCCCGCGCGCCCCCGGGAGCTGTCCAGACGGCCCCGCCCGCGCGTACCTGGGCACTCACCCCGCTGCGCAGCCTCTCCACCTCCCACCCCGGCCGCGGGAGCACGGCTCGGGCCTGCCCCGCCGCCTCCCCGCCTCCGAGGAGCCCCGCGGGCGGCGCGCTCGCAGCCTCCTCCTTGCCCGCCAGACAGCGCCAGGCGCGCCGGGGGCGGCTCGGCCAGGCTCGGCGGGGCTCGGCGGGCTCGCCCCCGGCTAGGCGCCTGCAGGGGGCGCGGGGACTGCCCCGCCCCGCCGCCTTCCCTCTCCCTCCCGGCTCCCTGGATCCGCGCCGGGAGGAAATGATGTGTTGCTGCCTGGTTAATCACAGCTCCAGACACTCATTGGCCGAGCGCTCCGCAGCCACTTCCTTCTCCTCCTCCTCCCGCTCCTCCCGCTCCGGCTCCTGCTCTTTGCAGCCGCCGCCGCCGCCGCAGCCTCCCCCTCGGCGCTGGGGGAACTTTTCTACTCTCCAGTGACCGTCCTCCGCCCCCGCCCCCGCCGCCCCCCGGGCCAGCCCCCACCCGGCCCGCCCGCGGCCGTCTTTCCAGCCCGTGCCGCAGCGCCTCGGGAAGTTTATTCCGCCCGCCCTCCTCCCCTTCCTTCTCCGCCTCCTCTTCACCCCGCCTCCCCTCCCTCCTCCGGCTCTTTCCCCGGGGTGGCTGCCGCTGCCGCCGCCGCTGCCAGGCAGCTCCTCGGCCAGCCGCGCCGGCCCCAGGGCTGGAAAGCCCCCGGCGCCCCGCACCGGCTCGCCGCACCCGCCCGCCGCAGCCGCCGCCACTGCCGCTCTGGGCCGGCCGCCGGCCCTCGGCCCCGCGGAGTTCCGGGCTCCCTCGCCGGCTGCACCGCCCCGCCCCGCGCCGCGCCGACCTGCAGCGCCCGGCTGGCTCGCACTCCGCCTCCCCCGGCTCGGCCCCCCGCCGCCGCGGGACCAGAGGTTAGTGCAGGTCGCCGGCCGCGTCTGCCGGAACCGGGAGGACCGAGGGAAGAGGGAGCCTAGCGGGAGAAGGGGCAGGAATTGGGGGTGGGAGGGTGGGCGTCTGAGGTGCCTCCCCCTCGCTTTCATTCCTTTCTCCCCCAAGCCGATTCACTCTCGGTGGGGGAAGCCGCCGCGGAACAAAACTGTCTTGCTGTGGGCCTGAACTGCCGGTGGGATGTGGCAGAGGGCAGAGGCGCGGAGTGCGGTGGTCTCTGGTTTGCAGTGTGTGTGTGTGTGTGTGTGCGTGCGCGCGTGTGTGTGTACGCGCGTGTGTGCATGTAGTGAACTCCTTCAGGGTGCGCGCCTCTGACTTGTAAATCGATCTGACCGCCTGGCCACGGGGCTCACCTTCCTAGCTGAGCTTGGTAGAGAGTAAAGGGATGGGCGAATCACCCCCACCCTCAAAATATCCGTCTCTTCCAAGAGGAATTTTCTGCTGGAAAGACAGCCAATAAACTCTGCTCAACGCCCTCCCTCCCTCCGTTCTTCCTAGCTGCAGTTTCAAAAAGCTTGAAAGCCAGGAATGTGGGATTCATCTTCCGATCCCCAGAAGGCAAATGTGGTTACAGATGTTGCACGGTACTTTGCCAAGTTTAAAACCCTTCCTTCAACACGGTCACCAAAACAGCGAGGCTAGACCCTTGGGTGCGCTGGGGAGAGATGTGGGCCTCTGGGGCTGCCGGACTCCCTAACTTCCGTCGGGTTCTAGACTGCCTCAGCTCTGTCCAGTTTGTGCCAGATAAGTCTCCCACTCTCCCCAGACTCCCCTTCTTTTCCCCGGGAGTTTTGAACGCTCCTTGCATGGGAGATAAACTGTAGAAGAAGCTACTTAGGGAAGAAAACATTCCACTTAGTAGCAAAAGAAAAGTCTTGGTTAAAAAGTTGTGCTTAATGTGGCTTTGGGAGAGAGGTAGCAAAGTAATACAATGGGTTTGTAAATTTTATTGGGCTTTCTTTCTTTTTTGAAGTGTGTGAGGTGGGAGTTCGATGATGATGAGAAAAGGGACTGATCTCATATGTACTTTGGTATATTTTTGAAAAGAGGCCCTGGCATTTAGACACGGACTTAACCCAGTGGTTTTAAAGAATCCTGTCCCACAGATGCAGACTGTTCTGACAGCCCAAGGAAAGGCGGTGGCAAAAAATAGACACCACCTCCCTTTTCCCCCCAAAAAATTCTTCCTGGAAAGGTGGTGGTAAGAAATTTCAAGAGCTGGGCTGATCCAAGTGGCGAGCCTTAAATGGAAACACTATAGTATGTCCTGGCACTTGTCTCTGGAGGTGGGTGGCTGGCAGGGGGCCCGGGCTTGGGCAGCCAGCAGACACTAGACTTGTGCTGACCTCAGACACTGGCCTCACCACCCAGTTTTACAGTATGCTTGAGTATGAATTATGGATCTTCACCATTTCACTGATGGGGACACAGGGGTTGGGAGGTTATCTTAGGCCTGGTCAGGACTTGGATCACCTGGCTTCTAAGACCAAGTCTCCTTTCTTGTGATTCAGTTGTTTTTGTTTTCTGTCCTGGGATTAAAAAAACAGAAGTCTTTTGAGGCTGAGATGTGTAGGCCTTAGACTGATTGCATTGTGTGTTGGATAATCGCATTTCTACCGTCACCCCTTCTGAAAATACTCAAAGGTGGTGAATGATGTTGCAATAAATTCTGCATAGATGGCAAAAAAAAATCAAGGGCCGGGATGGGTTCATTCTCTCCTTTTCTAGAAGTATGGGTAAGTTTTACTTGAAATGGAGAGAGTGGTTTTAAATAAAACTTGATATAGGCAGTAGTTTTACAACTTTCGTGCCTTGGAAGAGAGTGATCATTTGAATCCGAGTAAGTCTCTTGTTGCCTCTAAGTAATTTAAAAGGGTATTAAGGATGCAGAGTAAAGATGGAGGAGTACGCCATATTCAGGAATGTGGCGAATTAATTTCAGAAGTGAGGAACTTAATTCCGTTAATAGTACTGTAATGTTTTGTTTCCAAAGTAGTGATTTACCAAATTTTGTGCATTTGTCAACAGAACGGATAATAGTGATTGAATCAGTAAATAGAGACTATGCCTCTATCTTACCCTAGATTGCACAGGACTAGTCCCGTGATGATCGTGATAGGCTTCTAGGTAAGGTTGGATTGAGTAGTCCAGCTTTCTGGGGGAGGGAGGGATGGGGTAGAAATGGATTTGAAAAATGATCCCGCTATTCAAGGTCATGAGGTGAAGATGGAATCAATGCGTAAATAGTGTACTTTAGGCAAACAGGAGCTGGGACTGGAACCTCTCCTCTGTGCTTGCTCTGCTGTTGGATCCCTGACTCTTGATTTATTTTTACATGTTAGAAATTAGGGAGAAGTAAACTACTGATGGTGGGACAATCCTCTGATATGTTTTGAGTGAATTTAATGACAGAGATGTTGATTTGGGGAGGAGGTGGACTGGATAAAACATGCCAGGCACTGTGCTCAGCTCTTCACACGCACTTTTTCACTATATTTTCACAACAACCATATGGTTTATTATCATTTCATTCCTTTACAATAAGAAATAGAGGCTTGCAAAATTAAGTTGCCCTAAGCTGTAGAGCTAGTCAGTGGTGGAGTGGGGGATTTGAACCAGGAGTTTGTGGGACTGTGGAACCCATGTTCTCGGCCATTCTTGCCAGTGTTTGCCACAAAGGTCATTCATTTGTACACTGTCGTCATGAGTTTACCATAGCCAAGTCTGTCTCAGTCTATTAATTAGTTAGTATTTGTCTTTAAAGCAACGATTCACCTTAAAAAAAAACCCTTAAAGACATCATCTTTTAAGAAGAAACAATATAACACTGCTGTATTTGGAAAGCCAACTCACTGGTTATGATTAGGAAATAATCCTAAAGATGCATTCATACTTTTTTAAAAAAAATTGTTTGTTTATTTAGTTATTTTTGGCTGCGTTGGGTCTTTGTTGCTGCACGTGGGCTTTCTTTTTTCTAGTTGCGGCAAGCAGGGGCTACTCTTCCTTGCAGTGCGCAGGCCTCTCATTGCGGTGGCTTCTCTTGTTGCGGAGCGCGGGCTTCATTAGTTGTGGCGTGCGGGCTCAGTAGTTGTGGCTCGCGGGCTCTAGATTGCAGGCTCCGTAGTTGTGGTGCACGGGCTTAGTTGCTTCGCGGCACGTGGGATCTTCCCGGACCAGGGCTCGAACCCGTGTCTCCTTCATTAGCAGGTGGATTCTTAACCACTGCGCCACCAGGGAAGGCCAATGCATTCGTACTTAGATTGAAACCCAAGTTCAGGACAATGAATTCTGTGTGTGTGTGTGTGTGTGTGTGTGTGTGTGTGTGTGTGTGTTGCGGGGACCTGGGGATTTGGGTGGGGTGGGGGAGGTAGGTAGATGATACAGTATTGGGTGATATTCTGGTTTTTGGATTAAGTGATGTGTTCATGGGTGCTGATTTTATTTTTAGACTTTATAACCTACATACACGATGCATACTTTTTTATAAAAAGATAAAGGAAATTAAACACATAACCATTAACATAATGATTACTTGGGGAGTATGTCACTGCACTACGTAGACTTAGCTTGGTGCCTGTGTGAAGTAGGCACGCAAGAACTGTTGGCTGATTGACAAGACCCCAGGTGATAATTTTAAAGCAAGCTGATTGTTGTCATACCTGAATAAGATTGAGGTATGTCCCCCCTGCCCCCTACCCATTTTCTCCTGCTTCCACTCTCATTTCCAATATCGTGACTAGAATAATAGCATGGACTGTTGCCTGGTTTCTCCTGACTGCGGTTATGGGAGACATGGGCTGGGCTGAAGCTGGCACTTCTCAGCATCACCTTGTCTTATATATCTAGTGCTCAGGATGGGGCAAAGAATGCTGTCATGAAGTGTTGAAACGCTTTCGGTTTTACCCAGTGTAAGTGTGACCGTTCAGACTGGGAAGCCGCTATTTAAGTTAAAGCAGTGCCTGGCTAAAATGTTCACGGCATTAAACTGGCGAGGCTCTGAAATAAAACCATCAGAGATTTTAATTGGAGTCCACATAGTCTCCTGTTTTATTTTCCCAAGCAAATATTGGGCACTGTGGCTTTATTCCTGGAAATGAGGATTTGAATTGGGTTTCCTGGTACAAAATGCTTTCTTTGATCTCTTGGAGTGAAAACTTTGTGTTTCTTTCTGTGGCCAACTCCAGCTCTTAAAAGAACCAAATGGAATACTTACCTCTTCTTTTTTAATACTTGGCCATAGACTGCTCTTGCTTGCCATGCTAGTTTAAGAATCAGAAGTTCCAAACCAGGATTTGCCTATTGGGAAGGGCCTTCAAATTAAAGACCCCTTATGAAAGAGCTTCGTCAAGAGTTGGTGTGGTTGGCACATCACAGCCTTTGGTTCAGATTGAAGGTAGTTTTACTTGAACTTATGCTCTCAAAATTAATAGGAGACCCAGCAGCTTCCTTTTTGAAGTTGAAACAAATATTTCCCCCTACCCCCAGTATTCAAACCGGCTGCACAGTTGAATAATATTCTTGTGCTCTTGTATGTGTTTCTGGAAATCTGAGCTTGTTTATATGTCTAAAAGACTCTCCTGTGATCCAGGAGAGCTTTTTTCTCCAGAGCCACCGCCACTCAGTTGTTTGATTTTTGGGTTTCAGTCTTTGACCAACATTCCACTTTGCCCATTGGAGTTGCTTCATTGTTTGCTCTGGGTATTTGACCTTTATTTCTGTGACTGGGAAAGTGACTTTACATTTTAGCCTTTCTAAATTTTGTGGAGGTTCATGCAGCAGGTGAAGTTTGTTTTTGGAGGATGGGCTAGGTCAGAGGGTCCGATTTAGCGCAGGTGCCCTGATGGATTTGCAGGAGTTCAGCTCTCTCATCATAAAGGCTAAACCTTGGCTGCCCTATCCCTCATTTCTCCCACTTTTGAGGACAGTCAAATCCTTCAGGGCTCAGAATGGTTGGTCATTGCAAGCAAGAATGCTTCCTGGATTTTGCCTTTTGACATTCTTTTAGGGTTTGGTCATCTTCACTACTCATTCTGAGACTTGATTGATCTCTTTGAGGGCAAGGACTTCAAGTTATTCATTCCTCCATTTTTAAAGTTCTACACAATTCATTTCTCTTCACCAATTTAAAACTTTTCAAATTCTCTCACTGGGCTCCTTGAGGGCAAGGACTGTGTCATATTCATCTTCTGTGTATCTCTTGCGCCTAATATAATACCTGGCCCGGACCACACAGTCAGTAAATTGTTTTTTAATTGCTGAGAGAATGATTGGATGGTTGCATGTGAAAGGAGCAAAGGAAGCCAGTACTCTAGACAGTCAGGGAGGCGGTCGCGAGAGAAGATGATGCCAGACACAAGTCCTTAAGTGTGTTTGGGAACCAGGAACAAAAGACACTGTAGGTTGAAGGAACTGTTTTTTTTTTTGTTTTTTTTTTTAAGCGGTGCGCGGGCCTCTCACTGTTGTGGCCTCTCCCGTTGCGGAGCACAGGCTCCGGACGCGCAGGCTCAGCGGCCAGGGCTCACGGGCCCAGCCGTTCCGCGGCATGTGGGATCTTCCCGGACCGGGGCACGAACCCGTGTCCCCTGCATCGGCAGGCGGACTCTCAACCACTGCGCCACCATGGAAGCCCCGAAGGAACTGTTTTTGATATTTCTTTATTATGCTTGCTATTTTAACTTAGTGAACTCAACAAACATCTATTGTATTCTCTTCGTATATGGTTCCTTTTTTTTGATTGTTTTTAGAGTTCAGGATGACACCTCTTTTTTTGGGGAAAAATATCTCAACTAATTTTTCCTAGCCTGCAGAGCCAGGACTCCTGCAGTACCATGTGTGTGGCTGGGACTCAAACACTGGTGAATTGACTCCTCGACACTAACTTTCTCCCGTTGCATATGTTCTCAAACAGTTGACCATGAAAATAGTGTGGTAGATAGTGCTGATGTGAGAGGTGGATGACCTCTTGGGAAAATGGACAGAATCCAAAGTAAAGTCCTCTTTTGGTAGGTTTTTAAGGGCTGATTTGAGTGGGTGTCCCACGTAGATCTTTTCCACTCGAACGCGTGACAGCTGGGTGCCTTGCTCATCTATGAAAGCCGGATGGGCCTTTGTGGCCACCATGCAGCATGGATGCCATTGAAAATAAGATTGCTCTAGTTTTTGTTTCTTTTTTAGGCATTTATGGAAGAATTATTGACTGAACTAAAAAATAACCTTGAGTTTGAAGAGAAATGTGCAGAGGGGATAAAGGAAGGTAGGGGTAATCTCGGACAAAGCTAGATATTAGATGTGGGATGATACTTGGAGTTTGGAGAGCAGGTACTGAGAAAAATGTGCCATAAAAAGAACTTGAGAAAAAGCATTTCTGGTCTAGAGGGGATAGGTTGAGGAGCTATTTTAAACCAAGTTCTGAATCTTCACTTTTGCTATGATTGATAAGTGGTGTTACACTCTGGGTGAAAATCCAGTGTGCTTGTTCACTCTCCTTAAGTGATAGTTCAGTGCTTATAAGCAAATAACCACCAAGAGAGCCAGTGCTTTTGGACTTGTAACTTGATGTCAGGGACTGACAAGAGAGAGAAATATATGGAGGGACAACCAGTAGCAAGAAAAAGTGTAGGTGGTTTTCTAGAGTGACTCTCACCTTCCTCTATGGGAATAGGAAAGTGGTAAGAGAAAAGTGTGCCAAATGATATATATATATATATATATATATATATATATTTTTTTTTTTTTTTTTTTGCGGTGTGCGGGCCTCTCACTGCTGGGGCCTCTCCCGTTGCGGAGCACAGGCTCCAGACGCGCAGGCTCAGCGGCCATGGCTCACGGGCCCAGCCGCTCTGCGGCATGTGGGATCTTCCCGGACCGGAGCACGAACCCGTGTCCCCTGCATCGGCAGGCGGACTCTCAACCACTGCGCCACCAGGGAAGCCCCAAATGATATTTTTTATAGGCTTTTTTGAGCTTGAAGAACTGAACTATTGTGCACAACAGGTGGCAAGAACAAACATTCTCCTATTTTATGAGTGTGGCATAGTAAAAAATGGAAAATCTTAGTCCCCAGAGATTATATAAACGCAAACGTTCTATTTGAGTATTTTAAAAACATTTTTGACTCTCAGCAGTTGAGTTTACATCATGACTGAATGCACATACACACATACGCATGCATATTAAAGATAAAGCTGAATTACACATTTTACAAAACACTATTGCAATGCTTTCTAATTTCTGTTCAATTTTTGTTACAGAAAATTCTGGTCTCTATCTACCAAATCGATTTCACAACTTGCTAATGGGCTCTAAGCAGCTGTTTAGAAAAACCTATTCTAGGTATTGTGAAAATCAGCCTTAATTTGTTTATTCTAATCTGGGTGAGAATTCTGTTTTTCTTCTTGTATGAGTCTCAGTCACTTTGCAGATGGTCCATACCCCTCTGCTGCTCCCCCATCATCCCCCCAATCCTGGTGTTCTTCTCTCTGTGTAGGGGTCTTTGCTTGTTTCTCCAAATCAGATTAAAGTGACCAGTATGTGTTTTGGACCAGCTTCAAGCGTGCATCATTATCTTGATCCCAATCAGCATCGAAGGTGGGACTAATTAATTTAAACTGGTGGCAGGAGCCACTTAGCTCCCTGTTTATTTAGATTATGTTTGAATGGGAGGGTGACTTTTCACATAATATGGGGACAGCAGGAGTGCCTGTGCAGGTCACGTGCCCCAAAAGGACGAGAGAGAGGTGGGGAAGATACCCCTGTACATTTATTGTTCAGAAACGCAACACGTGGTTAGTAGAGTACAGCTCTTTGCGTTCAACGATGTAAGTAAGAGCACAGTCCCATGGCGGCGACCATCACTGTTGTCATTGTCCTTATCATTAACATTTCCCTGCCTTGCTGCTGCTTCTGCTTCATCTTTTCCCCCTCTTTGTCCTTCATTTATTAAGCATTTGTCAGGTTCAGTAAAACCAAGTTGATCTTAGGGTGCACTTGAGTAAGGGTTTGAAGAATCACACATGTAACTATAAAGGGCAGAACTCTGAGTATCCTGGTCACAAGATACAGAGGGATAAGGATCAGCCAACACCTTTGAGGAAGTAGCTGTTTGGCTGGCCTTGGAAAGAGGTACCATTTTGATGTTATCATTTGGAGAGGTATCTATCTGTGTGTAGGCTGTGGAATAGGCAACATTCCAAAACCAGGGAATGGGGCAAGTAAATACAAGATAGTTGGCTTTTGTTTGAGTCAAGTTGTAAAAAATAGAGTTGTACATATATTTTTAAAAATAAATTTATTTATTTATTTTATTTTTGGCTGTGTTGGGTCTTTGTTGCTGAGCACAGGTTTTCTCTAGTTGTGGTGAGCGGGGGGCTACTCTTCGTTGTGGTGCGTGGGCTTTTCATTGCGGTGGCTTCTCTTGTTGCGGAGCACGGGCTCTAGGTGCACAGGCTTCAGGAGTTGTGGCACGCAGGCTCAGTAGTTGTGGCTCCTGCTTTAGAGCACAGGCTCAGTAGTTGTGGTGCACGGGCTTAGTTGCTCCACAGCATGTGGGATCTTCCCGGACCAGGGCTTGAACCTGTGTCCCCTGCATTGGCAGGCGGACTCCTAACCACTGTGCCACCAGGGAAGTCCCAGAGTTGTACATATTTTTAATCACTAGAATCAGACTCAGTGCCTTGAGGTGTAGCTTCTTGGAGAGGCATTAAGACCTGAGACATCTCAAAGGAACAGCAGACTCATGTCTCTGAGTTTGCACTAATTTCCAGGCCAAAGTGTCCTGAGTAGAATGGCCAGTGCTGTTTAAATGGTTATATTGCATACCCTCTCTCACTTTTATTTATTTTTATTTTTTGCCAAGCATATATGGTCATTCCTGGAAGTTATAAAAGTTCAAAGCTCTTTGTGATGCGATTGGCGTACCTTAAGGTGAGAGCACTTTAGAAGAAAACTTGGAAAGGGAGATTCAGAGCCAAATTATGGTTTACTTTGAATGTCAGACTAGAGGTTTTAGACTTGATTTTTAAAGAGCAGCAATAAGATAATAATACCTGTGAAGGAGGACCTGATCAGGCCCCTACTTGCATTCTCTCATTTAAGGCTCATACAACTCTGTGAGATACTTCATCTTATTATCCCCATTCTACAACAGGAGAGACTGAGACTCAGAGGGGTGATGGAGGATGTCTAAGGTCCCACGCCTGAGCTTTAACCCAGGCTGTATACATCCCGAAGTCACCATGCTTTATAGCAGAGGTTGAAAACTAGATGGCCCGTGGGCTGAATACACCTCAGAGTTGTGTCCTGTTTGATACTGCATTCAAAACATTTTTTAAAATGGTTGCCAACATTTAAATATGGGGAAATTTCCCACAAAAAGTCCAAATTTCCACCTACTCCTGTAAACTTGAAAGCTCTGGCAGGAGCAGGCCCATACTCCTGCAGGAAACCTGTGGTTGTGATTGTGTCTGTCTGAGGGGACGTGTGTGCTGTGGTTACGGCAGTCCTGGCTCATCCTGTTCTCCTCCGGGTGCTGAGGCCCAGCATCAGTTGCTGTTTATTCTTTAGTTCCTTAGACTCCTAGTCTGCCTCACCACTGGATGCTAACTGCATTGTCCCTATAGGCATATGAGTGTGAGACCCCTGTTACATAGCCTTCCGTTGGCAGTTGATGGTTAGTTTAGTGGTGAAGGTAGATGGCCAGCACCTAAGAGGAAATGAAAGTAGGTAGAATTAGGGTTTGGGGCTGGAGAAGCTGTAGAGTGAATGAATCATTTTTTGTGAAGAGAGGGAGGGATGGGTGGTGGACAAACGTTATCTGACTTTTGGAACCTGGGTGACTAGGAGAATGGTGTTGATCTTAAAAGAAAGCAGAAGGTTGGTAAGAGGGGCTGGTTTGAGATAGGCATGGCACTAGCATTGAGGTGGGACACAGACATAGAAGAGGGCTTACCTGAGTCTAGTGAGTTGACTGGAACCCTGTCGAATATGATACTGGAACCCTGGAGATAAGGGCTTGGAGCTGTGGAAGAGGACGGAAATGCCTTTTGGAAATGGGAAGAAGTGGGCTAAGGTCTGAATGATAAAATGAACCAGGTACAAACAGTTCAAAGTCTCTTATTGACTTTTTTGGGTCAAGTTCCCTGTCTTGCAAATAAACCAAATGTTTATCCTGACAAAGGGGTACAATAACAATCTTCAACTTTTAAGCCTGGGAACTAACGAACATCTGCTCATAGAATCAAAGGCAGGTATGCTTTTTGATGAGTGACACCTGTAACTTATGTTTATGCCTATTTTGCTAAGCCTTATTTAGGTGAAAAGGATTCAAGCAATGACTTTTTCTTTTCTTTTCTTTTTTTTTTTTTTTTGGTACACAGGTGATAGAAAATGTTCCTGAGATGGGGGGAAAATGTCAGAGAATGGTTCAGTTTAGAATGGAATGTCGTTTTCAAATTCAGATGAGGTTTTTTTTGTTTTTTGTTTTTCCTTCTCTTGGCTTGTTTGTTTAGGATTCCCTCCAACTCATTGTTACTTAATCAGTTTAGGTCCACCTCAGCTACTCTCCTTCT